>NW_026652283.1:90156738-90756738 GCF_009828535.3 Hylobates moloch
GGAAGGGGAACATCACACTCCGGGAACTGTTGTGGGGTTGGGGGAGGTGGGAGGGACAGCATTAGGAGATATACCTAATGCTAAATGACGAGTTAGTGGGTGCAGGAAATCAACATGGCACATGGATACATATGTAACAAACCTGCACATTGTGCACATGTACCCTAAAACCTAAAGTATAATAATTAAAAAAAAAAAAAAAGAGCTGGCCTTGGACATTTATGCTCCAGTTCCTTAGGATGACATCCCAGTTGGTCCCATAAGAACTGAGGTGAGGGCCAGGTGTGGTGGCTCACACCTGTAATCCCAGTACTTTGGGAGGCCGAGGTGGATGGATCATCTGAGGTCAGGAGTTCAAGACCAGCCTGGCCAACATGGTGAAACCTTGTCTCTACTAAAAATGCAAAAATTAGCTGGGCATGGTGGCAGGCGACTGTAGTCCCAGCTACTCAGGAGGCTGAGGCAGGAGAATCGCTTCAACCCAGGAGGCAGAGGTTGCAGTGAGTTGAGATTTTGCCACTGCAGTCCAGCCTGGGCAACAGGGTGAGACTCTGTCTCAAAAACAAAACAAAACAAAACAAAACCTGAGGTGAGGGATCTGGACAGGACACAGCTGGGAGAGCAGGTGATTTTACCAGCAGGGCCATGATTCTAATAGACCCTACTTACCTTGGGGTAGTGGATGATTGAGAGGGTAAGCTTATGGTTTAAACTCCCTCCAAAGATTCCTCTGAAGTTGGAATGGCAAGATCGTTGTCTGGGAGTCAGGTCATGGGTTCATGATATAACCTCTTTCTTGGCCTTAGTCTGTCAACTGGAAATAAGAAAAGGTCCATAGGTTAGACATTTCTAATCGATTATTTAGAAAACTAGGTTAGAAGCCAATTTCTTCTTCTGGAAATGGTTGATAGGGTCACAAGCGTCTCTCATGGGAAATAGGAAAAGATGAAGCACAGAGAAAAATGCCTTGTTCTGTGGGACATGAATCCATCTCTGTTTCCTTTTCTTTCTTTTTCTTTTTCTTTTCTTTTCTTTTTTTTTTGGGGGGGGGGGGCAGAGTTTCGCTCTTGTTGTCCAGGCTGGAGTGCAGTGGTGCAATCTTGGCTCACTACAACCTCCGCCTCCCGGGTTCAAGCGATTCTCCTGCCTCAGCCTCCCGAGTAGCTGGGATTACAGGCATGCCCCACCATGCCCGGTTAATTTTTGTATTTTTAGTAGAGACGAGGTCCCACCATGTTGGCCAGGCTGGTCTCGAACTCCTGACCTCAGGTGATTCACCCTCCTTTGCCTCCCAAAGTGCTGGGATTATAGGTGTGAGCCACCACACCCAGCCCCGTCTCAGTTTCTTTGAGATCCACAGAGCCAGGGTCTAATCCCAGAGAGAAACATGAGTGTGTACACAGATGATCTCCTACTGACTATGGTTCCACTTAGAATTTTTCTACTTCACTATGGTGTGAAAGCTATACACATTTAGTAGAAACCGTACTTCAAGTACCCATACAACTATTCTATTTTTCACTTTTAGTACTTAATAAATTACATCACATATGCAACACTTTATTGTAAAATAGTCTTAAAAGTGTTAGATGATTTTGCCCAGCTGTAGGCTAGTATAAATGTTCTGAACATATTTTAAGTAGGAGAGGCTAAGCTGTGTTGTTTAGTAGGTTAGGTGTATTAAATGCATTTTTGACTTACAATATTTTCAATCTATGATGGGTTTATCAGGACTTAACTCCATCATAAGTCGAAGAGATTTCTATGTGGGATGTTTGTGTGGGGACTTCTCTAGGAAAGATCTAGGAAGGAACGGCCCAGAAAACCATTCATTTCAATGGTGAGGGCAGGAGCAGAAGGAGAAAAACATAAGAGCTGGGAAAGTGAGGTGAGAGGGGCTCAGCGGAGAGAGGAGGTACAGAGTGGTCAGGCCCAGCCCTTCACTGGCTGGAGACGTCTTCCAGCCTTAGCTTCCTCTTCTCTTATTCTCCTCCTGCCCCAGCTTATGCCAGGAGCTCCCTGTCCTCAGTGGATCTTCCAGGTAAGTCTAAGAAGGGCTGAGGCCCCTGTGGGTCATGCCTGGTTGGGGGAGTTCAGGTTACACCTCCAAGGCAGCCCCCAGGGGCATCAGGACATCAGTCTATGCTGGTTCCATAGAAACACCAGGGTCTGTCCCTCACCATAGAGTAACCCTAGGCACTTCAGGGCCCCGACTCTGGGTCACAGTCCGCTCATTGATGAAAGGAGCAGAGTTGTCTAGAATAGTTTTTCCTAAAATGTGTTTCATGAATCTCAGAGCCAGCATGGATATTTCAAAGAAAAAACTGCCTCGAGCTCATTTCCCTCAGAAGCAAACCCAGAGACAAAGATTTGAGTGTTTCACCTGGATCCCAGGAAGCACTCATGGAAAGAAAGGAAGATGGGCAGGGAAGGGAAGGAAACCAACACAGGGTGTGTTGATGAGTAGTAAATTACCGGGGTGGGCAACTGCAGCTCAATCTCCCTGGGACCTCTGGGATGCTGTCTGGAACACCCCTCAGAGTCTACCCTAACCCATTGTCAGCTAAGGGCTGTATTCAGGGGCACTTCCAGCCTGCCCCGTGTGCCTGTGGTGCATGGTCCTGTGACCAGAAACATCACTCAGGCAGAGTCACCTATGTTTGCAGTGAGAAACCATCAGGAGGTGTGAGAACTATGAAGGCCAAGGGGATACAAGCAGGGCATGGCAGAGGTTGCTACACAGACAAGAAATTTTGTTCACATACATTTCATAAATGTGAGATCAATGATAATTTCCATAGAAATCTCATTACCTTTGTAATAATTACCACGGTCTTGTAGCATGCACCTGGGCCATCAGAGCTGAATTAAGCAGTTTAGCTCAGCTCGTATTTAGTAAAGAGAATAAATACCATTAGCTGTAGTCCAACTTGCTAAAACGTTTTCATGCTGTTTTCATGGTATTGTTTATATTTGTTATATTTCCATTTTATTGTTACTATTATTGTTATTATATTATATCATATAATAATGGCAGTATGGCTCCAAATCATAAAGATAGATCCATCGTTCAAAAAACGTTCATTAAAGAATAAAAGTATTATTGAAAATAGTAACAAAAATACTGCAATATAAAGTGTGATTATATATATTAGGGCAGATGAGTGGTTGAATCAGATGATTTTATACAAGCAGGAAAAAAAGTATGAATCAGAAATAAGGGTATGGGAATGAATATCCAAAAATAGGATTTTGTTAGCTGGTAATGCATTTCCTCTTGAGGCATCGTCTATTGTGAAACTTGTCAGATAGTGGCATGATGCCCAGTGAGGCCTTTGCATCATATTTGTTTGCATCAGACCCTGTAAACTAGTTAGAAAACCAATCAAGCTTTTCCTGAATGTGAGTAAAATAAAGTCTAGTGTGATAGGGATGCATTTTCTCACTAAAGACGGAGAAAAGATTGAAACCACAAAGGCATCATTAAACTTGTCCAACTTATAGTGAAAATCAACACAATTCACACCATGGCTTATAAATTGAGTCACAGGCTACCAGGGAATATGATGATTACAGAAAAAGCAGAGCAAGCTCTTGATGAAATTACTGGATCAAACAACACTTTTGGATGTCACAGAAAATCAATGGCACATACTGTGAAAGAGCAATTGCTGTCCTGAGTGAGTGCTAGCACACAATTGGCTTCATTGTTGAATAAAACCACTTGTGGTAAGCCTCATTCATTGTCAAGAATTCATCCCATCCCTGCCTTCTTGATGACAAATCCCTGATTTTGATCCATGCACCAGTCTCCAGTCTCAAGCAATTAATTACAAGTGGTCTAAATCAGGCATGATCAACCCATTTCCCACCTTTCCAGTCTTCTTTGCTACTATAGGAGACCACGAAACCCCATTCTGATCAATGAAATGTGATGGGAAGTCTGCTGAGGGTACTTCTTGAAAATTTTTGTTTTCTTAATAATTACGCATACACGCTGGTACCTCTCTCCCTCCTTCTTCCTAAGTTGACCATGCCTGGGGCTGGGCAGCCATCTTGCAAATATGAAGCAACCAGTACAAGGTAAAAGCTGAAATAATTCTAGGCACATCCGCACTGCCATTATTGAGCCACTGAATGTCAGTTGTTGCCTACTTCAAGACTTCCTGCTATAGTACAGAAGTCAACCCCTCTATGTTTAAAGCCACTGTAACTTGTTTTCCATCACTGATGGTTGCAAACATTGCTAATGGGTGCACCACTGGTGTGTGGAGTATGAGTCAGCTCTTCACATATTTTCAAGACACATGAGGGAAATGTGCTTGTTAACTTTTTATGCTGTTTATGACCAAATTCCTTTGCAAGATTAGATGAATGAGCTTCTGGCTCCCAGTTGGGTTCAGCAATGGCAATCCCCAGCAGGAAATGGAGAAGGAAGAGAGTGAGATCAGGGCACTTAATCCCCTGGCTTCCTGCCTGTGAGTCACCACGGGTTGGATGCATCCTTCAACAGGAGGCCACTGGTCCTCCCAAGACAGCCCATTCCATCGGTTCTCTCCCTTCTAATGACACCTTCCACCCTTTTTTTCTTCAGGCCTATTGGTGGTAACAGCTTTGCTACTGCTTCTCCAGTTTATTGTACCATCTCTTGGCATACTTCTACATCTGCAAGACTGTAAATAGTTTCCTAATAAACAAGCCTTCCTAAAATCAGGCTTCCTAAGACAAGCCTTTTTTTTTTTTTTTTTAAAGTGAAAACAAGTTTATTAAGAAAGTAAAGGAATAATATAATGGCTACTCCACAGGCAGAGCTGCCTCATCCTGGTTTTAAGTGTGCTATTATCTTTTGGTATACTGACTGAACAACCAGCATCAATTCACAGATTTAAAAAAAAAACAACTTGCAGCTGAATGTCAACCATACACCACTGTATTCACAAAGACCAGCTGTCAGGCAACAATCTGGCTCCTAATCTCGATATATATAGAAACAAATAGCAAGAAGAGTCAATGCTTTCAATTCATGGCCTCTCCTATTATGTCTTCTCAGAATACTGTGTAGAGAAATGGACAGTAAGTCAAAGACACTGTTGAACAAAGTATGCTGGTTGCTGAAGGAAAGATATTCACATGAGGTTTTGAAAGAAGAGATGAGATACAGCATCCCTTTGTGGTACTGATAGCTCTTTGATGTAGGTGGCTAGTTCAAGCAGCATCTCAGTGGCACATTCAGTATCTTGATTACCCTGAACTTTTGGCTTCTGGGCAAGGCTATCAATCTCTTTCATACTGAGAAAAAGACATCAAGATTTTGAAGACAGAACCATGGTGCCAAAGATTAGCCTTTGAGAATATAACTCTTTTCCTACATCCAAATGTTTTCTTCTCTTGGCAGAGAAATAAATTGATATAAAAGCAGCCACTAGAAACATTAAAAACAGACTTATAAACCTTCAAATAATCAGACAAAAATACAAACATATGTGCACACACACATGCATACCAAAGAAGACAAAAATACACATAGTAAAACATAGAAAACACAAGCAGTATTTAAATAGAAAACAAGATAAGAAGACACAGTTAAGGCGAATATGTTAGTTATATCAGCACATGTAAATGGGATAAAACTACTCATGATAGAAAAATGATTCTCACATTGAATGATAAAAGTGTCTTAAAAAGTGTATGATGTGTGCAAGAGATGCATTTTTACCAAAATAACTCAAAGGTTAAAAATAAAATACAAACCGAGGTGTACCAGAAAATACTAAGCTAAGGCTGCAGTGTTACCATCAGCCAAAATTAAATTAAATATAAAAATGTGAAACGAGACAAAAAAAAAGTTAAACAGGAGCAAGAGTGGTATCCACCTGAAGAATCTAGTTTAGGCAGGGTGTGGTGGCTCATGCCTGTAATCCCAGCAGTTTGGGATTGCTTGCATCTAGGAGTTCAAGACCAGCCTGGGCAACATAGGGAGACCCCCTGTCTCTACAAAAATTCAAAAATTTGTGGGGCATAGTGGCATGTGCCTGTAGTTCCAGCTGGTCAGGAAGCTGAGGTGGGAGGATCACTTGAGCCAGGGAGGTCAAGGCTGCAGTGAGCCGTGATTATGCCACCACATTCCAGCCTAGGTGACAGAGTGAGACCTTGTCTCAAAAAATAATAATAACAATGAAATAAGTAAAACCACAGTAAGACACCACCTTACCCTAGCCAGAATGGCCATTATTAAAAAGCCAAAAAATGACAGATGATGGTGTGGATGTGGTGAGATGGGAATGCTTATACACTGTTGGTGGGAATGTAAATTAGTACAACGTCTATGGAAAACAGTATGGAGATTTCTTAAAGAACTAAATCTACCATTTGATCCAACAATCCCATTACTGGGTATCTACACAAAGGAAGAGAAGTCATTATATGAAAAAGACAACTTTACATGCATGTTTATAGCAGCACAATTCACAATTGCAAAGATATGGAACCAACCTAAATGTCCATCGACTAATGAGTGAATAGAGAAAATGTGGTATATATACCATAGAATATTACTCAGCTATAAAAAAGAATGAAATAATGTCTTTTGCAGCAACTTGGATGAAGCTGGAGGCAATTATTCTAAGTGAAGTAACTCAGGAATGGAAAACCAAATACTGTATGTTCTCACTTATAAGTGAGAGCTAAGCTGTGAGTACACAAAGGCATACAGCATGGTGTAATAAACTTTGGAGACTCAGAAGTGGGGGGGTGGAAAAGGGGTGAGAGATATTGGGTACAATGTACACTACTTGGGTGAGAGATGTACTAAAATCTCAGACTTCCCCACTATACAATTCATCCATGAAACCAAAACCCCCTGGTACCTCACAAGCTATTCAAAGAAAAAATTATATATAGAGAGAACAAAAAGGCCTGACATTGTGGGCACATCCTATACCCAGGTAAGAGAAGGATCAAACCAAGAGCTATAAGGTGACAGATTAGCTGAAAGGCTCCAGAGGAGAGCTGACTGCACTAACAAACGTTGCGTTTTCAAACATGTTTCAGGTGCATGTCAGGTCATTCAGATGGGACAACAGTTTATACCACAGTAGCCAAATGTAAAAAGAAAAAAGTCATTTCAGGAAAAGGCACCAGGTTGAAGGTGGTGCCTCCAAAGATAATGTCCTCCTGGAAGCTGTGAATGTATGAAAGGAGTTTTGCGGGTGTAATTCTGTTAACAATCTTGATGGCATCATCATGGATTGAGGTGGGCCCTAAATCCAATGATAAGTGTCTTCAGAAGAGAAGAGGAGAAAAGGCCCACAGGGGAGAAGGCTATGTGAAGACAGAGAGGAGCCCAGAGGGACGCGGCCACAGGCCAAGGAATGCCGAGGATGGCCGGCAGCCACCAGAAACTGCAAGAGAGGCAGGGAATGGTTTTCCCTCGGAGCATCCAGAAGGAAACAGCAGTGCCAACACCTTGACTTAGGATTTCTGGCCTCCAGAACTGTGAGAGAATACATTTCTATTGTTTTAAGCCAAAAAATAAAAAATAAAAAGCAAGGTGAAAGGAGCCATCATGATCATTATCATTTAACATGGCTCTAGCAGTTCAAGCCAGTGTAATTAGACAAAAAAGAGAAATGTGATGTAAATATTGGAAGGAGGAAGCAAATTTATACGTAGATGATGTCACTGGAAAATTCACAACTATTAGAGAGACAGTAATTCAGGACGGCTCAGGCGCGGTGGCTCACGCCTGTAATCCCAGCACTTTGGGAGGTTGAAGCAGGTGGATTTCTTGAGCCCAAAAGTTCAAAACCAGCCTGGAAACATGGCAAAACTCTGTCTCTACAAAAAATACAAAAATTAGCTAGGCATGATGGCGAGCACCTGTGGTGCCAGGTACTAGGGATGCTGAGGTGGAAGGATCACTTGAGTCCAGGAGGCAGAGGTTGCAGTGAGCCGAGATTGTGCTACTGGGCAACAGAGCAAGACCCCATCTCAAAAAAAATAAATAAGTAAAGATGATGGCAGTTTCCAAGGTTCATATACAAAACCCAGTAGCTCTCCTTTACTTTACTTTATATATATATATATGTATATATATAATCTATCAGAAATATATGATATAAAGAAATTACAGTTACAATGGCAATCAAAAAGACAAGCTATTTAGAAAAATATTTAAAAGACATATAAGGGCCTTTAGAAAGATAATATTAAAATTATACAGAAGGCTGGGCAAAGTGCTCCCAGCACTTTGGGATGCCAAAGCGGGAGGATGGCTTGAGCTCAGGAGTTTAAGACCAGCCTGGGCAACACAGTGAGGCCTCACCACTACTAAAAATAAACAAAATTAGCCAAATGTGATGGTGCACGCCAGTAGTCCCAGCTACTTGGGAAGCTAAAGTAAGAGGATTGCTTGAGCCCAGGAGTTTGAGTCTGCAGTGAGCTATGATCCCACCACTGCACTGCAGCCTGGGCAACAAAGTGAGATCCTGTCTCTAAAAATAAAAATAAATAAAATAATAAAGAGAACATTCTATTCTGGGCTTTTTTGAATTATTATTTTGTTTTGTTTCGCTTTGTTTTGTTTTGAGACAGGGTCTCATTCTGTCTCCCAGGCTGGAGTGCAGTGGCATGATAACGGCTCACTGCAGCCTCAACCTTCTGGACTCAAGCAATCCTCCCACCTCAGCCTCCTGAGTAGTCACCTGAGTAGCTGGAACTACAGGCACATGCCACCACACATCACAAAGTTTCGAATTTTTGTAGAGACAGGGTCTCCCTATGTTGTCCAGGCTGGTCAAACTCCTGGATGCATGTGATCCTCCCACCTTGGCCTCCCAAAGTGCTGGGATTACAGGTGTGAGCCACTGTACCCAGACTATTCTGTGTTTTCTGTTTTTTGTTTTGTTTTGTTTTGTTTTGTTTTTTGAGACAGTGTCTTCCTCTCGTCACCCAGGCTGGAGTGCAGTGGTGTGATTTCAGCTCACTGCAACCTCTGCCTCCGGGGTTCAAGTGGTTCACCTGCCTCAGCCTCCCAAGTAGCTGGGATTACAGATACCCGCCACCATGCCTGGCTAATTTTTTTTTTTGAGACAGAGTCTCACTCTTGTCTCCCAGGCTGGAGTGCAATGGCACAATCTCGGCTCACTGCAATCTCCGCCTCCCGGGTTCAAGCGATTCTCCTGCCTCAGCCTCCCGAGTAGCTGGGATTACAGGCGCCTGCCACCACACCTGGCTAACTTTTGTATTTTTAGTAGAGACAAGGTCTCACCATGTTGGCCAGGCTGGTCTCGAACTCCTGACCTCAGGTGATCCACCCGCCTCGGCCTCCCAAAGGGCTGGGATTACAGGCGTGAGCCACCACGCCCAACTAATTTTTGTATTTTTGGTAGAGACGGGATTTCACCATGTTGTCCAGGCTGGTCTCGAACTATTGACCTCAGGTGATCCACCTGCCTCAGCCTCCCAAAGTGTTGGGATTACAAGTATGAGCCACTGTGCCCGGCCTATTCTGTGCTTTTGAATAGAAAGACTCAATATTATAAAAATGTCAGTGCTGGCTGGGCACAGCGGCTCATTCCTGTAATCCCGGAACTTAGGGAGGATCACTTGAGGCCAGGAATTCGAGACCAGCCTGAGCAACATAGTGAGACCTCAACTCCATATTTTAAAAATTTAAAAATAAAAAATGTCAGTGCTTTCTCAATCCATTTACTCACTGTGACTCTAATCAAAATACCCATAGGATTTGTTTGTTGGTCAGGTGAGGAACTTGTCAAAAATTATATGACAACCAAATGAGGAAATAAATAAGAGCCAGGAAAGCCCTGAAAAAGAAAAGCAACAAGATGAGGCTAGACCTATTAGATGATAAAAATATTATGAAATTATAATTTGTAAAGCAATTTGGTACCCAGAGGTGAAATAGACAACTCAGCAAACCAGAATAGAAAATCAGAAATAGATCCCAACACATATCAGAATTCAGTTTACGTTTAAGGTGACATTCTAAATTAGTAGAGAAAGGTGGTAGTAAAATTAGCTACTCATTTGGGGGAAAAATATAATGGGAACACTATTCCCTAAATCAAAATAAATTCCAGATGGATAAAGCATATATATTAAAAATAAAACCATAAGACTATAGAGAAACAATAAGTAAATTTATTTATAATATTATATAAAGAATTCAGCAAATAAAATCCAGGATCCCTAAAGTAAACATTTATGAAATATGGCTATATAAAAATTTAGGCTCACACATGTAATCCTAACACTTTGAGAGGCTGAGGTGGGAAGATTGCTTGAGCCAAGGAGCTCAAGACCAGCCTAGGCAACATAGCAAGACCTGGTCTCTACAAGTAATTTAAAAAAAAAATGAGTTGGGTGTGGTGGTGTGCACCTGTGGTCCCAGCTACCTGGGAGGCTGAGGTGGGAGGATTGCTTGAACCCTAGAGGTTGAGGATGCAGCGAGCCGAGATCGTGCCACTGTATTCCAGCCAGCCTGGGCGACAGAGCGAGACTCCGTCTTAAAAAAAAAAAAAAAAAAGACTTCTGTACGGTAAAAGCATTCTATAAAACAAGGTGAAAGACAAACCAATAATAAGTGCTACTGTGTAACACACAGACAAGCTCACCTCCTTCATCCTCAAAGACCTAAAGCAACTCAATACAAATGAGTAAGGAATACAAGGCAGCAGTTTACTGAGAAATAGAAATGGTTTTTAAAAGCCTCAACTTCACTCGTAAAAAGAGAAATGCCGACTGAAACAGTAAGATTTGTTTCTCCTATCAGATTGGCAGAGATTCACAGTTTGATAGCACCCAGTGCCAGGGAGGGTGTTGGGCAACAGTCACCCTCGGACACTATTGGTTGAGAGTGAAATTGGTGCAATTTTTGGGATGGTGATTTGGCAATGTCTTTCAAACTCCTTTGACCCAGAACTCAACCGCTTGGATTTTTAACCTACAGACCTATGCACAAAAGTCTTCCAATTTAGATAAATAAGAATGTTCAAGAAATGTGCTTTAAGACAGTCTCTTTCCACGTTTTTGCTTTCCAATGCAATGCTCAGTGGGTCTCAAAATTTGATGGGCATAAGAATCAATTGGAGGGTTTGTTAAAACCCAGGTTGCTGGGCCCCAGTTGCAGAATTTCTGATTCCGTAGGTCTAGGAAAGACCCAAGAATCTGCATTTCTAACAGCTTCTCTGGTGATGCTGATGCTGATGGTCAGGGGTTAGAACTTGAGAACAATTGCCTTAGCCTGTTGAGAGGGCTGGGGTGGGTCTCCAACCAAGATGAAGGCCTAGAGAGGGGAGTTCCTTTGAGGAGGGGGAAGAGTAGAAGGCAAGGTGGAGAGGAGCAGAATTCCCCTCAGGACTATGGAAAGGAGGAGGTAATTGGGGTGGGGTTGTCCAGAGAGGAATGTTTGAGCCCCCTAAGAAGCCAGGACCTTAGTCCCTATTTGCAGCCTCATAAAAGAGTCTTCCCTTCCGTCTGCACAACCAAGGATAGCTCAGAAATAGCAGGGCCCACCTTCTATGCTCAGTGGATCCATGGCCTTGGAGAAGGAGAATATTAGCCACAAGCAGACAGTATGGATTGAAAATCAGACAGCTGGGTCATCCTAGACAGGGGAAGGCATCCCCATTCTTCAGATAGACCTCAGAGGGGTGGGGTTGGGATGGCACGCAGGAGAATGTCTCTGCTGACTGAAGGGGAAGCTCCCCTTGAGCCTCAGCTGCTCGGATTTGATTTGGGGGAGGGGAAATTCTTTTTAACAAATCATGCTGGGAAAACTAGATATTCATATGCAAAATAATGAAGTTGGACCCTTAGCTTATTATCATACAAAATTTAACTATAAATGGATTAAAGACCTAAATGTAAGAGCTAAAACTATGAAACTCTTAGATGAAAAATAACTTGAAGCTCCTTGCACTTGAGAGTCATGAATGGAATAAAATTCTTACCCATCTGTGGCAAAATAAGAAATATATTTGGTCTTTGTCCCCTACTTTCTTGCTCAGAGTTCCTTTGGAATTTCCCTTGGAGTTTCCTGAGTGACAGGATTTATCCATCAGGAGCCCCTTACAATCACACCTGAGTCTATACTATTATAATAAAGTGATTTAGGGTGGGGCCCTTAGCCGCAGAATGAGGTTGGTCACCAGAAAGACCAAAGGATTAGAAGGCTAGAACTTTCAACTCTACCCATTAACCTCCAGGAGGGGGAAGGGGTCTAGAGATTAAACTCTACAAAAACTTCTGAACAATAAGACGGAGTGAGCTTCCAGGCTGGTGAACACATCCACATACCAAGAGGGAAGCAGACCCCAGTGCTCCAGACACTTCTGAACCTTAATCTGTTTCTCGTCGTCTGGCTCTTCGTTTGTATTCTTTATAATAAACTGGTAAGTAAAGCATCTCCCTGAGTTCTGTGAGCCATTCCAGCAAATTATTGAATCTTAGGAGGGGGCTGTGGGAACTCCAGCTTTATAGCTGGTTGGTCAGAAGTACAATAAGCCTGGAACTTGTGACTGGTGTCTGAGAGGAATGGTCAGTCTTGTGGGACTGAGCCCTCAAGCTGTAGGGTCTGCACTAATGCTGGGAAGTTAGTGTTGAAGTTGAATTGTTGAATACCCAGCTGGTGTCTGGAGAATCAGATAATTGGCTGTAGGTGTTGGAAAACTCTCCAGACCATCACACTAATTTAGATGAAGAGAAACCAAACAGTTGAACCTGACCTGTGGACCCCAGATATACTTCACTGGTCTAGATGTAGATTATTGGTGAAAGGCTGAAAACACTGGCTCCTTTTTCACAATAATGGCACTGTAATTGACATTAACTTCTCTTCTCTTTAAAAAAAAAAAATCAGGGTAAAACTTAAAGTGAACAAATCTTCAGTAAGGAACTTGAATCTTTACACATGTATATACCTGTCCAACTGCTACACAGATCAAGATATAGAACATCTCTAGCATCCCAGAAGGCTCTTGTGCCCCTTCCCAGTCAATATCCCCAAGGCAACATTATCTATCACTGTGCTTTAATTCACCTGCTTTAAAATTTCATATAAATAAGTGGAATTATAGTTACTCCTCCTTTAAAGGTCGCAACTCCCAATACTGACACAACGGCAATTAAATTTCAATCTGAGTTTTGGCGGGGACATTCAAACCATAGTATTGTATGAAGCAATAGCTCGTTATTTTTCATTGTTGTGTAATATCCCATTATATGATAACAATTAATTTTCACTTACCTAATAGTGGAATTTGTTTTGTTTTCAGTTATGGGCTGAAAACATACATAAAACTGCCATAACATTCTTTTAAATGTCTCTTGGTGTGTATAAGCGCCTTGTTTCTCCTGGGTATATACTGAATAGTGGAATTATTTCCAATAGTTTCTAATTATAACCCTCATTAACTCAAGTGCCCAAACCTGCCCAGTACCCTGATTGTGTCAATTCACCCTCCCATCAACAATGTACGATGGGCCAGGTATGGTGGCTCATGCCTGAAATCCCACCATTTTGGGAGGGCAAGGTGGGCAGATCACTTGAAGTTAGGAATTCGAAACCAGCCTGGCCAACATGGTGAAGCCCCATCTCTACTAAAAATACAAAAATTAGCTGGGCATGGTGGCATGTGCCTGTAGTACCAGCAACTTGGGAGGCTGAGGCAGTAGAATTGCTCGAACCTGGGAGATGGAGGTTGCGGTGACCTGAGATCACGCCACTACACTCCAGCCTGAACAATTTACAATGGATCTGGTCAATTCTCAATTTTGTCATATTTAATATTGTTAGTTTCCTTTGAAATTAGCTTTACTAATGGGAATAAAGCATTAATTTTTAATTTTAAAAAATTTTATTTAAAACTTGTGATAATTTTTATTTACCTAAAATTGGTAGCTCATGGATGCTGAATGTTGGAGAAACTTAGGACTCTTCCAAGTATTCAGAAATTCCTTGAGGATATGTGGGTGTGTTTCTGCCTATATATGTGCCATAGTCACAGATGGATGCTGCTCCAGACCCCACCCTTAATGCTTTGGAACAGACCTTTCTTTTCCCCATGAATAAGAAGAGTTTACTTGGGATCCCAGAGGGAGATGTTTCCCATCATCAGCAACATCTGGGGAACATCTGGTGAGTCCATCCCAGGATGGGGAGATTCTTTTCTGGAGAACACATGTCACTTGATTCTTTTTATTCTCCTGTATTTTCCCTTGTTCTCTCTCCTCCATTGGGCTTCCCACTCTAAGCGCCACTCCAGCCCTCACCAGCAAACTCCCTACCCTGATTTCTGACTCATCTGGTTTCCCCAATATACAACCCAACAGGATGCAAATGTAGGCAGCATGAGAGACCCTCATTAATTCCAGTGCCCAACCCTGCCCAGTTCCCTGATAAGCAGGCAGCATCTTCTAGAAACTGAGTCAAGGAATGTTGAAGCTGGTGAGGGTTCTCTTGTCCAATGCCTCCGTTTTACAGATTGAAAAGCTAAAGGCCAGAGAGAGAGGGAAAGAGAGAGTCAGGGACAGAAACAAAACTAGATCACTTCTGGGTATCACAGAAACCTCTCTTCTGCTGGAAACTTGGCCTGGAGATTAGAGGCAGGCAGGAAGGCAGGCAGTGGAAAGGATTCCTTGGGACCAGCAACGTCTGCAGCCCGCAGCCACAGTGAGAGCACAGCTGAGGTCTGAGGTGGGTGGTGGAGGGTGTGTGGTCTGCGGGGTTACCCCTTAAAGCCCTGAGAGTGGAGTCACCTCTAGCAACAGACACCCAGCTTTGTAGCCTTTAAGCTCCTTCCTGTGCATTCTCAGCTACACTATAGCTTCAGTGTGCTAGCTGTGTGTTAAAAATCCATCCACTGCCACCTCCAGCCCTGCCCTCTCCTTGAGCCCTAGCAACTTTACCCATTTACTAGGCATGTTTAGTTTATTCAACAAGTTCTTATCAAGCACTGGAGATAGAGCAGTGATCAAGTCCAACATTGCTCCTGCCCTCCCACTGCTCACAGACAACGCACAAGGAAATGCACAAGGAAACCACACAACTAAGTGGGTGCAAGGCAGGTGCAAGGTGGGATCAGCATCCTTGAAAGTTTAAAACAGGACATACTCTGAGAACTGACCACTGGCCAACAGAGCTGGAGAGCAGTCATCAGGGGTGTGAGGTGGAAGTGTACAGGTGAGGCTGGGACAGAATCATACCTCATGTGTAAAATAAAACCGAATGCAGAAGGACTAACATTAAAAGCACATGAACTGGCCGGGCACAGTGGCTCACACCTGTAATTCCAGCACTTTGGGAGGCCAAGGCGGGTGGATCATCTGAGGTCAAGAGTTCGAGACCAGCCTGGCCAACGTGGTGAAACCTCATGTCTACTAAAAATACAAAAAAACTAGCCAGACGTGGTGGGGCATGCCTGTAATCCCAGCTACTTGGGAGGCTGAGGCAGGAGAATCGCTTGAACCCAGGAGGCGGAGGTTGCAGTGAACCGAGATTGAGCCACTGCACTCCTGCCTGGGCAACAGAGCGAGACTCCATCTCGAAAATAAAAAAAAAAAAAAGCACATAAACCAACAAAATGACATGTACACACATTAATGGCATTGAAGCGGGGTGGGGGGGAAGGGAGTGGTAAATGGGAGTGGTAAATGAGGGTATGAAGAGAGAGGTAAGACTGCAAAAGTGAGAAAGGGCCAGATTATTCCAGCTTTGTAGGCCCCAAGGAGTTGAGACTTCATGAGGAGTGTACTGGGAAGCCACTGCCAGAGAGTACTGGGAAGCTCCAGCTGCCCAGACACCTCCCCCTGCAGGCCCCCAGGTACACACTCAACGCATGCGGAAGGACAGGGCCTTTATCTTCCCCCAACCTGCTTTCCTCCTATTGTTCTTGCAGGAAAGGTAAAGTGGAGCAGACCCCTGCCATTCTACATACACATCTGTGGCTGAAGAGGGGCTCTCACCATCAACTCCACCGCAGATGCCATCCAAGCAGGCCAGGAGGTCACCCCCACCCCCAACCTGGAGGAAGGTAGAATGAAATCCTGAGGGCTGGGCTAGTGGCTGACAGCATTCATCTAGGACAGTCAGAAGAACCCAGAATGCAGCGGGAGCAGGACGGGGAGGGGGAGGGTCAGGATCCCACGAAGGCTCCCTGGAGGAGGCAGTGCAAGCTGAGCCCTTAAAGGCATTGGGATTCTGGTAAGCAGAGAGAGGGCAGGAGAGCATTCCAGTCGAGAAGACCGGCTGCAGTAAAAGCGTGAGGGTGGAAACGCTCGAGGTGATGAGTAGACTCGTACCTGCGGTTGGGAAATGGGGCTGAGGGTGGGCTCCCAGGCCAGGACTTGGTTGCCGGGGCATGCCGTACCGGGAGGGTTGGCCCCGAGTCAGGAAAGGCCTTGGCGGGAGCAGAGAAGGCAGTGGGCCATTTTAAGTGGCCAAGATCTGGCCCGGAAGAAACCAGCCATTTTATTGAGGGAAGGTTGAGGTGGGAGTGGGGAAGCTAGTTCTAAGAACCCCTAGTTTGGAACTTCTGCAGGGAAGGGTCTCTTGGCCCGTGGGCAGGGATGAAGTTCAGGCCCACTGATTACATCCATCCTTCCCGCTCCCCGCCTCCCCACTCCCCACACACCCCAGATTCCTCTCCAGCCACAGTTTACTTTTCCGGCGGATCTGGGGGTGGGTGGTAGGTTGAGGGCGGAGGAGGGAACTTTTAGATTGGAATAAAATAAACTCCCTCTAGAGGGATGGGGGTGGAGAGCGTACAGGAGACGTCGGCTCTGCCACTGTCTAGCCCGTGGCCTTGGGGAGTTACGAGGTGCTCCCGGCCTTAGTCTACCCATCTGTAAACTGGGGCGGTGGGGCGAGGTGGGGATCTCTATGCTCGGCTCTGCCGGCTTGAGTCGTCCGCGCCTTTAGGGACGGTGCTGGAAGCGGGGCGGGCAGGGCGCTGGCGGGAGAGGGCTGGGGGCGGAGAGCGGCGGAGGCGCAGTTACCGGGTCAGAGTCCGCAGGGAGGCCCCCAGGCCGCTGCGCCAGGCTCCAGGCGGGGGAGGAGGCGGCGCCTCCGGGGCGGGGCTGCCGGGCTGCCTGGCTGGAGGCCCGGCGTGCGTCAGCGCAGTGAGCCCCGGAGTTTTCCACTGACGAGGAGGGCGGAGCGGCGGGCGGGGCTGGGCGCAGCCAGTCTCCCGCCGCCGCCGCCGCCGCTGCCGGACGCGCAGAGCGAGGGGCGGCTGGACCGACGGCAGCCGGGCCGAGCGCACAGAGTCGCGGCGCGGGGGGCGTCCCCGGCCGGGACGCGGGTCGCGTCGTTGTCCTCCGCGAGCGTCCGGATTGCAGGTGAGCCCCGAGGGGCCTCGGGCCCGGCAGGACGGGACTTTGGGGAGGGGGCATTCAGCGCGAGTGACACTGCCGCTCCTGCCTCCTGCGGTTCACTCCCCGGTACCCTGAGCGGGCGCGGGGGCTGGAGCTGCCCGGCTCTGACGCGTGTCGCGGCCGGAGTCGGGGGCCGGGGGCCCGGCCGGCGGGAGTCGCAGGTTTTCTGCTCCCCTCCCCCGCCTGCCGCGGTAACCCCGAGAGAAGTCACGGCTCCCCGAGCTCGGCGCGAGTGGGGACAGAGCCGGGCTTGCGCGCGAGCGGCGAGGCGACGGGGGCGTGCGTCCGCGGGTGAGTTTCCTTTTGACCCAGTTGCCTGAGAACTTTTCAGAAGTTCCTCGCGTGGCCGGAGCAGGTGACATTTGTCGCCTTCCTCCTCGGGCTCCCCCCTCGGGGAGGCTGCGGGAGCTGCCGCGTGTGCCGGACGCCCCCGGCCGGCGGGGGTCAGGGAGGGAGTGGAGGGATGAGCGTAGAGGGAGGCGCGGTGAGTCACGGACCCCGGGAGGGAGGGATTGTGTCGTAGGCTCACCTGTTTGTCAGTCGCCGTCACTCTCAGAGGCCACTGCTGTGAGTCACGGGCGCAGCTACACCGGCCACCCGCAGGCACACGTAGACTGTCTCCCACGCACTTCTCTTTCCGCAGCACGTACTTCCTCCCCTTCCTCAGTTTCTCCTCCCCGGGGCCCATTCACAGGCACGCACTGTGGAGATGCCCACACCACAGCCATAGTCACACACTTAGTCACTCCCGCTCCCAGCACAATCACACACAGCCGTAGCCCACACTCCTGACACCAGAGGGTTCCTCCCCATCTCCTGCTGCCCACCCAGCACCTCCACCCAGAAGTCTCAAGCCTTTTGGAGAGTAACTCATCACCTCCCCCGACCCAAATCCTTGACAGCCCTGCCCTCTTCCTTCTCCACATCTCGGTATCTGCCTTTCTCCTGTGCCCTTGACCTGTCATCTCACCTGGCCCTGGCAGCACCTCCAACCGGTCACACCCCTTCCACTCCCGGTGCTGAGCCACGTTTTTAAAATGCAAATCTGGCATTGTCACTCCCTACTTAAGCCCTTTGTGGCTTGCCGTGCCCTCGAGCTAAAGCCTGCCCTGGAGCCCAGGCTCAGCCTCGCGGGCTGCCCCTCCTCCGATCACACTGTGCTGGTCCCTCCTCCTGTTCCTTACCCATGCGGAGCCCCTGTCTGGAACTCTGCCTGCATTCCTTCCTCGGAGAGACCTACCATCACCCCAGCCGTACTCTGTCCTACCCTTCAGACCCTCCATCCCAGCACCCCACTCTATTTGTCCGCCCTGCTCAATTCAGAGCTTCAAGAGGGCAGCAGTTGTATAAGTCTTGCTCCCTGCATGCGCAAGTGCCTGCCACAGTGTTTGGCACATACGTGAGCTTAGTGCATATTTGTTGAATGAATGAATGAGAGAGGGAAGAAGGCCCCACTTAGGTGGAGGAAGCAGTCATTGTCAGGTGCAGTTTCCCTTCTGCAGGAACAAGTGTCTCATATAGCCAGCAAACATTTGGCACCTATCCAGTGCCAGGTCCTGGAGGCCAAAGCCGAGGAGCTGTCCCCTCCCCCAGCTCTCCTTCAGAGGGATGCTTGGGGAAGAGGTGCCAAGGCTTTCGGTCTGCCCTCTCTGGGCCACCCAGGCTGGTTTTTCAGTGGGGGCTAGAGGTGCTGGGAGGTGCCCTCCCCTTCTCCCAGGAAGTTCCTGAGGGACAGGGGTCATGTGACCGCAAGTGTTTTGGGGGGACTGGCCAAGGCCTGGGGCTCTGAGGTTAAAGGACACATTCTTCAGATTCCTGAAGGGGGATGGAGGCAGCTAAAGGTGCCCCCTCCCTAAGACTGGCTTGGGCTGAGGCCTGGGGCACTGGTGGGACTGCTGAGGTGGACAGAGGAGTTGCTGTGACGTTTTCAAGCCCCGCCCCCACTTCTCGAAAACAGCCTTTGGTTGCTTGGTGCCCGGGGGTGAGGTGGCCTTTCCTGGATTCGCACAGTGTGACCTGAGCTTGTAGATAACTGTGGCCAGTTGAGTGGGGGGTTGTCAGTGCCTGTGTGTGGTGGCAGGAGGGCTGCCTGATTGTCAGGGCTCAGATCCCAGAAGAAGCCTGGCTCTCTGATTCAGGGCCTGTCTCTGGGGTTCCTCAGCGGTGTGGTATTTCTGTCTGAGCCAGCTCCTGGGAACTGCTTTTCCTTCCTCCAGGACCCTAGGGAGGGGGCTGTGCTCACCCTGGGAACACTGCCATGGTCAGGATCTTGATTCCTGGGTAGCTGCTGAGGGCCCCTCCCCCCACCTCTGACTCACTGTCTGACACTTTTCTTAGATTCTCACTATCTTTCATTCCCTCTTGGCCTCTCCTTGTCTCTGGCTCAGTCTTTCTGTTTCATCTCCTGCCTCTGCCTCTTAGCCTCTGGATTCCCAGGTGGAACAGAGGAACATGAAAACCAGGGGCACTTCCCCCGCCTCTCCAGAGGAGTATCAGGGAGGAGGTAATTTCTTATTTCATTCCCGCTCTGCAGATTTGGAAGGGATTGTTCATCACTAGAACCTGCAGCATGACCGTAGCTTCCCTGTGTCTCTGTTTCCCTGTCTGTAGGCTTGGAGGTCATAACCTCCTCACCTTAAGTTCTCTTTCTGTGGACATCCCTTAGGCAGAGCCGCAGTGTGTGGCTGAGCCTGCTTTCCTGACATCTCTCTCCATCTGTTTCCTCTTGGGGGACCAGGGAGCCTCCTGGGATTGCCTACATTGGCACCTGCCTGCAGCCTGAGCTTCCCTCTCCTGCCCCCAGAGCCACCCTTTTTGAGCACCATTCTTGCTTGTACCCTCTGGCACAGCTGGGGGATAGACATGTGACTCTCCTCCTGCCCCTCTTAAATTAACTGTGACAGGAGCAGGAGAAGGTCACACTGACCAGTCACCCTCAGCAGCCTCATGTGCGTAAGATTGCCTGTGCAGTTGGGTCTGTACCCGATATGCAGGGCTGGTCTGCTTACCTCTGGTATTATCAGGTGCCCTCTCTATGCCAGACTCTGTCCTAGACATAGGCACAGGGGCAGCCAGAGAGAAATGCCCTCAGCGTGAGGCAGATGAGCAATGAGGCCCTTGCAGTCTGATCAGATAAAGTCTGTGATGGGGAAATACCAGGGTTTTGGGGAGCTGTTTTACTTTGGGCTGCTATAATAGAAAGTCCGTAGACTGTGTTGCTTAAACAAAAGATTTATTTTTCACACCTTGGGAGGTTGTGAAGTCCAAGATCAAGGCTCTAGTCAGCCTGATGAAGTCCGTCTTCTTGGCTTGCAGATGGACACCTTCTTGCTGGGTCTGAGCTCACATGTTGGAGAGGGAGACCATCTCTTTTGTGTCACTTCTTATAAAGGTGCTAATAAGGTGTCATTCATCTGATTACCCCAAGGCCCACCTCCAAATACCATCACACTGGGGATTCAGTCTCAACATAAGAATTTTGGTAGGATACAAATATGCAGTCCATAGCAGGAGCACAGAGAGGCAGGAGGAAGGAGTGGGGGATTCAGGAGGCCCCTTGAAAGATGACTTTCTGAAAGGGAATGAGGCTGGGTTGTTCCAGCTTTGCAGAGGCCAGGAGGTGAGCGGGGACATGGCCATTATGGGAACTGCCAGTTCAGCTGGAGTATAGAGAGCGAGGTGGGGAGAGGGAAGCAGTGGCCGGGTCAGCTTCAGCTTCTTGAATTCTGGACTTGATCCTAATGCCCCAAGGGGAGCTATAGAGTGGTTCTAGGTGTGGGAGTGGCAGGTAAATGTGTGGTTTAAGAAGGTCATTCTGGCTGCAGGATCAAAAATGGCTGGGGAAAGAGGGCAGGAGCAGAGGGACATGGGGTAGCTGCTGTGGGGACAGAGACATGTTAAGGTTAGTGAACTTTTTAAATTGATAGTAACCTAAATAAAATGCATAAGTATATAAATCTTAAGTGTCCATAAGATGAATTTTTACAATTTTAGACATCCATTTAACCACCATGCAGATCAACACAGAACTTTTACAGGTCCCCCAGCCCTTCCTACCTCCCACCCCAGAAAATTTCCCTCATGACTCTCTCCAGGGTGTCCTTCTCCCTCCCCTGGGGAACCACTGCTCTGACTTATATCATCACAGAGTAGTTCTGCCTTTTTTTGAACATTTGCATGTATTTCATGTCTGGCTTCTTTCACTCAGCATGATGTCTGTGAGATGCATCTGTGTCGTGTGCATCCAGGAGCTGGAGCTCATTTTTTTTTTTTTTTAACAGTGTAGAATAACACATTCACTGGGCACTTATCACTAATCTAAGAACATGTGACATGTATTGATTCTTCTAAACCTCTCAACCCTATGAGGTCTTAAGACAAAGAATTGGAGGCACAGAGAGGTTAAGGAACTTGCCCAGGATTACCCAGCCAATTAATAGTGGATCCAGAGTTCAAAAGCAGGCAGTCTGGTTCTGGAGCCGAAGTTCTTAACACTGCCACGTGGCCTTCATGATACCTACTGGGTCTGTACCTGGCTTTGTGTGGATTAAATGGATTTACGTGAACTCCCAGGCATGGGGTGCCTGGATGTAGATGGAGGAAGAGAGAGGAAGGAGTTGAGGATGACTGCAGGTTTCTGGCTTGAGTGACTGGGTGGGTGGTGGGGCTGTTACTAAGATAGGGAACACAAGAAGAGGAACAGATGGCATGGGGGGTGGGGAACAGAGACAAGGGGTTCGATTTGGGGCCTGCAGAATTTTTTTGTTTCTAGAGGATGGCTGGGCAGAGATACCAAGTGGGCAGCGGGTCCTGGGGGATCTCAGGCTGGATGTGTGGTGAAGGAGGCATTCAGGGCCCTGTAGATGGCATCTGGAACTTGGGAAAGGATGGGGTCTCTTGGCAGGATGCGATGGGGACAGGATATGTGGGTGTTGTTTGTCCATATGTGTATTTCCGTGTGGTCTGAGCATGTGTGTACATGTGTATATGCCTGCCTCTGGGTCATGAATCCCCCACCTCCTGGGAGAACCTGCGGGTCAGCTGGGAGCTGGGTTGTTTTTGTTTGTGGTTTGACCCTGGGAGGGGGGTGCCAAGCCTGAGAAACTACCCACGGAGAAGCCCCCGGAAACATCTGTGAGTCTTCTTCCCTCAGGCCCAGGGTGGGGGATTGGCCGGGGAGGGAGATTTTCTTGCTTCTCTCACGCTTGCCTAGGGGAGGCTGTCCCTGGGGTAAACATTATCCAGTTAGTAAGGTTGACAGCAAACTCTACAGGATTCGGGGACTTCGTAGGCGGCTGGGAAGACGGCGAAGGAGTGTTTGGAAAGGACACCTGAGTAGAGGAGACCAAGACAGCCTTCTGGTTGGTTTTTCCTGTTCTCTCTCATTTCCTGTGATGGCAGTGGGGGAAGGGTTCCCCAGCACTGGGGCCTCGGCCTCAGCTTCAACTTCCTTTCCCTTTCCCCCTGGTGACCTCCCCGAAGGCCCAGCTGGAGCAACAGACACAAGGTAGCTGTACTCAGCCTTTGGGATTGAGTCCTCTGGGGCTTGCCAAACCTTGGGAAGGACCCTTATTTGCTGACGCATTCCAGGGAATGAGCCCCAAGTCTCTTCTGCTTGGGTAAGGCCAGCCAGCTGCGGGAGTCTCTGGTTATACTTCTGAGGGCTGAGACTCTCACATGGGAGACAGTGATGTGTTGTGGGGTGCTCCATGTCATGAAGCCACAGACAGGAGAGACTTTGGACATTAGGATCAAATGAGATGTTAAAGAGACAGCCTGAGTGGCTGTGGTCACACAGGCCTGGAGGCAGGAGACTTCTTGACAGTGGAGCGGGGGTTTCTAAGGGAAAGTCTGAGAAGCTCCCACACCGGGAGGGGGAGGGCTCAGAAACTACTCCGTCTAGGAATGGAGGCCAACGTCAAAGCCAGCCTGTTCCCCAGAGTGCCTGGCTAGCCTGGAGCAAGGGCCCGCAGCCCTGCCTGTGTGCAGGGTGGCGTGCCTGTGTGGGTGTGCTGGAGGAGGAGGAGGAAGCAGAGCCACCATACCAGGGCCGTGCGGGCTGTGTGGGCTGTGTGGGCTGCGCGGGCTGTAGGGCGTACACACACACAAACACACACACATACACACACACACAGGCACACAGATGCAAGCTGTGTGAATCACCCAGCCTGTGAGTCAGCCCCAGGATTCCTGTCGGGGAATGAGTGAGACCAGGCTGAGGTCTGTCAGTCCATCTGTTTGTATGTCTGCCTCCTTCCCCTGCTGGTGTGGATGCATGTGCGTGTGTGTGTGTGTGTGTGTGTGTGTGTGTGTGTGTGTGTGTGTTTTGTGTATGTATGTAAGTGTGTGTTGTAGGAGGTAGTGGGGAAGGTGCCTGGTGCCTGGGAAGGCTTTGAGCAGAGGTGGGAGTTTGAAACATCAGGCTGTGGATTTGCACATTAGTTTGGAGGGAGGGAGGTGCTGTGCCTTGTGCAGAGATCCTCCTGGAGACTGTGCACTCCCCCACACAGAGCTCCACAGGCAGGGCTGGAGGGCAGAGGCCAGGGTCTGGGATGTCTTGGAGGGTAAGTGGGAGGGATGATGATCCTGGCTGGAAGCCCACCTGCTGCTGCCTGCCTGCCACTTAGAGCCTTCTCATTCCCATTCCAGGCTGTCTGTCCCCAGACCCCAGAGCACCTCCGGCACCACCATGACTGGGCTGTTGAAGAGGAAATTTGACCAGCTGGATGAGGACAACTCCTCGGTTTCCTCCTCCTCCTCTTCCTCTTCCTCTGGGTGCCAATCTCGCTGCTGTTCCCCAAGCTCTTCTGTCTCCCGTGCCTGGGACTCAGAGGAGGAAGGCCCCTGGGATCAGATGCCCCTGCCTGACCGTGACTTCTGTGGCCCCAGAAGTTTCACCCGTGAGTCCTCCCTCCCCTGGGAACTCCATCACCTGCCTGCCTTCCTGAAAGATGAAATTTAGAAGTCCTTGACCAAATGCCTTTGGCCTCTGGAGGTTATGTCCCCATGGCGGTAGCTCTCATGAGCTATAATACAGTGGTCACTCAGTGTCCACTGTCCAGGGGCACCTGAGCCCAGCTAATCCACCTTTGACCTCGGGAGTGATGACATCCAGGATGCAGCTCTGCAGAGTGCCCTCAGGGCCTTCCCGGTCTGGCCCCTCCCTTCTGTTCCAGTTTCGTTTCTCCAATGAGCACCCTACCCTCCTACAAATGGAACTGCTGGAGTTCCCCGCCCACCCCATGCTTCCCTGCCACAGGGCCTGTCAAGCCGGTCCCTCTCCTGTCAAAATGCTGTCCATTTTGCCTGAACATAGTGAAAAGGGGTTTTTCCTGGTTATTTTCAAGCTTGTATAATTGTGATTCCAGACTGATGAACATGGCCCTAGAGCAGTGTTTCTGGACCTTATTTTTCATTATTGTTCCCCAGGAAGCCTATTTAGACATTTTCTCCTTAATTACCCCCCACCATGAAATTTTAATACAATAGATGTGCTGTTTACCTTTTTATGTACTGTAGGGTATATCTGTGCATTACACATAAAAAGAACATAATTTTTAGCACATAGAATCTAACAGTATAAACAGAAAACCTTTTAGAAGGGAATTCCCTCTGGTAGCTGGGTACAAAATTAATATAGTAAGTTGAAATATATGGAATTTCCAATATTTGACCGTTACATGGTAATTTGTTATGGTTCAACCTAATGAAAATACCAGTACACATAGCTTGCTAATTAATAAACATTCACTTGTAAAGGGAAAGCCCTTTTAAGCCTTTGCAAAATACAGAAATCTTACAAATCAATAAAAAACAATAGAAAACTGTACAAAGGACCTGTACATGGCTAATAAACATAGGAAAGATGTTTAATCTTATGAATACTGTCATTTGGACTGGTAGATAACAATAAGCCAGTGCTGACATGGGTGTGGTATTCAGTTTCAGCCGCTCCAGTCCCAGCCACACAGGCTCCTAAATTCACATTTCTTTTTTCAAAGTGGGTGGAGAGGGAGGAGGGGAAAGGTGGGAGGCGGGAGGTCAGTCTGGCATGATCTTTTTGGAGGTAAGTTGTGCCTCACTGAAAACTAATCCCCAGCCCATCTCCGCCTGCTTTCTAGCCCTGTCTATCCTGAAGCAGGCTCGCCGGGAGCGCCCAGGCCGTGTAGCCTTTGATGGGATCACCGTCTTCTACTTCCCCCGCTGCCAGGGCTTCACCAGTGTGCCCAGCCGTGGTGGCTGTACTCTGGGTATGGCCCCTCGCCACAGTGCCTGCCGTCGCTTCTCTTTGGCTGAGTTTGCACAGGAGCAAGCCCGTGCACGGCACGAGAAGCTCCGCCAGCGCTTGAAAGAGGAGAAGTTGGAGATGCTGCAGTGGAAGGTAGAGACAGCCCTCTCCATGGCCCACCTCCTGAGGCAGCTCCTGGAGTCCTAGCCTTGAGGGGTGGGCGTACCAGGGGTGGGTGCTGACTTGCTCATTATGTATATGGGGAAACAGGCCTGTGGGCCTAGTAATTGGCTTGATTGGAGTCTGTTGCCTGGGTTGTCTGCAAACAGGAGCCACAGAGGAGGGCTCGTGTCTATTTGCTGCAGGGGCTGGGGGCATGATACCTGAATCTGAACTTTTTGGAGAGGGGGATGTGAAGTTGATATGAACTGGGGGTGTGTGTATCTGTCTGGTTAGGAAAGGGAGTCTGTCCATGATCTAGGGAATGCCATGAGTAGGATATCTCTTTTTTTTTCAAATGCCCTGGGGGCAGTTTTCTTGGCTGTCCTGTTTGTTCACTGTCTGACACACAGTGCCCATCGCAGATTAAGCACGAGTAGTGGGGGGTAAGCACTTGGGGAGGGTTTGTCTAGTGACAGTAGGGCGAAGCCCATGTCCATGTCTGTGCTTCTCACATCCCCCTTTCCTGTGGATGCAGCTTTCGGCAGCTGGGGTACCCAAGGCAGAGGCAGGGCTGCCACCTGCAGTGGATGCCATTGATGACGCCTCTGTGGAGGAGGACTTGGCAGTCGCTGTGGCAGGTGGCCGGTTGGAAGAAGTGAGCTTCCTACAGCCCTACCCAGCCCGGCGACGTCGAGCTCTGCTGAGGGCTTCGGGCGTGCGAAGGATCGATCGGGAGGAGAAGCGGGAGCTGCAGGCACTGCGCCAATCCCGGGAGGATTGTGGCTGTCACTGCGACAGGATCTGCGACCCTGAGACCTGCAGCTGCAGCCTGGCAGGCATCAAGTGCCAGGTGTGGTGGCTGGACTGGGCTGGGATGGGGAACCTGAGCGTGGGGACTTCTTTGCACTCCACAGAACCCTCACTTGTACCTCTACTTTCTCTGCAGATGGACCACACAGCATTCCCCTGTGGCTGCTGCAGGGAGGGCTGTGAGAACCCCATGGGCCGTGTGGAATTTAATCAGGCAAGAGTTCAGACCCATTTCATCCACACACTCACCCGCCTGCAGTTGGAACAGGAGGCTGAGAGCTTTAGGGAGCTAGAGGCCCCTGCCCAGGGCAGCCCACCCAGCCCTGGTGAGGAGGCCCTGGTCCCTACTTTCCCACTGGCCAAGCCCCCCATGAACAATGAGCTGGCAGACAACAGCTGCAGCAGCGATATGACTGATTCTTCCACAGCATCTTCATCAGCATCGGGTACTAGTGAGGCTCCTGACTGCCCCACCCACCCAGGCCTGCCTGGCCCTGGCTTCCAGCCTGGCGTTGATGATGACAGCCTGGCACGGATCCTGAGTTTCAGTGACTCTGACTTTGGGGGCGAGGAGGAGGAAGAGGAGGAAGGGAGTGTGGGGAACCTGGACAACCTCAGCTGTTTCCATCCAGCTGACATCTTTGGTACTAGTGACCCTGGTGGCCTGGCCAGCTGGACCCACAGCTATTCTGGCTGTAGCTTCACATCAGGCATCCTGGATGAGAATGCCAACCTGGATGCCAGCTGCTTCCTAAATGGTGGCCTTGAAGGGTCAAGAGAAGGCAGCCTTCCTGGCACCTCAGTGCCACCCAGCATGGACGCCGGCCAGAGTAGCTCAGTGGATCTCAGCTTGTCTTCTTGTGACTCCTTTGAGTTACTCCAGGCTCTGCCAGATTATAGTCTGGGGCCTCACTACACATCACAGAAGGTGTCTGACAGCCTGGACAACATTGAGGCACCTCACTTCCCCCTGCCTGGCCTCTCTCCACCTGGGGATGCCAGCACTTGCTTCCTGGAGTCCCTCATGGGCTTCTCCGAGCCAGCCGCCGAAGCCCTAGATCCCTTTATTGACAGCCAGTTTGAGGACACTGTCCCAGCATCTCTAATGGAGCCTGTGCTGGTGTGAGGACCAGGATGCCTTTTCCCAGCCCCAAGACACCTGTTGCTGCTTTCTTGTAATTGTGGGGCTCCCCAGAGTCTGCGTAACAGTCTCCCACTGGCTGGCTCACCCACAGGTGCCATGGGCATACTCCTGGTTTTCATACAATTCTCTGGATTTATTTATTTTGTTTTAACTTTTCTGTGCTGAAGAGAGGACTGGGGGGAGGGGGCTTCCCCTTTCAGCTGCCCGGCCCCCGACACCCACAGCTTGCTCTTCTGTCTCCACAACGTGAGCCTGGAAGAGGAGAAAATGTGGCTCCTCTGGAGCTTGGCAGACCACTTTTCGGTCTTTGTGTGATGTTCCTTAGCCCAAAGACGGTGAGACAGGGCTGAAATCAAGTGGCTTCTGCCACCCTGAGCCCTAGACCCATGGGTGGCTAAATCCACTGGACTGTGAAGACTATAATTTATTTCCATAATTTATTTGGAGATTGAGGAGGCTTTGGTTGCACCTCTCTGGCTGGTGGGTAATGCCATGGGTGGGGTGGGCACAGGCCCTCAAGAGCCCCTTTTGCCTTGTAGTCCTACACCTTGCCCTGCCTGGGCTTTGGTGCAGACTAGGTGTGGATTTGAGCTCTATGATCTATGTCTGCTGCCTGGCTCCTAGATGGCTCTGCAGGCAGGTGCTGGCCAAGGACATCATCTAGGCAGGGGGAGAGGCTGGGCTGAACAGCTGTGACCAAAACTCCCTTCTGCCCCACCCTGCCCCCTCCACTTCCTGCCCTCTGTTCCATCTTCCCCCTCCCCAAAGGCCACAGCCTTTATTCCAGGCCCAGGGATGTAGGAGGGGGAAGGAGGAAACAGGAAGCCCAGAGAGGGCAAAGGGCCTACCTCGGGGCGCGAACCATGCCCCAGACTATTATCTCAGGGCTTTCTGGGCACTGCACTTCAGCCTGGCCCACCTGCCCATGCCCTGAGGCCAGTTGGTGAGGGGTGGCTCCTGAGGGTTTTTGTACCCTTTGTTTGCTAATGTTTAATTTTGCATCATAATTTCTACATTGTCCCTGAGTGTCAGAACTATAATTTATTCCATTTCTCTCTGTGTCTGTGCCAAGAAACGCAGGCTCTGGGCCTGCCCCCTTGCCCAGGAGGCCTTGCCAGCCTGTGTGCTTGTGGGAACACCTTGTACCTGAGCTTACAGGTACCAATAAAGAGGCTTTATTTTTAACAATGTGGTATGTATTTGTGGGGTGGGAAGCAGGGGTACACCCTCAGGGGCAAAGGGGATGGGGGACAAGCCCTGCAGAGGGGAGTATGGACACAGGCTGTGTTGGGGGGTAGGAGTAGGCACACCCAGCATATTGGGCCTCTTTCCAGGCAAGCCAGTCAAGTTGGAGGCAGGAAGCCAGCTGAGAGGCTGGCCAGGCAGATAGAGCAGTTTTTCCTTTGGATTAACCTGTTCCTCTACAGTGGTGACCTGGGGTGGTGGGGAGGAGCAGCAGCAGGGTCTTCTGACATGGGGCTATCTGCTGGGGATGGGTAAGGGCACCCTTCTTCCTACACACCCACACTGAGCTGAGGCCTTGTCCTGAGGGTGAATTCACCAACCTGGGTGGAGGCAGGGTAAGGGGATGTGCCTGGTCAAGGCCTGGTGATGGCCTTACATGCAGCTGTGGTCCCTGGGGACTTGAGCAGGGGGGCAGCAGGAAGGGCAGGGGGGAAGCTGCAGAACCTCATCCCTCTGCACCAGCCAGACCTGTCTGACCTGTCCCTGGCAGCTCAGCTGGGCTGCAGGCCAAAGGAGTAGGCCACACCCTGCTCTGGGGAGCCCCAGTCTGGGGGCCTGAGAAAGGTTGACTTCCCCCTTAGGAATGATAGTGATTTGTACAAGAGCTGGAAGGAGGAACGGCCAGAGGAGAACTGATTTGGGTCTCCTTGCTCTAATTCTCTGCCTTGGTCTGTACTGGGCTCACTCATCTCTTTGGCTTAACTGGTAAGAGCACAGAGCCAGAATGCTGGGCTTGAATCTCAGATTTTCTGCTACCTAGTGAGGTGATTTATGCAAATTACTCCCTCTGTGCCTGGGTGTCCTCAATACTGCATGCAAACAGTAACACTACTCACCTCATAAGCTTGTTTAGTTCATATTTACAAAGCCCTTAAAGAGTGCCTGGAACATGCAAGT
This sequence comes from Hylobates moloch, assembly GCF_009828535.3. Classification (NCBI taxonomy): domain Eukaryota; kingdom Metazoa; phylum Chordata; class Mammalia; order Primates; family Hylobatidae; genus Hylobates; species Hylobates moloch. Next base: position 90,186,618 of record NW_026652283.1, read on the forward strand.
CCTGTGTATGTCTGCAACTTGCATTGATGTTCATGTTTCTGCCATTCTTTCTCTGAATGTTTAATCCTTTCTTTTTTGCCTGTCCTGTCACCCTTTAGGTATCTGTCTCTTGCCTCTGGACATGCATGGACATGACCACATGGCCATATCAGTGCCATTAGAGGACTCATAGTTTGGAGTCTGGCCTATGGCGGGGCAGTATGTCTCTGTAACCAGCTTAACTAGGAATAGCTGGGCCTTAGGCTTCTCAGGTTAGAGTACCCTGGTACACTGAGTTGTCCTGTCTCTTCTTCACTGGTGCCTGGAGACCCTTCTGTTGCAATTACTTCAGCACGCACAATCCAAAACCTGGGTTCTTCCAAGGGTTCCCAGGGTCTCTGATTGGCCTGGTGGTCTGGGTGGCAGCCCTCAGCTCCAGTACTCTGGCAGGAAGCCCCAACAGGCTTCCACCACAGGGACTCAGCCCATGGCTGGACTGAGGCCTGCCTACTCCCATCTAGGGCCACAGGGTTCTTAGTTTTTGTTTCTTTGTTTTTAGATAAATGAAGAGAATCTAGGTTTTACAGCAAAAACATGATTAATGCACAATCCCTTTACAGGATCATTCTCCATATAGATAGACCTGTCAACAAACCTGTCCCAACAAAACTGGGTTGTAAAGCAGATCACAGAAAGGAGACTGGGTTTTCCCATAGGGAAAATGGTAGTAACCTGGAGAAAGCAGTCCAGATCCCCAGCTCATATCAACACACCATGTATGTGATCAGCAGTGTGTTATAAAAACAAGGCTCAGCACCATCTGAGTTACACTGTTCCAAAGGGACCCTTATCTGTCCACTGTTCCCAAACCTTAGTCACTGGACAACTGCTCTTGAAAACTCTGCCCATATCTGCATTCTACTTTAAATAATTTTTCTTTAAATCAATTATATCAGTATGCTTAAAAGTTAAACCCATCCCATGGAACAGCACCCATAAATTCCTGACTTTGCTGTGCTAGTTGGTTTTCTATGTAAAAATGATGTGTTTTTAAAAACACATAGTTATTAAACTTTCAGATGTTCGCTGTGTATCACTGGCAGAGAGTTGTGCCATGATTTGGGAGACATCTAATTTCCTGCCACAAATGGGGACACTAAGACCCAGAGAGGGGAAGGGACCTGGGAAGGCCACATTGGGAGATCCTAGGCTTCCTGATTGTCCTGAGGCCAGACTGTCCCATTATTGGCATCCTTAATGACATCAAGGAAGACTGGTATTGGGAGCACAGCAAAGGTGCCCTCTGTCACCCTCTTGCCAGTTGCAGTTAACATTATTCATCTAAATAGGAACCACTGCATTTGCCCCCTTAGACATTAAAAGAGGTTCTGTAGGATGTTAGATGGGCAATGTCTTTTGTAAAAGTTGAAGTGGGAACTATTTTCTCTTGGAATGTATTTCCTTGTGCCAGGCGAGGGTAGTCAGGTTTGTCCCAAACTGGTAAGGACCAGAAGAAGCCAGCTGGACTTGGTGGGGAGTGGGGGTGTGGGGAGCAAGGGAAAGGGAAACAATGCATGGACAGGGTGGGACAATGGCCCGCCCTTGCACCCTGCAGGCCCTCTCACACAGGGCCTTAGCTGTGGGGGCCTTCTGCAGTTAATCCTCCTGTCTGGGCCCACTGCCCACAGCATCCTGGGCCCACCGCCAGGCAGACTCAGAGGGTAGCATGGCAGAGAGAAGTAGCTGCTTCTTTAGCTCCAGGATCCTGGAGACCAGACAGAAGAGGGGCAACCACCATTGAAAAATAGCTGAAGGGGATTCTTTTCAACCACCATTCCACTAGGAGCCCCCTCTTTGCTCCCCTCTGCCCCCTCAAAGAGTCTGGGATAAAAGCGAGGTCTGTTAGAAGGCGCCCAATGAGCCCAGCAAAAGTTAAGCCAGTTAATGTCTTTCTTCCCAGAGCAAAATTTCTTGTGCCTTAAAAACATAAAGTTAGGTCAGGTGAGACATGATTCAAAATAAACCACATACACTATAGAAATGGGGAAGAATGTGTCATTTTCTGAATCCCTTCTCCACTGACCCACTTTCTATCCCTCCACACAACTTCAGTAGGTTGATGGCTTCTACTGGTCCAGGCCCCTTGACCCCAGCTAGGGCCTCAGGGACCTTCGGGCCTTTTCCAAAATTTCCTCCCTGATCTTGGGGTAGTTGGGGTGCTCCCTGAGGACCTGGAACAGAGAGAGAATGGGTGTGCAGTATCAGGCATGGTTCCCCACCGCTACACCAGGCCCTCCCCACCAAGGCTGCTGGCTTACATCATGGCAGATTTCAATGGCCTCCACAAATTTCTTGTCCTTCAGGTAGTTGAAAGCAAGTTTGAAGCCTACCAGGGACATGGAGAGCATAGATGGTGGCACCCTGGTGACCTGAGAACCCCTCTGGTTCTCATAACAGCCAGAGTACAGGCCTTGAGTTCTGGGGTCATGGTGGGGGTCCTCCTGCCCACCTCCCTCCCACGTCCATTCACGTGCACCCTGGCTGGTTGCCTTACCAATGGCAGGGTTGGTGTGATGACTGTACTTCCAGGCCAGTTTGTAGTTGGTGACTGCATCCTTGTAGGACTGCTCCTTCTCCATGATGAAGCCCATGTACTCATAGGCCTTGTAGCAGGACTGCAGGGAAAGCCAGTTAGAGCCTCTGCAGAGCGGAAGCCCCAACTGGTTCCCTGGGCCAGGGTGGGACTAGGACCAGAACCAGAAGCAGGCAAGGGACAGAAGTGAGCTGCCATACACCAAACTGCCAAGGGACCCCAGGGGTACCCCAACCTTTGCAAGAAGCCGACGGTGTGCCCTCCTCTCAGCTACCCCAGACACTGGTGTAACCCCTTTCCCTGCAGCCCTCCTGTTCCGCCACTCCCATTCCTGGCCTGCTCTGACCTGTTCCCTCCAGCTTGGAACCCATGAACCTTTCCCATCTCTGTCATTTAGTGTTCCCTCCTCTGGACATGACACGACCCCTGTGCACCTCCTCTCACCTGGTCCATCGCCCTTGATCCTCATTCCTATTCTGGTCTGTCACCCATGTGCCCCCCTCAGCCTGCCTCTTCCCGACTAGTTCTTATTCTATATGGCCTCTACCTGCAAAGCCTGCTTCACCTTCCTGGAATGCCTAGAACCCTTTCTGCCATCCCGCAGCCCTAGTGTGTGTGTGGCTCCTTGCCTTGTTGTACTGCACACAGCGCCGCAGCAGTTCTAAGGCGAGATCGAACTTGCTGCCCTGGCAGTAAATGTCGGCCAGCAGGAGCCAGCTCTTCTCCAGGTCCTCAGCCTCACTCAGCACCCAGGGGGTCTTGGCCAGGCGCTTCAACTGCATACGCGCCTTGGGGATCTGCTTCAGGAACACGTAGGCTTGTGCCAAGGCCAGCAGGGCAGGGACACTGTCCTTCTGCACACCAGGTGGGAAGTGGACGTCAGCACGCGTTGGCTGCCTGGTCTTCTCAGCCCTGCCACCTGCCCATGCCTGCCAGTCCCCACCCGCCACACCTCAGCCTGCGCTATCTGGATGAAGCTGCCCAGCGCAGCCTCCACGTTAGCCTTCTCCCTGGTGGCCAGCCGGCAGAGGCCCTGCAGCAGCCGCAGCTGGGTCTGGCTGGAGTGTGAATGTGGGTAAAACTCACGCAGCAGTTTCTCGGCAGTGCTCACGCCCTGCTGCTCCAACTCCTTCTTCTCCATGTAGCTGCAGGTGTTAGACCTGGGTATCAGACACAGGCCGGTGGCCTGCCTGTGTGGCCCTCACCTGGCTTCAACCCAGAGGCTGCAGGCTTTCCGTAACTTCCCCAGGGTTCCACCCCTGCCTCCATGGGCCCTTACTTGCTCTCAGCCCCCTGGTTCTCAAAAGCCTCTCCGCCCACAACCTCGTTGTCTGGATTCAGACAGATCTGCACCATGTGGTAGATGGCGCTCTGGCCCCAAGTGCTGTCCTTGCGTGCCTTGTTCAGGAACTTTAAGGCTTCGTTGGGCTGCCCTATGTGCCTGTGGTGGAGAAAACATTAAGAATCAGTGAGGGAAACTAAGGCCCAGTCAGGGCAGGGATATACAAGGGCCACTTTGCGAGTCTGCACAAAGCAGAGGCTGGATCGCTGGTTTCCCAGCTCCCCTGGAGGAGATGTGGGCGTCGGACCTGGGTGTTGGATGCAGGCTGGTGGCCTGCCCAAGTGGCCCTCACCTGGCCTCCATCCAGAGGCTGCAGGCTCTCCCAGGGTTCCACCCCTGCCCCCGTGGGCCCTTACTTGCTGGGCCCGGGTGTCCTGGAGGCAGAATTTCTGCTCCCTTTGTGCAGAGCAAGGGCCTAGCCTATCTGCCAGTAGGGCTTCCTGCACAGAGCTGCCCCTCAACACACCACACCCAACTCACCAGCAGTAGATACCTCTGCAGTACTTGAACCCTGGTTCCAAAGGCACCCGGCTAGACACCTTGTTGGCCAATTCAAAGAGGGCAGGAATGTCTTCAAGTTTACCACTTCTTCTTAGCAGATCGATTAATTTATTCAATACCAAAAAATTGTCTAAAATAAGAGACAGAAACCTCCAGGCTGAAATGCCCAGTAGCTGTATCAGATGAGGATGCTGGGGCCCTAGGAGGAGCCAAGAGATACTGCCCATCTGGGCTGAGCAGGGACATTCCAACAGCTCCAGAGTCTCCACTGGTCTCCAGGGTAGAGTAAAGAATAATACTAATGCTTAAAAATAGTAAAGAATAGCAGCTAACACTTACATAGCACTTATATTGTACCTGGTATTAAGTGCTTTACCTATATATTAACTGCAAGATTAGGTAGGTACCTAATCTTTTTTTTTTTTTTTTTTTTTTTTTGAGACGGAGTCTTGCCCTGTCACCCAGGCTAGAGTGCAGTGGCGTGATCTCGGCTCACTGCAAGCTCTGCCTCCTGGGCTCACGCCATTTTCCTGCCTCAGCCCACCCCTGAGTAGCTGGGACTACAGGCGCCCGCCACCACGCTCGGCTAATTTTTTTGTATTTTTAGTAGAGACAGGGTTTCACTGTGTAGCCAGGATGGTCTCGATCCCCTGACCTTGTGATCTGCCCACCTCGGCCTCCCAAAGTGCTAGGATTACAGGCGTGAGCCACCATGCCCAGCCTAGGTAGGTACTCTTATTGTGTCTGTTTTACAGATGAGGACACTGAGACATGGAGAAATAATTTGCTGAAAGTTGCACAACCAGTAAGTGGTAGACCAGGACTCAGACCCAGGCAGCCTGGCCCCAGGACCCATACTCCTAACCGTGGTGACCTCCTGGGCCTATGGGCACACTGCCATGGGCCTGCCAGGGCTCCAACCTGAGCCTCAGGTCTGGCCCCTTTCCCCAGCAAGAAGGGGTGGTTTTATGCTGCAGTGAATGGGAATGAAGCTATACAACAGGGGAGAATTTCTAGTCCCTCCAAGTGGCTGTGATCTCAAAAGGGGACTGTGTCAAGCCCCACTGGCCGTGATTTGGGGACAGACATGCTGTCCTGGGTCCAGTGCCAAGTCCTTGAGACCAGGAACTGGCCCCTTGGACTCGGGAAGGGCCGGCACGTTCCATTGGGTCTTTATCAGTTTCCTGCTTCTCTGGAACAATCAGGGAGGAAGGGGCTTCCTCTGCCCAGTCAGGAAGGAGGGAGAGGTCCCACCCTTCTCTGGGAGAGCAGCCCTTGCTCAGTGGGAACTGGTACAGGCAGTCTCCATGGGCAGAATTACCTGGCGCTTTCTCCAAGACTTGGTGGTAAAGATTGATGGCCGCTTCATGTTTCTGTTTTCTAAACATCAGGTCAGCCATCAACTATCAGAAAACACACAAAGCTCCAGATTTCCCAACAGTGGCAGCTTGCATGGGTGTAGGGGGAGGTGGGGGGTATGGGGGTGATGGTGGTAAGAAGGGAAGGTAGAAAAGGACTTGCAAGGCAGCCTCCCTAGGCCTTGTGAGAAGCTGCCACAGGAGAAGTCAGGGTTTCTCAGGCCCCCACCCAGAAGGTGAGGACTTCCCAAGGTGGGGGGCAAGAAGAGTTGGGTTGAGGATGTACATGGGAAGGTAAGACCAGTGGTAGAGACCAGTGGGGCTTTTTGACAGCCTACAGGGGAAGCTTCTCCACCCATTCTGAGAACTGCCAAGCAATAGAGGTAGGGATGAGGACCCCTCGTTGCTCTGCAAGGGGTCAGCTTCTGCTCCTGGGCCAGCCCTAGAGGAGGTCTGGATGATAGGGAAGACAGAGGCAGGACCGAGGAGGGCTTTTCCTGAAGCCCCAGGAACCTGTCCCACCCTTGCCTTCACCTACAGTGGATGTGCTTTCCCCTGGGGTGAATCAACCTCACCCCACCTTAGACTGGCCCAGGAGACTGATGCTGCCCACTGCCAGCCAGCCTACCCCTTCCGGCTAAAGGGCAGAGTAGGTGCAGCACTGAGTCCTCTCAGCCTGACAGCTCCTCAGAGGTGTGTCAGTGAGGCATCTGAGGTTATGGGGCTAGGAAGTAGCCTGCATCTGGTCACAGGGACCCTGGGAAGGGAGGAAGGGAGGGAGGGAGTGGGTGCTGGGGGCTTCCTACCACAGAAGCGGTCTCATGGTTCTGCTCAGTCTGCAGGATGGCACAGTGCTGCTCACACAGGTCCGGGTGACCCTGGAGCAGGTAGAGCTGCGCCAGCTCCAGCATCACCTGGGACAAGGCCGGATATAATAAACTAACTAATAAACACCATGGGAAACTCCTGGGATCGTCCTTGACAGCTCTTTCCCTCACACCCCACTTCTATCAGCTCTGCCTTCAAAATATCTCTCGAATTCCCCAAGTGAACGTCCTGGCCTTCCCCTTCTCCCACCCAGTTCTCCAGTCAACCCTGTGTCTTACTAACCTCTGAAAGTTGGGTCAAGCTAACACATACTCATCCTTCAGCTTCAACTCTGGCCTCACTGCTCTGAGAGCCCTCTGTGCCCCAGACTCTGGGGCAGGTACCATTCCTCCAAGTGGTGCCCTGCATCCCCATGCAGGCATGTATTGCATGGCATTAGCGCTGCCTGTGCTCTTGTCTACATGCCCTTGCCCAAGGGTAATCTGTGGGCAGTGACCAAGCTTTGCCCCACTATGTCTCCAGAGCCGGGCACAGTACTTGGCACATATTAGATGAGGTATCTGTTAAATGAGTTGAGTATTAAATGAATGAATGGATCTGTCACTAAGCTCTTCATTTACTGTGTCAGCATGAACTCCAACTATGGTTCCCTTATCTGGAGCCACACCTCCCTCACAACTCTAGGCCCTCTTGGAAGCTCAGCCTGCACTTCATGCCCAAAGTGCCCTGGCAGCTGCAACCCTCATCATCTCCCCACCTCCAAGGGGGACTTGAAAATGTCAGACTAACGTGACTTTCAGCAATGTCTTCCCTACTACACCCTTCACATTTGGCTATCCAAGGTGAGCCTTGCTCCAAGGGCTGCAGCAGGTGAGGCCCCAGGTCAGTAGGAGCAGGTACCTTACCCCAGAGGCCACTGCTAGCTGGCCTCCCATGCCCATCATATCTGTGACTCCTCAGGGAAGAATGGAGAAGGAACTGGTCCCTGTACCTGGTCAGGGAGCTCAGCAAGTCATTGTGCCCTGAGGGAGAAAGCAGCCTCTTGCTTTGAGGGCCACTCACCTTATTGTCAGTGGGCAAGTAGGAGAAGACATCCTTATAAGACTGTACTGCCTTGTCATACTCTTTCTCTGCCAGGTAGTGCTCTGCAAACTGGATGCAGATAGAGGCTGCCAGTTGCTTCTGGGAGGGGATCATTTCTGGTTGCTCCAGTGGAACTCGCTTCAGTATCCGAGACTGGAGGTCCAAGGCCTTGAGAAACCAATCAAGCCAGGATCAGAAACTCAGAGCCTGACATACCAGTTCACAGAAAGTCCTAAGTTCATAACTCAGAGCCAGAAGTATGAAAAATGACATCTTAAGTGCCCTTGGGCAAGTTTGGGTCACTCTGAATAGGCAAAGCCACTGGCTGAGTACACATGAGGCAAGCTGGCACTGCCTCTGGGGGCAGGAGCAGAAGCAAAGGACTCAAACAAAACACGCTTTTGTACTTAGCCCGTTTACCTGCTTCCATCACACCTTGAGGTTCTATGTCTAATTCACTTCACTGCACTACAGGCTAGAACTAGCACACAGTAGGTGCCCAAGGGACACAGTAGACTGTTCTGTTCTGTATGCCTCCCTGCTGGGAATTTGAGGAAGCACCCACAAATATTCACCACACTAATGATCAGGTGAGTAAGCAGAGAACATCAGGGCAAGAGGAAATGATGATGCCAGGGTTAAGCTGTAGGACGTGGGTAGGAATCAGCGCTTGGCTCCCCGAGGGCCAAAAAGAGGAATGGGAGTCCAGTGGTAATCAAAGGGACAAATCATCTCAAACAGTCAGAGAGTGGGCCCTCCCTCCAGAACCACAGAGCATACTCCAGGAACAAGTTTGAGACCACACCCCTGGGGGAAAAAAGTGAGGAAGATGTGACAGGAATGGCCGGGGGCTCTCGGATCGGGGCAGCCCAGTGTGCAAAGAGCACGGGTTGGGACAGGCCAGACCTGGCTGAGATCTCAGCTCCACCACTTGCTGGTACAGTCATGTGCTGCATAACATTTCAGTCAATGACAGACCACATATACGATGCTGGTCCCTTAAGATTATAATACTGTATTTTTACTGTACATTTCCTATGTTTAGCTGTGTTTAAATACACAAATATTTACCATGATGCTACAATTGCCTACAGTATTCAGTAGAGTAACATGCTGTGCAGGTTTATAGACTCAGAGCAATAGGCTACACCAGATAGCCTAGGTGTGAAGTCAGCTATACCGTCTGGGTGTGTGGAAGTACATTCTATGATGTTGACACAACAAAATCATATCCCTGCTGATAAGCAACATATAACGTTGCTATGGTTTGAACGTGCCCCCCAAATGTCATGTGCTTTCCTAGAAACTTAATCCCCAATGTGGCAGTATTGAAAGTTAGGGCCTTTGAGAGGTGATTGGATCATGAAGGATCTGCCCTCATAAATGGGTTAAACCACACATGGATGAATGGATTAATGGGTTATCATGGGAGTGGAACTGGTAGCTTTATTAGAAGAGGATGAGAGACTGGAGCAAGCATGTTAGCATGCTCGGCGCCCCCCGCCCACCATGTGATGCCCTGCACTGCACTCTTTAGAGAGTTCCCCTTCCCCTGAGCAGGAAGGATCTCACCAGATGTGGCTACTCCACCTTGGACTTCTCAGCCTCTAGAACTGTAGGAAATGTATGAATTACCCAGTTTCAAGTATTCTGGTATACACCAACAGAATACAGACTAACACAACTGAACCCAACTTTGGGCACATTTCTCAACCTCCTAGAGACTTATCTGTTACATGGGAATGTCACAATGCTTATTACAAAGGGCTACTGTGATCATTCAATAAGAAAGCAAAAACCCTACAGAACCTAGCACAGAGCTTTCAATGCATGGGAGCTATTGTCATTGCCATCTTTATTATCTCTATCACCCTTGAGGACAAAGGCACTGTCTTACTTCTTGCCTTCCCCAGCCCACCCCAGCTCAGAGCACATTAGTGTACCATCACTGAATGAACCAGGATGGGAAAATAAGTGAAGGTGGATGTCAGAGGTGTAACCTAGGTCTTTTTTTAAGGAAGAGGTCTGGGGCTTTCCAGACCTGGAGCTCTCTCCTTCCTCCTCCTTCAGTCCCCATCAGCAGATGGCAGATAAAGAGCTTGAGTCCACTTGTCAATTACCTTGTTCAAAGTTTCTATCACAGCTTCTTTTTTACGGCTCTTGTAAACCTTTGCCAGCAAAAGCAGGCACTTAACATCATTCATCATGGATGGGATGTCTTGGACTGTTAAATGGAAACTCAAATTAGTGTTAGTTCACTGGCTCCTGGGAAGCTGTGTTGGTGGGGAGGGCTGGGTTCAGGACTTCAGCTAATGGGGAATGGGGGAGGAGTATGTCTGCTCCAAATGCTAAAAATGGGTTACAATGCTGCCTCACCAATGTCATGTTCCAGTGCCTGTTTCAAAACTTTTTCTGCTTTATTGACCTTCTTTAACTTCAGGAGCAGTTCACCCAGATCGTAGCACAGAAAGTCCTGTCCATTAATCTTCTGGGCAGCCTCATAATACTCAATTGCCTTAGTGCAAATAATAAATATTAGCCTCTGGCCTGGTTCTGCCCTTCAGTGCCCAACACCATGTTCCCCTCAGTAGCCATCACACCAGTGTGCCCCTCCAGAACATAGCCTAAGGTGAGAAGGCACTCCTCCCAGCTGGCACAGGGTATAACCCTCAGCTTAAGCAGGTGTGGTCAGCGGCAGAGAGTTGCTGAGTTCTCCCCTTGGCACCCCATTCAGCAAGGAGCTAAGTGAAAACTCAGCCACTCTCCTCCCATCCAGAGCTCCCCAGTCATGTACCGTCCTCCACCTTCCCTGCTGGGCTGGCCCTCCCTGCCCCTTCACACCCCAGCCCAGCCTGACCTCAGTATACTGGTGGGCCTTCACATAAGCTTGCCCAATTCTGCTGGCCAGGGAGGCGTCATGTGGGTTCTGTCTATAGGCCTCGTCATAGACCTCCAGGGCCTTCTCGGGCTGGTGGGGAAAGTATCTTTGGGTCTTCCTCTTCTCTCCCACTGGAGAAGGGAGACTGGGGGCCACCTGGCAAGGCTGTGAGGCCTCTCACTTACCTCCAGAATGCTCATTAAAGCATCGCCCAGTAGCAGGTTGGTGTGGGGGCCAGGCAGATGTTCACAGAGCTCACTGCAAGCAAGAGTAACCAAAAGCTTATCCTGGGCTCGCACACACCTCATGTTCCTGAAATCATCTCCTTCACTTCCTTCCCACTGATTCTGGCTGACATTCATTCATTCATCAATCAATACTTATAGAAAGTCCACTGTGCATGAGGCACTGTGCTAGCTACCTGAGTCAGGCTCTCCACATCCATCTCTGTAGTTAGGCCATGGCCAGGCCCTCTACCTGTTCCTCTCACTCTACACGCTATCCCTCCAGATCCCTCTCCATGAGGCAGCCACGTCACTCTTTCTAAAACTCCAATCTGGCCGTGCCTCCATACTGTTCACTGGTTTCCCACTGCTGGATAGCCTTCCCTACTCCCTCAGCAACCCCACCTCCCACTTTAAATTGCTTAGATGCAGCTCTGCCAGAAGAAAGGGATGAGGAAGGCGCCTTGGAGGTCCCAATGCAAAATCATACAGAGACAGCAGCTTGGAACTTCAGTGTGTCTGCTCTGAGAACCAGGCCTACAGTCTCCCACCAGTATGTGCAAGCAGGTGAAGCGGGGGCAAGAAGGGCTCAGGGCCAATTCAATTCTGTATCGTCATCCATGAACAGGGCTTACTGACCATGGAAAATTCCATACATTCATCAACTACACTCCAAGGACACATTCTGGAGACCCAGGTTGAAGAAATACCATCTGAAGGAAACACTCCCTAAGATACCATCGGAGAAGAAGCTGTCATTGTGCTGCCTGTGGGGCTTACCGGTAGCATCTGATGTAGAGGCACCTGTCTCTGAGGGTCTGCAGGTAGATGTTGGCCATCTTCTCTCTGGCTTCCATATAGCAGGACTGCTTGGGCGAGATGTTCCTTAGCATTTTCAGCGCCACGTCCACATTGCCCTTGCTCAGGACCAAGTCCACGTTGGCAATGGTGATGCGGTTCTCTTCCGGTGTGCCGCCGAACTCATAGATGGTGTCCTGCATGACCTTGGTGGCCTCATGCTAAAACATGGGAATCAAACACACCCTTCACTTGATGCACAAGTAAACAGTGGGTGGAATCAAAGAACCTGGTTCCTGGGCCTACCCTGAGCCTCCAGTGTGCCCCAGTCCCCAGGGAAGAGAGCACGGCATTTCTTACTAGCTCCCCATTCAGCCGGAGGGCCTCCACCAGTTCCAGTAAGATGGATACCCGCTGGCTGGGCTGCACAGAGGGCCCGAGGAACTTCCTGCCTTCTTCCTTCTTCAGAGCTGGCAATTTGATGACCATTTTCAGTGTTTTTATGGCCTCTGGATAGTCTCCAGCCTTGCTGAGGGCCCTGGCCTTGATGAGGTGGTAGAGGGGGTGATCTCGGACCTAGGAGGAGCACAGCAGAGTGTGGGGCTCCAGTTCACTGCTGCTACTGCGGCTGCTCACAGCAGCCAGGTCAGAGAAAGCCTCAGGAGCCCACTGAGCCTACCCCTGCCTTTGGACCAGCAGAAAGATCTGTGGGACACAGCTAGCCCCTGGGGCTACTCTCAGAAGGCAAACAGGGGCCACAGCTAGCTGGGCTTTGGGATGCTGAGAGGATGACAGGGCACCCACCTGGAAGTTGTGGCTGACACCCAGCTCTAAGCAGTGGAAGCACATGCCAAAGTTGCCCTGAGCCAAGTAGATCTGACACATGAGGAGATGGGCATCCACGGAGGCGGGGTCCAGCTCCAGGCAACGCTGCAGGATGCTCTGGGCATTCTCTAGCTCTCCTAGAAATAATATACAAACCTCTACATGCAGGGTTCACAATGGGCTCCTAAGATCTGATATGCAAGGGCAGAATCAATTTTACGTGTCCTGTTCCCCAGAAATATACAAAGTTGAGTATTTTAGCCAGTTTTGTTCTGCTTCACTCAGGGGTCCATTTCTAAAATTAAGACTACACAGTTGTTTCCTTGACTCAGACAAAAGACAGGAAACTCAAACCTCAGTGCAACACCCTTCTTGTCTCTGTAACCCTCAGGGAGATAGCTAAGTCACTTCACTGCTCCATCCAGAAGCTCAGGGGAACACATTAAGTCTCAATTCCCACACCTAAGAGCAAACAAAACCTAGTAGTAACAGCAAATGTAATAGTTACAATTTAAGAAGCTCCTGCTCTATGTTCAATACTTGCAAAACACTTTAGAAAGTCTGATTTATTACTTGCCCAGCCCTGCAAGGTTGGTGCTATTGTTCTTGTTTTTTCAGATGTGGAACCTGGAGCTCCAGTGATATAAGCCACTTGGCTTGGGAGGGACAAAGTTGGCATTTACGTCCAGGCCTATTGGGTTCCTGAGCTTCAGCTCTGAACCCCCTGGGACTTGAAGGCTGAGGTGCCTCCCTGCAGATAGGCTGGTACTTACAGGGTGGTAGCAGCAGCCTAGGGGTTGGGTGTGATAAGTTGGTAAGGGCACTCTCTTCCCTTGCAGTCAGGTCTCTCAACAACTCCTACTTGGGATCCATAACCTGGTGGGTAGGGAGCACCTGCTTCTGGGTCCCAAGCTCCCTGCTCCTTTTTATGTGCTGTGGAAATGTGAAGAGGTCACCATGGCAACCTACGCAGCTGGAGACCTTGCTTTGGGCCCCAAATCTGCTGGCAGATGCCGGCACCCAGGGGAAGTTCTCTCACCCTGGCCTTGTATCCAGGATACCTTGAAGCTGTGGGGAAACCTGGCACCCAAATGAACATAGGGAGGACCAAGGATGAAGACAGGAAAGCTCTCAGCAGGAGTGCAACCCACACGATGCAATGCCAGAAGACAGACAAATGGCCACAGTATTCTGATCTCTTTGGACACCCCCAGAACACCACAGATCAGCCTGGTTTCCATGCAGGCAGGATTGGGTGAGAGGCCACAGGGAGACAGTACTTCAGGGGAGGGCTCTGCATCAGAGAGGACAATAGAGCACCCATGGAAGAGTTTCCCTCTCCTTCCCTTTCTCTCCAGGGTCTGGGCCTTGAGAAGGGAGAAGGTGAAAGGGGCCCTGGAGGCTCTGAAGGCTTCATGGTATGGGGTTCTCACTTCTCCACAAGGCCTTTCTGGATACCTTTTCAAACTGCAACCCTGCCACCCCTGCATCACTACCCTGTTTCAGCTTCTTCCATAGCATTACCATGTTCTAGCAAAAAAATACGATGTGCTCCCTCATGGAGCTTGCATTGAGTTGTCAATTTCCCCTTACTGGATGCAAGCTCCGTGAGGGAATTTTTGCCTATTTTTGGTACTACTGTATCTCAGAAGAAGTTCAATAACTATTACCAGCACAGATCAAATGAGTAAATCCACAAAGGCCTAGGTGGGAGAGACCCCTGCTGGTGAGAGGTCAGGAAGCTTACTAGGGGATGGAGGCTGGGAGTGGGCAGGCCTGTAGGATTATGTGCCTGTGTGTGTGTGCGCGTGTGTGCGTATGTGTGTGTGTGTGTGTGGGGGGGGGGTACCCCAGGCAAGGAGCATGCATGTGTGTGCGTGCATAGTACCCCAGGCAAGGAGTGTGTGTGTGTGTGTGTGTGTGTGTGTGTGTGTGTGTATGTAGTATCCTAGGCAAGGAGCCTGCGGACACAAAGCTCCATCAGGTGTTTGCAAGGCCCCACCTGGCTGTCAGGACCCCCCGCTCACCTGAGTAATACCTGACCTGAGCCATCAAATACAGGGGGTCGATCAGAGCTGGTGCTGCTTTGACTACAGGATTCAAGATCACGGCGACTTGTTTAAGAAGTGGAGACACGATCTGGCCTGGTAACCTGGGCTGTGGGAACATGGCAGTGGAGGTGGGAGTAGGTTTGCCCTTTTCTAAGAGAGACTCCTGGAGCTCCCAGAAAATGCTCTCAGTGAAGGAATTTTGCTTCATTCCACACTTATTTATTATCCTCTGTATCATCTAGTGCTTAGAGCATGAGCTCCAGACTATGGAACTTTGTTTTGTTCACTGTTGTGTCCCCAGTACTGAGAATGGTATCTGGCACGTAGTAATGCACTCAATAAATATTTGCTGAATGACTCATTACAAGGCACTGGGGGGATATTAAGGTGTATAAAAATATGATCCTTGGTCACAAAGAATCCTGACTGGCTGGAAGAGCAGGACAAACAAGTAAAGACTAACATACTTCTTAGGGGGCTTCTGTGGAAAAGGAAGCCAAGTTCTTGTCTCGGATAAAGGCAGGGCCATGGGCCGGTGCCCTGTTCTTCCAAGTGTGGTCCCTAGACAAGCAGCATCCATATCACTTGGGAGCCTGTTAGAGATGCAGGGTTTTAGACCCCCCTATAGAGTCAGAATCTATACTGGAACAACCTCCCAGGTGACCTGTGTGCTGTATGTTCAAGTTTAAAGAGCACTGGGCTCCCCAGCTGCCCAAGGTTCATCCCATCCTTACTTGTGACTGGCCAAGTAAGGTCCTTGCCTCTGTCCTTCAGGTGGGCACCATCCAAACCGGTACTCCAGACCCCACCATGAAGATAGGCCTTCCCCTAACCTGCTTGGGGCAGAAGAGCAAGTACTCCTTAGCAATGCAGACCAGGAAGTAGGGGTCCAGCTTTTCAAAGTACTCAGAGCCAAGAGGGATGCCTTGCATGCTGGAGAAGTGAAGCTCTGCTGCCTCCTTCAGGAGTGCTGTGGTCTCTTGCTCCCCCTTGTGCTTCTTGGACATCAGGAGGGCTTGGAGGAAAAGTAGCATCTGTGGAAGAGAGGACCGAGTCTCAGTGCCAATGTCAGCCTGAGCAGAGTTGGTAGGCAAGGGCAAAGTGAAGGTCCAGGCCACCTTGCATGCTTTCTATTGGAAACTGGGGGTGGGAGGACAGCAGAGGACATCATCCTGGAGCAACCCATGCTCCCAGGGAGCTCTGACCTCAGACTTCCCAAGGGACTTCTGCACCTCCTTCAGGAATTCCAGCTGGTACTCAGCTTCCTCCAGGTGGCCTTCTAAGATATGACACAAGATGATCCCTGTAAATTGGACAAAACAATGAAGAGCAGCTAACACTGAAGCACAGCCAGCAGCCCATCAGGTCAAGGAGCATGGATAAGACAGTGGAAGGAAGATGTCTCAGCATAAGGGATCCTTTCCAAAATTTCTACAAACTTAAAGAGAAATACATGCTCGTGCTCAAGAATTCAAACCCTAAGGCAATGCAGAAAAACATTCCTAGCTCATGTTCTGGCTTTAACAATGTCTCTCCCTAGAGATAACCACTAGGAACAATTTGAGGTATAATATGTTACTACTATATAGACACCTCAGGCGTATATATGTACACATGAGCATACCAATGGGTTTAAAAACACACACATACACAAAGGGAATCAAATTTCACATACACCATTCTACAATCTGCTTTTTTTTTTTTTTTTTTTTTTTTGAGACGTAGTTTCGCTCTTTTGCCCAGGCTGGAGTGAAGTGGCACGATCTCAGCTCACTGCAACCTCCGCCCCTCAGGTTCAGGCAATTCTCCTGCCTCAGTCTCCTGAGTAGTTGGGATTACAGGCATGGCCACCACGCCTGGCTAATTTTTGTATTTTTAGTAGAAACAGGGTTTTGCCATGTTGGCCAGGCTGGTCTCTAACTCCTGACCTCAGGTGATCCACTCACCTCAGCCTCCCAAAGTGCTAGGATTACAGGCATGAGCCACTGCGCCCGGCCACAGTCTGCTTTTTAAAATTTGTATATGATAGTCATATTTTCCCATCTCTTCATACAAATCTACCCCATTCTCTTTGATAACAACACAATATTTTACCGTGGATGTAACAATTTATTACCCTACTATTTATTTAACTATTGCCCTACTGAAGGACATCTAATTTCACATTTACTTTATTTTTGGTATTTAAATACTACAATGCTATGATGAACATTTACATATATTCAAATTCCTGAGGGAGAGCTGATGAGTCATAGAGCACATATATTTAAAATGCTGACAGATAAGGTCAACTTGCCCTCAAAGATACTTGAACTTATATTACTATTAAGAATTTAAAATATCCTTTCTTCATAACCTCAAACATGCTGTAGTTTTTGCCAGTCTGAAATATGAAAAGTAACTAGTTTTCATCAACACCTTTTTTAACTATTAGAGAGAATGAACACCTGTTCATATTTCCAATATAGCCTTTTCCTTTCTACTGTGAATATTCTGTTCACAGCCTGCCTGGTTTTTTTGGTGGGGGTGATTTTTTTTTCTCTTTATGTTTTATTAACCCTTTGTTGCAAGTGTTTTCTATTAGTTTGCCATTTATCCTTTAACTATTTTTACAGTACCTTGTCATGTAGTAATTTTCAACTTTTATGTAGTCAAATAGGTAAAATATTTTCCTTTGCAGCTTCTATTTTTTTTTTTTTCCATGTAGAGCCACAAAGCCAAACTTTGCAGCTTCAAAGTTTGGAGTTAGGCTTAGAATCCCCAGGGAAACCCATGTTTCATTTAATTTTTATGTTTAATACTTAATTCATCTGAAATTTAAGTATGGTATAAGATGAGAACTTACCTTTTTTTCTTTTTCATAATGGATAGAAGGGTATCCAACTAGGAGTTAGTGAACAACATATCAGTTTGAAATAAGGCCTGTTACATCCCATTTATCTATGTGCTTATCCCAGTCAGTGCTGGCCTCAAAGGGACTTAATTACTGTGGTTTTGTGATATGTTTTGATGTTGGGAGGACAACTCTCATCTGTTTGAAGCAAGCTATTCTACTTCCACAGGTATTTCTTCACTACTTTGGTATATCTATTCTTGACTGTCTTCCTAATTACCATCTTAGTTTTCAGTTATATCCATCCCACTATTTGGCCCATCTATGAAATTTTTTACCTTACAATAATATTTTTGATTTTTGGCAACTCTTTTTTGTTCCTGTACCTTTTTCATTGTAGCATGTTCTTTACTTATTGACATAATAGCCTCTCCAAACACTGAAGGTGTTTTGGGAGGAAAAGTCTTTTCTGTACTAGCCTTAACTCTGCTCCTCAGAGGGCTACTGCTTTGCATGTTCCACTCGGCCAATCTTTCACACTGCTAGCAGATTTATAAAGGAAGGACAGCAACTAGGCACATTTTACACACTGTTAAGGTCACTGATTTTGCCAGACTGGGCAGAAAATATGGTGACTCCAGGACATACGAGAGGGCTTGGCTTGGACTGGGAGAGTGGGACAGACATCCTGACCAGTGGACTTTCCTCTGGCTAACCACTGGGACTCTCCTCTTGAAGGAGGAAGTAGGGAAGGACTCAACCTGGTGGAAGAACATTCTAGGGAATTTTGCTTTTGTGCTGAGCAGCCAAGTCCTTTTGTCCTTCATGTCCCTGGTTACAGTGGGAAATCATCCAGAGCACTGCTCCTCTCCCTCCTGCCCCAACGCCCAATACACATATCCTGGATTCTAGCCTCTGGCCGGGACATGGTTCCAATAATCCTCCTATTATCGCTCTCACTGCCCCATGGCATGCTTTCACACTCAGCCTCTGGTGACCCTGAGCTCGTGTTTTTTAGTTTTTCTTTTTCCTGGAACTCTTTGGGGAAAGCTGGTCTACTAAATTCTTTAGCTAACCCATCTCTGCCTATGTTTGCTTATGGGTTTCTAGATCTGCTTGGAATTCCCATGTATTTGACACCATTTGCCTTCCATCTTCTAGAAATGTGAAATTCTTCAAAGTTTCTGGTCCACGCTGCTATGTACTTTTTTTGGGGGGGTGGAGTCTCACTCTGTGGCCCAGGCTGGAGTGCAGTGGTATCATCTCGGCTCATATCAACCTCCATCTCCCTGGTTCAAGTGATTCTCTGGCCTCAGCATCCCGAATAGCTGGGATTACAGGTGTCCTCCACAACACCTGGCTAATTTTTTGTGTTTTTAGTAGAGATGGGGTTTCACCATGTTGGCCAGGCTGGTCTCGAATTCCTGACCTCAAATGACCTGCCCATCTCGGCCTCCCAAAGTGTTAGGATTACAGGTGTGAGCCATCACACCTGGCTCATTACCTTTTAAAGATATCTTTCATTATTTTCATGGGATTTGGGGACAGAGGGAAAGCATGGATCTGAGGGGGTCAGCCTGACATGTTGAACCAGAAGTCAAGATAAACTACTCTGATAACTGTGCTATGCAGATGAGGAGCCTGGAGTTTAGAAAGGAGAAGTGACTTGGCCCCAAACACACAGCCCCTCAGAGCCAGGGCAAGAGTCGGCCTGCCTTGAGCACTGGACCACACAACTTCCTCAACCCAAACCAAACACTGCCGTTTCAGAATTCACCACAGACCATGGAGTAGGGGGCTTTAAAAAATGTGTAAAATGGAAATGGCACTATAGAAAGTTCATTTGGCATTTATAGAAAGGATTTTTAAAGTCACCTGGACAGACAGGGAAATATATAATTCTCAGAGCTACTCTTTCTGGTGGTTTTTCAGCTCAGAGCCCTGAAGGAGGGTCTACAGAGGTGAATCTAGAGGCTCTGCATGTGGGGACTGGTGGTGAGTAGAACTGCCTCCAACCCCGGCCTGGGCAGCCTGAGAAGAGGCGGGGCCCACTGAGTATTCTCGGGCAGTCAGTGTAGACAGACACTGGAGGTCTAGTGGAGATCAGAGTGACTCTGATCATACCTCCGAGCATTGCTGTGCCTCTTACATCTATACTTGTCGATTCCCAGAAAGATACCCCATCATACATTGTACCCCAAAATTCACATACCCTCCAAGGAGAATGCTTTCCAGCACCTCTCTTCTGGACCCATGGAAGCTGCCCGGTTTGGCTCCCAACACCCATCCCTGAGCCCTGCCACACCTGCATATACCTGTGAAACCAGCCATGCCATCCTTGTCCAGTTTCATGGCTTCTGAGTACCACAGCAAGGCCTCTTTCACTTGGTTCTTCAGGATGAAGAGATAGCCCAGCTCTGTGGCCACATGAACATAGGAGGAGGTGGCCACGAAGGTGCGCTCGATGAAACTACACACTAGCCCTAGAATCACCTGGTGACTCCCACACTGCAAGAAACAGGAAGGTGGGAATTGGGAGATCAGTCAGTCCAGCCTGTATGAGCAAGGTCATGTCAGAAATGGGGGACACTTTGGTAGGCAGGGCTGGTAGGCCCAGGAGAGCCCAAGAGGTACCCTGTGTCTAGGCAGCTGGGTCTGTGTTGCTGTCTGGCTCCCAAGGAACCTCTCACTGGCCACATCTGTGGAATCTGCCTCTAGCCACAGGGTCCTCTGAGGGACCTATCCCGTCTGGTCACAGTAATTGGTCTAAGGAGTCACCAAGAGGTTTTTCAAAAATTGAAGCTGAATGAAATAACTTCTTTTTTTTGTCCAGTAATAAGAAGTGGCCCCAAAGGCTGCCATCAGCCATGTTCCCTGCCATGTGTGGAGAACAAGGCAGAGAGAATCAGACACACAGAGGGAGAGACGGTGTCTATGCAACTCCACAGTTCTTGTTCCTGAGGTCCCAGAGTTGCCTTCATTCTTACAGCAACTACTTCTAGTAAATCTTGCTTTGGGGCTGAAGGGTCTGAAAGAGATACAGATTTGTTGGCAACCTGGTCTAGTTGAACCTTCCCTGATGTTTGAGAGGCCTAGGCAGACCAGCCTTCTCAGTTCACTTCCACAAAAAAGAATATGGGAGCTGGGCACCCAGGCACTGGAGGCTAGAGCTGGGTGTGGGTCTGCTGCATAACAGCTGCAATACCACCCGCTTTCCCCAAATAACGCACAGCCCACTCCAAAAGCACTTTCAGACCCCGTCTCCCTGATCTTCATGGCATCTCTGAGGGGGCACCTAGGCTAAGGATGTAGAACCCACATGTCACAGTTATCAGCCAGAGGCAAGTAGGCGCAACAGGCTATGAGCCACTACCCTGAAAGGACAAGTTTGAGCCAGAAGGGAGGGGTAAGGTACTCAAAGAGCTTCCTTGGGGAGCACAGGTCTCCTCTAAGGAAAGCAGGGAGAAGCACCATTTCAGAACCAGGAAAGAGCCTTCTTACCAGTCGGCTAACCACAATAATTTTTTTAAGATGGAGGCTTGGATTTTCAGGCTCCCTTGTCTCTAGTGCCTTAATCAGATTTCTAACGTGATTGGTAGCCTGCAGGGACAAAACAGAGAATGTCAACATGCAAGGTGCAAGGTCAGAATTGGGCCGTGGTTCTCAACCGTGACTGCACAGTAGCATAAGCTGGGAGATTTAAAAAATGCCCATGCCCAGGCACAACCTCCCAGAAATTCAGATTAAAGTGAATTGGAGTGGCCCAGGTATCAGAATTACTTCAAAGGCCTATAAGTGGAGCTCCTGGGGACATTATTCACCCAGAGCTGGCATTGCCCCTCTGTTCCTGAATTTGTTTTTTCTTTTCTTTTTTTATTTTTTTTGACTGCTCCTCATGGAGCAGGGCTAACCCACAGAGTAGCCCTTTTCCTGAGTTTGTGTAGAGAAGTTGCCTTTTCAGACCCACCCAGGCAGAGCCAGGAGCTAGCCCTCACTGTGTCCACAGCGCAGCCTTCCAAGCCAGCAGCAAACTAACTGTGCTGGCCCAGAAGCCTCTGCTCCATTTTGACATGAACCAAATGTAAGTCAGTACAACTATTCGAACTTTCCGAACTTTCCTGTACAACATATGAAAGGTTAGAAAGGTTAGGCAATTGGTCTGAGGTCACCCAGCCACCCAGGTCACTGACAGATTACAAAGCTTAGGTTCTTTCCCACTCCCCACCCAGGAGTAAGGAATTCTTAGTTCCCAGCTGCAGAGAAGTGCCAAAAGTAAAACCAAGGATGGTATGGGTCCACTCTGTTCAGTAAGTGTGAACAAAATTAGAATTGGGTAGCCAGCCCGGGGTCGGTGGATAGGTCCCAAGGTTTGAAGTGGGAGTAAAGCAGGGGCTAATGCTAAATCTCAGTTGGCTAAATGCTAAGTCTGCCCCTGGGGTTAACTTTCAGGCCAGGCCCCAGGAAGGCCTGCTTAGGGATCTAGAGTCACAGGGAGCTGAGGATAGTCCTATTCTCTTATTCCTACCCAGGGACGAAAAGGGCTGGGGCCTTTTTCTCCCAAATACAGACTCTACCCTCTGCCTCACCCCATCCCACAAAATCCACAATCTCAGAGTTGTGCAGAAGGAACCAGAAGCTTCCCCTTCCCACCATGACCCCTTAGAGACACTTGGTTTGCCATGCTCTCCATAGAGGCAATATATTTCACTGATCTAAAAGGCAATGCTTTGGCTAAAAACAAACCTTTTTGAAAATAAGAACCTGTCTGGGTATTGAGGTTTCACTAAGAATTCTAGGTGTTTCTGACTGCATTTGAGGGCTATTTTTGGTTTCTTTGGAAAACTACAAGACTTACGAGCATGTTTGGGGCCTGGTATTACCTGGCCAATGCCTGAGCAGTTCCAACTATCCCCTAAAAAAAAAGGCATTTCCTGAATTCAGAAATACTACCATGACTTCTACTATCAGTTAACATTGATGGAATTACTGTAGTGTGCCAGGGACTGTTCCAAACTCTCCCACTTCTTATCACATTTAGTCCTGTGTGGAATTCTGTCTATTTTACAAACAGGAAGCCTGAGGCTTATCCAGGTGGGGATGCCTGATGCTGCCTGACTCCCAAGCTATACAACCCAAAGAGTCAAACCAGAGCAGGCCTCCTTGGCAGTGAGTATAGGGGTGGGGTAGGAAAGAGGAAGCTGAGATCCAGGGGCTCCCTACAAGGGCTTTGGGTCAGGTGCACAGGTTATGAAGGGTTCCTCCTTGACTCTGTTTCAAGGCTCACCTTCTGAGTCTTCAAAGAACTTACTGTGGTCATGTTTCCTTCTCTTGCAAGCTCATGCACAGTTAGAATTTGGCAGGCATCAATATTGCTCTCATCTTTTTCTAGGATTCTGAAGGAAGAAGAGGAGGCACATGAATTGAGAGTATTGATAGGCAAGGCTGGGATGGTGTGTTGGCGACTTCTGATTGTCTTTGAATATCCATTCTCCCCTCTTCTTTTAATAATAGAACTCCCAAATTAGCCAGGCACAAGCTGCTCAGAATAAAGACATTTCCCAGTCTCTCTTTGCAGCTTACATTTGGCCATGTGACAAAGGTCTGACCTACAGGATAGAAGTGCAAGTGAGGGGTGTGCTGTCTAGTTGTGCCCTACCAGCATGCCTTCCCTTTCCGCCCTTTCCTCCTGCCTACTGTCTGGAAAGTGGCCCACGTGAGCATTATCCTGGGAATAGCAGAGCAACAAGATAGAGGGGCCTGGGACTCCCCAGAGTTAAGCTGTCATCCCAGCCCTGAGCCACCACCAACTTTACCTGGAGGAGGGATAACCTTTTATGTTTTTTAAGTTGTGTATCTGAGGGTATCTTTGCCACAGAAACTTATTCATAACCCAACTAACCAGACATGACCATGGTGCCAGAGACTGGAGGTGGCCAGAAAGGCACTTGGGGGGCAGTCACTGTAAGATAGAAAAGGAACCTGGGTTTCAATTTTGTACCATTGTGAAGCTATAGCTTCTGACCATACTATGAGGTTTTCAATATTCTATTTCTTTATAGAAAGATTCTTTCCCATTTTTCAGCCTGTCAGGGAATGACTTTCTGCTTAATAGCAGGTTAGTCTAATTCACATACTAAATTCTGACATGATTAGGCACAATCAGCATTGAAAAAGTTCTAACCATTTCTGATACTTCTGAAAGCACTGTAAACCTCATACATGTGAGAATTAACAAAAACTGCAACATACTTTGAAATAACTTATAGACCAAAGAAGAATCAAACAGATATTAGAAAATTCTTGGAGCCAAATGATATGGAAAAATATTACATACCCAAATGTGTAGACTGTGCAAAAATGGTACCTCGAGGGACACCCACAGACTTCAATGCTTATATTCCAAAGTAAAATTGAGAATGGTTGAGACAGGCATCCAACTCATGAGTCAGAAAACAGGCCAGGCACGGTAGCTTACACCTGTAATCCTAGCATTTTGGGATGCTGAGGTGGGAGGACTGCTTAAGGCCAGGAGTTCAAGACCAGCCTGGCAACACAGTGAGACCCCATCTCTACCAATTAAAAATTAAAAAATAAAACTAAAAACTAAAATTTTTTAAAAGTTAGAATACAATAGCAAAATACCTCGGAAGAAAGCAGTTGGTAGGAAATAATAAAGTTAAGAACAGAAATTAGGCTGAGTATGACGGCTCATACCCATAACCCCAGCACTTTTGGAAGCCGAGGCAAGAAGATCATTTGAGCCCAGAAGTTTGACACCTGCTTGGGCAACATAAAAAAAATAGCTTATAAAAAAAATAGCTGAGTATGGTGGTGCTTGCCTGTAGTCCTAGCTTCTCAAGAGGCTGAGGTGGGAGGATCACTTGAGCCCAGGGATTCGAGGCTGCAGTGAACTATGATTATGCCACTGCACTCCAGCCTAGGCAACAAAGCAAGACATTCCGCCCCCCAAAAAAGGGGGGGGCGGAAATTAATAAATTAGAATACACAAAGAATATAATATAGAATTTCTAATATAAAATTTCTATTTTATTAGAATATAATAGAAAGGAGCTACAAAACTCAAAGCTGGTTCTTTAAAAAGACTAATAAGAAAGGCAAACTTTTAATATTAATGAAGAAAAATAAGAAAGAAAAAACATATTAGGGATGAAAACAGAAACACATCTTTATAGAGCAGAGTTTTAAAATCAGTGAGGGAATTCTATGAATCTCACTAACTGGGAAAGCTTCCATGAGCGAACACGCTGGGGCAATGGATTCAATCTGTTGGCCCCAAACACTGTCTCCCTGCACATGGGCACAGCAGGGCCAGGGCCAGGGAGGCCACAAACACCCACATACGGCTTCAGCCAGGTGCTTCCAGGTGAGTTGCTGGCCTGAGGCCTAGCCTCCAAAGCAAGCTCCTACCAAGGCCAGGTTTACACTGTGAGAGAGGGAAGCTGAGGTCCACACAGGCATTACATGTGTGGTGCCTGTGGGCTGGGCAGGGTAGAGATATGTTTGATTTGGTACCAGCACCTCTCTATAAGATTCAAGTTCCAGTCATCAGCAGAGGAACTAGGATTCTTCCCCAGGGAAGGAAGAGGTTTGATTATACGCTTTTTTTTTAGACCTGTGCTATATATTTCCCTATAATTCAGTTACAAGTCATAGTGATAACTCATGGGCCATTAACTCCTTCTGGGAAAAAAGTGAAGATAACACATTTTAGAATGATTGCGATAAAAATAAAGTGTTAGAGTTTATTTTTATTTTATTTATTTATTTATTTTTTTTTTTGAGACAGGGTCTCATTCTGTCGCCCAGGCTGGAGCACAGTGACACAATCACAGCTCACTGCAGCTTCAACCTTCCTGTGATTCTCCTGCCTCAGCCTCCCTAGTAGCTGGGACTTCAGGTGCACACCGTGCCCAGCTGATTTTTTTTTTTATTTTCTGTAGAGACAAGGTCTCACTATATTGCCGAGGCTGGTCTTGAACTTCTGGGCTCAAGCAATCCTGCTGCCTCGGCCTCCCAAAGTGTTGGGATTACAGGCATGAGCTACTATGCCTATTAGAGTTTAAAGAGATAATTTTTTTTTTTTGGTTCCCCAAAAGCCTTGCATCAAATATCCTCCCCAAAGCGGTTGTCATTTTTCTTCACAATGCTTCCAGATCACTCTACACTTGGTGTCTGGTTTCTACACGCCCAATAACTCCTGAAATCTGCTTTCTGGTTTATGTACCCAGCCTGCTGCTAAAACACTTCTCTCAAAGTCACCAGTGACTTTTTTCCCCTAAAGTTTTTATTAAGGTATACTATACTCATAGTTTTAAAAAAAAACTTAATAATGCAATATATTCTAGTCTCATTCTCTTCATAGCAACTGCTTTCTACCCTGTAACTCTTGCTTTAGTTCTTTTGATGGGTCCTTCCCTGTCTCTTCTAAACAATAAGGCTTTACCCTCTTTTTCTTGATTTAGCCATCGTAGGCCACAGCTCCTAGTCTCATGTTATCATGTATATTTTGTTTGCTTGCACCCATCCCCGCTGTCTTCCTCATCCCAATTTGGCCATAGCACAATTCCCAGTTCCTCTATGGGCGATATTTACATTTCCGTCTTGTTCTCCTGCCTCCCCAGCTTATAAGATGGTAAATACGTGTTAGCACCCTTGGCTTGGAAAGAAAGGAAGCTGCCCATTTGTGCAGTAGCTCACCTGTGTCCCATTTCTACTGTCTGCTCCCAGTCCTGCCGAGCTAAGAACAGCTGCATCTTCAGGACGAGGGCTGGCAGGAAGCTCCCTGAAGTCACAGTGATCTGGTTCACCACCTCCAGGGCCTCTGAGTAGTTCTGCTGCATCATGAAGTACATTGCCTGTTGGGAGCCGGACAGAAGAGCCTCCGTGAAGGGAGTGCCCATGAAGGGAGTTTGTTGGAGGGGGGTTGTCTCAGTGTCTCCATGAAAACAGGAACAGAACCTGGCACATGGGCACTGTGGGTCCTCTCAGCTGGGCCAGTAGCCTCTCAAAGTCCCTGGGAGAAGGAGTGACATATCAAGGTTTACAACAGTCTTGGGTTCTTGGACAGGATGAGCAGGGGCTTTGGGGAGATAGCTAAGCCTCAAGCTTGGAAAACTTAGCAGGCCTGGGATAGAGTAAGGTTATGTGAGGTCACCCTGAAGGGGAGAGGTGAGGTCACTGGGTGCTTTCCAGTTCCATAAATTTTCCATTCATTTCCCATTCACTTTTCTGTATTTCATCACTGAAATTGCTCACCAAGGCCCAGTTTAGCAATTCTGAGTCAGTTAGGGTTTTCTGGCAACTACTTCTATAGCAAGTAGTGGAGTTTTTTTGTTGTTGTTCTGTCAAGGCCTATTGGGCTGTGGTCATGGCCTCTGCAGGCCAACACCAGCCACCAGGTTCTCCTCCAAGAGTCATGACACAGGTGCCCTAAGGGCCAGGGGGCAATGCTTCTAAAAGACTTGAAATTGGACTCTGAAAGGAGGGCTTCCCTTAGACCTACAGTAACCCCCATTAAGAGACTTGTCATTAAAAACGAGAAGATTATTCTGTATAATGAAGGTTTATGTATAAATGTGTTCACTGAAGCACTTTAAGTGCATAACCGGAAGCAATCCCAATATCCAAACAATAGGGGACTGGGTTGGTAAATTACATTATGCTCATACAATAGAAGACTGGCCTTACATCCATGTTCAAACTGACATTTTGAATATTACACAAAGAAAATATTACATGAAGAAAAACAAACTAAATGACAATATGCCCTAGGGTGAAAACTACATTATAGACCAACACTGTCTCCCACCCCACAGTGACTGCTGTGTGTGGCCCACCTCCCTACCATCAGGAGCAGGAGAGCTGGCTGATGGCTCTCCATGGAGTCTCCCTCCAGGGATCACCCATGGTTGATGGGAGTTGCTTTGTCCCAGGTCACACCTGTCCCTGGGGCAGCCCACCTCCAGTGTCAAGGCACTGATGGGGAGCTCACTGAAGGGGCATCCCGGCTCCAGAGTTCCCCAAAGAGTTGGCCGCGGCCTTTGCTGTGACTATTCACAGCCTGCCTTCTCTTTCCACAGGTGCTGGCCCCAAGGGTGCTCTGTGATGAGCTGGCTCACAATAATCTCCATTGCTTTCTGCCAGCCAGAAAACCAACTAATGCACACCCTGGACCCAAGTATAGAAAGAAGACTAGAAGACATTGCCCTAAAATACTAACATTTGTCTTGGAGTGGTAAGACTAAGCCTGCCATTTTAATTCATCTATTGACTTTTTTTAGGCTTCTGTTTTCTTAAATAAGTATGTATTCTTTTATAATAAAAATATATACAAACAGAAGAAAATACAAGGACATTTTTTCTCTCAAAGATTAATTCCATGAGGTTCACAAGAGAAAAAAGAAACTTAAGATCAGAAAATACACAACATATAAAATATATACGTCCCATCTCTTACGGCACACTAAATGAATTTAACAGGTAGAAAGAGGTGAAATGGGAAGGTCAAAATAAAAGAAGAAAAGGAGAAGGGCACTGAGTGAAACTAACACAGAGGCAGAGAGAAAGCCTGAGAGGGTCAAGGAAGGACAGACCTTAAGAAAGTGACCCTGAGAAGACCCCCATGCAAATGAGACAGAAACTCAGATCAAGCAGGAAGAAATTTGAGAAGTAGAGTGGACCTTGGACTGCTGTGTAATCCTGGGTTGGTTGCTGAACCTCTCTGGACCTCTGCTCTTTATCTATGAGATGAGGCATCTGGAGACTGAGGGTTTGGCCTGGGGGTACCTGGTGGGTCTCTGGTGCCAGTGGCCTGGCCAGGAATACTTCCACCACTCCCTTTTCCACTGCCCACCTTTCCCATCAGCCCCAGCACATCTTTGGTGTCCTGAATTCCTTGTTCCAGGTACTCAATGGCTTTCTTCGCAGTGTGGGGCTTGTCTGAGGTGAGGTCCACCCAGCCTCTGAGCACATAGGCCTGGGATGAGAACAAGATGAAAGATGAAGTCCTTGGTCCTGCACAGCCTCAACCCAGCCTGCACATGATCCACACTTTGCCACCCAAAACCCTGAGGCCCTGTCAGGCACAGCCCCATGCAGATCCCAGGGCAGCCGGCTCTCTCTCATGACCAGGTCTCCCATTGTTGCTTTGTCTGGAAATGCCCTGGACAGCACCCCTCCCACTCCCAACCAAACCCCTTCACCTGATGTCCATTACCACTCCTTACAACTCAGCCTCAGAGGCCCCTGCTTAGGAGACCTCCCTCCCTGTACCCCTACAGCTCTCCATGACCCTTACTGAGGCACACTCACCTATCCTGTCATTGCCTGTTTACACAGGGGTCAGGAGCCAACATGGGGGCCTACGCACGGCCACTCTTGATCTCTTCACTCCTTAGGCCAGCACAAGGTCTGGCCCTGCATAGGAAGCCCAGGAATGCCCTCTGAGTGGGTGAGCAGGAACCATTCTGAGCTTGTGGACCTCGCTGGTTCCATGTTAGCCTTCACCCAGCCTCCCCAGGCAGATGGGGAGGGCCAGGCCTGGGAAGCAGACTTGGAAGAGCCCTGCCCTAAAGCACCCCTCTTGACGGCCTAGATCAGTATTTCTCTATTATATTTCTATTTCTCTTTTCCTATTATCTATCCTAAGGAGTCTCTTTAGATACTGTTTTCTAATCAATCCCTCCCCCTCCAAGAAATGTTAATGCCTCAGATATACCATATCTGTGTATTGTATACTGTATATATATCTGTGTTTTATATATAAAGAGTAAGATTTTTTTGCCCCCTCCCCCAGGGACCATGTCTACACCCTTGAAAATTGATATCAGCCCTGCTGAGAAGGCATGGCCTAGACTGAGGCTTCAAATTCCATATTAGTGCAGATATACAGTATATGGGCTGCATTGCATGAGCCACCATTCAATTCCAGCAGAGCACTACAGGGAGGGAATGGCCCAGTGTGGCCAGCTCATCTGGGTCTTCAAAAGAACCAGTAAGTCTGGACCAGCCTGGGCAACATGGCAAGACCCAGTCTCTACAAAAAATGTAAAAACTACCTGGGTGTGCTGGCACACACCTATGGTCCCAGCTACTTGGGGGGCTGAGGTGGGAGGATTGCTTGTGCCTAGGAGGTTGAGGCTGCAGTGAGGTCTCAAAAAAAAATTTCTTAAGAATATGGTGCAAGCCATAGAAAATCTATCTAGAGATCAGACTCTGTGTACAAATGCCAATGTGTAACCTCTGCTAAGCCCAGAGACAACATGCGTGGGGCACCTGTGAGAGCCGGTGTTTTGTCAGTGCCTGGGTGTGGCTCTCCCCCAGTTTCAGGGCCCTTTGTGGGAATGAAGGCCACCCTGCTATTATGTGTTTGGATGCTGCTTTCTTCGCCTGTTGTCCCCATGGTGTGGTGAGTACCTCTCTGAAGCCTCTAGAGATCTTCAGCATGCGGTCAATGTACTCTTTGGCCTTGTCATGGCGGCCTATGAGCCAGAGGAAGAGGCCAGCATAGTACAGTGCAGTCCCACTGACTGTCTTGCGTATTTCCTTCAGGCTGTACTCAAGCTCCTGAATTGCTTCTCGGTCTGTAAATCCAAGAGCGAAGGAAGAGGGAGAGTTAGGATGTGGAAGTCTGCCTGGTTCTGCATGGGCCACCGAGGGCCCAGGGAACTACCTCTGGGTCTCCCTCAGACACTGTGGATCTCCTTCAACATATGCAGCACACCGCATGCAGCCCAAGGCCTGGAAACCAGCAGTACCTGCCCTTGAGATGCTGCAGGGGCTGCCCTGGCCTGGACTCAGGTGTGCTGTCTGAGATTATCTTCTCTTCTCTGTGCCCAGCAGTGTGCTGAGCAGGCAGACCAAACCAAAATCCTTAGCCTCAGGCCCACAACTTATTGTGAGTAAGGAAATAGTAGTCTGTAGTCTCTCTTGGACCCTCTCCCTGACTCTAGAAATGTGGAGATTAGGCGTAGAATTATATATATTGGCTTGGTTTCTCTGACAAGATCTTGGCAAAGAAAAAGGGTGTTTCCCCAACTCTTGGGATCTGGAGCATGGGCCCCTCCCACTGTCATGGGCTCTGCCTGCTTCCACTCAGTTGGGCCCAGGCATGGATTCTTCTCCCAGGCCTCCAGAGGGAGAGGAACAGCAGCCACTTCTCACTGGTTAACAGCATCTGCACAGCCACCAGGGCACATACCTCCTTTGGCAGCCCTTGAAGGGCTGTGTATCTCTGGGGCAGGGCTTTCTTTCCCCTGGTGGGCCAGGCCTGGCTGAGCATGGTGGCACTCACCAATGATTTCACATCTTTTGTGAGCATAAATGAGGGCCATGGTGGAGCACAGGGACACGTCTGGGTGATGCCTGATGCTTTCCAGGTCACTGATGGCATCCTGGATGTGCTCTGCAAAGATAGTCCACATAGTTATACTCTCAAGCTCCAGGACTAGAGGACATGAGACTCTGTAGCTGACCCAACAGCTCGGCACTACCTGCTGGACTAACTGGTCTGAAAGGTCCCCAGTGACCCAAGTTCCCTGAAGATTGGGCCTCTTTGAAAGAGCTGCTGGTAACATGGTCCAGGCTGTTAGGGGCTGGAAATCTTGGACTTGAAAGGTGTACCTGTGAGTACTTGTAGGGATATGTGTGAGGCTGCAATTATTAGCTGCGTCAGTTCTGAAGAAGGACCTCGGGCAGGGCATTCCCAGCTACTGCTCAAGAGCCACTGATTATGTTTATCCCTCCATGTCCTCAGATGTTGGCCACGGGCTATTTGGCCAGTCTTCAGCCCAGGACCACCTTCTGAATGCCAGCCCATCTGCACCTGCATGGGTCCCACTCCTCTCCCTGTACCTGTACCATACCCACCTGTCCTCACACTACCTCTTCCTCCTCCTTTGCCTGCATTACCAGTTCTCAGCTTCCGGGCCTGGAATTACTTCAACGATCATGCAGCTATCTCTCTAACCACTCATTTTACAGAGAGGGAACCCGAGGTGCAGAGCAGGGATAGTGAGCGCTCTGAGGTCTCAAAAGTCAACTAGATATGGATTACGTAGACCTCTGTGGATTCCCGCGGGAATCCAGCCGCTGAGTGTGAAACTGTTTTTATGGGACCATAACTAGGATACAAGGAGGCATCCAGGTGGAGCCAGAGTGTTAGGGCCGGGCTAGTGCCTGGGGTCACAAGACCAACACTACCAAGTCCTTACCTTCTTTGAGGACTCCATAGGCTTTAAAGAACTTCAACACAGGGTCATTGCTGAATTTTTCCAGGCCCACAGCTGCAGCCTGCTGCACATGGTGGAAGTACTTTTCCTGGCTATAGTAAATGATCCCAGCCTGTATGAAGGAAGACATAGCTGCAACAGCCCAGTCCCTTTCTGTCTCTGTTCTGTCCCAGATGGGATGAGACCTGCTCCCTTCCCTATCCCCTGCTCCTCCTCAGTTCTGCAAAGGGAAGAGAAAGAGGAAACATTCAGGCCTCATCCTGTCCTCTAACAGCCCTGGGAGCAGCTCCATGCAGTTTTCCCAGGAAAGAGTTTGGAGGTGTTTGTTTGGGGGATTACCAACAGATTCTGGTTCACCTATGATGGGGAATTCAACCCAGGCTTTGTCTTAGGAAGGGAATAAGGGGGGAAAAATGAGGACAAGTAATAAGAAAAATTATACCAATTGTAGTTACAAGTTATTATGGGCTTCATATCCACTATCCTGTGCATGGTCCTCTCAGTATCTTTCACAGCTAAGGAAGCTTAAGCCCATGGAAACTATAGCTTGACAAAGGGGCTGAGATTTTAAAGCTAAGTTTCACTTCCCCTAAGGTTTGTGGGCGCTAGGTTGGGAACAGATGTGGTTGGACTGTAAACATCCTCATGGGCCATATGAAAGAGCCCAGACACCATCCTAAGGGTAACAGAAAGCAGAATGGTTTTAAGGCGAGAGATACTTTCAGATGTGCATTTTTGCAACAACCACTCTGGCTGCTTTTGCATGTGGGGGGTGTGTGCCGTGGTGGCAGCAGGGACTACTGATGCTGAAGAGAGCCAGAGCAGAGAAACCAGATGGGAGGGAGGCTGTTGCAGGCGCTCAGGGGGAGAGATGGTGCTGGTTCTGGGCTAGAAGATAAAAAGATAAAAAGAAAACCCAGGAGACATCAAGGAGCTGGCATTTCTTGTAGACAGGATTAGAAGACGAGTATAGGGAAGAGGTATGAGTTAAGGCTAGGAGATTAAATGGTGAAGCCATCAACTGGGGTGGGAGACGCAGGCGAGAGTGAGCTGGGTGGAAGAAGAAGGGATGATGACAAGAAGGGATAATGATAGTGATGGGATGC
Organism: Hylobates moloch; assembly: GCF_009828535.3. Taxonomy (NCBI): domain Eukaryota; kingdom Metazoa; phylum Chordata; class Mammalia; order Primates; family Hylobatidae; genus Hylobates; species Hylobates moloch. The sequence continues at coordinate 90,219,266 of NW_026652283.1, forward strand.
GCTGGTTTGGGGTAGCTCAAGAACCGGGGATGCTAATTTGGGGCTCAGGGTGCGCAGAAGCCACCGGAGAAGACGCCCTTGCCAGGGAGAGTGGGGCAAGAAAGGGCAGGACCACCTGATATAACTGAGGACAGCGAAGGGTGGCAGGAGAGTAGCAGGGCACGAGGTCTCTGCGACAGGGGCGGGGAGTCACGAGGGAGCGGTCGGACAGCGCCCGGGCCCACGCACCATAAGGGAGGAGTCATTGCTGCTCATCTCGGGCCGCTCGCGGCTCCGAGTCCGGGTCTGGTGGGGCGGTGCAAAGCCGGATTCTCGAGGCAGGGTCGTGGGCACTCTACCGCGGCTGGCGGTTGAAGGCGTAACAGTCCTTGGAAACCGAGCTGCTAGCCGGTTGCTAGGAGCGTCAGTGTCAGGAGTGGGAGGAACAAAGCACCCCACGTCACAAGGCGCAGGAATCGAGCGCCGAGAGAGCGAGTCCGTGCTACTGGCGCCGGGTCGGCCCGGGTAGGCGCAGCGGGACTGGACCTGGGTGCCGAGCGGAGCCGCTGCCATGGGCCTGGGCGTCAGCGCTGAGCAGCCCGCAGGCGGCGCCGAGGGCTTCCACCTCCACGGGGTGAGTTGCCGCCGCGGCGCCGGTGACCTTGGCGGGGCGCCCGCAAACCCGCGCCCGGGCGTCCGGTCGCCGGCTGGCTGGCGACTGCGGCGGGGTCCTGGCCCGAGTGTTTCCGCCTGGGTGGCGGGCGGTGCCCCCTGCCCGGTGGGAGCCGCCAGGGAGAGGCGGCCTCGCGGTACTCCCGGACCCTGGCTAGTCTGCGGCCGCGGTCGGGCCCAGCGCCCGCCCCAAGTGCCAGCAGTGCCGGAAGCGGAGCGTTTTCCTGGTCGGGCCGCCGGGAATGGCGCTCCTCCGGGGTGAAGAATGCACCACTACCAGTCGGGACGCACTCGTGCACTTAGCACACATTTACGCTCGCCTGCCGCGGGCCGCTCTCCGTGCTGGACCTGAGAAGGGAGTCAGCCACGCCGAGGACAGTCCCAGGGGCCGGGGTAACCGAGTGGATGCAGCTGCGGAGGAGCCCGTCGGCGCGCGTCCTGCCAGTCGTAGGGTCATAAGGGCTTCCGAGGGTAGAGGACCGGTGCAAACCAGCCACGGGATAGTGGGGAGCGGGAGGGCCGGGAGAGTGCTGCAGAATCCTCGAGGAGAGCGTTTGCAGCTGGGGAGGGTCCCAGCCTTTAGATGCCGCTACATGGAGGTCTGGGCGAGCAGGCTTCCGGAAAGTGGAGACGGAGTGGGGTTCCTAGAACGGAGTGTGCTGTGAAGGTGAGGAGAGGGGCCCGCAGCCGGATGGAAATTTGTGCCTGCGGTGAGGGAAGGGCTATAATGTAGGTGAGAGGAGCTGGGGGGTCTGACCCCGGAGCGCTGCGGGGAAGAGGCATCCCTGCACCCCCCTTTCCCTAGTGAAAGGCAGCTGGATGCAGAGATGAGTGGAGACACGCAAGTTTGTCGGTTTGTGGGTTTTGAAGGTAGGGTCTGTTGCCAGCTAACCACATGAGAGGGCTAAAAGTTTCTTAACGTGAAAACCAGGCTGGCTTGGAGAACCCAGAGTTGACAGGATTTGTGCTTGGGAATGGGCTTTCTTATGGTGAGACACCAAACAGCAAGCGTGGACAGTGGAATGCATCCAGCCAGGAGCGTCTTCCAACAGGTTTGATTAAAGGCAAAGGAACTCAGGATATTGGCAAGAGGAGGGGTGGGGCGATGATGGGAGCTTCGAAGACGGGAGGGGCCTGCCTGATGGAGAAGGACAAATCGGAGAGGGACCAGGGATCAGAGGTTGTCAATCACAAAAATATAGTTTTGAGTTCCTACTCTGGCAGGCAGAATTCTAAGGCTCTAGAGATGAAGCAGTGAACAGAACAAACATGGTCCCTGTTCTCCTGGAGCTGACATTTGGATGATGGTAGGGAAAGAAGGGAAATGAAAAAATACATGGTAGGTGGTAATTACCAGTGATAAAAATAAAGCAGGTTAAGGGGATACAGAATGGTGAGTGGGTGCTATTTTTGATAGAGTGGTCAGGAAGGGCCTCTTCTCAAGTCACATTAGAACAGATGCTTCTGAAGGAAGTAAAGAGTGGACAATACAGATATTTAGGGGAATAGTAGTATTCCAGGCAGAAGGACCAGCTTGTGCAGAGGCCTGGAGGTAGGTTGTGCTTGTGTGTTTGAGGAAATGCCAGGTGAGGCTGGTGTGCTTGGGTGGTGTGGCCAGTGTGAGGAGGAGACCAGAGCAGACCATGTAGGACCTTGCCTGTTGTCTTGAAGATTTAAGATTTTATTCTGAGATGTAGAACCATCAGGAGGTTTTAAATGGAGGAGTGGCATGACCTACTTATATTTGACAACATTGAAGAACAGCTGTGCTGCGTTCTAGAAATATTGGCACCTTGCTGTGTGCCCAATACTTTGGAGAAGTCGCTGCCCTCAGCCAGCTTACAGTAGTGGCAGATGCACCAGAAAACAGCTGTTAGGAGAGGGCAGTGGTTAGGGGGAGGGCTCTGGGTTGGATTTCCTGGGGTCAAATTACTGAATTACTGAGTACTTGGTCTCATCTGTCATTTGAGGTTATTAAAAAGGTTAAATGATACATAAAACAGGTGAGGTGGTGCCATCCCCTGGCACTCAGCCAACCAGCCCTTAGTAAGTGTAAGCTGTGATCACTGTGAGTTCCATTAGGTTCCCTGATTGGGAAAGATAGGGTGGGAGCATGAGGAAAAGCAGCACTATAGGGCCGTGGGGCAGGCTGTGATGGGAGCCCCTGAGGGAGCTGGATGGCAGGCAGTGGTTTCTGCAGGGGGAGCAGTACAGTGGGCAGCCGCATAGATTATTTCAGCTGCGCAGCCATAGTGAGTGGTGATGAGGCCCCAGGTGAGAGAAGTGGAGTGTAGCCAAGCAGAGGACAAAGCCACAGGAGAGGGTGGTGGAGGTACTGGGTGGGTCAAGGAGGCCAGACCTGGGGCCTGATCCTCTGGACCTCATTCATGATGGAGAGCAGCTGACATGCAATACTGGGGAGTGGGGAGGGGAGTAGGCAGGCACCTGACGTGGAGTTATTTGGAAGTGGCCCTGATTAGGGAGGGGCACTATCCCCAAGCTGTTCCTGAATAACTGTCCTGTCCTGTGGTTTTCGAAAGATCCCCTCACCCCAAGGGTTAGAGGGCAGGGCCCAGAGCTCCCCTGCAGCGGGGCCTGGGAGCAGCTTGCCTACTGGGCCAGGCCAACTAGGGCCAGATCTGATTTCTGGGCTGCACTCACTCCCTTTGGAAGCCATGGCAGCTTCTGGAGGTGATAAGGAGGGGCTCAGTTGATGATGCTGCCAGAAGGGATCCTAATTCAGGGGCAAACTGGCCTTGATCCCAGCGGTTTGTTCTCAGCCTAGTCTTCATGAGCTCTCTTTCAGGTTGGGGAATCCAAAACTGGAGGGGCTGGTGTGTAGCAGGAGTCACAGGGCCTTTCCCATGAGGAAGCAGCAAGAGCCTAGGTCCTGTGCCCTCTGGGCTGGGTCTGGCTGCTGTCCACGCCAACAGGTCATCAAATGCCCGCAGCCAAAGGCCTGAGGGTGTGGGCCCATCTTCGGGTCTAGGGCCTTGGGACAAAGCCTGCATTGTTTAAGCCAGGCTCTGTAAATGGGGCTTTTGGGATGGATTTCTGCCACAGCCTGCAAAGCCTGGTTGTTGTGCTTTTGGAGACAGCAGTGAGGTGGGGAGTTCAGAGAGGGGCAGGGAGCACCCTGGGAATGGGAATGCTTCCTGGGGGAGGTATCCTGCACAGGCATGGAGGCTACACTATGAGGCTGGTAGGGCAGCTGAGCCACTGGGGGCTCCTCAGTCCAGAGCCAGGCTGTGGGGATTGGTACTGCCCACTCACTGGGCTCCCTGGCTCAGGCCCAGTTCTACCGCTGGGGTCTGCTTCTCTGCCAGTGGCTTTCAGTACCTGCTGGAGTGAGCCTGGGCCTCCCACCCCAGAGGCTGGGGTGCAAGCTGGGATCTGGCTGCAAGCTGCCTTTCCCACTCCTCTTTCTGGGTACAGCCCTGGGTGTATCCCTCCCGAGGCCTGCCCACTTCCACTGCACGTCAGGGCTCTCCCTTCTTGTCCATTCTAAACCTTTCTGGTAAACCCTTTTGGCTTTCCGGCCAACCCTAGACCAGCCATCTGCAGCAGCATTCCCACAGGCCTGGGCCAGCCTGTCTCCATACTGCCTCCTGGGAGCCCCTAAGGATGTCCTGGGCTATGAGCCATTTCTGAAAGCATCTGTGGATCATAATCAGGAAGAAGCCATTTTCCTAAGAGGAAAATTTATGCCCATGAAGGTAGCAAGAGGCCATGGAGTGAACCTTGAGAATGCCCAGAACAGTTCACGCCAGGCATGTGTTCTGGCTGGCACACTGGGAGTGCTGATGGTTCCTGAAATGGGGGAGAGGACTGCTTGGAGAGTCCCAGGGTTGGTGCAGTGACTGTGGCCTTTGCTGTGGGACAGGTGCAGGAGAACTCCCCAGCCCAGCAGGCGGGCCTGGAGCCCTACTTTGACTTCATCATCACCATTGGGCACTCGAGGCTGGTGAGTTCCCCAACCTGCCTCTGCTTTGCTTGCTTGTGTGTGTGTGTGTGTGTGTGTGTGTCTCCATCTGTCCCACAGGGGTCCACAGTCTACCCTTCCCTCCCTTTTTTTCGAAAGGGAGTCCCAGCCCTGTCTCCCCTTCTTCCAGGGCTGTACTCAGAGCCTGACTGGGGCCCTGCCCAATGCTCAGCTTCTGAGCTCTCTGGGGTGGACAGAGGACAGATGGCCTCTTGGAGGTGGCCACAAGGCCCAAGGGGCCTGCCTCCTGGGGCGTGAGGGATATGAGGGCCCTGGCCAAGGGGCAGCTGAGAGTGGGGCAGCACTGGAATGCTGTGGATCCGGGAGGCTTTTTGCTTGCTTTGTTTTTTCTGGCAGGCTGAGGAAAGTTTGGCAGTGCTTGGGGAAGGTGGGGGTCCCAGTGGCTGCAGGCTCAACCCTGGTCTGTGAACCTGGCCCATCCACTACCTTGGCCCATCCCCACAGTGACCCTGCTGAGGGCTGCTGCCCACTAAGGCCCTTGCCCCATCTCAGGCCCAGACTTGTCTGAGGGTCCTAGCCTGGGCATGAGGTGGCCTTGGAGTCAGCCCCACTGCCCCCACAGAACAAGGAGAATGACACCCTCAAGGCACTACTGAAAGCCAATGTGGAGAAGCCCGTGAAGCTGGAGGTGTTCAATATGAAGACCATGAGGGTGCGCGAGGTGGAGGTGGTGCCCAGCAACATGTGGGGCGGCCAGGGCCTACTGGGTGCCAGCGTGCGCTTTTGCAGCTTCCGCAGGGCCAGTGAGCAGGTGTGGCATGTGCTGGTGAGTGTGGGGTATGGCAGGGCAGGGTGTGTTGGAAGGATGAGTTTACTGGGGCAGGTCTGGGTGTGGGCAGGGTGTGAGGGTGGGACACACAGGAGTGGGGCGGGAGCCTTGGAGCAGTGGCCAGGGAAGACTGAGGGCAGGATGTGGTCTCATTCCAGTGTCCCAGAGAGGGCAGCTCATTACTACCTGAACAGTGTACGTTGCTTCCTGTTAGCCATGACTTTGGGTACTTTCTTACCTTCTATACCTAGGTTACTTAATTTGAAAGGTAGAAATACCATCTACTGGAATGGTGGTTGGACTGCTGGAGTGCTGCTGCTTTTATTATTCTGTGTGTCTCTCTGTGTGTGCGTGCACGCGCGCGTGCACACACACACACAGCCATGTGTTGCATGACAACGTTTCAGTCAACCACGGACTGCATATACAATAGTGGTCCCATAAGATTATAATACCATATTTTTGCTGTACCTGTTCTATGCCTGAATGTTTAGACACACAGATACTTAATTGTGTTACAGTTGCCTACAGTACTCAGTATAGTAACATGCTGTGCAGGTTTGTAGCCTAGGAGCAATAGGCCATAGCGTATACTCTAGGTGTGTAGTAGGCTATGTGTAGGTTAAGTTCACTCTATGATGTGTGCACAACAATGAAGTCAACTAACAATGCATTTCTCAGAATATATCCCTGTCATTAAGCAACGTGACTGTAAATATACGGTTTTTTCTGGTATATTGTTATATGATCAATTGATATCTTAATGAACCTCAGTGACCAAGCTGTCATAGATGTTAGTCTGTCCACAGACACACGTGCACACCCAACACCTGTGCCCATTGATGGTATCTACGTTCTTGAATGCTCAGTCCTGTAGCCTGGTGGAAGGAGGGTGCTCTGAACTAGAAGTTGGCTGGTTTGTTTTCTAGTCACTTATTTTTCTCACTGACTTCTTGGGAGAGCCTGGCCAAGTTTCTCAACTTTCACAGCCTGCCTTAATCTGCCCATGAGGTTAAGGGGACTGATGATGCAAATTCCTTTGCATTTCCCAGGGAGACTGGGAGATTGGGAGTGGTGGAACTTTCCAAAGGAGAAAGGAATCCTTATTTGTACCCAGTTTTGCTCATTGCCCTCACCTCCAACCCCTAGGGGTCTTTAGCCACATGCCTGCAGCAGAAGCAGCAATGTAGTGGGTGCTGCTGTAGCCAAGGTGTGCTTTTCTTCTTTTCATATATTTATTTTTCTCAGTAACCCTATCATTAGGTACTGTGTAGCTTACTTTTAATTGTGGGGAAACTGAGGCTAGGAGAGGTTCAATAATGTGTTTACAGTCATGTAGCTGGGCAGCTGGAGCCAGGAGTTGAGCCCGGGGTCAGATTCCAGAGCCTGGTGCTGAGCCTTATCATGGTACTGCCCTCTGCTGGACAGGCTGTAGACCTGGGGGAGGTAGGGGAATGGAGGGGTGAAATGAGGGAGCATGGGCTTGAAGCCCTGCTTAGGGACAGAGGACAAGTGTCCCACTCACTACCTCAAGAGGCAGTTCCCCCTGCCCTTTCCCATCCCCCAACCCTACCTCTAGTAGCACGGCCAGTGGTCTGTGGTTCTTTCACCAGGATGTGGAACCATCTTCACCTGCTGCCCTTGCCGGCCTGTGCCCCTATACAGACTATGTGGTTGGTTCGGACCAGATTCTCCAGGAGGTGAGGAACCCGCAGCTTGCCCCTCCCCAGACCCTCTGGATGTGGTGTGAAGAGAAGGGTGCTGTCCATGAGAAGTGTCTGGTTTTGTTGACGCTTTAGCCCTGGAAGCAGGCCTCAGGTGCTATGCATTTCTCACAGTCCGAGGACTTCTTTACGCTCATCGAGTCTCATGAGGGGAAGCCCTTGAAGCTGATGGTGTATAACTCCAAGTCAGACTCCTGCCGGGAGGTGACTGTAACTCCCAACGCAGCCTGGGGTGGAGAGGGCAGGTACTTCGTGGGGTTGGAGGGCTGCAGGGCCAGGCGGGTGGGGCCTGACCATTGGGCATGGACCTCAGAGTTCTATGGTGGAGATGGAGGAGGGTTGGGCCCTGGGCCCAGGGATCCTGAGCCTGACCAGTATTTCAGAAGTACCCTTTTCAGCCCCCTTATTGCTGGTAGTAGGTGGGGATAGCAAAGGTAGGGAGGGCCATGGGACAAGCCCCTGGATTGAATGTTTCTGGCCTTCGGCAGTCTGGGATGTGGCATTGGCTATGGGTATCTACACCGGATCCCAACTCAGCCCCCCAGCTACCACAAGAAGCCACCTGGTACTCCACCACCTTCTGCTCCACCACCTGGTGCCCCACCACCTGGACCCACCCCCGAGGACTCTCCTTCCCTGGAGACAGGTTCCAGGCAGAGTGACTACATGGAGGTATGTGGGGAGAATCTGCCAACTGGGAAGACAGGAGACTCTAGAGGCTGCCCTTGGGGAGCCATCAGCAACCCTCCCCAGGGGCCTGTGGGGCCTTTGTGATCTGAGAGGCCCCTCTACTTCTGGGACCCAGTGGGAGCAGGCAGGCCATGCCTGGAGCAGTGAAACTCACTTTTGGCTTTCCTGCCCCTTGGGTCTAGAAGTGAGGGTGGAGGTGAAGCACCCGTTGTCATCTTCATTTCATGAGTGGGAAACTGAGGCTCAGAGATGGGTGCTTGCTGTGAGTTGTGGCAAAATTGGACAAAGGGCTAGGCCTTCAGAGCCACAGTTGGGATGGTTGTCTGGCCAAGTCTGCAGGGAAGTGCTGGCCCTGCCTTCACAGCTGATGAGTGGGTCCTCTGAGAGCACCTTTGGGCACTGGGCTAGTGCCTGGGGTCTAGGCCAGGGAGTGTTCAAGGATGTTCTCCAGGTGTGCCTGAATTCAAGGAAGCCCCTCTCTTCTTGTGAGTCATTGATGGGGCAAAGGGAATGTGTCAGGGCCAGGTGGGCACCTGGGATTCCTTGTCTGAGTGCAAAGAGTGCTCCCTCTCAGTGCCAACACTGCAGGGAGGCCAGGCCAGGCCCCTCAGGCCTGACTTCCTATCACCAATAGAAGAAGGGGTGGCTTATTAAGGCCATTTCCTTTCTTCAGGCAGAGCAGTGCTCCTGGGACAAGTGGGGACTGGTGGTTAGGTTGGACTGCAAAATTCTTCACCTTGAGGCACTGTCCTGATTGTCCCCTACCCATTTCTTCTTTCCTAGGCCCTGCTGCAGGCACCTGGCTCCTCCATGGAGGATCCCCTTCCTGGGCCTGGGAGTCCCAGCCACAGTGCTCCGGACCCTGATGGACTTCCCCATTTCATGGAGACTCCTCTTCAGCCCCCACCTCCAGTGCAGCGAGTCATGGACCCAGGTACTGGGCAGGCCCTGGAGAGGAGTGGGCCCCAGGCTTGGGGCTGGACTTTGGCAGCTATGTCAAAACTTTCCCCAGGCCCTGCTGACCCCTCATATCTCATGTACACCAAGATATTTAATAGTTGCATATCATCCAATCTAGTGTACAGATGGGGAGTCTGTAGTCCAGAGAAGAGAGGTGGCTTCCTTCAGGTCACACAGCAAATTGGAGACAGAGCAGAGTCTAGGTCCACTGCCACTGTGCTATTCCCATGATGACCAACTCCAGGCCCCTTTCTTTCCTCAGAAACAGGCAGTGTGGGAACCTCTTTGAGGTCGGGTGAGGGGTATCACCAGGGACTGAGGAGATTACAGTCTCACAGGCTGGGCCAGATGCCCTAGGCAAGGTGAGCCCAGGGTGCTGCTTTCCAGCAGTCAGGGTTTCATGCTGGCAAAGAACTGCACCACCCTCCCCTAGGCTTCCTGGACGTGTCGGGAATTTCCCTCTTGGACAACAGCAATGACAGTGTGTGGCCCAGCCTGCCCTCTTCCACAGAACTGACCACCACAGCTGTGTCAACCTCAGGGCCAGAGGACATCTGCTCCAGCATCAGTTCTCATGAGCGGGGTGGTGAGTGGCCATCACCTTCCGAAGTCCTCTGGGAAGGACCCCGGGTTGTTGGGAAGGCTGCCCTCAATTCCTCAGCTGGGCAGAAGCGGGCCATTGGGTTGATACAGCCACACCAAGGCATTTGTACACTCCATCTCCAATCCCCCATCAAACCTGGAGTGGCAATGGGGGGCGGTCAGTGGGGTTACTGGCCCTATACACCATGGCCCTAGGTTCTTGCAGGCCTCCTCAGCCTGATCTTCTGTGTTGCAGGTGAGGCTACATGGTCTGGGTCAGAGTTTGAGGTCTCCTTCCTGGACAGCCCAGGTGCCCAAGCCCAGGTGGACCACCTGCCTCAGCTGACTCTTCCTGACAGTCTCACCTCTGCAGCCTCACCAGAAGATGGGCTGTCCGCCGAGCTGCTTGAAGCTCAGGCTGAGGAGGAACCAGCAAGCACAGAGGGCCTAGACATTGGGACGGAGGCTGAGGGGCTGGCCAGCCAGGCCCAGATCTCTACCACAGAATAACACCCTGGGCTGTGACAAGGCCCCTGATGACATTTCATGAGGCCCAGATGTGGGCAGGTAGCCTGGGCTGCACTATGCGGTCAGCTCCATGCTGATCCTAGCCCTGTGCCTGATCCCAGCCCTGTGTGTTCAGCTTTCTAGGCTGTAGCTCCAAGTGATGTGCAGGGACTTCTGCTGGCAGGGGGCTTCTGTGTCCACTCAGACTCTACTTCTAGTGTCCAAGAGGTAACCTCCCAGCATTTATCCTGCCTGATAGTCCTGGCTTTGGGGGTTTCAAACAAGTCTTTCTGGGGTAGTAGAGGGCTGGGAGCAGCACCCCAAATTGTTTTATAGGAGCTGGGGTAGGAGAGGAAGGATTCTTTGCTGCTTCGGTGGGGCCTGAGGCCTCAGTGGGTGGTTAGAGGGGGCCATGGGCCTTGTGGGAGGACATCTTTTGGCCATGTACCCTCAGGTCCAGTACTTGGTCCTGCTCTGGTCACTGGGGCTGCCCAGGAGGCAGCAGGTTCTGGTCATAATCCAATGTGAAGATGAGGTGAGAAAGGAAGGGGTTGCTGTCCAGTGTTGGCCTGTCGCTTTGATTCTTCCTGCACAGCTCAGCCCAACCCATCTGTACTGGAAGGGACCCTGGAGCCCTGGGACCACCCCCTTTCAAGTCCCAAACACTGAGTCCTCTGTCATGTGTCCTTTTCCCTAGGCTACAGTACTACACTTGGCTCAGGCTGGTCACCATGCTAGTCACAGGAGGGAGAGAGAGGCAGTGTACTTGCCCCCCTCTCCTGGAGGGAGGTGGGTTGGAAATTCTAGGCCCTTCAGCAGAGACCCATTTGTGCCTAGACCACAATATTTCTTCTTTCTCAGGGCCTACATGCCACAGACCTGTATCCCCAGTGGCAACTCCTGTTAGCTCCCAAACTTAAAACAGTGATCTCTTCTAAATATACAAGGCATCTACCTAGCCCCAATAGTGAATAAAAGTCACAAATTTAAGTTCAACACCCTAAGCAATTTCTCAAAGCCAGTCTACCTGACTAGGTCTATCCCCACACGGTTCCCAACCCCAAGGGGGAATTAGTGGAATAGATTAAGAGTAGGTAAAGACCCTTTTGTTCTTTTCTGTTGTAGGGCAGGAAGCTGTTCTCCCCACCCCAGGTGCCTTTGGAGGTTAAGGTTAGGTTAGGCCCTGCACTCCATCTGGGGACGGCCCCTCATCACCTGAAGTCCTCTGCTGTGTTGACCCTCACTTCCCACACTGCTAATTACTATGAAAGCTGCCTCTGGCCTCGTCTTCTAGCCTGTGCCTAGTTGAAAGTCTCACCCTTACAGGATCATTTGTAATCCTGGTGTACATGCAGGGAACTCAAGCTGTGTCAGGTATGCAGGATGAGGAATGTCTGCTCTGGGGGGCACAGACCAACTATATGGAGGGAGGGTCCCAAATCAGCAAACCCTTCATTTAAAGCAAACCCTTGTCAAGCCTACCAGAGCAGCTGATACATGCATAACAGTGAGGCACTGTGTCCTGGATCGTCTGGGAGCCCAATGTCAAGTCTGCAGGAATGCAGGAAGTACAACAGAATCGCCACAGGACTGTTCTGGGGCCAGCTTCCCTTAACTCTGTAGCCTGGCAGTCTGACCTAAAGTTGCCCTCACCCGAAGGTTCTGGCCCTTCCCTCCCTCACTTTTACTTTCCCTTCCCCCATAAGTTGGAGGATAAAATGGTTATCAATGCTAATATTTCCAGGGAGAACATGAAACCAGAGGTTTCTTTCTCTGTAATCTGCTATGAAAGAAAATAACAAATGAAAATAAATGTGTACTACACTTTGAAATATTTTAACTAAAGCCTTTATTCTATACAACTGTGAAATACAGATTTTTACCCTTTTGGCATTGCAGACTGTCAAATTTTCTGGAAACTGTATTACGGTTTGACTGGAGGGAAAGAAATACAATCATGCTGGGGGTCAGATCTATGACAGGAGGGGAATGCAGCCACCCAAGGCTTAGCACACAGGGCAAAATGACCCAGCAAAACCCATTTTTTTGCTCAAAGGCCCCTTGGGCAAACACAACTGAGGGCTGGTAAATAATTTTTTTTTTTTTTGCCATTAATTCACAACTATTGCTAAAAAATGTGCACCAAAAGCGCACTGTTGTATCCAACAGATAGAAAGGACTTTTAAAAAAAAGAAGCTGGTTGCTCTCTGAAGAAGGGAGAAAGACCATTTCAACTTATTAGAAATGTGGCCACGTCTTTGCTCACTTCTTCGAAGTGCAGGTGGCAATGGCCTGTCCAGTTTCCAAAGGAAGCTGACTAGCAGTGAGGGAACCCTGTCTCTGCAGTTGTGCGATCAGAGTATCTTAAATAGTAAGGTATGGACTTAGGCCCATCAGCTGCCCCCAGCCGAACCTGTGAAGATGTAGAAAAGAAAAAACATTCCCTGCCTCCCTCCTTAGTCCCTGCTATGGTGGAGGCAGGCCACACACAAGCTAGGGAGGCAACTGGACTGGAATCAACTGCCCTCTGAAGGCACTTGTGCTTCTGGCTTCATACAGGAGGCTTGTCTTACAGTTTTATGGGGGTGGACCATTGATTTACTCTGAATACAAATGACCTTGGGGAGAATCCAAAGTATTTTCTGCCAAAAGTAGAAGTGTTTATCCCCAATAAGTTACATTCTATACAAGATCCAAATGATTCTATGAAACTGTTAGATTGTTAGAACAGTGAAAAGATCTGGATACAGGTACAACAAAAACCTGCATATAAAACTTTGGAAAAACAAATATGTATACTTCCAGGATATGAATATCAAATTAACTCACTATGATCTCCCTTTATTCTGACACCATAAATTTTAGGTAACATTTGAATGAAACTGAAATTTCATCATGGTCTTAAGTTTTGATGGTGTCATGCTGCTCATCCAGAGCAAGAACCTGTGGTCTCAGCTCGCTTTGTGTAAATAAAACTGGACACAGTGGAGGAAGGAGTGAAATGGCTGCACCTCCCTGGGGCTGCCACAAAGCCAGGACATCATGGGAGGTGGCAGCATCGCTAGGCACGGGCTGCACAAACTCTGGCCCAGCAGTCCAAGTGCTATGATCCAGCACCTGGAATTTCAACAGATCTTCCTACAAGAACACATCTGAGATGCAATATTAAAAACAAGCCCAACATTAATCCTTTATTATGAAATGGGCTGGTTCTCAAATTGTACAACAGCAAATTCCCATTAAAAATAACTGTCTTAAACGGTGAAAACAATTTGATTTTTTTATATGACAAACTTGGAAAAAGCCTTCATATCTATTGCATGAATGGAATGTACTCTTTTAGAAAAGCTACAGAGTGTGTGGGTTTGAAGTTGAAACAGACAGTTGTGGCCCGACCGAGGTGTCTCTAACAAGTGTTAACGGACAGATAAGGTCCTTTGAAACAAAAAGAGGAAGCAAAGTCTGCACTGGCCTGTTGTCAGTCTTCTGTACATCTTGAAAGGCATAGTCTGCTTGGGGCTCTTCTGCTCTTGCACTCTGCTTCCCTGGGGACAGCTTAATCTACACATGGAGACTGGTTTCTATATTACATCTCGATTAGTCACTTCAATTGAAAGATAATCTCGGTCCATACCAAATCAGCCGTTAGAAGTCTTGCTCCCGTTGGGGCTCAGTGGGCTTCCTAGGACTACTCTTGGGGCCATAGAGGAAGGTCGTAAATGAATACCCAGGAGCATTAGCCCACCCTTCACGTGGACTTCTGACGGTAATGGAGGGTGAGGTCTCCACCACTCTTCCATATGAAGTGTTTCACTGTTCGAAGGTCCATATTTGGATCCAAAACCTGAATAGCCAAAATTAAATTTAAAAATTTCAAAGTCTCTAATATCTAAAACCTTTATCATTAACTCAGGGACTCTCATCAGGTGATCCAGCTTGCTCACTCCTCCCCTATGCCTGGTATCCAATTCTTACTGTCACAGCTTCCATGCATGCGGGAATGAAATTGGGCTTAGTGAGATGTACATCTTTTGTGACTATGCCAGAAACACCAGGCCATCTTTCAGCCATTCCTCTGAGGATATGTTTTGAGTGCATCTTGATTTGAAAAACAGTTCTGCCATTTCTCCGCACACCTTCACTCTAAATCATAAACTAACATGGCATATGCTGCTTTGCAAATCAGGAAGACCATGTGTCTTTTTCTTGTCAGAAAAAAAAGCTACCAGCACATCCACATTTGTCTATGTAACCCTTCTCTGAAAATCTCCTCAGCAGTAAAAAGGAGCTTTAGGGTGGGCTTTAGGTGGGAGAGGCCCAGGGCTCCTTAGAGCCCCTCTAAAAGTAGAAGCCCCCCACCCAAAGGCATGTAACTCTTGATGAGCACCAGCACTGGAAAAATTGGGGCTGTAGTCCTCCAGTCCACTTACCTGGTCCTGGCACAAAAGTTCAATTTTCTCCTCTGCCAACACAGCAATATCTTCTTCTTTTTCTTGTTCTCCTGGTTTTTCATTATTAGAAGAGCTAGTGGTTTGAGACTCATTATCCAAGTTGATAATTTTTTCATAAACATGTTCCATAACTTTTCGGACTTGGAGCATGTCACTAGCAGAGAGTCTATCTCTGTAAAAAAGCAATGGCATATTGTGACATCAGGGAAATCATTAGATATTATTTCTTCCATATTATTTTTCTTTGATGCAAACATTTTATAAAGATGAAAAATAAACCAATAAATGTTTTTAGTCATTACCTTAATCCATTTTTAGAGCTGCCGAAAGATTTTCTACAGTGTCCTTCTAAGACACAGTTTATGTACAACTAAATAAGATTAATACATGTTCTTAAAACTTACATATACAGGCCAGGCGTGGTGGCTCACGCCTATAATCCCAGCACTTTGGGAGGCCAAGGCAGGTGGATCACTTCAGATCAGGAGTTCAAGACCAGCCTGGCTAACCAACATGGTGAAACTCCGTCTCTACTAAAATACAAAAAATTAGCTGGGCATGGTGGTGTACGCCTGTAATTCCAGCTACTTAGGAGGCAGAGGCTGCAGTGAGCCAAGATCACGCCACTGCACTCTAGCCTGGGTGACAACAGAGCGAGACTCCATCTCAGAAAAACAAACAAAAACACTTACATATACATACATAGTAGCCTTCTGGGTTTTATTGCCTTGAATACTTTCCCAGAACCTGGGCAAACTAAATAATTCCGGAAAGGCAGGCAGCTCCCAGTGCTTACCAGGGTCCGACACTCTTAGTGCTCAATTTTCCCTGGGCTCTCCTCCCCACTGCCATGCCTTCAACTAGCACCTGTGAGCAGAGAATGCCTGAGTCTAGACCTTGAGTCTCAACCTGTTCTAAAACACAAACCCAACAGCTGGTTGGGTATCTTCAGTTGGATGTCCTACAGGCACCTCAAACTCTATGTCCCAAACTAGACTCATCAACACCCTACTTCTGTATCTCTGATAACAGTCAATAACTATTACACCAAAAAACTAAGGCTTACGCTCTGAAAATCATTTGAACTTCAGTTGTTAAATCTATCTGAAGTGGTGTCTAGGACTCACTTTAAAATAACTGTGTGTGTGTGTGTGTGTGTGTGTGTGTGTGTGTGTGTGTGCGCGCGCACGCGTGTGTGGAGAGGTGGGTGCGAGGGCAGGTAGAGGTATAGGTGAAGCAAAATGTTTAGCAAGGTATTGATAATTACTGAAGCTATCTGATGGGACGATGAGGGCTCACTAGCTTCTTTCTATGTAAGTTTGGAAATCTCTATAACAAAAAGGTTTAAAAATTTTTTTATTTTATTTGCTAGAATATACATATTGTTCATAGTTTAGCATCCCATTACTACACTACTAAAATTCTTCTCTTGGGTCTCCCTGGACCATATCCCACACTGACTCAAAAGTTTTTGGTGTTTTAGTCACTGCACGCTCTATGGCTTGGCATTCAAATCCAACATCAACAAAACCTTTAACTGCCTTTCCAATTTACCTCCTAATATCCCCCTGCTGCCCCTCCATCCCATGCTGCAGGTGCATGGGTCCTCAAGTTACTTTCCACTATCTTATGCATGCTCCCTCTTCCACATCCCTGATCACACTGTGTCCTGGACTTGGAATATCTATCTTTTGAAGTTCTACCAATCATTACATGTCCAACTCAAATTCCATGTCCTTCAAGAAGCCTTTCTGGGAAGCTCCAGCTAAAAGCTCATTTATTTCTCTCACTCTCATTATTCCTTAAGTATCCATAAAAGCAACTATTATATACAGGTTGGGTCCTAAACTGTGAATTAAGGCAACAGACAAAATATGTGTTTTATCATTTTTTTCTTAGATACAGGGTCTCTCTCTGTTGCCCAAGCTGGAGTGCAGTAGCATGATCTTTGCTCACTGCAGCCTCAAACTTCTGATGATCCTCCTGCGTTAGCCTCCTAGCTAGCTTGGACTACAAGCGTGTGCTCCCATGCCCAGCTAATTTTTTTACTTAAATCTTTTGTAGAGACGGGGTCTCACTACGTTGCTCAGGCTGGTCTCAAACCCCTGGCCTCAATTAATCCTCCCACCTCACCCTCCCAAAGTGTTGGGATTATGGGTGTGAGCCACTGTACCTGGCCTTATTTATTTTTGAACACCTGTAGTCGGCCAAAGTTGGTACCTGGTAAGTGGTTTAATTGTATAAACTTTGAATATTATAAAATCAGCCTTAGATCTGGTATTTGCTTCCTTTGCTATAAAAGCAATTATAAGGAAAAGGAATTCTCTCTAGTAGTTAATTAGATCAAGAAACCATATATTTACTTACTTTTTTAAGGTTTTTGCTCCTGAAGATGCATGAGGTTGGAGGTAGAAAGGAATTTTGTTGAATTTGGGCATATTTTTCTGAAACAGTAAAAGTTAAAAAGGTATAATAGTTTCTATTAGTTGATAAATGAAAATAATGTTAACAGGAAAACATGACTTGCAAGTAATCTTACAATTAAAAGTGACTTTCTATGAAATGTATAGTAAGCTATCAAATTACCTAAGTCAGCCTTCGAGAAAATTCATCAGAAAAATATATGTAACATTAGAGGTAATATGAAATTGTAGCATGGCTCTTCTTAGGTAACAGTACAAGGTATTAAAGGGAAACAAACTTTAATTTTTTAAGCCATATAAACCAAAATCTCAATTCTACATTAAAATATTGGAGCTGATACCGAAAGGCCCAAACAAAAACTTAAGTGTCTTGAGAGAAACCCACAGCATTCACCTTTGAGCAAAGCCACACATTCTGTGCTGGTGAGGCCCATCATCCAACTGAAAAGGCCAATCAAAGTCCTCCCATTTTCTTTCCCTCTGACATCAGAGTGAGGTCTGAGGTGTTAAGAAAGAGTGGAAACTTCAGCCAAGAACCCAGATGTCTACCATGAAGTAAACCACATTCTTAGATGAAGGATAAAATTATGTGGTCATCTTTTCTCAGGGTATTAATTCCCTCTGAGCCTCCATGTCACATCCTGTCTGGATGTCTCCTCTCAAGAATAAGCCACAGGGCTAAAGTCAGCAATGCATCCCAGGTGAGTTTCACACTCAGAGAAATTAGTGGCTTATGGGGTGCTCGGGCATAGAGAAGACCATGGAATATCCATCAGGTGTCACATTGGCTTTAAGTCTTAGAGGTGTATCCGGGACAGAAAATAAAGTTTCTGAAGGTTCTAAAGATTAAATTCCTTTTCATATGGCTTTAGAAAGATACAAAATAGATCAACAGTACATAAGAGAGTCTAGAAACAGACCTATGTGTATACAGAAATTTAGTACATGATAAACATAGCATCCCAGATTAGTAGAAAAAGGACAGATTTTCAATAAATTGTGCTAGCACACT
This sequence comes from Hylobates moloch, assembly GCF_009828535.3. NCBI lineage: Eukaryota > Metazoa > Chordata > Mammalia > Primates > Hylobatidae > Hylobates > Hylobates moloch. Next base: position 90,237,038 of record NW_026652283.1, read on the forward strand.
AGCTGTCCCTTTGGAAAAAGTCAGAATCCTACTTCATACCAAACAGAAGACTAAATTCTAATAGATTAGAGAGCTAGACATAATTATCATAAAAGAGCTAGAAGAGAATATAGGAGAATATTTTTGTTACTTTGGAGTAGGAAATACCTAAACAAGACATGAAACTAAGAGCCATCAAGGATCAATTTGATTATATAAAAAGTAAAACTTTTCACCTGGCAAAAGGAACAAAGTGAAAATTTAATTGAGAGACACAGATAACAGTTAAAGGGTTAATATTCAATATAAAGAACCACCCCACAAATCAGTAAGAAAAATGACCCAATAGAAAAATGGGTAAAGAATACAAACAGGTAATTCACAGAAGAAAAACAAATGGCCAATATGAGAAGATGCTTAACCTCACTATTAATTTGTTTTTAATCCACATAAAAATAATGAGATACTATTTGCCTATTTTTTAGCAAAGATTAAAAGTATCCAGTGTTGGTGCAGGTGTGGGGAAATGGGCACTCATACACTGTTGGTGAGAATGTAAACTAGTACAGCCTTTGTGGAGGGCAATTTGGCAGTATCTATCAAAATTTAAAATGTGCATACCCTTGGATCCAGCAATTCCACTTCTAGGAATTTATCCTAAAAAGTACACAAAGATATATGTACAAGGATGTTCACTGCAGCACTGTTTGTAATAGAAAACATTGGAAACAACCTAAATGTCCATTAATAGGGGATTGATTAAATAAATTATGGTACATTTATACAGTAGAATCTTACACAGTCATTAAAAAGGAATGATTCACATGTACAGACATGAAAAGATGTCCAGGATACATTTTTTTAGGTGAAAAAAAAGTTGCAGAACAGTATGTGTAAGAGATTTTGTGCAATATAAAATGAACTGTAGACACATCTATGTACACAAATAATATATGCTTGTATGCAAAGAAAAACGTACCGAAGGCTATGCATTAATTTATTAATAGCTGTTACCTCTGGGAGGAAGGATAAGGAGTGAATGGGCAAGAATGAATGCTTGGGGAAGAGATGAGAGCTTCATTCATTTATTATTTTATTGAATAAGCATATATTATTTTTATAATTAAAAACCAACAAAGCTAGATATATAAATAATTATCAGTACTATTTCTGCAACTTTGGAACTGCAAGGAAGCAGATGGGGATTCCACTTCGGAGTCTAGCTTTTATTAAGGTTTAAGATTATAATGTCTAAAGCCGTTCTTAATTTCATAAGTTGCAAAAAAATAAAAGAGCAAAGTGGGAGTGGAGGATACTTACATCCACAGTGATGTCAATTACCCATTGTGGCACCGTCTCATTAAGAAGCATAGACTCAGTCTCACCCCCGGAATCTCGGCAGAGCAGCCTAAACATAATCCATCAAGTAGTAAGTAACCCAACAAGCACAGATGTCAAAATCACTGTCAACAAATATTAGTGGGAGGAACCCTCACGGTTTTCATGTAGGATAACCACCACTTGACAGCTGAGGAAATAAAGTACAGCCTGGGAAGAATGACTCACTCAGCTAAAAGGGAAAGCAGGCCCTAAAATCAGGCCCCCAAATTCCAAAGCCAAGCATACACTACAGCTGCTTCTCGGAGTCCTTGGGTGATGATAGGAAACCTGGGTGCAAGCAAAGCACTCAGTAAAGGTCCCCAGCTAGTGCCACAGTGCATGGCAGAGACTTTCACATGCAGTGGAAGTCAGAATATTTCTGGTAACCACTCAGGAAACTATCAGAAAGATAGATAATCCTGCACTCAAGAATAAGACAAGCATGTCTTATTCTTTCTTTCTTCTGGCACCTATAGACTAGTAAGCTCTCCCCCGGCTCTACCAGGACCTTGCTGGCAACCTGGAGGTGAACCGGTCCAGCCCTTCCCTGAAGGGCCCCACACATAACTGTCTGGCACCCCAGGCACTGTCAGCGTCAGCCTCAACAGTTCCCAGGAGCAGCCCAGTTCATCTTGGCTGGACCAGCCTAAGGAAAGTAATGTAATGTACTCTGAATTCTAGTGGTATCATCTGTTGCTTGACCCTTGCAGTCACACGGACAAAGTGAAGGAAAGTGAGAATTTCCTACAGAAACCAATAGAGAAGCTGCTTCGAGGCAAAGTATCCTACCTCATTCTAACACTAGAGTTTCTCCTCCCAATTAGAATGTGGTCTGACAGCAGCAGACATTTCACTATCTCATGGACATGGGATGCTTCCAATCCCTGGCATCCCTAGAATTTAATAATAAACTATTTCTAATATCGAAATATTGAGTTTGAGTCGACATTTCTTAGCAAATGGGATACCTTCTCAGGCAGAACCTCTGGTCTTTCTTACCCATACCTGAACAGTGTGCGACCTCCAGCTTCACCAAAGATCACGGGTGTGTGTGGGGGCACTTGAAAATATCCATTTCCTTTCTGCACTCGGTTCTCCTGCTCCCCATTTACTAGGAAAATATGCAGGTGGTGTTAATATCAGAGTTAGTGCTAAAAACACAGATTCTAAACATTTTACTCCCACAAGCTTCAAACACTGCAAGATTAAATTCAAATGTCCTCTAAGTCCACCAGAGTTAGAAATAAAGGTTAAAAACAAGTTAAATTTCTGAAAATAAGAAACACAGCAACTTGTGGTATATTTCATGGAAAAAATGACTATATTTTAGAGGATTTTAATAAAAGAGATTAATGTCTGAGATTCAGAACAAAAACATAACCAGCTACTTCAGCCACAAGGAAGTCTAGGACAGCCTGTATATAAACGATGATCTAGGGTTTTGTTTTTGTTTTTGTAGAACACCAAGCTCAGAAAAATTTCTCGAGGAAAAAAAAAATTACATTTAATGGCAGCCATAACTAATGACAGAAGCATTTGTGAAAAAATCCTCAAGGAGTCCACAATTTTACTTTTATTGTTCTCTGCAGATTTCCTTTCCACTGTTGTTTTTCTTTGAGACAGGGTCTCATTCTTTTGCCCAGGCTGGAGTGCAGTGGCGTGATTACAGATCATTGCAGCCCCAACCTCCCCTGGCTCAAGTGATCCTCCCACCTCAGCCTCCTGAGTAGCTGGAACTATAGGCACACACCACCACACCTGGCTAATTGTTTACATTTCTTGTAGGGACAGGGTCTTGCTATATTGCCCAGCATGGTTTCAAACTCCTGGGTTCAAGGCTGCTCGGCAGAGCAGCCTAAACATAAGCCATCAAGTAGTAAATAACCCAACAAGCACAGACGTCAAAATCACTGTCAACAAATATTAGAGGCCTCTCAAAGCACTGGGATTACAGGTGTGAGCCACCACGCCTAGCTCCCTTCTGCTTTCTTCATAAACTTTTGACCCAGCACAGGTGACACCAACTCAAGTGCCAATTTATTCATGACACTTTCCTCATCAAACTGGAAGCATCTGACCCCCTGAAATCCTATAGCATTTGTGGAACCTCTCTCCTAGCACCCAACTCTTCTGTCTCAGAATGCTTTCTATAAGTAACTCTCTGCCATACCAGAACATCAGCTCCTGAAGGACAGGGACCATACCCATGTGTCTTTAGTACCCCCACCTGAAACTTGGTAAGGGCCCCTGAATAATAGAGCTGCTCACCAAGCACCATCTGAACAACTCCAGAGTGTCCACTGAGTATGCTGCAGGTGCTGTGGTCTGAGCTCTGGATGAGGAGGTAGCTATGCCCTGCCCTGCCTTTCCCATGCAGTCTGATGTTAAGGATGACATGATTTCTGGTGATGTCTTCCTTATACTCCTCACTCAAAGCCTAGATCCAAAGGGTGCATGACTATACCACTGTTTTGATAACTTAATCCTTATTGCTTATTTGGGTCCCTGAGAGTATCCCATCTAACTGGAAATGATTTGCCCACAGCAACATAGCTGTTAAGCAGCAGAGTCCACCCCAGAACCTAGCTTTCTTGACCCTCTGTGGAAAGATTTTTCCATCAGTTTCTTTGGCTCAAAGTCCACTGTACAATTCTGACAGGGATCAAAGTGTGTCAGGTGATGTGAAAGAAAAGCCACCATGGGTGGGGCAACAGCACCCTCTCTCTGACAGGAACATCAGAAGTTTTGAACGGATCTCGCTCTGTCCCCAGGCTGGATGCAGTGGGGACCCGGGTCACGCAACTCTGCCTCCGGTTCACCCATTTCCTGCCTCATCAAGGAAGGATGTCATCCTCATGTGAGAGATTTAAATTCCACATATCATTATGGGTGAATCTGACAGCCAGAACAAAGTCCCTGGCAGGAGGTACTCGCCATTGTTGCTCACTCCTGGTGGCCAGCAGAGAATCTTCAGCAGAGTAAGCCTCAGTCAATGGGACTCAATGATTCCTCAACCAGCTGTAGGTTACACATGAGGATGTGAAATTCTGAGTTCTTGTTTCCCCTTCCTTTGATCAAACTGAGCCAAATGCATACATTCAAAACATGTTCTCCTCTGCTGCTCAGGGAATGTTAGTGACACTGCCTATGGCACACACACGTTTCAGATGTCCTCAGTGACATTAATTCTTTACACATGCTTGAGCATATGCCCTGTCACTTCTGAGTTGGAATTTGAATTTTTTTTTTTTTGAAACAGAGTCAAAATCAGGTAGGCCACGAGACTAGGAAATACCAACATTTCAGCCCAACATGAAGAGTGACTATGCAATGACAAACCTGGCTTTCTGATGCAGCTAACTACCTAGCTTTGGAGGTTAATCCAAAAGATCAGAGGTACCTTGAAGAATATTTTGGAAATAAGTCTGTTAAGGTGCCTCATTTTAAGACAAAAGTCATCTGAATATAAATACAGGGTATTTTATTTATTTTGAGCAGTCTCACTAAAAGCCATATTATAAGGTGGTCTGCTCTTTTGGAATCTCAGTCTCAGTTAAGACTGGATGGATGTTCCTACTTTGAGATGTGGAAGAGAGGACAATAAATTGAGCACACCACAAATATTTTAGCTAACGGTTTAAGTAAGTACCTTTTAGCAAGTACCTTTTAAGTAAGTACCTCTAACTTTTTATGCAACTATCTGAATATAAAAACTAACCATGGTTTACTTCATTTTCCTCTTCATCCATTGGATTCACATGTGTTCTAGGCCAATATTCCAGGAGTGCTTGGAGCAAAAGTCCTCCTAAATTCACTGCAAAAAAGTTAATTAAAAAGAGATAAAATGAAAAAGTGAGTTAATCGGCTTTAACCTAAAAATAGAATAAAAATTGTAAGTTTGTACATATTCTGATGTTAAATTCTTAACCCAATGCCAATGATGTCTAAAATCAAGACTTTAGTCATTTTGCCGATTCTGCTAAAAATTTTACCTTAGAATGTTTAAAGCAATGATGCTATGGAGCAAAGAGATATTCTACTTGGTTGTTCAGATATAGCTATTATTTAAGAACAAAAATGAGAATCAGATTCTTTTTTTTTTTTTTTTTTTTGAGATGGAGTCTCGCACTGTCGCCCAGGCTGGAGTGCAGTGGCGCGATCTTGGCTCATTGCAGGCTCCACCTCCCAGGTTCACGCCATTCTCCTGCCTCAGCCTCCCGAGTAGCTGGGATTACAGGCACCTGCCACCACGCCTGGCTAATTTTTTGTATTTTTAGTAGAGACGGAGTTTCACTGTGTTAGCCAGGATGGTCTAGATCCCCTGACCTCGTGATCCACCCACCTCGGCCTCCCAAAGTGCTGAGATTACAGGTGTGAGCCACTGTGCCCAGCCGAGAATCAGATTCTTTAAAGGGCTATTTCCATATGAAATTACTAAAATGATTTGTATACATTAGGTATTTGTACATACCACATTTTTAGGACATAGTCACAAAATATAGAGAACTTTTACAAAGATAAGTACTTAGCAAAAAACAGCTCATATTCATCTTCTCTTTAGAAGGGAGGAAAAAAATGAAGGACACTTAAACTCACATTTTGGATCTGATCCATCAGGGCTGCTGAAACCAGCATCTTTTGCAGAAACCCAGGCAGCAAAACAATCACTTTCATCCAAAGTAATAGTTAACATCTATCAAAAGAAAAAATTTGGTGGCATTCCATTTGAATATATTCTCCAAACAAGTCTCTAAACCTTCATTTATTTGTACTATTTGACTAAAGTGCTAAGTCATAAATTCAGGAACCAAAATGTGTTTTGTGTGATTCAATGCAACGACACAATTTAGTTTCCTGGGATACCAAAGGCATTTTGTAACTTTTTAATTTTTTTTTTAATATAAATTTTTAAATTTTGTTTTTTAATCCGTTTTGCATTTTAAGTTTTAACACAAATTTTTTTTTCTTTCACACCTAAAAACACAGGACTCTGTAACTAATAGTAATTATAAGCTATAATGAAAATCCTCAATTATCCCAAATTATACAAGTATCAATTGCTAACTTACCCCTGTTTTTAAGTCTACTGAGAACCAATTTGGCACATATACCATTTTAAATCTTTTCTTAATTTCATCTTCAAAATCCACTTTGCCCAGATCTTCAACTTTACATGCCTACACATCAAAAGAAAGTATAATGATCAATATTAAGTGAATTCACTTGATTCTGACTTTGCTATTCAAAATTTTACATATTTTCATATGTGTCTAAGTGAAACAGTCTAAAATACATTTCAAAAAGAATGTGGTCCTTTTTTAAAATAACAATCTGCTGCTATAAAAAATTTAAATTAAAAAAGCACAAAATATTATTTGGGAAGAAACTGTATTTAATTGTGCTGATACTGATATAATATACCACCTCATCTTAACAGCAACGTGGCTCTTTCGAGGGTCCCAGTTGTTGGCCATCTTATCAAAGGGGGACTGCTTATTTTCCCACATCCCATTGCTCCTTGATGCTACATGGAGACCATTACTCTACCATCTCCATGTAAAAACTTATTTCTCTGAGGCCCATGTCATTTAGTAGCAGTAAACTGTACACCTTTCCTTCACTGCCATCTAGCAACCTGCCACTCTCCCTCATTTACTGGAGACTTGAGCCCTGGGCTCACCGTCTTGCAGTCCATCTCAATTAAATCTCTCTTCTACCTTTGACCTTGCCACCTTCCCCATTACCCTCAGCACATGACTCTGATTCCTTTTTCTCAAAACAAAGAGAAACCTTGACAGAATCCCCTTAACTTTATCATTCTCCCTGGTGCAAGGAAAATGGTGTCCCTTCTGACTGTGCTCCGGTCCCCCTCACCTCTTGCTTCTTGGGATGACCTTGTATTGTCATCTACCCATGAATGTCTCTACTGGCTTCTCCCCAGGAGCAATGAAATATGCTCAAATTTCTTACATCTGAAAAATTCCCAAATATCCCAACAAAACCAAACAAAATCAAAAGCTTCCTTTGGCCCTCTGACTCCTACATCTTCTCCAGTTTCTGCCTCTTCCTGCCTACCCCTCCAATCAAATTTCTTCAAAGATTATCCAGTCAAATTTCCTGTTTCTTCACCTTCAAATCACTACTCAACTCACTCTACCTGGCTTTTGCCCTTAAGACTCTACCCAGAGGCCACCCTCTTTATTTAAATCCATGTGCATGTTACAGTCACATCTTAAATCAACTCACAGCAGGTTAATGCCACTAACCACAAGCTCCTTCCTGAAACACTCAATTAGTTCTTGAGCTGCCACTGGCTCTTCGTTTTCTTACTCCCCTGCAACTTTTTAAAATTGTATACTATTGTGGCTTCCTCTTTTCCCAACATCCCTGAAAGACTGATGACTTAAGTTTCTTCTCAGTCTACATATGTCCCTTGGAAACTCTGACATTTCCTATGACATCAATTGTAATCCACAAGCTGATGACTGCTGAGCCTTTATCTCCAGCCCAGTTCTTTAACTGTGCATGAGACTGTACAGCTGTCTGTCCACCAAACACCTCTATTCAGATATCCCACAGAAACTCAAATTCAACATCTTTCTCAGCATGTCCTTTTCTCCTGATAACCTGTTTTTCAGCTTACATTCCCTACATCACTTCCATTCACCAAACTGGACAATCAAGAAACCTGGGACTCATTCTTGCTTTTTCCTTTCCTCATACTCCTTTCATTAAAGTATTCCTGTGGCCAGGCACGGTTGCTCATGCCGGTAATCTCAGCACTGTGGGAGGCCAAGGCGGGCGGATCACCAGGCCAGGAGATCGAGACCGTCCTGGCCAACATGGAGAAACCCCGTCTCTACTAAAAATACAAAAATTAGCCTGATGTGGTGGTGCATGCCTGTGATCCCAGCTACTCGGGAGGCTGAGGCAAGAGAATCGCTTGAACCAGGGAGTCGGAGGTTGCAGTGAGCCGAGGTCGCGCCACTGCACTCCAGCCTGGGCGACAGAATGAGACTCCGTATCAAAAAAAAAAAAAAGTATCACTCTTGTTCACAGGCCTAAATATTTTCCTAATCATTCTATTTTTTCCACCCCCCTTGTTCCCACCCTAGTCTAGACAAATAATCACCTTTCATCTGCATTAGTGCAACAGCCTCCTATTATGTACCAGACACTGTGCTTCTTGACATCACCAATAATAGGCACCCCCAACATTTTAGGAATGAATAAACCATTTTAGAGATGTTCCCTAGCATATTCCGTAGATCACCTGGTGAGTATTTGCCACAGCCAAGGTTAGAATGTAGCTCTGTCCAACCCCCAAGCCAATGTTCCTAAAAAACTCCTGACTGTCCCACACTGTTTAGCCATGTCTATTACACCAGATCATTTGATATCAAAACTTCAAGGTCTAGATATGGAAGCTGCTAGGTACACAGAAATGCCAATCATGATGTATGCTGGCCCCATCTAAGTAGAAGGACCTCCCATTCAGACAGCAGGACTCTACTCAGGCCTCAGTTAACTAGACCAACAGTGGGCAACAGACCCATATACAGAAAACTGATAAGTCAACTCTCAAAGAGTAGCTGGTCTGATCAGATTCTCTTGGGTATTCTGGAGACAATCAGGTCCTGGGCAGCATGAGGTGAAGTCCAGCCATAAGACAGAGTTAGGGACACATTTGTGGTACAGTATCAAAGTGAAGAATCAACAATTTCTGCTGATGAGTTCCTTAGGGCTGTTCTGGATCCTGCCAGTCCCCAAGAGAACCCTCTCCGAAATCAATGTGCATTTCTACCCCCACCCCCAACAGGCATCTCTCTATTGTAGAGAAAAACTAATCAGATTTTTGAAGCTTGGTGCAACTAAACTTTCTACTCAAAGAACTAAAGCCTCTCATTCTGAAGCAATGCTCACCAAACAACTGTTTCATAATGGATTTCCCACACAGATGTCCCACAGGGAGGAAAAATGGTAGTCAAGCCAAGGTTTCTGTTCAGTGACAGTCCCTTTTTCCTAGCAAGAAACTTGCCTGTCTTATTCTTTAGATCATTAAGTGAATCTCTTTTCTTTATAACCAGGAGCTTAACCAAAATACCAGCTCTTTTCAATTCTTCCTTTATAATAAGCTCAACATCTGTCTCGTCCTTTATTTTTATTTATTTAACCTTTCCTATGGTGCTCATGTCTCTTCCTTTAGATCTCCAATCATGATGTCTTCCAGCTTTCAGTTTCCCATTACATACACTAACAACTACTGCCCTCAACATGAGATTTTCCTGCTCTAAAATTATCTAAGGTTCTTCTAGGAGTACAAAAGAAAGGCCAACTTTGGGTCCTGCAGCTTAAGGCTCTTTGGGAAATGACCTAAATGTCACTTTTCAACCTTACACCCGTTACTTCCTTATATTTACTCTGGTCTCCAAATAAACAAAACTGCTCAGTGTACCCCAAATAAGCACATACCATCCTTCTTCTGTGCCTCTGCCATTCATTTCCTTTTCCTGAAATGCTCTTCCTCCTACCCCCATTATGCATCTACTGGAAACCTTTAAGTCCTTGTTCAAATGATTTCTCCACCACGAAGCTCTCCTGACTTCCCTCATCCATAAGCTATCCTGAAATCTGTTCCTTCTTTATCTATAAGGTTTTCCCATTCCACTTGTCCCTCCTACCAAAGGGGATCAAGGTAAAGACTTTTTCATCATTTATTACCCTCAAGCATGGTTCTTTGCACATGACAGTCATTCGATTTAGGAAGTATCTGTTGAACAAATGAACAAGTATACCAACAACACTAAGAGAGAGACTGGTCAGAATGATAAAAGTAGACTAACTTTTTAATCTGCCTACAAATGCTTCACTGCTATTTGGAATGTGATTGAATAGCTTCATGCATTTCAACTGTCCCAGAGGGAGTTACTGTAACATGACCCAGAGTTGTAACTAATGCTCATAGTGATGTCTATAAATCCTAAGAAACAGCCAACGTTATTGTGTGCACTCCAGTGTGTCCCATCTAGGGTGATTTTACAACATTCTTCCTCCCTCCAAACATCTGGCAACGTGTAGAGACACTTGTGGTTGCCACACCTGGGGGGGAGGGAGGGGTACTACTGGCAACTAGTGGGTGGAGGCTAGAGATGTTCTAAACATCCTACAATGCATAGAATAGCCCCCTACCTGCACTCCCCTCCTCCAAATAATTATCTGGCTTAAGATGTCAACAGTGACAAGGATGAGACTTTTAAGATAAGGCAGCATATAAGATTGTCTGCAATACACGAACCAGAGAAAATGATTCCATTTAAACAGTTTATTTACTTAAAAAGATGAACCATGTTCTTATCTAATATTCATATAAGAAAGTATATACCACCCCATAAAGTATTACTGCAATTACATCTTAATTTATATTTATTATCTTATCACATACAAAAAATAAAAAATAAAGGGGGTACACAATCTAACAACCTGTATTTAGCCCAAAAAAAACTCACCTTTAATACATCCCAATATGCCACATTATTATTGGTATCTTTGGTTAATATATGTCTCTTATCATTAAGAATGTGGCACTGAATAATACTAGCACCCCCTAATGGGAAAAAAAAAAACACAATTGGTAAAACAATCCTTCTACATTTAAATTCATGGTGTGGTAACAATTGTTAACTGGTATGTAACAGGAACATAAACTGTACTAGCTACCAGAAAGGAAAAGGCAACAAAAGACTATATAATTATATCTAAAGCAATTCAAGTCCCATAAATTATTTATGTCCATTTATAAACATTCAAAGAAAAACTGTCTGATTTTAATAATACATTGTGGACTAAAGGGCTCTTCATGTCAAGGGGGTACTAGTGGAAAACTGTTGAGAGACAACAGCTTTATACACTGGAAAAAGTCCAAATGATGACAGGAAATCTCTGTATTAGTCTCATTTTGCATTAACTTTTGCTTCCCATCTTTTGCTTCCTGAATGAATATTCTAAAGGTTTAACAGCATGAACAAATGAATGTGCCATACAAAATTCTAATCCCAAACTCTGACATTAAACATATGCTGCTTTTTGCCATAATCAGCAGCAGCATGTAGAATTTGAGGATCATATCTGTCCTTTTCTGCCTCATACCTAAGTACAATATTAAATCCTATGTATTTTATGAAGTGGTTACTGGCTTTATCATGGCTATTCTGATGTTAGGCAAATAAACTGACTCAAGAAAGTCCACTTTAAAAGTCACTAACAGCATTTTTTAAAATAACTTTTTCTGGCTGGGCGTGGTGGCTCATGCCCATAATCCCAGGGAGGCTAAGGTAGGCAGATCATTTGAGGTCAGGAGTTCGAGACCAGCCTGGCCAACAAGATGAAATCCCATCTCTACTAAAAATATAAAAAGTAGCTGGGTGTGATAGCTCACACCTGTAATTCCAGCTGCTCGGGAGGATGAGGCAAGATAATGGCTTGAACCCGGGAGGCAGGGGTTGCAGTGAGCCAAGATCCCTTCACTGCAGTCCAGCCTGGGTGACAGAGCAAGACTCCATCTCAAAAAAACAAAACAAAACAAAAAAGCAAGAAAACAAAAAAACCTTTTCCTTATATTAAAAATAAACCAATGTATTATCTTTTGTTTACATCAGAATTATATTTAAAGAAAGGTCATTGTCTTGATTTTCGTCAATATCTAAGTAACTATCGCTAACTTCAATAAAGGGTACAGTACCTTCCATTTTCTTACCTTTAATAACCTGGTCAGGTTGTGTACAAAGAGGTGTTATAGGATTTGTACAGTCATTGTCATAATCTCCAGAGGCTCTAAAATTATGAATTCCTTTCAAAGTCTAAAATAACAAAATTTGTTACTTGATCATTTTATGCTCTACAAGCTTTGCCAGCCTGTTTAAAGTGGCAAGAAAAATAAAGTCAAAAAACAAACAAGAAAACCTCAACAACCACTACATCAACCGAAAAATATTTGGTCACAATGCAATTATCTATCATCGTTTAAAAAGAAACAAATTTTAAGAAGGGAATATTGTCTTTGGGAGAGAAAACTATGCATGAAAGCAGGAGTGCTCTTCCAGGTAAAATTATATTGGTCATAACTTGGCATGATGAAATTAACACAAGATATACAACATTTAAAAAATAAGTACACAGAAAGAACACTTGACCTGCATGTCAACAGGAATAAATGCAAACACTTTCTCTTTTGTTACCTACAGATAGTCTGGTAAGCAAGAAAACTTGTCTTTTTAAATTAAGATTTAAGAATTAACAGTGCACTTTGGATGACTTCTGTTTATCCTCTATCTCTATCCCTGTTCTTCATGCTGAGGAAAAAGAAAACTAATTTGAAAGCACAATTTTCTGCTTTCTCTTATGTTTAAACAAATTTGAATCCTGGTGAGTTTCCCTGCCTTGTTGGTACTTGGGCTGCCTATCTTCAAATGTAGCTTCATGAGGTCAGAAGATGTACTGAGACTTACTGGTTTTATCAGGCAACAGTGTCTATTCTAAGGACATGGAACATGTATCTTGGCTCCGGACAAGGAAGTCAGAATAGTCATTTTGACTATTATCTTAATTTTAGTATGATCTTTAGGATTCTACCTACATTCCCAGGGCTTTCAGGTTTTTGCCCCTGCCCAAAAGCATGCTAGAGTTAGGGCCACACTAAGCATTTGCAACTGGTGTCTATGGGTCTGTGATAACAAAATACATGTTTATAAACCTTTGCCAGGTTAATAGCTCACTTACCCATTTATTTACTGTAGACTTAGTTGTTGCAACCCAAATTGCAGGAGGAGGATCAGCTGATCTATCAAGCTCCATCTGAAAACAAAGCACAAAAATATTGCTTTGTGGAATGTCAACTCTTCTGAACTGCCAGCACTAGATACGTTATTAGTATCAACTCCTTCATTCAACATTTGTGTGTGACTATACCTGGGCATGTGTGAAAAACTAACGATGCACAGAAAAATGAGAGAGTCTTTTTCTTTGCTAAATAAATTCACAGCCCTATAAAAGTGTAATGGGGTAATTTCTCACCTAAAACAGTGGCTAATAATTTTAAGTGTGGTCAATTTGAGGGACTTGAATGGATACAGTCAAAAGGATAGACTTTCCATAATTTTCTCTTCTTGTTACTCCAGTTTTTATGTTTCTTTAGTAACAAGGAAATAAATTTCTTTTTATTTTGAAAATGTCTGAAGTAAAAAACATCCTAACAACATAGTAAAAGTGAAAATAACCCTCGCCTAAGGACGGGACACCTGGGAATAGCTTACTGTATATTCTTCTGTATGTAAAATACTGCACATATAAGAATATGTTTATGTGCATGTATATATTACACAAGCGGAATCACTCTACATTCATCCACTATTCTTCCCACATCAGGAAACTGCAGGTTTGCAGTGGTGGGAACAGGGCAGGACTCCTAGCTAGCAGCAATCCTCCTCAGTTCAAGACGATATTCCTTATAACATATAATTATGTTTGTGCCAAGTTCTTTCAGTCTTTTCCCCACAGCCAACATTCTGGCAAGAGATCCAGGCAGCTGCAGAACTCATAATGCAGAGTGTCTCCTCCAAGCTTGTCTCCCCATCACATCAGCCTGCTGCCTGCACACATGTTGTATATGTATGATTATTAATTCAGCTATGACTCCTTGCTTCTCTAAAGGATTACTGGTTCGGTCCATTAGGATATGCCATCTATTTTAAAGAACCGTACTTGGCCAGTTTTGTCTGAATTCTTAGACTGCAGACATCTTCCCAACCGTTGCATTTGACCTCCATTCCTCTTTTCAGCCCTTCCTCCTACACAACAGTCTGAGGTTTCAGATGTCACTTAGTTTCGTAGAGAATGGGTATCTGCAGTTCTGTTTCTCATTTTCCTTTTAGGTGATTTCTGAGAAAAAGGAGTAGTAGTATTTTTCTGCCTCCATTTTAAAACTTGGAAACTTCCAGCCAGGTGTGGTGGCTCACGCCTGTAATCCCAGCACTTTGGGAGGCCGAGGTGGGTGGATCACCAGGTCAGGAGATAGATACCATTCTGGCTAACATGGTGAAACTCCGTCTCTACTAAAAAAACAAAAAAAAAATTAGCTGGGCATGGTGGTGGGCGCCTGTAGTCCCAGCTACTCAGGAGGCTGAGGCAGGAGAATGGCATTAACCTGGGAGGCAGAGCTTGCAGTGAGCTGAGATCACGCCACTGCACTCCAACCTGGGCAACAGAGCGAGACTCCATCTCAAAAGGAAAAAAAATTTTTGGAAACTTCCTCATTGTTGTTTTAATGTGAAATTCTGTGACTATCGGTGAGGTTGAACATGTTGACTGGCCATTTTTCAGTCTAGGCTTCACTTTCAGCAGGTGTCCATATGGATGGCCTCCAAAGACTTCCTCAAGAATCCTTTGACCCACATGGCAGATCCTGATGGTCAGGGCTGCTCTGAGGCAGTAGTGGTTTAGAGTATGAAGCAGCCTGCTCCCTCTTCTTTCAGGAGAGTACTCTTCCACTTCCTTACTCCTGAGACCATGGACACATTTCCTGACCTTCCTCTGCTTTGTCGTCTGCTCACAGATAACCTTAACTCCTCATATTTCTCTTCCTAAGGACTGCTCAGGAAAGCCAGGCAAGCTCAGGAGCAAGTATGAGACAATTTCACTACAATTCATCAGTGGGAGAGCCATGCATCACTGATGTACCAAGAAGTCACACTTTCTTCTACAGGCGACTTATAAAACTGTTAAAAAAAAAAAAAAGCAAAACACAAAAGTGCCCTAGAACTGACCCAGAGTATCTCATACTGACACTCTTCCATCCAGACAGATGCCTACTCTTCCTTATCCTGTTGAGTTCTGCTCATGATGGAATATCTTTTTTACAAACCTTCCCCCCAACCCCGCAGTTGAGTCATGTTTTAATATAGCTTTTGCTCTGTTTGGCTAACACATGTAACAACCTTAATTATAAAACTAAAATATTAACATATGACATACCTTGAGAACTGGTGCTTTTTCTTCACAAATTAGCACCCGAATGTCAGGGTTTCTTAGGTCTGTACAATAAATCTTCCTGTCCCTTCCACCAGAATACACATGTGTGAAGGCATCATTGACTTGCAGCGCCCAAACACCTTCATCATGGACTCGGTATGTTGCTATACATCTCTGCTGGCCAAGGGACCAAAGGCGAATTGTCCCATCAGAACTGCCTGAAAGGCACTGCAAACAAAGAAAGGTAAAGTTAGAACTTGCCACAAAGTTCCTGCTTTCTTGTGCTTTGCACTTGACTTCTCCCGAGTCCACACTGTCAAACACACAACTCTAATAACCTGTGTTTCTGCCTCTGATAAAGGCTTGACAACCATGTACCACAGGCTAAAGTGACCAAATTCACATAATTTTGGGAAAATTACTTATTTTCCCCAAATATGTAATTAGGGTAGTTTTGTTGATCAATTCACTAATCTGTAAGTAAAAGTTTCTTTTCTCCTCATCTCTTTTTCCTAAATAAGTAGTTATGGTTGTTTTGTTGATCAATTCACTCATGTAAATACGCTAGGCTGTTGGTGGTAATTTTACATTTAGTCTATAGTTGCCAATAAGGAAAATGGATAGAAGAGAAACTAGATGAATGATACCTATTAATTATGCTTAGAGATACTCCAGCAGGAGAAATCTCTGAGCAGAACTGCCTTTGTCCTCTCTACCTGGCCACTTGTTGATTTCTGGTCAATCCTGTAGACAAGCCCTATTCGCATTATCTACTCCCAAGGGAGACAGAATTTGAAAGCAGTGGAAACGAAGGTAGCAGTCTCCACTAGGCCCATGGGTCTCAAAGTGTGGTCCCAGCAGCATCAGCGTCCCCTGGGAACTTGTTAAAATCTAAATTATTGGGTCTCATTCAGAGCTAACAAGGCAGAAACTCTGTTGGAACCCAGCAATTGGTGCTTTAACAGGCTCTCCAGGTGATTCTGATGTTCACTATGTTTGACAAACACTGCACTAGGCCAGCAAGCCTTCTGAAGCCCTGGGTTACACCTCTGTCTCATGGCTCTGGATTCCTGATGAGGCCAGGTCTCTTGGATTCTACTGATGGGAGTCAGAAACAAAATCTAGTCTCAGGCTTACCATTCACTCTTTGTGTTGGACACTTTCCATATGAGCCTCAAGTGAGTTAACATTGGCAATTCTGACAATTTCTGATGGCTCAAGAGAGTCAACTACATAGAAGCTGCTGGCACACAAATTAGGGCTGAGCACACTGTGAGTGTGCTCAGGCGGAAAAAGACTGAATTAGACACCCTGCATCCACACTCAGCATGTTACTGTGGTGACTTGCAGAAGAGTATAAAAACTTGATTTCCTTAGGAAAAAGAATGGCCCAGAGGAAAAAGCAATTGCTGGTGCTGGAGTATGAAGTTAAGTAAGCAAAGAGCTTCAAAGAAGGAAAGACAGTTGTGGGCTTGGAGATTTGGAAGTTGCCCAAATACATGAGGCCTTCAGGAATAAAAATTTACTGGCCTGCCCCATGACTTTAAGGGCCCTTGAGAACTCTAAGCATGTTTAATTAAATGAACACATACTGGGAAACTCCCCCACAAGATGCCAGGAGCATCAGTAGTTTAATAATCTATTCCAGCTAGTTTACAAGGGAACCAAAAAACTAACCAATAAAGCAACCATCAGGAGCAAAGTTAAAGCCAATCTGCAACATATGTGAGTGAGAAATGTGGCAATCTGATGGTGTAGGGGCCAAGGAGGGGCTCCCCATTCCAGGAAGAGGTGTTATTCTGAGGTGGCAAAGCTTTTAGTAAAGCTTTGATCCCTCAGATCCTAGACTATGCATCTACAGAGTAAGATTTGACAACTTAAAGAGGATAAGGAAAGTAAGATATGATGGGTTAGAAGTCCTCGTGGCCTGGGGCAACTTGTAACAGGAAAGGATAAGTCCCAAACTAAGGATGCACAGTTGGAAGCAGATAAGGAAACACAGTTGTATCAACCCCGATATAGAACGCCAAGTAATCTCTGATGGTAATCAGTATTCTAAGACTACAGAAAAGCAGGTCCCCCAACAAAGCAACCACTTTAAAAGTATTATGTTGGCCAACTTCTTTGCAGCATTTAGTAGTATGATTAAAGGATGTCCTGTTTTACAGGAATTCTAGTGCCTGAGATCTTGTAGGAGCTAGAGGAGTCATCAAAACATTTCCACTGCCTCCATCCTTCCACTAGAAAAACATAGATAAACATGAAGATGTTCATTATGAGGTAACTCCTGGGACTAGGACAGAATGTCCTTCAATGATTCTGCTAAATCAGATGCAGTGGAATAGTGTCTGTAGCCCTAATCAGGTGCTCTTTGTTTCTGCCAATGAAGATAGGAAGTACTAGTGTACTGAGGCCAAGTTGCTGCTGACCAACAGGAGTGTTCCCAGGATGGTCACTAACACACAATCTCAAGTGCCAACAGAGATCAGCCAAGTGGACGAGGTAAGTTGGGGCAATAAGTGGCCTGATGCTCTGAGACCCTCAGACCCATAAGCTAGGATCAGCAGACTTATATTACCAAAAGAACCCTGTGAGTGATATACAAGGACATGACTGACTCAAATCAAGATGGCAGGTTGTCCCAGCTCCTCAAGCAATGAATTGCCTAAGTAAAAGGAATAAAAAGATAGGTGGCTCTGCCCAATAATGTTAGCACCAATCAAAGCGACTGCAATGCTGATCTCTTTACAGGCAGAACTCCCTTAGGGAGAACCTCAAATAAATTTGGTAAATAAGAATCTTATTCTACAACAAAAGAATCAGGCAACAGGCAGATATTCATGGGATTCGTTGGCCTATAAGATATGTATCTTACTGCCAGTTCCTGATGTACAAAGCCACCAGATACCCTATATTACAAGCTCACAGGGCAATTTAGCAGGATGCAATATAAACTTTGGCCCAGTAACTGATAACCACCTCTTCCATATTACAAGAATTCAAGAATTTGTAAGTAGAAGTTTCTTTTTTCCTCACCTCATTTTTCCAAATAATTATAGTTTTTTGTTGGTCAATTCATTAATCAGTAAGAGTTTTTTTTCTCATCTCTTTTTCCCAAATAAGCAGTTATTATAGTTTCTTTGTTGATCAATTCACTAACGTAAATATGCTTGGTTGTTGGTGATAATTTTATATTTAGTCCATAGTTGCCAATAAGGAAAATGGATGGAAGAGAAACTAGATGAAGAATGATACCTATCAAGTTTGCACTCTGAGACGAACAGGCAGTTTTTAAAGTAGAACCACAATATTTCTTCTGCTTACAATGACTGTAGCTGACTTCAGATGAAGTGAATTTCTAACTGTACACGTGATACTTATATCATCTTTTACAGAAGCACATTCATAATTGCATAGATAGGAAACAAGAGATGGAGCAGACAGGTAGAGCTTTAGAAGGTCTGCTAGGCCCATAGCCCCCTTCTGGAAACCATGGAGATGATATGATCCTGCCCAATCCTGGCAAAGCTAACTGAAGAGACACGGGCAACCATCTCAAGTGCAGCCTTGCAGCTACACTGCAAAACAGTGAGGGGCTGACTGCACTGGGCTTCTTACCCTCACATGAAAATGAGGCTACAAAGGAACTTGAGAGCTCTAGGAAATGCCCTGGCTTACAGTTAAGAAAACACTTATTATTAACACATATATATATACATATACACACACTCTCACCAACTATATAAACTATATATTATGATTCTTACTTTGCAGATAAGCAAATTAAGGACTAAAGTGAAATCCTATCCTCAAGGTCACACAGTACATCAAGATCCTTCACATCTCCAAATACCTCCATAGATATCTTTAAGTCTTTCTTCTCCTGGTTCTGAAAAATGATTTCCTTCCTTAGACTAGTTTCCAAACTTTCTGTTCATTTCTGGAGGCGATGGCTTCTCTGATTCACGCCTAAAGCAATTTCTTAGACATGAAATTTTAGCAATTTCATGTCTAAAGTCTTAATTTCCACAGGAAAAGAAACTGATGGTGTTTCTCACCTCGTCATCTCTCTACTTGCCCTTTTCTAACCCTATCACAATCAATTCCAGTTATCTCTGACTTATCACTGCATTCTGAAAAAAAATGGCTGAGGGAGTCAAGGGTACATGGTAGACGTATGTCATACCCATAAAATGATGCTCAGTTTTTGTTTTTTATTATCTACATTGATGAAAAAGTATTTTCCATTGCTACAGAACAGAATTGTGATTTATAATTCACAAATTATGTGGCCAACAGAGCTAATGTATAACATTACCAAAATGTTTTTCTTTGAAATGTTCACTGTGGGCATTATGTTAGAAAACTAAATTTATCAACTATATGTACATAGTCAACTGACGAAATGTGCCCCTAAGTCAGACCCACTGTGAGCAAACTTTCCACTTAATACACTGGCAAAAAGGATTTGATATCAAAGCTTCCTTTTGCTTTACACAGGTAACATTTTTAGTTATTTTAGCCTCTATGCACCATAAATGCATATACTCATCTGCATTAGAATTATTCTAAGGAAATTCTTTGTTTTGTTAAAAGAAGTGATGCAAATAGAATAGTTTTTAAATGTAGCTTATATGTGCAATTTAGTATTTAAAAATTTTTTAATTAGACCACAATTTATAATAAGTGTGGCTTTCGGTTCAAATCAACCTATGCAATAGTATACAAAGTGCGGAAATTTCTAACAAGGTTATTAGGTAAACACTCAAATGAAACTGCATACTTGCGTGCCATCTCTGTTTAATAGCAATGCCTTCACATTATCCGTGTGCCCTTTAAGCTTCATTAGTTTTGCACATGTTCTTGGATCCCACACCCTTAACACCTGTGAATTTTAATAAGAGTATTACACAAACTAAATATATCAATATCAAATTTAAATAACAGACAACTCTCATAAGTCAAATGATAACCATTAAATTCTGAGAAGGCAATACTGCTTCTGCCAATGGACAGGAGCAGTAAGCCTCCCAGCCTCCCAACCTCAGGGAATTGGGCCTTTCAAACATCAAAAATGCACAGCCTCTTTATCTTGTCACTATACACACAACAGTTATAGTTGTACTCTTATTTATTCAAATAAAACCTTTTGTTTAGCACCCACTAGGCAAAACCACTGTCTATATATTTAATAATTACACAGATTAAATTATTTTGGTTTCTTCATTTTCTAATGTTCAAAACACCCTTTAAGCTCCCCCAATTGGGGCACGGTGGCTCTCATGCCTGTAATCTCAGCACTCTGGGAGGCTGAGGCAGGTGAATTGCTTGCACTAAGGAGTTGGAGGGGCAACATGGTGAAACCCTGTCCCTATCAAAAATATACAAAAATTAGTCAGATGGGACAAGGAGTGGCCTGATGCATGTGATGGTGTGTGCCTGGGGTCCCAGCTACTCAGGAGATTGAGGTGGAAGGATCGCTACAGCCTCAGCAGTCAAGGCTGCAGTGAGCCAGGATCATGATGCCACTGCACCCCAGCCTGGGTGACAGAGTGAGACCCAGCCTCTAAATAAATAAATATAAAGAAGCTAATCGTAAAATATCTGCTTAAAAAATAGACAAGGTATGTGAAAAATAATTTTTTTTTTTAAATAAAGAAGAAATAAGCTCCTCCTTACCTTTTCAGTGGACCCTGATACAATGATTGTTCCCAGTTGATTCATGGCCAGGCTATAAATGGAATCTTTGTTTCCACTTAAAGAAGAAGCTATTGAGGATAAATGGAGCTAAATGTTAACGAGATCATCAGCTGTTTAGTAACTAGTCAGCAAAAACTGCAAGTTTAATTATTCAATTTAGAAAATCATCTTTATAAGTCCTCTAAGGAAAAGAAATCTACCTATAATGGAGATAATTCTAAACAGTATTATTATCAAAATTTATATTTTTTCTGGATTTGAATATACACAAATGCTCAATATCTGATAAACTGCAGTGCCACTGAAAAGCTATCCGCTTAAATGACATGTTTAAAGCTATTCATGTGCCATAAATATGAAAAAAATGTTCAATTTCAGTATTTTTCAAACACAAATCATACCAAAAACACTGTTTCATACACCAAGACAAAAAACAAGGTAATACTTGATTCTAAAAAGAAAACAGTACAGTGGAACTCTCATATATTACTTATGTGAAGATAAATTGGTACAACCTTTCAGGAAAGAATTCAGACTATAGCAAAAACCATGTTCATACTCTCAGTATCACTGAAGTGAAAAAAGATGCATATGAAACTGTCCATATAGTATGATCCCAATTTTACAAACAAACATATTAAAAAGTTGAGTAAATGAGTTAATACATGTAGTGTTTAGAAAAATGTCTACTTGTAGCAAGTACTCAATAGATGTTAGCCATTATTAGCGTTATTTTTATTATTATGTATTAAAAAAAAGTGTGATATCCTCTCTAAACAATTCTAAGCAAGATATATCTATAGCAGAATCTGTATCCACTAAGCCTGGGCCCTGACCTTGTGACAACCTGCTTTTTTTTTTTGCTTTGTTCCCTCCCATTAGTGTCTCTCTGAGGCAGGCCTTACAGCCAGACTTAAAACCTAATGATGTATCATGACAGCCCCAATAGGGACCAGCTGATGAATCAGAGATAATGTACAGGTGAAAAATCAAGAACAAGGGAAACAGAATGTTGAGACCTTCACATATTTCCTGGCAAAAAAGGCAAAACAACAATCAAGAGATTATAAACACAAGTCTCCCAACTTGCCCTTCTTGGCACATACTAGGCTATATTAGCAAAACCGTATTGTCTATGTCAATGTGAACATTCCACAGAGTCGTTATAAAATGGACCTATAATGTAGGGATCCAGAGAGTGCAGGCCCATGTCTTCAATGTAGACTTTCCAGGTCAGGCCTAGCCAAAAATGTGCTTCTAACAGTCTCTTCTGAAACCTGGCCTAGAGGACTCTAGTAGATTGGGCCAAGCATGAAGCTCAATTTCAAATCTAGACTTGTACGAGCCTGACTTGGTAGTCTGAGATCTCTTAGCTGATGAAGCATCCATGCTGTGAACATCTCTGGATTGCCTCTAGAAGCACTCTACTGTTCTGGCTCTTCTGGAATTGCCTTGATTCCTCATGGCTGCTCTAAAAGGCAGAAAATTGAATAAACTAGCACTGGAAACCTTTTCTTTCTTTCTCTTGGGTATTTTTCATCTTGGCTATTAATTCAAAAGCTCTTAACACTTTAAAAAGTCAGAAAACCGCCTACTTTGTCAGATAATCACCACCTCCTTCAATAATACCTGCTGAGTGTAGGGATTTGGACCAGGGAATGCTGTGGGAGACACGAAGTAGTAAGACAGTCTCCTCTACCCTGCAGGGAGTTACATTTTAGCTACGGAGCTAAGACATGCACATGTACAAAAAATAACCAGGTTACACCTGGAGAAGTTACCATTTTTAGACTGCAGTGAGGAACTAGCTCCTTGTTGTTCAATCATACTCTTGGGGGCTAGAACGCTGTAGGTAGAAGCACTCTCAAAATATGAACCACTCTCTCGATGCAAACCTATCAAAAATGTTTTATAAACCATTCTTTATTTATGTTAACTTGGATCACTTTCAAAGAAGTTTCTTTTAAACACCTTACTTGTGACAGTGTTATTTGAGGCAGTCAATGCTGTTAGAGTATTCACATCCCAAAGGAATATTTGTCTGTCCAACCCAGCTGATGCTACTAGTTCTTTATCCTTGGCATATGCTAAGGCCTTTACGTAATCCTGTAATAGAACAGACATACTATGATCTATTCTGTAGATCAGTAATAAAACGAGCCACACAAAGTACTGAGATCCCAATATTACACTAAAGACACTGAGAACTGTATTGTTTTACCTTATGTGTCCTTAATGTTGACATGCAAAATCCCTTATGTGCATTCCATACTTTTACTGTCGTGTCAGAAGAAGCAGATATTACTAGAAGAAGCAAAGAATTAACAAACTCCTTAGTAGTATGACTTACAACTTTGAAAACATATCTTACAACAATGTAACATTATTTCAAACTAACATGTTCTCTCTCACACACACAAACATACCTAAAAGCTCTTTCTGGAACCTATTGTATATTGCTTCAATTTTTTTAAATCTCAAGACACATGTTCAAAGAAAAAAATACATTTTTAAAACAAGCAGTGCAAACATTTTTAATGTTCCAGTTGAAGGCTCAACTAATGTGATTGAGAAAAATTCCTGTAACTCAGACTGCAAAACCAAGGAATGGATCTCACCAAAATAAGAACAAAAAGAGGTATTAATAAGGCTAAACGAAGAATACATATAGTATGAGTCTATATACAGTTCAAATGAAGGCAAAACTACCCTTTGGTGTTCAGAAGACAGAAGAGCAGTTACCTTGGGGCAAGAGGGAATAACTGAAAGGGTGGCAAAGGGTGGCACAAGGGGGCTTCTAGTAATATTCTGTTTCTTGATTTGGGTATTCACTTTCTAAAATTGTGCTGAACTGCAATCTCGAAGTGTGTGTACTTTTCTGTATGTATGTTTCAATATAAAAGCTTATATAAAAAAAGAAAAATATATCAGAAGCCCAATAATAATCCAAAGAAATACTTACATGTTTTCCCATTACAACAGAGTACAATGTCATTTACCCAATCAGTATGGTGTTCCATAGATGCTATATACGGATCTTGCTGAAATTAAAAGAAAAATCCTGAGTTTATATGAGAGAATGAAATATATTACAAATGATAGATATGGTGAAATTCTTCAATTAATGTGACACACTGCTCTAGGCATTAAAACTAACACCTGAATTCTGAGTAGAATCTCACCAAATAGGTGATGCTTCCAGATAACAGATGTAAACAGTTTTGTTTCAGGACAGTTTTACTCTTACTGAAAGCTTAGGTTTCCAGGATAAATACTTCATTTTTTTTTTTTTTGCCTTGTGAAAGTGAAGGCAACAAGCTCTGGACTAGGCACTGTGTGTGACATAAAACCCTTTAAAAAGGGTTCACTAGAAAGGACAGGACTTGTAGGAATCTGCAGGCCGTGGGGATTTGAATGAGTGGTGGTGAAGGCTCAACAGCAGACAGCAGGGGCAGCAATGAGTCTGATCAGTGCGGTAAGGAGCCTGGTCTGAATGCAGAGGGAGATAAACACTTCTGCTTTCAGCTTCCCACTGTTGGGTTCACCCTCTGAATTAAATGTTTTCCTCATGGTACCTACAGGCCTTCAGAGATGAAATGAAACCCAACGGCTGAGAAAGGACAACCTGTGTCACCATTTCAATTAGGTAATTCGAGATTCTACTTCTCTTACCTGGCTTAATAACCAGGAGAGGCCTTTTAAAGAACAGTATTTAGTTACATCCTACACCTAAAACAGGCAAGTTTGAGACACTTTATGGGCAAACAGAACAGCTCTGTACGAGTCTGTTTGACAAATAATACTATTCAATCTTGTCATAAAAGGAAGACCAGAAAAAAGATGTTTGGGGCAAGACAGGCAGATTTCCAGATTCTTCAGGTTAGTTCTTGTGGGTGTTTTTCTTAATTTGTTTGAAATACTGTGAATTCTCAGAAAGGAGACATTCCAATTCAACTATAAGTACCAAAAAGCATTTCAAAGCCAAACATAGTTTTCTTACTTTTCATGCTTTTGACATTTGGCCATCACTGCTTCCATTGGCTAAAGAATTCAAAGCCTGCCAGACTGAAGTTATAGGCGCATAAAGTAGTGGTTCTTTTT
Source organism: Hylobates moloch (assembly GCF_009828535.3). NCBI lineage: Eukaryota > Metazoa > Chordata > Mammalia > Primates > Hylobatidae > Hylobates > Hylobates moloch. Next base: position 90,262,220 of record NW_026652283.1, read on the forward strand.
CTGAACTGAATATCAGACTTGTAAAACTTGCTAAAAAGACACAAACTTTTAAAAATACAAGGTCTAGCACTAGGGTTTTCAAGTTGGGCTGGGTACTAATTCTCTGTCACTTCCTAGCCACTTAACCATGGGGTTTCTCTGAGCCCATTTTCCCATCTATGAAAATGGATCTGGCCAGGCACGGTGGTTCACGCCTGTAATCCCAGCACTTTTGGGAGGCCAAGGCAGTTGGATTACCTGAGTTTAGGAGTTCGAGACCAGCCTGACCAATATGGTGAAACCCCGTCTCTACTAAAATTATAAAAATTAGCAGGATGTGGTGGCGTGTGCCTGTAGTACCAGCTGCTTGGGAGGCTGAGGCAGGAAAACTGCTTGAACCCAGGAGTCAGAGGTTGCAGTGAGCCAAGATCGCGCCACTGCACTCCAGCCTGGGTGACAGAGCGAGACTCCATCTCAAAAAAAAAAAAGAAAATGGATCCTAATAGGTACCTTGAGGGACACTGAAAATTAAAATCACGTTGGATGTGAAAATGCAAACAGCGTATGGCACATAATTAGAAGATCAATAAATGCTCTTTTTTTCTTCCCTGATTTTTCTTTTCTCTGTCATTCACAATATAGGTGTTCCAATAAAATACTAAAAGGGCTCGTTCCCATTTGCCTGCCTGGGGATTTATCTTTACATATATTTAAACCCCGTTTCCTGCTTAAGAAAGGGAAACCTTTGAAGGGGAGCATGTTGTCTTTATAGTTTTAACACAAATTTTATATTATCTTTATTTATTTATTTGAGACAGGGTCTCCCTCTGTTGCCCAAGCTGGAATGCAGTGGTGTGATCATGGCTCACTGCAGCCTCAACCTCCCATATTCAATCAAGTGATACTCCCACCTCAGCTTCCTGAGTAGCTGGGACTACAGGTGTGTGCCACCATGCCCAGCTAATTTTTAAGTTTTTTTTTTTTTTTTTTTTTTTGCAGAGACGGGGTATTGTCACATTGCCCAGGCTGGTCTCGAACTCCTGGACTCAAGGAATCCTTTCACCTTGGCCTCCCAAATTGTTGGGATTACAGGCGTGGGCCACCATGCCCAGCCTAACCTTATATTATCTAGTTAGGCCCTGTGGGGTTTGTGAGGACCCTAATTACTTTTAAATGAGGAAAATAAAATATTTTTTCAAGATTAATTATAAATGTAAAAGAATATTCAATCTTTTTTTAGTAAGGTTACCAAGAGGTTGTTGGGGAACATATTTAAAGCAGAAAAATTAATTGTTGAAAGTAATCCCCCTACTAGCCAAATCACTTTGTTCCTTTGTGGCAAAGAACTCTTTAAGGCAAACCTAGTTTAGGGAGTCCTTGTCTTAGCTAAAACACTTCTAAAACTTTCCTAGGGATGGTTTTTCTCAGAGGCTTACAGAATTCTGGTTGCAATGTCTTTATAGAGTGTACCAAATAACTCAGTATTCAGAGAGATTAAATCTGAAACTGTGAAAAGTGTCATATTGGACAGTAAAAGCCATTTGTCCAAAATTTGCTGGGTACAGATTTTAATCCCTGCATTACCTTGTGCTGATTGACACTCCATATTCTTATGATAGAGTCTCGACCGGCTGTGAAAAGTCTATTTAGTGCTGGATCCAGCTGCAGGGCATTGACTCCATTTCGGTTGTACTTCTCCACTTCATCTCGAATAACATAGGAAACCTGACAAATGTGTCAACATATGCTTTTTATAAAGTACAAGCCATGCAGTAATACAGTCTACTAGTGGCCAATCTGAAACAGAAAATCCCATGTTTTCCAATATGTACTTTTTCATCCAATACAAATTTAAATTTTACTCCTTAAAGACTAAAGGGCTGAAGAGAAGGATGATATCAATGATAGCCTAGTCCAACATGGGTAAGTTGCTAAACGACTACAACTGCTTCCTAACTGGACTCCTTTCCCAGTCTTTAATCCATTTTTCACAAAGCAGCTAGAGTAATTATTTAAAAATGTATCTCAACTCTGCTCAAAAACCTCCAGTTGCTGACTACTACATGATTGGATGTAAACTCCTTAACATGGTCTCAAGTACCCTGTTTGTCTTTCTGGCCACTCATCTCTGCTCCAGGTTCTGGTGTATTGTGCCTCCAGACCATCACACATGCTGGTCCTCTCTGTTTGGAAGCTCTTCCTCCCACCTGTCTGGCTAACTCTTGTTGCAGCCTTCAGGTTTCCATTTAAACAATACTTCCTTTCGAAGGCCTTCCCTGACTTGCCAAGCAAAATGAGGTTTTGAGCTCCTATCACATACTAAACTTTTTCTACACTTGATCTTAGCCAAAAGGCCGAGAAGCGATGACTAAACTTTTTCTTCAGGGCATTTTCCCCTACTTTGTTACTGTTGGTGACCTCTGTCTGTTCCTTGTGAAAACAGGGGATCAACTGAAAACAATTACACCTAAGAAAAAGTCAATAAGCTGGCTGGCAGCCAGAAGTAAAACTTTCTAATGTAATGAAATAAACAGTTAAAAATTAACTCAAGATGGATTAAAGACTTAAACGTTAAGACTTAAAACCATAAAAGCCCTAGAAGAAAACCTAGGCAATACCATTCAGGACATAGGCATGGGCAAAGACTTCATGACTAAAACACCAAAAGCAATGGCAACAAAAGCCAAAATTGACAAATGAGATCTAATTAAACTAAAGAGCTTATGCACCGCAAAAGAAACTATCATCAGAGTGAACAGGCAACCTACAGAATGGGAGAAAATTTCTGCAATCTACCCATCTGACGAAGGGCTAATATACAAAATCTACAAAGAACTTAAACAAATGTACAACAACAACAACAACAACCCCATCAAAAACTGGACAAAGGATATGAACATACACTTCTCAAAAGAAGACATTTACGCAGCTAACAGACACATGAAAAAATACTCATTATCATTGGTCATCAGAGAAATGCAAATCAAAACTACGATAAGATACCATCTCATGCCAGTTAGAGTGGCAGTCATTAAAAAGTCAGGAAACAACAGATGCTGGAGAGGATGTGGAGAAATAGGAATGCTTTTACACTGTTGGTGGGAGTGTAAAGTAGTTCAACCACTGTGGAAGACAGTGTGGTGTGGCGATTCCTCACGGATCTACAACTAGAAATACCATTTGACCCAGCCATCCCATTACTGAGTATATACCCAAAGGATTATAAATCATTCTACTATAAAGAAACATGCACACATATGTTTATTGCAGCACTATTCACAATAGCAAAGACTTGGAACCCACCTAAATGTCCGTCAATGATAGACTGAATTAAGAAAATGTGGCACATATACACCATGGAATACTATGCAGCCATAAAAAAGGATGAGTTCATGTCCTTTGCAGGGACATGGATGAATCCGGAAACCATCATTCTCAGCAAACTATCACAAGGACACAAAACCAAACACCACATGTTCTCACTCATAAGTGGGAGCTGAACAATGAGAACATATGGACACAGGGCAGGGAACATCACACACTGGGGCATGTCGGGGGGTGGGGGGCTGGGGGAGGGATAGCATTAGGAGAAATACCTAATGTAAATAACAAGTTGATGGGTGCAACAAACCAACATGGCACATGTATACCTATGTAACAAACCTGCACGTTGTGCACATGTACCCTAGAACTTGAAGTATAATAATTTAAAAAAAATTATCTCAAGTACCTATAGTGATTCTATTAGAAACAATTATATCCCTTCTGCACATCTTAAACCAAAAATGAATTTTTCTATGAATTAAAGACTGAAATTTAACAACCATAAAAATAATTTTTGTTTTTATTTTTTGAGAGAATCTCGCTCTGTCACCCAGGCTGGAATGCAGTGGCCCGATCGTGGCTTACTACGTCCCCTACCTCCCAGGTTCAAGCAATTCTCGTGCCTCAGCCTCCTGAGTAGCTGGGATTACGGGCGTGTGCCACTGTGCCCAGCTGATTTTTGCATTTTTAGTAGAGATGGTGGTTTCACCATGTTGGCCAGGCTGGTCTTGAACCCCTAGCCTCAAGTGGTCTACCCGCCTCAGCTTCCCAAAGTGCTGAGATTACAGGCGTGAGCCACTGCACCTGGCCAGCATAAAAATAATTTTTAAAAGACAGGTGAATATTTACATAGTCACTTGGCAGAGAAAACTCTTCTAACATGCCAAGAAAGATGGTAATCTTTACGAAGGAAATGAGCAATGGTGATCTGGCCAAATATAAGTCAAAACCTTTTCTATGTACAAGAATGTTCACAGCATTGTGGCATTCACAATAATGTCACAAAAGTGGAAACAACCCAAATATCCATCAACTGACAAAACAAACAAAATGTGATGTGTGTATATATATATATATATATACACACACACACATATATATACACACATGCGTGTGTGTGTGTATATATATATATACACACACACTGTACTGACACATGCTGTAACATGGATGAACCTTGAAAATGTGCTAAGTGAAAGAAGCCACATATTTTACAAAAGGCCACATATTTTATGACTCTATTTACATATAATGTCTAGAATAGACAAATCCACACAGAAAGTAGATTAGTAATTGCCAGGGGATTGAAGGAGGGAAAAATGAAAAATGGGGAGTGATTGCTAATGAACACAGAGTAATTAAACATTCTGGAGTTAGGTGACCAATAAACAACTTTCTGAATATACCAAAAAATCACTGAATTGTACACTTTGAAAGGGTGCACTTTATGGTATGTGAATTTTATCACAATGTTATTATTTTCTTAAACCTTCTGCATGTCAAAAAGTAACATGGGCAAGACTAAGAGAATAATGAAATAAATATGAAAGAAAGTTTACTCTTAACAAGATTCCTTATAAAATAAGAAAAAGTTAAATTTTCCAATAGAAAGAGGGACAAAGTTACAAAAAGGAACTTTTAAAAAAAGAAATGGCCAAAAACCCCATAAATAATCAAAGACATAATTAATATGAGATTATTTTACCTGTAATACAAGAATTTTTAAAAATAACTGCCATTTTTGTTTCCCCTGAGGATAAATAAACACTTTCTGACAAAATTTTAAACTCTTTGAAATGTTCTTTAAAATTCAATTTCCAGAGATTTGTCCTTTAAAAAGGGCCAGGGCTGCAGACACAAATAGCTACAAGGATGTTGTTTTAACCCAGTCTTTTGGATGCAATTAACTGTAACTGAGATCTACTCAAACCAGCTTTTTTTTGTTTGTTTGTTTTTTAAAGGAGACTTCAACACAAGGATACAAGGATATCTTAACAGAGCCCAAGGTCAGGAAATACAGTCATCATTTATAAGAGGCATTTAAAAAATCAAATCATCACACTTCTCTGCTGAAACTTTCCAATGGCTTTTCACAAAATTTAAAGTTCAAACTCCTCAAATGCTTAGTTCTAACCCTGCATCCTCACACTCATTTCAAACTGACTGCCCCCAGCTTCTTTTATGACAGTCATTCCAAACTCCTTTCTGTTCTGTAAACACATCAAGCTCTTTCCCATCCCAGCACCTTCTCATTTACTGTTGCCAGTGTCATGAAGATTCACCACCCCTCAAATCCCTATAGGAATACTCTTTCTCCAGCTTTCATCTTGTCTAACTCACCCTTACTCTTCAGATCTTTGGAGAAAGGTCTCCTTGGAAAGGCCTTTCCTGATCTCATTCTCCTCAGGGTTATGACCCTATCACTTACCTTACTTATTTAACAGTTCTTACCACATTCTATATTCTTTTTTTTTTTTTTTTTGAGACAGAGTCTCACTGTATCACCCAGGCTGGAGTGCCGTGGTGCAGTCTTGGCTCACTGCAATCTCTGCTGCCCAGGTTCAAGCAATTCTCCCGACTCAGCCTCCCTTGTAGCTTGGATTACAGGTGCCTGCTATGGCGCCCAGCTAATTTTTATTTTTAGTAGAGACAGGGTTTCACCATCTTGGCCAGGCTGGTCTTGAACTCTTGACCTTCTGATCCACCCACCTTGGCCTCCCAAAGTGCTGGGATTACAGGTGTGAGCCACTGCGCCCGGCCACATTCATATTTTTTGGTGTATCTTCTCCATTAGAATAATAGCTCCAAGAAGGCAAGGGACTTGTCTGCCTTGTTCCTTCCACCACTGTGCCCCCATTATAGTGTCTGGCATATAAAAGACACACGTATCATTGCATGAATTGGCTTTCCAAAGCCACCAGGAACCAAGCTAGTTTCAATGTCAACTTCAGTCTTTCTCAATCTCTCTTTCTCTGGGGTTCCAGGGCTGCTTACCTAGCTCACATTTCCTTTAACTGAGACTGTGCAGCATATCTAAATCTTGATATCCAGACTTCTGGGAGATTATCTGACTGGTTAAGGCAAGAGTGAAAGAATAACCTGAATGTCAGAATTCTCGTTCTAGGTGGAAAGTAATTACTGTCAAAACCAGTCTGGGCCAACCTCTTCAACGATATTTCCTAAAGATGTGTGCTTTAAAATGCAAAAGAATTAGAAGTATCCCAGTCGGATAAATTCTAGCACGCACATCTGTAAAACACAATACTATTCAATCACTTAAAATGTTGATGTAGGCCAGGTGTGGTGGCTCATGCCTATAATCTCTGTGCTTTAGGAGGCTGAGGTGGGAGGACTGCTTGAGCCCAGGAGCTTGAGGCTGCAGTGAGTTATGATGGCATCACTGTACTACAGCGTGGGCAACAGCATGAGACCCCTGTCTCTAAAGAATAAGAAAGAATTGATGGAGGTCTAGACTGATAAACATGGGAGGAAAGCCATGATATATTTTTAGTGAAATATGTGTGGTCCAACACAGCAATGTACAAGTCATTATTATAAAAATGTTTCAAAATATTAAATATTTCAGAATACACAAGTTTTGAAGACTATACATATATAAAAATAACCAGGGGCCAGGCGCAGTGGCTCACGCCTGTAATCCCAGCTTTGGGAGGCCAAGGCGGGCAGATCACGAGGTCAGGAGATCAAGACCATCCTGGCCAACATGGTGAAACCCCGTCTCTACTAAAAATACAAAAATTGGACGGGTGTGGTGGTGTGCACCTGTAGTCCCAGCTAGTCAGGAGGCTGAGGCAGGAGAATCGCTTGAACCCAGGAGGCAGAGGTTGTAGTGAGCCAAGATGGTGCCACTGCACTCCAGCCTTAAGACAGAGTGAGACAATGTCTCAAAAAAATAAAAATAAAATAAAATAACCAGCAGTTATTTCTGAATGATGGGATTATGGTGATTTTTCACTCATTCATGTCTCTTTCATGTGTTCTGAATGTTTTACAAACAACATATATTACTTAGTTTTTAAAATTTGATCATTTGTTATCCAAGTAATTCTTGCTTGTATTTAGAAAATCAAATAGTAATGACTGTAATGAAAAACAGTCTCTCTACTGTCTGGATAAGACTCCCACACCTAGTCTTCATCCCTAAAGGTAACTAATTGCAACTCAGTTGTTGCTACTGGACAGTTAACTGCATTTCTCTAAATACTGTGCTTATCCTATAACTTTTTGGCTCATCCATTTTAGACATTATCGACTTACTCATGCTACTGTAGATTAGGATATAGTTCTGAAACTACCCTCAATATCTCCTTCCTCTACTCTTCTAATATAGATACATCCCTATTTTTAATTGAACAAATAATCAGTGCTATATTGTTGTGACTGTAAGGCTATCTACTAAGTACTATATTACGAACACATTTCCTTCCTCAAAGAGCTTTTTGTTTTCCCTAGAGTTTTAATCTTTCCTTCTTCAATGGTTTTCTCCACTTTAACTTCAACTTTCTTTAATTGCCGTACCACAGAACTCACCCCCACCCCTTTATTTTCTCAGAAGGCTTCCCCCTCCAAACCCTCCTCCTTCTCACTACAATCTAGGCTGACTGCCCTCTAGATCTGCTGGCACAGCTGTCACCTTTGGTGTTTTCCTTTACTGCTTTTCTGGGTTTCAGCCATTGTTTCCTGAATTTTAATGCCTCCTTCTTTCTTTGTTCACTTCACAGTTTTGCTGAAGTACATCTCCAATACCTTAAGAAAGTAATATAAGAACAGGCACATGGGTGGCAACTTAGTCCTTGCATGCCTGAAAAGGTCTTTCCTCCACATTTACATTTGATTTAGCAATTCTCTCAGCTCTTGAAAGCATTGCTGTAAGTTCCTCTAGCATCCAATGTTGCCACTGATTTCAATGCCATTCTGTTTCATACAGCTTTAAAGGGATCCTATTTTCATTCTTTCCTCCACTCCCTCGTCATCTCCTTCCCTAAGCTTTTAGGATCTTCTCTTTTTCCTTGGTGTTGTGACATTTCTTGTTTGTTTTTTCTATCATTAGTTTTTCTGTGCATTTAGAAAGCTCCTTCAATCTAGAAATTTGTGGCGCTTAAGCTCTGGGAAATTTTCTTGTATCCATTATTAATCATCATCTCTGTTTTCTTTGCTCTTTCTTGAACTCAAATGAGTCAGACACTGGAACTTTCAAACCGATCCCTCATCTTTTATGCATTCTGCATTATCTATCTTTGTCCTTTCATTTATTTTTGTAACACTTCCTTTACTATTTTATAACTCTGGAGGTTTTTTCAAAGCAAATTATAGTATGATGGAAAAAAATCAAAGCAATATCTTCAATAAGGAAATGGCTAGACAAATTATGGTATATCCATTCTATGTGGTCATTAAAGAATGAAAACTATATACTCTGACATGTTTCAAGACATGTCACCTTAAAAACTTGTTACCTGCATCCATTAAAGTACAGAGAAAAAATTTAAAATGTCTGGCTATACAAAAATAGAGGAAAATGGATTTAATTCTTTCAACGAATATTACCCACTTTTTGCCTGGCACTATTCTAAATGCTGAGGATATTGTAGTGAGCACAAAAGTCCTCTTGGCATTTAGCTGGGGAAAGAGCATAACTAGAAGTGGCAGCAAGTTAAGTATTTTTTTTTCCCCAAGCACTGTGAAGCAGTGAAGGAAGAGGTCGTAACAGGAGGAAAAATGGAGGCAGAGAGAGCCAATCAACAGACTCAGGTTGTTGGAAAATCATAACACCAAGGGACTGCCAAAGATGGAAAAGACTTGCTTTGATATCCTGGTTACCAGAGAAAATGCTGCATCATGTTTCTGAATTCACATATTTGATTATGTTTCTGACAGTCACAAATCCATCCCTCTCCCCTCATATCTCTAGTTTTCCTAGAAGTTGAAGATGGTAAGACATGGACTCATTTAAAATTACGTCTATAATTAATATGCAGTATGTTTGGACCCCTCTCCACTGATTTTAAGTAATCATTTTATTTTATTTTTGAGACGGAGTCTCTCTCTGTCGCCCAGGCTGGAGTGCAGTGGTACAATCTCGGCCTACTGCAACCTCCGCCTCCTGGGTTCAAGTGATTCCCCTGTCTCAGCCTCCCAAGTAGCTGGGATTACAGGCATGCGCCACCACGCAGGCTAATTTTTGTATTTTTAGTAAAGATGGGATTTCGCCATGTTGGCCAGGCTGGTCTCGAACTCCTGACCTCAAGTGATCTGCCCACTCTGGCCTCCCAAAGCGCTGGGATTACAGGTGTGAGCCACCACGCCCGGCCTCCACTGATTATTTAGCAATATTTTAAGTCTCAAGGGTTTGTCTTGGCCTACAACTTGACAAGGAGCTTAGGGCTACTGTCTCTTGGTCTGAGACAGTCAGGAGACAAAGTATATTTACTCCAAGTACCCATATATGCTTTTTCCAAGATGAGAAGTTTTCTTTTTGATGTATAAGAGAAAATAATGTGGTTAAAAGTTCAAAAATACAAAGTTGTGCATATTTCAAACTAAAAGATATCCCATGTCCTATCTTATCTATAATCACACAATCTATTCCCAAAGGGATAATCACTGCTATTACCCTTCCTGACTTTTAAAATGCATATTTCCTTTGTGGAAATGGGAATATGCCACGTTGACTTGCTTTTTTGACTCTCTCTCTGAGGCCTCCCTGGAAGACGAGCAGATCCTAGCACCATACTTCCTGTAAAGCCTGCAGAACTATGAGCCAATTATGCCTCATTTCAGCCAGTCTCAGGTATTTCTTTATAGCAATTCAAGAACGGCTTCACACAACACCCTTGCATAAGTAGGGACAGATATATGCATATGCAATTTTGTAGAATATATTTTTTAGATAAGGAATTCTGGGCTAAAGGGAATGTTTATTTAAAAATTTGACAAAGCAAGACACAAAACAGTGAATACTATGGCTCCATTTACAGCAAAAAAAATCATGTTAAGTCAGGTACACAAACAGGAAGAGGTACAGAACAGTGGTTCTCAACCAGCGGCAATTTTGCCCTTGAGGGGACATTTGAAAACGTCTGGAGACATTTTCAGTTGTCACAACTGGGGAGATGCTACTACATCTAGTTGGTAGAAGCTAGGGACGATGCTAAAGAACCTGTGATGCATAGGACAGCTCCCTCCCTCAGACACAGCGAAGAATTATCCAGACGAAATTTCAAGAATGTTCAGGTTGATAAACCCTGGTCTAGGATTAAAACATGATATTGCCCGCAGTAGCTTTCTTGGAAGCATGGAGGGCAACTCTAATTTATATTTTTGTTTGTTGGGATTTTTACAATGAACACGCATTAGTTTAAAAAACACCTCATAGACAATGATGGTTCAGACGACATCAATCCCTGTGGCTTCTCAGGCTGCTTCTATACCTTGGGGACAAATTCCGAAAGCTCCCTGAATCTTCTCTTCAGCAGGTTAATCTTAGCTCTTTCAAAAGTTCTTCATAGGAAATAATTTCAAGTCAGTTCACCAATCTGATTGCTACCTATGAAGAACAAGGTCCTAAGTGCTGAACACCAAACTCTAATTTTGTACTCTGACCAGTGAAAAGTGGAATTATCTATCACCTGCCTCATTCTACGTGCACTGGCTCACATTCAGCCTATTAAAACATTGTTTTTCCAAACCTGCTGCAGTTAATTTACATTTTCTCCATCCCATACTAGTACAATTGCCTTGTAAGTCTTTTTAAAATATATATACTTTATTGCATGCATTTTGGTAGTGGGCAGGCCTGGGAAGGAAGCAAGCAGGGAACACACTGCAGTAATAGGACTTTTAAGTCTTAATGCAATAAACTGAAAGGCCTGATTAACTACCCTTACTCCCCTAAGATGTATACCACCATACAGTCTATAATACAATCAGGTTACATTTTGAGTTATATTTCAGTCCCAAGGAGACATTCTCACTACCTGCCTTGGATGCTGGTGATACTTAAACCCTATCACTAATGCACTGAAAAACTCACCTAATAGGGTGAGTTTAGACTCTTATTAATTTCACTAATTTCAACAAACATCCAGTGAGTGCTTAAGACACTGTACTGATCAATGAGATCAATAAAACCAAGATGTGAACTAATCAGAAGACTTTACGGCCTACCACCTTCTGCTGGGATTACCTTACTGAAGGACCCCTTTATCTAACTACCTTTATCTGACACTTGATTTCAACCTGCAGAACTCCATATAATGCTGTGTTTTGTAAAGAAAGCCTAGGTGTTAATTATTCCTACACTCTTTCAATCCCTTTTCCCCTTTGGGGGCCACTCTAAGTGCTAGGTAAATGTTTAATGAATAAATGCACCAAACTGCCACTACCACATACAATATAACTGCAGGCAAACACCTGTAAGAGGGCTTTTATTCCCTGCATCACTGAAAATATTAAGTGGCAATAACTCTTTTTTTTATTATTATACTTTAAGTTCTAGGATATATGTGCACAACGTGCAGGTTTTTTACATAGGTATACGTGTGCCATGCTGGTTTGCTGCACCCATCAACTCGTCATTTACATTAGGTATTTATCCTATTTATCCTCCCAGTCCCCCAGCCCCAGAAAGGCCCCGGTGTGTGATGTTCCCCGAAGTGGCAATAACTCTTAAGCGTAACCGCAAACAAAAGTGAATTCACAAAGGCATAAGGCACAAGACACACACGGTAAGATTAGACAACTCTTTACCACATGGACAATAAATTACACAAACAATAAAGAAAGATTCAGCGATGCACACTGAAGATGAAGAAATGGTGAAGATACCAAAACAATTAAAATTATAATTTCCCCACGCACATTCTCATGTCACTTACACCTACCCAGGGGACAGCTCCCACATAAGAGAGGGCTGGGGGCTCCCAAGTGCGGAATCCTCAGCAGAAACCCCGCAGGGCCGTTGGCCCTCCGCCGCCTCGCCACGCCCCCGCACAAGCCGCTCACTCCTCCAACGCCCAACCCCTTGGGAAACCCCTGGAGGCCTCGGCTCCGACGCAGCGAGGGCAGAGCGCTTCGAAGAAAGGCAGGGCAAGGGGGAGGCAAGTGGGCGGGGAACGAGCCTATCGCGACCCCGCAAGTCCATTCCTACAGAAGAGCGGCGACCAGCAATCCCGGGCTGAGAATGCCGCCCGCGAGGGTCCTGGGCCTGGGCCCCAAGGGCCAAGCAGGCCGACCCCCGCCCCTTCCTCAAGCCGTTAGCGCCGCGGCCCCACCCCTCGTGGCCGGCCGCGCCCCGCCCCGTTCGCCCCATGCCGCTACCCCAGCTGGCCATGGCCCCGGGCACCTTCTAGCTGGAGTGGGCCCGGAGCTGCCAGCTGCGTCCGGAAGACCGAGGAACCGGGCTTCCATACCTGCACTTTCCTCCGCCCTGCTGTGTTCTGCCGGTGATGGGCCGCCATCTTGCATGTTGACACTCCGACGTCACTTCCGGAGGTGGCTCAGAGCGGGCGGATGTCCTGCCCCTTTCCCTTTGGCCAAGGGTTAGTGGCGGGGCTGGAGGTAGACAGGCTCTGTGTTTCCTAGGTGCTGTTCGTTGCTGTGTGGCCGGTAGCCATGTGATGAGGTGGATGCACCTAAAAACAAAACCATTGTGCAAGTATAATGCTGATGGGAAGAGAGCCACTTTTCAGGGCTGAGGGAGCAATCCGAATCCACTTGTGTGGCCCTAGACCCTGGCTTGCGCTCTTTTCCGGGCCCTCCCCGAGAGGCCCAAGCAAAACGAAAGCACTGAAAGAATTAACAGTGCTAAACATGGCGCTGGACCATCTCCTGACCTTTCCTAGGCAGGCAGGGGAACCAAGTGAACCAAGTGATTTACTATTAAGTACCTAAAAATGCGGAGAATTATATCGTGGCCTCCAAGTGGGAGAAATAGAAGTCCTTGCAAAGGAGGTGGCCTCCATCTTCAGGGGGAGCAAAGAATCCATTTAAATTAAAAGGATAAAAAGTGGGGCCATAAAAAAGAACGAGATCATGTCCTTTGCAGGGACATGATGGAGCTGGAGGCCATTATCCTTAAGCAAACTAACAAAGGAACAGAAAACCAAATACCGCACGTTCTCGCTTATAAGTGGGAGCTAAATGATGAGAACACATGGACACAAAGAGGGAGACAACACACTGGGGCCTTTCGGAGGGTGGAGGGTGGGAGGAGGGCGAGGATCAGGAAAAATAACTAATGGGTACTAGGCTTAATACCTGGGTGACAAAATAGCCAGTACAACAAACCCCCATGACACAAGCTTACCTATATAACAAACCTGCACTTGTACCCCTGAACTTAAAAGTTAAAAAAAAAAAAAGACCATAAGATGTTATAGGAAGGCGAAAACGGTACACCAGCTAAAATTGTTCAAAGAGACGACAAAGTTCCAAACCCTGAACTGAAAACCCAGTTCTAGTTTAAATCATCTCTTATACTGGAACAGTTAGGTTTGACTTAAGGTGGTTTTCCTGACCACTAATTATAAGAGCTGAGGGTGATCAGACCCTCTCTAGTGAAAGGGAATCCTATAGAACTACACTGTGGGATATAGCATATGATATTGTATCTGCTAGTCATCTGTGGCTCTTGAGCACTTGAAATATAGCTAGTTCCAGTTGAGATATGTAATTGTAAACTACCCCCAAATTTCAAAGACTAGTTTGAAGAAAAGAATGTAAAATATCTCATTAATAATTTTTTTGTATTGATTTCATGTTGAAATGATGTTTGGGGGTATATTAGACTAAATACAATTTATTACTAAATTTTGTCATATGGATATTAGAATATTTAAAATTACATATGTGCTCACAAATTTCTGTTGCATAGTGCTAGTATATAAGTAATGCTTAGAAAAGTTGTCTTGACATACTTGTTCTTAAATTAATAAAGAAATGTGAATTAGAGGAATAAAAATTGTGATGGCAGAAAGCTTCTTAAGCAAAACTGGAAGTGATAACTTATAGGTAAATTACTGCATCATTGCAGGCTTATTCATTCACTGATTCATGTATTCATTCATTTAACAAAATATTATGTAGCACATCATATATGCCAGGCACTATATTAGGTGTTGGGGAATCAGTGGTGAGTGCACATAGTCATAGAACTTAGAGTCCCAGAATGAGACAGGAATTAATACAGAGATGAGTACTCTGAAGAAAGATGATTGTAAGACAGGAAGTATCTTGAGTCAAGAGTTAACTAGGCAAGGAGAGGGAACAGTCTGAGCAAAGGTCTTGTAGCAGGAGAGAGCATGGAATATTACAGGAACTGAGGGTCAAGGCATAGAGTATAGAGAAGTGAAAGGAGTATGCAGAGGCCATACTCAGCAGGGTCTTTTAGACCAATGGGAAGCTGTTGAAATATAGCTAGGGAAATAATATGGTCTGTATTTTAAAAATTGCTTAAGTGTCTATTGAGCACCTATGATGTGCAAAATACAATACAGGTATGTTACTCTGGACAGTATTCTGGTACTTGCTAGAAATTGATATGTTGTAGTCCTGCTTTGGACCTGAAAAATATTGAAGTAGTGAAGTTCTTTCAGTGGGCAGAATTTTCACCAGTATGTTTTGATGTTCACCTTGGCTGAAAGGAGAAATGGTCAATTCAGGGTCAGAGGATAATTTTTTGGCCAGTTTGTGAAGGACATGGAAAGAGGAAGACTGGAGAACTAGTGACAAGGAAGACCCCAGAAGGGATATAGTGATGGACCTCTCAGAATAAATCTTAAGAATCATATGGATGAAATGAACTGCTTTGTGATGAAACTCAGCCTCACTGCCTGCTCAGTAGAATCATGAAATAAATGGCAATGGCAATGGCAACAGGATTGGAGCTATGCATGGGATCACTAAGCCACTGCTGGGTGTTCAGAAGCAGTGACCAATACCCCATGCTCTAGGAGGATCAGCCAGTCACATGTAGGCAAGCCTATTCCATTGGCCATTGGCCCTACCCCATCATTGAGGGAGTTCTTATTTGTCCTCTCTAAAATATGTTTATTCTAGATTGAGATTTGCTTCCCCTGCTCACTGTACTTCTGCCTACACCACCATCTAGGGAATTAGTGCTTTAGACACTATCATTTTCTCTAACACTATATTGCTTTTGACCAAGAAATTCAGTCTGCAATGAAAGAAGTAATGCAATGGGCTATTGCCCATGGAATTTATTGGTCTAAGGTCTAATTGTGTACTCAATCACTGAGAAGTATCTTGTCTTATTGAAGATATATTGAAGACTTAGTTATAGTGCCTTCTGGGAGATAACTCTTTTTGATACTGTCCTGTAGGATGCAGTATATGCTCTGAGCTACTGTCCAATATTCAGCACTCTTTTTTCCTGTTCCTTTTATCTATTGCTGTTTAACCGTCCGCGAAATGTAATGGTTTAAAACAATCACAACACTTACTTTACGTACAAATCTGTAATTTTTGCAGAGCTTGGTGAGAACAGATTGTCTCTGTTCCACTATCCACTTCACATCAGCTGGGACAGCTAAAAGATTGGGGCTGGAATCATCTGAAGACCCCTTCTCTCACATGTCTGGTGATTGATACTAGCGTTGGCCTGGTCCTTAGCCAAAGCTGTGGCTAGAACACCTACTCATGATCTTTCCATAGCACTATTTGGTTCCTCACAATATGCTAACTGGGTTCCAAAGATGAGCATCCCAAAGAAGAAAAATCTGGTTGGAAGCTATAATGCTTTTTCTAAACGCACAGTGGAAGTCATGCAGTGTCACTTTAAGCCATAGTCAATTCATTAGAACTTAGTTACTAAGGCCGTCAGTGTCTAAGGAGAGGGGATTAGATGACTCCTTTTTTTGTGAAATGTCAATAAATTTGTGGATGTATTTTTTAATTGACACATAATAATTGTACATATATATGGGGTACAGTGTGATATTTTGATACCTGTATACAATCTGTAATAATTGCTTTGGGAAAATTCAATATCCACTCTTTTAGCTATTTGAAAATATAGAATAAATTATTGTTAATCATAGTCACCTTACAGCGATATAGAACACCAAAAATTGTTCCTTCTACCTAGCTGTTATTTTGTATGTGTTAACCAACCTCTGTATATATAATCCTCTCCTTTACCCTTTTCAGCCACTAGTTACCACTATTCTGTTCTCTACTTCTCTGAGATCAACTTATTTATCTTTCACATATTGGTGAGAACATGCAGTATTTATCTTTCTGTGCCTGGCTTATTTCACTTAAGATAATGACCTCCAGTGCTATCCATGTTGCTGCAAATGACATAATTTTATTCTTTTTTATGATTGTATTTCATTGCGTATATGTACCACATTTTCTTTATCCATTCTTCTTTTGATGGACACTTAGGTTGACTCCATATCTTGGCCGCTGTGAATAGTGCTGCAGTAACTATGGGAGGACAGATACCTCTTTGACGTACTGATTTCCTGTTCTTTGGGTAGTAGTGGGATTGCTGGATCATATGGTAGTTGTAGTTTTAGTTTTTTGAGAAATCTACACACTGTTTTCCATAATGGTTGAACTAATTTACATTCCTATCAACAGTGTATGAATTCCCTTTTCTCTGCATCCTCACCCTCTGCATTTGTTTTTGTCTTTTTCGTAATAGCCATTCTAACTGGAGTGAGATGATATCTCATTGTGGTTTTGATTTGTATTTCCCTGATGATTAGTGATGTTGAACATTTTTTTCATGTATTTGTTGGCTATTTGTATGTCTTCTTTTGAGAAATGCGTATTCAGATCATTTGCCCATTTAAAAATTATTTGGGTTTTCTGCTATTGAGTTGTTTGAGTTTTTTGTACTTCTTGGATATTAATTCCTTGTTGGATGAATACTTTGCAAATATTTTCTCTCATTCTGTAGGCTGTCTCATTCCTCTATTGATTGTTTCCTTTTCTGTGCAGAAGCTTTTTAGTTTGATGTAATCCAATTTGTCTATATTTGGTTTTGTTGCCTGTGCTTTTGAGGGCTTATCCATAAAATCTTTGCCCAGGCCAATGTCCTGAAGCATTTCTCCTGTATTATCTTTTAGTAGTTTCATAGTTTTGGGTTTTATATTTAGGTTTTTAATCCATTTCGTGTTGATTTTTGTATAGGGCGAGACGTAGGGAGTCTAGTTTCTTTCATTTTCATGTAGGTAGTCAGTTTTCCCAGCACCATTTATTGAAGAGGCTGTTCTTTTCCCAATATGTTATAGGGCCTTTGTTAAAAATCAGTTAATTGCCAGGCGTGGTGGTACATGCCTGTAGTCCCAGCTACTTGGAAGGCTGATGTGTGAGGATTGCTTAAGCCCAGGAGTTTGAGGCCTGCAGTATACTATGATTGTGAATAGTCACTGCACTCCAGCCTTGGAAACACAGCAAGACCCAGTCTTAAAAACAAAAGGCAGGGGGGATGGGGGTGAGGGTGGGGGGGTGGGGGGCTGGGTGCAATGGCTCACACCTGTAATCCCAGCACTTTGGGAGGCTGAGGTGGGTGGATCGCTTGAGCCCAGGAGTTCAAGACCAAACAGGGCAACATGGCAAAACCAATCTTTATCAAAAAATACAAAAATTAACCGGGCATGGTGGTGCATGCCTGTAGTCCTAGCTACTCAAGAGGCTAAAGTGGGAGGATTGCTTGAGCTTAGGAGGTCGAGGCTGCAGTGAGCAGAGATCATATCATTGCACTTCAGTCTGGGTGACAGAGCAACACCGTTTCAAAAAAACAATTAGTTGGGTATAAATACATGGATTTATTTCTGGGTTCTCTATTCTGTTCCATTGGTTGATGTGTCTTTTTTAATGTCAGTACTATGCTGTTTTGTTTACTGTAGCTTTGTATAGTATATTTTGAGGTTAGTGTGATGCCTCCAACTTTGTTCTTTTTGCTCAGGATTGCTTTGGTTATTTGGAGTTGTTTGTGGTTCCATATGAATTTTAGGATTTTTTTTATTTCTATGAACAATGTCATTGGTATTTTGATAGGGATTGCATTTAATCTGTAGATCACTTTGGGTAGTTTGGTCATTTTAACAATATTAATTCAATATGTGAACATGGATGTCTTTCCATTTTTGTGTATGTCCTCTTCAATTTATTTCATCAGAGTTTTATAATTTCCTTCATTCCCTCCCTCCCTCCCTCCTTCCCTCCCTTCCTTCCTTCCTTCCTTCCTTGCTTCCTTCCTTTCTGAGACAGAGTCTCAGTCTGTTGCCCAGGCTAGAGTGCGGTGGCCTGATATCGGCTCACTGCAACCTCCACCTCCCAGATTCAAGTGATTCTCATGCCCCAGCTTCCTGAGTAGCTGAGATTACAGGCCTGTGCCACCATGCCCAGCTAATTTTTGTATTTTTAGTACAGACAGGGTTTTGCCATGTTGGCCAGGCTGATCTTGAACTCTTGGCCTCAAGTATTCCTCCTGCTTAGGCCCCCCAAGGTGTTGGATTACAGGAGTGAGACACTGCCTGGCCACTACTGATTTTTGTATATTGATTTTATATCCTACAACTTTATGAATTTCTTCATCAGTTCTGAGAATTTTTTGATGAAGTCTTTAAGTTTTCTATATATAAGATCATATCATCTGCAAGCAGTGACAATTTGACATTTCCTTTCCAGCTTAGATGCCCTTTATTCTTTAATCTTGCCTAAATGCTCTGGCTAGCATTCTCCATACTATGTTGAATAAGAGTGGTGAAAGTGGATATCTTTGTCTTGTTCCAGTTTTTAGAGGAAAAGTTTTCAATTTTCTCCTGTTTAAGATGATACTAGCTGTGAGTTTGTCATATATGGCCTTTATTGTGTTGAGGTATGTTCTTTTTGTACTTACTTTGTTGAGAGTTTTTATCATGAAAGGATGTTGAATTTTATCGAATGCCTTTTCTGCTTGATTAAGATGATCGTTTGGTTTTTGTCCTTGATTCTGCTGATGTGATGTATCTTTTGTTTATTGATTTGCATATGTTGAATCATCCTTGCATCCCCGAAATAAATCCACTTGATCATCGTGTGTAATCCTTTTGATGTGTTGTTGGATCTGGTTTGCTAATATTTTGTTGAGAATTTTTACATCTGTTTTCATCAGGGATATTGGCCTGTAGCTTTCTTTTTTTGTTGTGTTTTTGCCTGGTTTTGGCATTAGGGTAGTGTTGGGGTTGTAGAATGAGTTTGGAAGAATTCCCTCCCCTTCAATTTTTTGGAATAATTTGAGAGGAATTGGTGTTAGTTATTTAAATGCCTGGTGCAATTCAGCAGTGAAGGCATGGTCCTAGGCTTTTCTTTGTTGGGAGACTTTTTATTTCTCCCACAATCTCATTACTTGTTATTGATTTGTTCAGGTTTTCTGTTTCTTCCTGATTCAGTTTTGGTAGGTTGCGTGTGTCCAGGAATTCATTTCCTCCAGGCTTTTCATCTTGTTGGCATATAGTTGTTCATAATAGTCTCTAATGATCCTTTGTATTCCTGTGGTAACAGTTGTTTTTTTCATTTCTGATTTTATTTATTTGGGTTGTTGCTCTCTTTTTTTAAAACTAGTCTAGCTAGTGGTTTGTGGATTTTATCTTTTCAAAAAACTTTTTGTTTTGTTGATTTGTATTTTTTTGTCTCTATTTCATTATTTCTGCTCTAATCTTTATTATTTCTTTCCTTATGCTAATTTTGAGTTTCGTTGGTTCTTGTTTTTGTAGTTCCTTGACGTGCATCATTAGTTTGTTTATTTGTAATCTTTCTGCTTTTTTTGATGTAGGCATTTATTGTTATAAACATTCCTCTTAGTAATGCTTTTGATCTGTCCCATTGGTTTTGGTATGTTGTGTTTCTATTTTCATTTGTTTCAATTAATTTTTCAATGTCCTTCTTAATTTCTTCATTGACATATTTATCATTCAGGAGCATGTTATGTGATTTATATGTATTTGCACAGTTTCCAAAATTTCTGTTATTATTGATTTCTAGTTTTATTTCATTGTAGTCAGAAAAGATACTTGATATGGTTTTGATTTTAAAAAATGTATTGAGACTTGTTTTGAGGGCTAACATATGATCTATCTTGGAGGATGTTCTATAAGCTGATGAGAAGAATGTGTATTCTGCAGCTGTTAGAAAAAATGTTCTGTAAATGTCTGTTGGGTCCATTTGGTCTATATTGCCGTTTAAATCTGATGTTTCTTTGTTGATTTTCTGTCTACATTATCTGGTCAAAGGTATTGAAATCCCCAACTTAATTGTATTGGAGTCTGTCTTCCCTTTAGATCTAATGATATTTGCTTTATATATCTGGGTGTATATAGATTTAAAATTGTTATACCCTCTTACTGAATTGATCCATTTATTATTATATAATGACATTCTTTTTCTCTTTTTACAGTTTTTGACTTAAAGTAAAAAACTTGCTTGTTTTTGGTTTCTGTTTGCATTTACATTTGGCATTTAAAAAATTATTTTTATCTTTAACTTTCGTGGGTACATAGTAGGTGTATTCATTTATGGGATATATGAGATCTTTTGGTACAGGCATGCAATGCATGGTAATCACATCATGGAAAATTGGGTATCCATCTCCTCAAGCATTTATCCTTTTTTTTGCATTTATCCTTTTTATTACAAGCAATCTAATTATACTCTTTTAATTATTTTTAAATGTATAATTAAAGTATTATTGACTATAGTCCCCCTGTTGTGCTATCAGATACTGTCTTATTCGTGCTTTCTAATTTTTTTGTACTCATCAGCCATCTCCACCTCCCCCCCACCCCACACCCAACTACCCTTCCCGGTTTCTGGTAACCATTCTTCTATTCTCTATATCCATGAGTTCAGTTGCTTTGATTTTTAGATCCCACAAATAAGTGGGAACATGTGATGTTTGCTTTCTGTGCCTGGCTTATTTCATTTAATATCATGACCTCCAGTTCCACCTATGTTGTTGCAAATGACAGGATTCTGGTATTTTTTTTTGGCTATATAGTACTTCATTGTGTATAAGTATCACATTTTCTTTATCCATTCATCTGTTGATGGACACTTAGGTTGCTTCCAAATCTTGGCTATTGTGAACAGCGTTGCAACAAACATGGGAGTGCAAATGTCCCTTTGATATACTGATTTCATTTCTTTTGGATATATACCCAGCAATGGGATTGCTGGATCGTATGGTAGCCCTATTTTTAGTTTTTTGAGACTGCTAAATGATTCTTCATAATGGTTGTACAAATGTGCCTTCTTACCAATAGTATACGAGGGTTCTCCCTTCACTACATCCTCGCCAGCATTTGTTATTGTCTGACTTTTGGATAAAAGCCATTTTAACTGGGGGAGATAGGATCTCACTGTAGTTTTGATTTGCATTTCTCTGATAATTAATGATGTTGAGCACTTTTTCACATGCCTGTTTGCCATTTGTATGTCTTGTTTTGAGAAATGTCTAGTCAGATCTTTTGCTCATTTCTTTTTTCTTTTTCTTTTTTTTTTTTTTTGAGATGGAGTTTTGCTCTTGTTGCCCAGGCTAGAGTGCAATAGCATGATCTCATCTCATCACAAACTCTGTCTTCCGGGTTCAAGTGATTCTCCTGCCTCAGCCTCCTGAGTAGTTGGGATTACAGGTATGTGCCACCAAGCCCGGCTAATTTTGTATTTTTAGTAGAGACAGGGTTTCTCCATGTTGGCCAGGCTGGTGTTGAACTCCCGACCTCAGGTGATCCTCCTGCCTCAGCCTCCCAAAGTGCTGGGATTACAGGCATGAGCCACTGCACCCGGACGTTTTGCTCATTTCTTGATCAGATTATTAGATTTTTTTTCCCTATAGAGGTGTTTAAGCTCCTTATATGTTCTGGTTATTAACTTCTTGTTAGGTGGATAGTTTGCTAATATTTTCTCCCATTCTGTGTATTGTCTCTTCACTTTGATGGTTGTTTCCTTTGCTGTGCAGAATCTTGATGTGATCCCATTTGTTCATTTTTGCTTTGGTTGCTTGTGCTTGTGAGGTATTACTCAAGAAATTTTTGCCCAGATTAATGTCCTGGAGTGTTTTCCCAATGTTTTCTTGTAGAAATTTCATTGGGATTTCTTTTTTATATTTTTTCACTTTCAGTCTATGTGTGTCTTTACAAGTGAAGTGAGTTTCTTATAGGCAGAATAGGCTCTTGGTTTGTTTGGGTTTTTTTGGAAATGGAGTTTTGCTCTGTCTCTCAGGCTGGAGTGCAGTGGCACAATCTTGGCTCACTGCAACCTCTACCTGCTGGGTTCAAGTGATTTTCCTGCCTTGGCCTCTTAAGTACCTGAGACTACAGGCGCCTACCACCACACCCAGATAATTTTTATATTTTTGGTGGTGACAGGGTTTCACCATGTTGGCCAGGCTTGTCTCGAACTCCTGACTTTAAGTGATCCTCCTGCCTCAGCCTCCCAAAGTGCTGGGATTACAGGCATGAGCCACTGTGCTGGCCTGGGTCTCTTTTTTTTAATCCATTCAACCAGTCTATATTATTTAATTGGGAAATTTAATCCATTTACATTCAAGGTTATTATTGAAATGTGATATTTTTTTCTGTCATATTGTCAATTGTTTTCTAGTTGTTTTGAAATTCTTTGTTCTTTTCTTTCTCTAATCATTTATCTTTGCAGTGATAAGGTTTGATTTATTTTTCTTTCTCATTTGTGTATCTTTTCAACCAGTTAGTTTTGTACTTTTGTGTTTTCATGATGGTAGTTATCATCCTTTTGCTTCCAGATGTAGGACTCCCTTAAGTATTTCTTGTAAGGATGGTCTAGTGGTGATGAATTTCCTCAGTTTTAGTTTGGGGAAAATTTTATTTCTTCCTCATTTCTGAAGGATAGTTTTATTGGGTTCGATATTCTTGCTTGGCAGTTTTTTTCTTACAGCACTTTGAATATATCATCCCATTCTCTCCTGGCCTGTAAGGTTTCTGCTGAGAAAAATGCTGTTAGTCTAATGGGGATTTTCATATATGTGACTTGACATTCTTTTCTTGCTGTTTTAAAAATTCTCTCTTTGTCTTTGACTTTTGACAGTTTGATTATAATGTGCTTCAGAGAGGACTTTTTTGGGTTGACTATATTTGAAGATTTTTTAGCTTCCTGGATGTCAATGTCCATATGTCTCCAAAGTCTCAGAAAGGTTTCAGTGATTATTTTATCAAATAGGTTTTCTATTCCTTTTTCATCTCATTTCCTTCTTAAACATTCAGAATGTGAATATTTGTTTGCTTAATCGTGTCCTGTAAGTACTGTAGGCTTTCTTTATTCTTTTTGAATTCTTTTTTCTTTTTTTAGTCTGACTGGGTTATTTCAAAAGACCTGTCTCCAAGTTCAGAAATTATTTTCCTTTTTTTTTTTTTGAGACGGAGTCTCACTCTTTTGCCCAGGCCGGAGTGCAGTGGTGCTGTCTCAGCTCACTGCAAGCTCCGCCTCCCGGGTTCACACCATTCTCCTGCCTCAGCCTCCCGAGTAGCTGGGACTACAGGCGCCTGCCACCATGCTCGGCTAATTTTTTTTTGTATTTTTAGTAGAGACGGGGTTTCACCATGTTAGTCAGGATGGTCTCGATCTCCTGACCTCATGATCTGCCCACCTCGGCCTCCCAAAGTGCTGGGATTACAGGCGTGAGCCACTGCACCCGGCCCTCAGAAATTATTTTCTTCTTCTTGATCTAGTCTGTTGTTGAAGCTCTCTATTGTATTTTTTATTTCATTAGTGGAATCTTTTAGCAAGATTTCTGTTTAGTTCTTTTAAAAAAATGATATATGTTTCTTTGTTGAATTTCTCATTCAGAGCATTAATGTTTTCCTGATTTCATTTAATTGTCTGTATTTATCCTGTATCTTGCTGAGGTTCCTTAGGCTCATTAGTTTCAATTCCTTTTTAGGCATCTGGTAGCTTTCATTTTGGGGAATGTGTTACTGGAGAATTATTGTGTTCCTTTGGCAGTGTCGTGTTTCCTTGTTTTCTTATGTTTCTTGTGTTCCTATGTTGATATCTGTGCATCTGGTGAAATAGTCACCTCTTCCAGTTTCATGGAGTAGCTTTCATTGGGAAAGACTTTTTTCCTGCAGTTGTGACCTGTAGTGTTGATTGCATAAGGTGCTTTGGCTTTGGTTCTGAGTGGGTGCAGTAGTATAGTCTCCACACTCGATCTTAGACAAAAGGCTGAGAAGCAATAACAGTTATGTAGTCTCTGTGTGATTTTTAACAGCATCAGCAGTATTTGAGTGCCACAGTGGCATAGACTGTTGACATTTATGGAGGCAATAGTGTAGTTTTGCTGGTAGTAAGTGTCCATTGGTGGCCAGTTCTTGGATTATGGGAGGGTGCTTGCCTGGAACAACAGCTTTACTGATTATAGGATGCCATTGCCAGCTGTGGTGGGCACCAGCCCTGAGGAACACAGCATGTGATGTCTCTACCTCTGGAGGGGGTGGGGTTAGCAGAGGTGGTGTGTGCTAGGTAGACCAGTCCTCAGTCCTTGGGGGACATGTACACATGCTATATCTCCACCACTGGATGAGGCAGGGTTGCTGGTAGCAGTGGGTGCTAAGTGGGCAGGTCCTTGGTCCCTGGGGACTGTTTGAGGTACATGGTAGCTCTGCCACTAGAGGGGGCAGGGTCTCCAGTGGTGACAGCCTCTAGGTGGGCTGATCTTTGGTCTCTAGGGGTGCCCATGCATAAGGCAGCCTCATCACTGGAGGGGATAGGGTTGCTGGCAGCGGTGGGTACCAGGTGGCTGGCCATGCACATTGGATCCCTTACTCCTGAGGTGACCTCCTTACTGTGCTGGACTACCTGCTTCCTGGAGCACAGAGTGCTATGTGGGCTTTAGTGCTAGAGTCATGGCTCTACTACTAGGTCTGGCTGGGATATTGGCACTCAGTCTTCTGTATGGGCATGGTGGAATGACCACAGGGCCCCAGGATACAGGAGATATAGGGGCCATTGGATCCTGGGGCAGGATGTACTTCAGCAGTGGCTTCTTTCCCAAAATGGTCCCATGCCGTGACAGCTTAGGTCCCAGGGAGTGTGCGGGAGAGGGTTCATTGTGTGTTTGTGGATGTATTTTAAAATCATCACACTGCCATAGGCAAAATACATAGATTTAGAAACAAAGGGATATTGTACCTAATGACCCACTTAAAACAATTTTTTAGACTTCCATTCTCTGAAATTATGGGCTTTGGTGGTTTAGAGGTTTGTTTCTAAAGAAAGGAGTTCCTCCAGCAAGGGCTAAACAATGATTTCTTTGATTTGGAGCCGAGACTGCCATCTGACCATTTTCCATGTCATCTATCATTGGATAAGCAAGAGAAGAAGAGGGTGAATGAGAGGAAGAAGGTTATGGTATTGACTGATGTTATTAAACTTATCATCAAGCAAAAAAAAATAGTTTTGCTGGTATATCTTTAAACAGATAGATCTACCAAATGCTTGGATCCCTTAGAAATGAAGGTACTGCCTGAAAGTAAAAGGAGCATGGAATCGCTGGTAGAGAAGGGAAGTCATAAATGGAAGGAAGGCCTTATGATCAGGGGAGGAAATGAGAGCTGTCATCTTGTTTATGTATTTTTTGTTTCATGTATTCTTTTATGTGTTTTCACTTTTCTTTCTTTAGCCTTTATACTTCACTATTGTATGTAGGGTGTGATACTGTTGTAAACTTCATTATTTAGTCCATAAGTGTCAGAATGTGGATAGGAAATCAGTACAGAACTTGAAGAAGAATGGCCACCAACTAGACTTGGTGATGGATGGTTCTAGACTTGGAATTGGGTTGATGGATGTGGTAACTGATGACACATTGGATTGACTTCCTTGGAGAGTGACAATGTGAGTGCATCTTTGATTGTATAAAGGAAACTTGCAATATTTTAAGTGGCAACACTTTTTTGAAATATAAACATTGGAAGCAATGGTTATATTGGTGTTGGGCAACCAAAGGGATGACTTTGTGTTTGACATTTTTGTGGTTTTATTTTCTGCTATCATCTGAGTCCTCTTTCTATGTGTGTGGAATTCCTCACTGTGTGTGTCTTGGTTGTGGTGAGCAATACTCCCAGTATAGAAAATAAGGATAGTTACTCACTTTTATAGTTAAAGTATGTTCATGTAACCTCAGCTTGGCTAATCAGATAACATCTTGACTGCAACCTCATGAAACTCTGAGCTACAACCAACCACCTAAACTGCTCCTGAATTCCTGAACTACAGAAACTGTGTGAAACAATAAATGTTTATCATTGTTTTAAGTGGCTAAGTTGTGGGATAATTTGCATTGCAACAATAGATAACTAATACACCTTCTCTTCCTCATGGGGAGTGGAAATGTCACAGCGTCTTCACAACTTTCACAAAGATATTCTTACCAACACCCTCTTCAATCTACCATTTAATTGTTTGCCTTGTCTTACAAAATTGCTAGGAGGCTTGTCCTGGCAGAATTCCTTTAACAATCTTTTTAGCATTTTCTGTATGAAAAGACTGGTTTCTTTATTCAAAATGTAAGAAACCTTGACACCTACTATATTGTTTTCGGCTTTTAAGACTTCTGCCAAAACTCCTAGATAACATGAAAAGTTTAACATCCTTTTTTATTTTTGACTCCCATTCTCATTTCTATCCCCCATTATAAGTACAGTCATCCCTCAATATCTATGGGGGATTTGTTCCAGGACCTCCTCTGATACCAAAATCCAAGTATACTCTAGTCTCTGATATAAAATGGGATAGTGTTTGCATATAACCTAAGCACATCCTCCTGTACACTTTAATTGTTTTTATTTTTAATTTTATGTGTACATAGATGTAGATATATTTATGAGGTACATGAGATACTTTGATAGAGGCATACAATGTGCAATAATCACATCAGGGTATATGGGATATCTATTACCTGAAACATTCATATTTCTTTGTGTTACAAACATTCCAATTGTACTCCCTTAGTTATTCTAAAACATACAACAAATTATAAATGACTGTATACACCTTCTTGTGCTATCAAATACTAGGTTTTATTCATTCTATCTATGTTTTTGTACCCATTAATGATACCCACTTCCCCCACCCCCACCACTACCTTTCACAGCTTTTAGTAACCATCATTTTACTCTATCTCCATGAGTTCAATTGTTTTAATTTTTAGTTCCCACAAATTAGTAATAACATGCAAAATTTGTTTTTCTATGCTTGGCTTATTTCACTTAACATAACGTCCTCCAGTTCCATCCACATTGTTGCAAATGACACGATCTCATTCCTTTTTGTAGCTGAATAGTGCTCTATCATATACATGTGCCACATTTTCTTTATCCACTTGTGTGTTGATGAACACTTAGGTTGATTCCAAATCTTGGCTATTATGAGTAGAGCTGCAATAAACATGAGAGTGCAGATATCTCTTCAATATACTGATTTCCTTTCTTTTGGCTATATACCTAGCAGTGGGATTGCTGGACCGTATAGTAGTTCTATTTTCAGTTTCTTGAGGGAACTTCTATACTGTTCTCCAGATCGGCTGTACTAATTTACATTCCCACTAACAGTATATGAGGGTTCCCTTTTCTCCACTAGCATTTGTTATTGCCTGTCTTTTGGATAAAAACCATTTTAACTGGGGTGAGATAATATAGTTTTGATTTGCATTTCTTTGATGATCAGTGATGTTGGGCACCTTTTCATTCGTATGTCTTCTTTTGAGAAATATCTATTCAGATCTTTAGCCCATCTTTAATTGGATTATTAGATTTTTTCTTACAGAGTTGTTTGTGTTCCTTATATATTCTGGTTATTAACCACTTGTCAGATGGATAGTTTGCAAATATTTTTTCCCATTCTACGTATTGTCTCTTCACTTTGTTGATTATTTCCTTTGCTGTGCAGAAGCTTTTTAACTTGACATTATCCCACTTATCCATTTTCTTTGATTGTCTGTGCTTTTGGGGTATTACTCAAGAAATCTGCTTGGCCAGGCGTGGTGGCTCTTCCCTGTAATCTCAGCACTTTGGAAGGCCTAGGCGGGCAGATCATTTGAGGCCAGGAGTTTGAGATCAGCCTGGCCAACATGACAAAATCCCATCTCTACTAAAAATACATAAATTAGCCATATGTGGCATGGCATGAGAATCTCTTGAACCTGGGAGGTGGAGGTTGCAGTGAGCCGATATTGTGCCATTGCACTCTAGCCTGGGCTACGGAGCAAGACTCTGTCTCTAAAAAAAAATAAAAAGAAATCTGCTGAGTGCAGAAAGCTGACGCAGGAGGATTGCTTAAGTCCAGGAGTTCTGGGCTATAGCGCACTATGCCAATCAGGTGTCTGCACTACATTTGGCATCAATGTGGTGACCTACCAGGAGCAGGGGACCAGATCACCTGGTTGCCTAAGGAGGATTGGACTAGCCCAGGTCAGAAATGTAGCAAGTCAAAACTTCCATGTTGCCGGGCACAGTGGCTCATGCCTGTAATCCCAGCACTTTCAGAGGCCAGGGCGGGCGGATCACAAGGTCAGGAGATGGAGACCATCGTGGCTAACATGGTGAAACCCCGTCTCTACTAAAAATACAAAAAATTAGCCAGGCGTGGTGGCGGGCGCCTATAGTCCCAGCTACTCGGGAGACTGAGGCAGGGAGAATGGTGTGAACCTGGGAGGCGGAGCTTGCAGTGAGCTGAGATTGCACCACTGCACTCCAGCCTGGGCAACAGAGCAAGCCTCCATCTCAAAAAAAAAAAAAAAAAAAAAAAAAACCTTCCATGTTGATCAGTACCAGGATCACACCTGTGAAGAGCCACTGCACTTCAGCCAGAGCAACATGGGGAGATCCCATCTCTAAAAAAAGAAAAAAGAAAAAATTTTGCCCAGACTAATGTCCTGGAGAGTTTCCTCAAGGTTTTCCTTTAGTTGTTTCATAGTTTGAGGTCTTAGATTTAAGTCTTTAAACCATTTTGATTTGATTTTTATATACAGCAAGAGATAGGGGCCTAGTTTCATTCTTTTGCATATGGATATCCAGTTTTCCCAGCACCATTTACTGAAGAGACTGTCCTTTCCCCAGTGTATGTACTTGGCACCTTTATCAAAAGTGAGTTCATTGTAGATGTATGGATTTATTTCTGGGTTCTCTATCTGTTCCCTTGGTCTGTGTGTCTCTTTTTATGTCAGTACCATACTGTTTTTGTTACTATGGCTCTGTAATATAATTTGAAGTCAGGTAATGTGATTCCTTCAGTTTTGTTCTTTCTGCTTAGGATGGCTTTGGCTATTCTGGGCCTTTCATGGTTCCATATAAATTTTAGGATTTTTTTTATTTCTGTGAAGAATATTATTGTTATTTTGATAGGGATTGCATTGAGTCTGTAGATTGCTTTTGGTGGTATGGACATTTTAACAATATTAATTATTCTGATCCGTGAACATGGTATATCTTTCCATTTTTTGTGTGTCTGCTTCAATTTCCTTTATCAACATTTTGTAGTTTTCATTGTAGAGATCTTTTACTTTTTTAAGTTTATTCCTTGGTTTTGATTTGATTTGTTGTTATTGTAAATGGGATTACCTTCCTGATTTCTTTTTCAGATTGTTCACTATTGACATACAGGAATGCTACTGATTTTTTATGTTGATTTTATATCCTGCAGCTCTACTGAATTTGTTTATCAGTTCTAATAGTTTTTTGATAGAGTCTTTAAGTTTTTCCCAATATAAGATCATATCTGCAAACAAGGATAATTTGACTTCTTCCTTTCCAATTTGTATGCCTTTTATTTATTTCTCTTACTGGGTTGCTCTAGCTAGGACACTGACTACTATTAAAATGTTCAATAACAGTGATGAAAGTGGACATCTTTAATGTGTCCCAGATCTTCGAGAAAAGACTTTCAGTTCTTCTGCATTTAGTCTGATACTGACATAGGTCTGTTGTATATGGCTTTTACTATGTTGAGATATGTTCCTTCTATGTCCAGTTCTTTGAGGATTTTTTTTTTATCGTGAAGGGATGTTGGATTTTATCAAATGCTTTCTCAGCATCAATTGAAATGATCATATGATTTTTGTCCTTTATTCTGTTAATATGTTGTATCACCTTAATTAATTTGTATATGTTGAACCATCCTTGCATCTCTGGGCTGAATTCCACTTGGTCATAATGAACGATCTTTTTAATGTGTTGATGAATTCTATTTGCTGGTATTTTGTTGCCTCCTGTATCGTTTTTGTTTGTTTGTTTGTTTTGTTTTTTGTTTGTTTTGTTTTTGAAATGGAGTCTTGCTCTTTCATCCAGGCTGGAATGCAGTGGTGCGATCTCGGCTCACTGCAACCTCCGCCTCCTGGGTTCAAGCAATTCTCCTGCTTCAGCCTCCTGAGTAGCTGGGATTACAGATGCACACCACCATGCCCGCTAATTTTTGTATTTTTAGTAGAAATGGTGTTTCACTATGTTGGCCAGGCTGGTCTTGAACTCCTGACCTTGTGATCTGCCCACCTTGGCCTCCCAAAGTGCTGGGATTACAGGTGTGAGCCACCATGCCCATCCTATACTTTTAATTATCTCTAGATTACTTACACCCAATACAATGTAAATGCTATGTAATAGTAGTTCTACTACATTGTTTAGGCAATAACAAGAAAAAACTCTTGAGTTTTTTTGAAATATTTTTTATTTGCAGTTGCTTGAATCCACAGATGTGGAACCCATGGATATTGAGGGCCAACTGTACTGTGATGTGTTCATATAATCTCTCAGATTCCCTGTGAATGCCTAATGATAGCCATGTGCCATGACCTAAGGAATATTCTCAAGTCAATCTTAACACACCTGAAGTTATTCACATGATATGGGTCAATTCCTAAGTCAGCCTTTGCCCTTTGAGAATTCACATTATTTCTCCAAGCCCCCAAGGTCTTAACTAATCTGTAAAATAGTAATAACAATGCTTTTCTCACAAGGTACTTCTGAGGTATATTGTAGTTCTGTTCTCTTTGAGTCTCCAATCTTTGTTTTAAGCATTTTTATGCAATAAAATATAGATTGTACATGAAAAAAGTTTAACATCTGGAAAGAAACCTCACATGTATAATAAACAAAAATGTAGTAAATATAAAAAGTAAATAAGAGTTTTAGAAGGCTTCTGCTTCCAAACAAACCAGACTTGCTATTATTAAATCATTCTCTGAAGTTTGATCTTTCTTCTGCCAATTATCTGAGCAAGTTAATTAAGTTTTCTCTCTCTCTCTCTCTCTCTTTTTTTTTTTTCCAAGATGCAACCTCCTTCTGTTACCCAGGCTGGAGTGCAGTGGTGTGATCTCAGCTCACTGCAACCTCCACCTCCCAGGTTCAAGCAATTCTCCTGCCTCAGCCTCCCCAGTAGCTGGGATTACAGGCGCCCACCACCATGGCTTGGCTAATTTTTGTATTTTTAGTAGAGTCAGGGTTTCGCCATGTTGGCCAGGCTGGTCTCGAACTCCTGACCTCAAGTGATCTGCCCACCTCGGCCTCCCAAAGTGTTGGGATTGCAGGCATGAGCCACTGTGCCTGGCCAGTTTCTCTCATCTTCAATTTCTTTATCTGTAAAATGGTAATAAAAATGGTACCCATTTCATATGGGTCTTCTGAATTCAAATGAGATGATCTTAGCATAGCACTTAGTATGCAGGAAATATTCAGTATATTTTAGGTATTATTTTTAATGATCAGCTTGCCCAGGAAACATTGGCAAAGTGTTATAATTTCCTAGAGTCAACTGTCTCATAAGTTTTATGTAATATAGGCTCTCTCACTTTTTAAAAATTTTCAAATCAGTTTGAAATTTTCTGTTTTTCTTGCCTCCTCTCTTGCTTTTACAAGCTGGAAAAGGTCTTGTGAAATGATAAAGCTTGTTTTTTCTTTTTGTTGTTGTTGTCTTCAGATTGTCCCGGTGCTTCACATGTTTCTGGCTCCATGTTCAATCTATTTGCTGAACACAGTGAAAGTATCCAGTATGTCTTTCCACTGTACCCTAGAGTTGGCATCTTGTTTACCAGAGGGGAGAGGTGAATGTTTTCGTATTTTTTGTTTGTTCAAGAGGAATTAATATATTTTGAAAATATATTTAAAAACGCAACATAATTAGAGCCTTTATTTATAACTACCACTGTCTGTTAGTGATTAATATATTAATTTGGATATTTTAAAGACAGATTTTTAAAAGAATAGAATAAGACTCATTTAAATAATGCAGAAATGCTAAATAAACTATTTTTTTGAGCAACTGAGTTTATTTTATCGCCCTGGTCCTGACACAGACATCAGTCTATTTTAAACACGTCAGTTCTAGAAGTATATTTAGAAGTACAGGGGGAAATGAGCACGTAAGAGTCAGTCAGTATTCAGAGATTAATCCACTCCTTTTGTATAACCATTTTTGTTTTGTTAGTTATTTTTTTGTTTTTATGTCAGTAAAATATACTTTTTCTAAGTTTTTCCTTCACTATAAAATATATCTATCAGTTGGTTAAAGCAGGATGCAAATGTGGTGGGAATTGTGACTTAGCAGAGTTTGACAAACTTTTTCTGTAAACAAAATAAACTTTTTAATGCAAGCCTATCACTGATATTAATCAGATTCATGGAGAAACTAAGAAGCTGCATAATTTCTTCATGGCCCTTTAATAATCTTCTTTGAAGAAATAATGGTGTTATGATATATAATAGACTAGAAGATCATAATTAAATAATTATGCAGAAGTAAAGCAAGATTATATCAATATACATAGAGACTCAGAATGCTTAAAATGTTTAAGTTCAAAGTTGTGTACTATTTTTGTCCTGGCAGAAAGACCTCCATTTTATCTTTCTTTTTCTTTTTCCTTCCTTTGTTTTTTTGTTTTTGTTTTTGTTTTTTGTTTTTTGTTTTCGACAGAATCTCGCTGTCACCCAGGCTGGAGTGCACTGGTGCAATCTTGGCTCATTGCAACCTCCGCCTCCCAGGTTCAAGCTATTCTACTGCCTCAGCCTCCCAAGTAGCTGGGATTATAATCACACGCCACCACACCCAGCTAATTTTTGTATTTTTAGTAGAGATGGGGTTTCACCATGTTGGCCAGGCTGGTCTCCAACTTCTGACCTCAAGTGATCCTCCTGCTTTGGCTCACCAAAGTGTTGGGATTATAGGCGAGTGAGAAGCCACCCTGCCTGGCCAAGACCTCAGTTTTAAATACAGTCTTTACAATATCCTTTTGAAGTTGTAAGAAGTCATGGTGCTGAATGCTTCATTGTTCAACAGTTCACTTATTTCTGAACACACTGAGAAGAAAACATCCTTCAGTTCTTTTATCTCCTTCTGTCTATATATTTTACATCCCAATATTAGAGACACATAAACCAGTCCATTTTCCATTTCAAAAATGCTTTGACCGCCATCTAACTTTCCCACTGGAGGGCAGTAGAGAACCATCCAGGCCATCCTTGATATGCACTAACTGGCGAATATGACAAGTCAGATTTCAAAATACTTAACACTTATTCCCTACTGATGAAAAGTCATAACCAAAGTATCTTTTCAGGAAACCTATTTGCTCCCATAAAAGTGCTATAATTGATCATGAAAATACATTAAAAGAAATAAAGCAAAATGTGTTTGTAAAGTACTAAGTGGGCAAAATAAAAACAATATAAAAACCATGTCACAAATGTGCTTTGTGTGTGTGTGTGTGTGTGTGTGTGTGTGTGGTAGGATTTTTGTCAGGAGCTGAACTGGCTGAGGCTTCTTACAATACTAGTCTAAAAACGTGCGCTGGATGTAAATTTTAATCCACAAACTGATGTGTCAAATTGGATGTTGCATTATTAAAAATAAAAATAATTTCGAGCTCTTGGCCAGCTAAAATGATAGAAAATGTAACTTCAGTTATTGTTAAGATTCTTCTGACACTCTAATTTACCATAAAGTCACTCATGTATCCCAGGGGTTACATGCCTGGAAGCACCAACAATCCTCAGGCCATAGTGGTTAGGGCTGAGATGCCTTAGAGTATCAGAAATATGGTCCCTTGGAAGTGGGCGAGCCACTGGTCTTTTCTGCCGTTGGGACTGGGATTTTTTGTTAGGGCCGGGAATCCCAGTGCCTAGGGCTGCACTTCCCGAAGAGCTCCAGCCATCATGACCAGGTTCTGTCACCAACCTAGATGTTTTCAGCAGTGGTCACAGGTCTGCCCTCTTTGCAGAGCCTCTCCTGCTTTCGCTCACTCCTCCTCTTGCCTCCAAAGAGAATTGGCTTGCCCCCACCATGCCCCTCCCCACCTAGATTTATAGTTTAACCTCTTCAATGAGCTTGAGCTTTCACTAAGAGCAAGACCAGAGATGATATTTAAGCAGTTTCTGCTTTATGCCCAGGAATATAAACCACTTCTGAGACCAGCAAGCACTGTGGGCTGGCAACCCTCAGCAGATGGTGTAAATGGAAGAAAAATTACACCAAAAACAAAATATACTCTAATGTCTGAACAAATCATCTTGCCACAGAAGCTGGGACTGAAGACAATTCTTTTCCTAGTAATCTCCCTATAGCAACCACAGGCATTCTTTATGTCTCTAAGCACCTTCAAACTGCATTCAAAATTATGGTTGTGAATCTGGAAATCTTTCTTTGCTAACTTGTTGTACATGAATGCCTGCAGAAGCCTTTGAATGGTAAATACTGTGGGAGGGGCAGTTGCCATGGTGACTGTCCAATGGACCCATTTTCTTACACTTCAATTAGATCTTCGTTGCTGAACTGCTATGAATGAGAAGGTAACAACTCAGTAACATCTGGAAGACAGGAGATGTGAGAGATGCTGTTCCAAATGTAGCTACATTCTAAATGCCCTGAGTTGTACTACGTTTGCCTTGAACCATCTCTTCATGGGTGCCCCTGCCCACTATGCCCTTTCCCACTATGGGAAAATCTGTTTGGAACACACATGAGAGTGGGCCAATTTCCCTAATAATACAAGAAGTGTTTACAAGTTAATATGAAAAATACCAAAAGCACAATAGGAAAAAATGAGCAAAGGATATGTACAGGCATCTCACAGTAAAAGAAAATAAGTGGCTTTAAATTGCATAAAAATATGTTTAACTTCATTTATAATCAAGAAAATACATATTTATATAGATATAATTTTTTACCTATTACATTGGAAAACGTTTAAAAGTTTAATAAGGTACTGTGTTCAGAGGATGTGGGAAAACCATCTTTTTTTACACTTAGATTGGGAGGGTAAATTGGTATAACCTCTTTAGAGAGTGACTTAGCACTTTTTCTAGAAATTTACCTACCGATATGTTAACAGTTGACTTAAAAACACAGGTACAGGGATATTTACTGAAGCATTGTTGGAGTAAATGATCACGACAGATTAAATGAATTATTGATACATCCATAAAGATGCATCCAGACAGTTACTGATACTGCCACGCATAGGCAGTTACTAATGGGTTGAATATGACTTGTCCCCTATAAAACTCATTTGCAATTTGATTCCCAATGTAATGATGTTGAAAAGTTGTGGGACCTTTATGAAGTGTTTGGGTCATGAGGGCTTTGCCTTCATGAAGGGATTAATGCTGCTCTCATGGGACTGGGTTAGTTCTGGTTGGGGTCAGTGAGTTCTTGCTCTAACGGGACTGGATTAGTTACCATGAGAGTAGATTGTTATAAAGCAAGTCCACCCCTCATGTTTTGTCTTTTTCACACACTCTTGCTCTCTTGCCATGTGATGCCATTTGCCAAGTTATGATGCCGTACAAAGCTCTTGCCAGAAGCTGTCATCATGCCCTTGGACTTCTCAGTCTCCAGAACTGTGAGCCAAATAAACTTCCTTTCTTTATAAATTACCCAGTCCCAGGCATTCTGTTATAACAACAGAAAACAGGACAAGACAGCAGTTAAAGAATGGTATGGCATGAGTGTTTATTGTCTCAGTTTGACCTGAGGTAGAAATATAATTAATATAAAATCTCAAATAGGTTTAAGACAGATCCTATGTGCCAATTTACAAATGAAATATCCCTGAGAACTGGTTACAAGCATCTAGCAGGTTTAAGGATATTAACAGTGTCAAAGCATGGGAAGAGGCGTTAAAAGATTTCTTTGGAAAAAATCTGTGCTGTGAACCCTACCCCTTCTCCCCCAAGGGGATGTATCCTGTGATCCCAAATATAATGGGGTAGATCTTCAGTGAGAGCATCTGAGAGCTTGGTAAGTGACCAGTTGGGTGGTCTGGGGTGTAACCCTTCAAAATCTAGAGGGCTAGAGATGGACCAACTAGTTGCTTTGGTGGTAGAGCCACAAGAGTGCTAGTTGACAGACTGTACTCGCACAGTTTTTTATTTGGGAGGGGGTAAGGGTTTGATGAGGGTTTTCTGTAGACTAGATGGATGTGTGGGAGATGGGAGAAAAATCCAGGCTGAACTGAATTAAGTCCCACTCAAGAGGACCACCTGGGAGATGAGAAAGAAGTCTTCGACTATGAAAAATGTGTGGGTGCATCACCATGACCCAGGGCTGAGAGGGATGCAGCTAGGCCAAGGAGCAGAATATGTCACCTCTTCAGGAGACTTGAAGCTGGGTCACAGAGCTGGGGCTCCCAGAAGTGCCCAAGAAAGCTCTAGAGGGTAAAATGCCAGCTTCAATCATCTGCTAGTTCCAGAGAAGCCACCAGCTAAGGAAGAACTGTCCTACCTCCTTACTTCTCAAATCCTTGCTTCAACCTTGGTAGTATCTGAAATAGCAGCTGTGAATGGGGGGTAGACAGCCTCCCCAGTTGGGTTTGTGAGATGTTTTAAGGGATAGGGGCAGTGATAGTTTTAAGGGGCTAAACTTTCAGAAGCCAAGTGTTTATTCCTAAAGTTCATTTGCCTGAGAAATTTGCCCACAGCTGAGTGCCAATGCTGGTCCTTCTTTTCTTACCTACACTTTCGAGCTCAGCTTCCAATTTACAAAAGAAAGCCATGTGTTCTGAATCTCACTATCATGCACTGACCCCTGGGCAACAAGAAGGGATTTTTGAAAAACTGGTGTCAACCTTGAGTAAGTCAATGACCCCCAAAACCCAATAACAATCCTTTTGCAAATCTCGTGGTTTAATAAAGCTGAAGGAGGATCTATCCTGCCAGATGAGGCCCTTTATGGTTGCCACTGGCTTTGTGAGCATGACTTAAGTAAGGAATAGTCTTTACTGAGTAAAGGAAAACCCCCCACGCCAAGGTAAACAAGACAGGGATGTTCAATGTCCCTCATTCTACCCATCTTTCCATGTGAGTTGTTTCTAGGGCCAGGGTTTCTGCTGGACATTTTTTTTTTCTAGTAGAGTGACCCATTCCTGGAAGTGGCCTCCATGGGAGGAAGTGGCATCAGGCGGTCTTGATTTGGAGGGCCAGCTGTTTTCAGAAGTTGTCTAGGAAAGTTAGCTCTCCTCTCCCTGGGGGCTTTAGGAACATCTGGAGCGACAGACTCTCTCTGACCTAACACTAATAAGGCTCTTCTAAGCCCTGAAGACCCAGACTGTGGGCTCTGTCCTTGGCTTGCTTATTCTGCTTTCAGAAAGAATCCTGCCGAGTTAGTGTCACTAGAATCCCCCACCCTTGGTATCTGACCACCCTTGATATCTGATGAAATTCCTCAACCCCTCTCCCTCAGTACCTTATTATCCAGGCTGCCTTCAGCTAGAAGCTGAATCAGTTTAGAATCCCTCTTATTGCTGATGTTCCCTTTTAGTAATTTCCATTCACTGACCTCACCCTGCACCTTGGCCATAATTTCCCACTTGTCCTTGCATTCAGAAGGGAGCCCTTTCTAAACTGAGGTCTCTCTTTCCCTATTGCAATAGCTCCTGAATAAAATTTGTCTTCACTGCTTTAACTTCTGTCTGGCCCTGGTTTTCTCTGACAGGGGTCTGCAGGATGTTAAAGGCCCTTTACCCGGGAGAAAACCACTGGTATCATGGGAAGCTGGACTTAAAGGTTTTCATCATGATGGGAGAAGGGAGAGCTTCCATGACCCAGCGAGGTTGTAGTTCAGGTAATTCGTGGTGAGCAAAATGAGTTGTTTAGAAGACACTTTTAAATTATATCCCAGGTAGAGAACAGTGAACACATCTTAAGTATAGAGTTTAATGAATTTTCAGAAAGTGAACCTTCCCACATAAAAAAGAACACAGGATTATTTTAAAGATAAATATCTGCCTTGTATAACGACTTGTCAGCTGAGAAATCATCGCAGACAATCTCTAATGACAGATCAGTATGTGATATTTAAGGTTGAAAGGATTTTCTTCTATGTATTTTTTAAAGTTTTATTTTATTTTTAATTGACATATAATGTTCTAAAAATATGGAACACTTCATGAATTTGCGTGTTATTCTTGTGCAGAGGCCATGTTAATCTCTGTATCATTCTAATTTTAGTACATGTGCTGCTGAAGCAAGTACTCTTCTATGTATTTTTGTCAACAAGGTTTTTTAGTGCTTTAGGTATAAAAGAAAGAAATAATAGCAATAGAACTGTCAGGGGCGTTCGAACCAGAGAAACTTCATCTTGAATTAGGGAGGAGTAAAATAAGGCTGAGACCTACTAGGCTGCATTCCCAGGAGGTTAAGCATTCTTAGTCACAGGATGAGATAGGAGGTTGGCACAACATACAGGTCACAAAGACCTTGCTGATAAAACAGGCTGTGTTAAAGAAGCCAGCCAAAACCCACCAAAACTAAGGTGGCGATGAAAGTGACCTCTGGTTGTCGTCACTGCTTACACACTAATTATAATGCATTAGCATGCTAGAAGACACTCCCACCAGCGCCATGACAGTTTACAAATGCCATGGCAATGCCAGGAAGTTACCCTATATGGTCTAAAAAGAGGAGGAACCCTTAGTTCCATGAATTTCCTATCCCTTTCCAGGAAAACTCATGAATAATCCACCACTTGTTTAGCATATAATCAAGAAGTAACAATAAGTATAACCAGCTGAGCATCCTGTGCCGCTCCTCTGTCTAGGGAGTAGCCATTCTTTTATTCCTTTCCTTTCTTAATAAACTTGCTTTCACTTCCCTCTATGGGCTTGCTCCAAATCCTTTCTTGTGCGAGATACAAGAACCCTCTTTGAGGGCAATTTGGCATGCTGAGTACTTTGAACTAAAGGAGACTGGAAGGTCTCAGAAGCAGCCTCAGAACCAAGGTCTCTCTGACCTCCTGCCCTCCTGTATCCCACCCCTCCTCTCTTGAAGTAAGTCAGGAACAAGAATTCCTCTTCCCCAAGGGTGAAGCTAGAACTCCCTTTATCCAAAGCAAGCTATTACTCTAAACTTCCTTCAACCTTTCTAAGAGCTCGTGCAGAGGCCAGGTGGTTCCACTTGGTGCTTTGAGGGTTTGCTGAAAAACCAACTTGGAAAAGGCAGATTAACTGGAGAAAAGGCATACAAATTTATGTAATGTGTATGTACAGGAGCCTTCAGAAGGAAGACCCAAAGATACAGGGGAAATTGTCCATTTTCATGCTTAGGTTCAAAAAAGTATGGACAGCCATGTAGAAATGTGATTGGACAGAAAGGGTATGATCTAATGCTAATAGACTGGGGAAATCCAGCAAGGCCTATCTGTCTAAACTCTTCTGGCCCTCTGTGAGCATGCATTCCTTCCTTCTGGGTATGGGGCGGGACCCTTTCTGAAACGGGAGTCTTACGACTTACAGCCAAACAAGGAAGATCAGATAGCTTTTTTTCTGGCCAGTTTTACACAGAAAGGTAGGGGAAAAGTTAAGAGTATTATGTTCAGGTTTTATGGCTGGCTTTGGGGGAAAGGGGTTCTGGTTTCTGTGACCTGACTTGGGGAAGAGGGATTCTAGTTTGTATGGCTAGTCTCAAGGGAGAAACTTTTTCTCTCACGGCTGCTTCTGAGGTCTTCATTTTGGGGTATTGTTTTCTGAGCCCCAACACTGGCCATAAAGATGTTCTCTGATCTGCCCTTGCCTGATAGTAGGTCGTAAGACCTTACCTCATTCCAAAGGGTCCTGCCCCATACCCAGGAGGAATAAATGCTACAACAGAGAGGCCAAGAAGATTCTGAACAGACAGGTCTTCCTGGGCTTCCCCAGTCTATCTACTACTATTAGGTCATACCCTTTTGTCTAATCACATTTCTACATGGCTATCCATTCTTCATCAAACCTAAGCATAAAAACAATTTTCCCTGGGTCCCTGGGTCTTCATTTCTGAAGCATGTAAAACTTTGATTAAATGAATTTGTTATGCTCTTCTCTTGTTATCCTGTCTTTTGTTATAGGAGTATCTGCAGTGACACTTGTGATGGGGAGGAAAGGTATCACACCTTTCAGTCCCTACAGTTTATATACATAGTCATTACTCCTCCATGGAGACAGAAAAAACTGGTGATTGGGAAGGGGGACTGAAAGTTGGGGATCTTGGCCAGGCACGGTGGCTCATGCCTGTAATCCTAGCACTTTGGGAGGCCGAGGCGGGCGGATCACCTGAGGTCAGGAGTTTGAGACCAGCCTGGCCAACATGGTAAAACCCTGCCTCTACTAAAAATACAAAAATTAGCCAGGCATGGTAGCGGGTGCCTGTAGTCCCAGCTACTCGAGAGGCTGAGGCAGGAGAATCACTTGAACCTGGGAGGCAGAGGTTGCAGTGAGCCGAGATCATGCTACTGCACTCCAGCCTGGGCGACAGAGCAAGGCTCTGTCTCAAAAAAAAAAAAGTTCTGGATTTGGGAATCTGAGGTGAAAGGCAAGTCTATTTTTCATCATCTACCTTTATATTCTGCTTGATTTTTTGTTTGCTTTTGACATAAGCATATATTATTTTTAAAGAAAAAAGGGTATCTTTTATAAACCTACTGTGACAAATAATAAAGCAATAAAAGATATAAAGGAAGCATTGCAGAAAATACAAGGAGAAATGAATAGAAATGTAAAAGTCATGGGAGGAGAACCCTCAAAAAACCCCTTTCAGGTTTTGACAATTGAGCAGACAAAAAATAAGTAAGGGTATGAATAGCAGTTCTCAATATAGGCTGTTTATGAAGAACAATTTAGAAGTTTCTTTTTAAATGCTTTTTTATTATGGAAACTTCAAACATATGCAAAAGTAATAGACTAACCAAATGAGCCCACATGGTCCACCACCCAGCATCAACCATTATCAATTGATGGCCAACTGTGTCCCCATCCAGTTTCCCCCTTTCCAGATTATATTGAAGCAAATCGCAGAAATCATATTGCTTGATCTATAAACATTTCCTCCAGTCTCTAAAATGTAAGTATCTCTAAAATGTAAGGACTCCTTTTAAAAGGCATAACCACAATACCCTTATCACTTTTCGAAAATTAAAAATTTGTAAGCGTAATATCATTATCACACTTAAAAAATAACAGTAATTCCTTAACTTCATCAAAAATTTAGTGCTAAAGTTTCCAATTGTTGCACAAATGCCATTTCTAGAAAGCTGTGTTTATTTTATTTTATTTTATTTTTTTGAGACAGGGTCTTGCTCTGTCGCCCAGGCTGGAGTGCAATGGCATGATCAGGGCTCACTGCAACCTCTGCATCCTGGGCTCAAAATCTTCTTGCCTCAGCCTCCCAAGTAGCTGGGACTACAGGCATGCACCACCGTGCCTGGCTTATTGTTATATTTTTCTTGTAGGGACAGGGTTTTGCCATGTTGCCCAGGCTGGTCTCGAACTCCTGGACTCAAGCAATCCACCAGTCTCAGTTTCCCAAAGTGCTGGGATTACAGGTGTGAGCCACTGCCCCTGGCAAGAAAAACTGTGTTTAACTCAGGATCTGAGTAAGTTCTACACATTTTGATTAGTTGATGTGTCTCGCAAGTCTCTTATTGTAATCTATACTTTACCTAGGAAGTGTCAACTGACGAAAGACAAGGTTCATAAATGTGGGAAGGAAAGCTTTATGTCTCATAAAGGGTTGCAGCCTGCAGGATGGCCATTCTGACAGGCTGGGAAGCACAGCCTCCAGTAAGAAGCCAGAAACAGACCCTTCAAAGGAGGGGCAAAGGGAGCAGAAATTTATGTGGAGCACAGTGGCCAAATAGACATATTTATTAAGCTATCGGAAGAGTCATGAGTATTTACAAAAGGAGAAACATGCACATGCACAATTGAGCTTCACTCCTCTCCATGAGTCCCAGAGACAAAACATAGCAATGTTAGCATGATCTGAGGGTGGAGTTTTTGGCCCTCTGATATCAAAAGGTGAAGCAGAGGACACACAAACCCTTACTGTGCCTTCTCCTTAGGCCAGAACTACTCCAGTGGTGATTTCTTAATCAGGCAAAAAAGGAGGGGCAGCCTTAGACACTTGGTTGATTGATATCAGTGGTGGAGTCTCTTGAAAGGGCTGGTTTCTGCTAAGCCCTGAGAGATGAAAGCCTAATCATGGTTAGTCAGGGAGGGGGTATAACAAGGTATGTCTGAACCCCTGATCCCAACATGGCCAATAACTCAGTTTTCAAGATTATGCTGGGGGCTCCTTGGCCAAGCAGTCAGTTGAGGGGCTTAGAATTTTATTTTTAGTTTACAGAAGCTTCTAGAAAATGTTGTTCAGGCTCCATCCAGACAACATTGAATTTTACCTGAGTCGTATTGCGGAAAAAAGAAACAGTTAAGAATCCTTCCCATGCCCTTGAAGGCTAAAGGCAAAAGAAAGAGCATCTGGCTAGACCAGACCTCCCCCACTGCCACAACTTTATCACTGTTATATAATTTTTGCAAATGCAGTTTCAAAACAATGATTTTTTAAATTTTATTTTTATTTTTATTTATTTATTTATTTATTTTTGAGATGGAGTCTTGCTCTGTCGCCCAGGCTGGAGTGCGGTGGCGCCATCTTGGCTCACTGCAAGCTCTGCCTCCTGGGTTCACGCCGTTCTCCTGCCTCAGCCTCCCAGGTAGCTGGGACTACAGGTGCCCACCACCACACCTGGCTAATTTTTTGTATTTTTAATAGAGACAGGATTTCACCATGTTAGCCAGGCTCGTCTTGATCTCCTGACCTAGTGATCCGCCTGCCTCAGCCTCCAAAAGTGCTGGGATTACAGGCTTGAGCCACCGCACCTGGCCCAAAACAACGATTTTTTAAAGACACTCAACATCAAACAACAAAAGACAGTTTCCTTAACAGGAAACAAAGGAGGTGAACCCTATCTTGAGAGAGCTTCCAGGTCTTAGAACAGGAAGGGGAACCCATCAGAGTACAGTAGCTTCCTTGAGTCGAGGAGAAGGAGCTGAGAGTCTGAAGGAGAATAAAAACATCTGGAGTTTTCAGGACAGAATACCAACAAGGAAAGAATTGCACCCAGAAAGAAACCCAGAGATCTGTAGAGAGTTCTTTTCTAGTATTTGGCAGAGTACTGATCAGTGCATGTCTGTAAGGAACCAACCTGAGGTCAGGAAAAGAAGTTTCTAAAAAGATTAGAAGTAACAGTGCCCAGGGTTCACAAAAAGCCAGGAATAGTGGCCCAATTTCAGCAGCCAGGGCACTGGGTAGTCCCTGTGGAAGAGTCTCGCCTTTATAATAGGAAATAATTAGCCCCCAAATGAATGCTGTTGCAGTTTTACCTAACAAATCTTAAAAGTAAGACCGCAAAGAAACAAACTCTTTCCAAATAAATTAATGGTGTTCCAGAACAAAGTGTAAGAATATTTACAGGAATACAAAAATACCCACACCTAACAAGTAAATTTCACTA
The DNA here is from genome assembly GCF_009828535.3 of Hylobates moloch. Classification (NCBI taxonomy): domain Eukaryota; kingdom Metazoa; phylum Chordata; class Mammalia; order Primates; family Hylobatidae; genus Hylobates; species Hylobates moloch. The sequence continues at coordinate 90,306,332 of NW_026652283.1, forward strand.
TATCTGCCACCCAACAAAAATTGCCAGGCATGCAAATAAGTAGGAAAATATGACCCATAATAAGGAGAGAAATTGTTCAATCGAAACCACACAGAACTGACACAGATATTATAATTAGTAGGACATTGAACAGTTGTAACTATATGCATATGTTCACAAAGTTGAGTAGAGATATAAAACATGTAAAAAAAAAGACATAGAACTTTTACATAAAAACTGTAATAAAAGTGAACTGTAGGACAACTTCAAACAATACAGTTGGAGCTTCCAAAAGAGAGGAAAGAGAGAGAGAGACAGAAAAAATACTTGAAAAAATAATGGTTGAAATTTTCCCAGATTTGATGGAAACTATAAATCTATAGATCCAAGAACCTCAGAAAATACTCAAGTACAGAAACATAAAGAAAACAACTCAAAGGCACATCATAAAACTGGTGATAAAGAGAAGCTCTTAAAAGCAGCCAGACAGAATAAAAGGCATTACAGAAAAGCAAGGATGAGGATGACTTTAGATTTCTTGTTCGAAACAATGTAAGTGAGAAAATAGTTGTCTTAGTCAGCTTAGGCTGCTATAACAAATTACCATAGACTAGGTGGCATAAACAACAAACATTCATTTTTCAGGGTTCTTGAGACTGGAAAGTCCAAGAGCAAGATGCAGGCAGACTTGATGTCTGATGAGAGCTCACTTTCTGGTTTGCAGAAGGCCATCATTTTTATTGGGTTCTCACATGGCAGAGAGCAGAGAGAGAAGAAGCAAGCTCTCTTGTGTATTTTTATAAGATCTCTAATTTCATTCCTGAGGGCCCCACTCTCATGATATAATTACCTCCCAAAAGCCCCACTTCCCAATATCAACAACACTGGGTGTTAGGATTTCAACATATGAATTTGAGGGGAACACAGTCAGTTCAAGCACTAGTGAAGCAACATTTTTAAACTGCTGAAATAAAAATACTATCAACCTATAATTTTATAACCAATAAAACTATCTTTTAAAAATGAAGGCTGGCTGGGCACAGTGGCTCACACCTGTAATCCCAGCACTTTGAAAGACTGAAATGGGCGGATCGCCTGAGGTCAGGAGTTTGAGACCAGCCTGGCCAACATGGTGAAACCCTGTCTCTACCAAAAATACAAAAATTAGCCTGGCATGTTGGTGTGTGCCTGTAATCCCAGCTACTCGGGAGGCTGAGGCAGAAGAATTGTTTGAACCCAGGAGGCGGAGGTTGCAGTGAGCCAAGATCACACAACTGCACTCTAGCCTGGGCGACAGAGTAAGACTCAATCTCCAAAAATAAATAAAGTTAAATAAATAAATAAATAAAAATGAAGGCAAAATAAATGTGTTCCAAACCTAACAAAGGCTGAAAACATTTATCACTACTACATGATGCACTATAAGAACTATTAAAGGATGTCTTTCAGGCCATAGGAAAATGATGCCAGGTGGAAACATGGATCTACACAAAGAAATAAACATCAGAAATTGAATCGTTTTCAGTGCCTTAGTTTGTATGCATATGCTTGAGCTGACAGGGTGTTTCAGGCAATACCTCATACTTGCAACTTTCTCTGGGGGATCACTCCTGAACAACTAAAGCCATCTTACCCCAGATACCTGAGAATTTTACCGCCTTCCCTACCCTGGCAGCCCATGGCCGATGACCATCTGCAATGGGGGTACTAAAGCCCCTTTCCTTGCCTCAAAGTGGGACAGATTCTGTGGCACAGTTTATACTCAAAGTTCCCTATGGGATCAGATGAAGCTAGACTTCACCTTAACCCACATTCTTACATAGCTCCTTTTCCTTCCCTACCCTGCTTCTCTCATTCCCTTATCAGTTTCTCCTGAGAGCGCCTTAAAAATATATCACATCTAGTGGCTCACGCTTGTAATCTCAGCATTTTGGGAGGCTGAGTTGGGTGGATCACTTGAGGTCAGAAGTTCGAGACCAGCCTGGCCAAAATGGCGAAACCATATCTCTACTAAAAATACAAAAATTAGCCGGGCATGGTGGTGAGTGTCTGTAATCCCAGCTACTTGGGAGACTGAGGCAGGAGAATTGCTTGAGCCTGGGAGGCGGAGTTTGCAGTGACCCGAGATCACACTACTGCACTCCAGCCTGGAAGACAGAGCAAGACTCTGTCTCAAAAAATATATATGTCACATCTTTCCTGTGATGACAAGAACAATCCAGTGCTTAGTAACCCTTTTCAGTGTAGTCACTGTCTCTATGAGAAATAAACATCTATTTGTTTAAGCCACTGGAAAAAAATTTTGCATATATATGAACCTCTGTTTCAGGCTCTGCTTCTGGGAAACCTGAATTCGGAGAGGCATAGAGTATAGAAATGTTTGTATCCAATGTAAATACTGAGCAGATGGCATTAACATCAGTGGAGCTTCACAATAATCAAGCTTCAAGATGATCATCCTGTGGCCATAAGTCAGTCTCTTTTTTCAGTTGTTTTGTTGCTTACTCAGTGGGTTTGTGTATAGAAACCCAAAGTGGTTGTCTTAGTCCCTTTGTGCTCCTATAACAGAATACCTGAGACTGGGTAATTTATAATGAGTGGAAGTTTATTGGCTCACTGTTCTGGAGGCTGAAAAGTCCAAGATCAAGACGCTGGCATCTGTCAAGGGCTTTCTTACTATGCTATCACATGATAGAAGGTAGAAGGGCAAGAAGAGAGCTAGAAGAGGCTAAATTTGCCCTTTTATAACAGCACCAATCACACCCATGAGGGTGGAGGCCTAGTGCCCTGATCTTAAAGGCTCTCTCTTCTTAAAGACTCCACCTCTTAATATTGTTACAATGGCAATTAAATTTTAACATGAGTTGTGGAGAGTAACAAATATTCAAACCATAGCAGTGGCCATGACATCAGAAATGTAGGCCATGTCTCAGTTCAACAGCATGGACTTTCCCACACCAAGACTGATTTGGCTGCTGCTGCTGTTGAGTGCACAATATGCCAACAACAAAGGCTGATGATGAGCCCCTCATACTATATCATTTCCTTGGGAGACCAGCCAGCCACCTGATGGTAGATCAATTACACAGAAGCCCTTCCATCATTAAGTGGGCAGCATTTTTATCTCATTGAATTTTTTTCTGAATATGAATAATTGCTTCTATTCAACTTGCTTTAACTAGCAGCACTATCCATGAATTTATGGGATTCCTATTCACCCCCAAGGTATCCTGCACAACATCACTTCCAACCAAAGAACTCATTTTACCATAAATAAGTACAGCAAGGGATTCAACTGGTCTTACTATGTGTCCCACCATCCAGAAGCAGCTGGCCTGATAAAAATGGTACAATGATCTGCTAAAGAGTCAGTTATGGCAGACATAATTGGGAGACAATACTTTACCAAGTTGGGATATCGTCTTATAGGATGTGTTTTGAGCCAATAATTTATATATGTTTCATTTTCTCTCCTGGCAAGAGCACACTGTTTGGAAAAGTGATGGAAATGGGAGGGGCTCCTTTTTACAATTAATAACCTGTTTGCAAGAGTTTGTTGACTTTGTCTGTAACTTTGACTTCTGGTCTAGAAGTCCTAATTCCCAAGAGCAGAATGCTTACATCAGGAGACCCAATAGTTCCATTGAATTGGAGGCATTTCTACTCAATGGGGACTGAGAAGACCATGTCTGGAATCAGGAATTCCCTGGGGCACCTCTTAATACTTGCATGTTCAATAGAAAAGGTCAGTGTGGAAGAGGGGGGTAAGAGTGACCACAAAAATTCAGGACAAGTAAGGACTAAAACCCATAAAGAATGAAGGTGTGGGTCACCTCACTGTGTAAAGAATTCCAACAAGCCAAAGTTCTGCTCAAAGGCAAGGGTATTATAGAATGGGTAATGGAAGAAGGATGTGATAAGTATCAACTATGGCTTCATGATCAGATATGAAGCTGAGGACTGAGGCTGCAGTGTTATGTGTATTTAAACCAGTAATTCCAAGCCTCTGCCCTTCACCTTTTCCCTGTGGTTTTACACAAAGACTTTCAATGGTGCTCAACTTTAATTCAATGGCAACCAGGTATGAGAAAACACAACCAGACCTGCTGGTGCTGCATATCCCTTGGAAATCTTAGATTTGATATTGACAACATGACAGATGAGGTTTTGTGTTTCCCCTTGTTGGGGAGAGAGCAAGAACATCCTTATTGGTAGGACAGATCTTCCGCCTAACATTTTATGTTAGGTAGAAGAATAAGGCTCTTTTATGAGAGTTAAGTATGGGCAGAAAGATTAGAATGGATGCTGAATAGCAAAAAGGGTGGGCTATGCTAATCCTGTGCTTGTTTGTGCCTCTTCCTTTCTTCCTGTGACTTCCTGGGGCTTCCCCGCTGTGGGCTGCATTTTCCAAGATCTTACGTCAGCTGACTTCTGGCTGGGTTCAGCCAATGGGAGGCGCTACTGGGAGACTGGGAAAAAAAAAAAAAAAAAAAGAAAGAAAGAAAGGCAGAAGCCAGAGAATTTCTTCCTCTTTTTCTGTGTCCTAGCATCATCTCCAGCAGGGACCAGATCTCCTGCATAGCTCCAACTATGGCATATACAAATTTTATGTATGTGAAAGTTTGTGTGAACTAAGCCTGTAAAATGTGTTTCTGGATCACTTAGTTTGTTATACCTGCCAAGAAAAAGGATTGGAAGACACTATTAATGATGTAATTTGCTAAAGATTCTTATCTCTAAGTGGTAGCATTATTGATGACTTTTTTTAATTTGGTTGTTTTTTAAAATAAAAAAGTATGCCACTCTCTCGTCTCTGTTAATGCTCTTTGATGAACAGTGCCAACTGTCACCTGGTATTTATTTTCAGGAACCTCTAATAGCAGCTTATCAAGCATTTATCTTGCATTTACAAACTCTAGCTGGAGGTACATTTTTAGCCATCCTCAGTTAAAAAAAATAATTACAGTAGAAACTGTAGAAATGAACATAAGAAAAAGTAAAAGATGAGCATAATCACTTATTACGTAAGCACTGCTACCTTTTTTCTGCCCACATAGAGATCAGGAAGAGAAAACAACATCTTAAGTAGAATTTATGAAGCAAGGAAGTTATTGGAAAGGAGCTCAAAGAAAAACTGCTATGGAGTTTTCATGTAAAGAAAATGATCCAGGCCGAGCACAGTGGCTCACGCCTGTAATCCCAGCACTTTGGGAGGCCAATCAGATTTGAGACCAGCCTGGCCAACATGGTGAAACCTGTCTCTAATACAAAATTAGTGGGTATGGGGAGTGCCTGTAGTCCAGTGTTGGAGGTGGGCAGAGATTGTTGAACCGGAGGTGAGGTTCCAGTGAGCCAAGATATCATGATCCAGCCTGGGCAACAGAGCAAGACTCTGTCAAAAAAAAAAGAAAGAGAGAAAGAGAGAGAGAGAGAGAGAAAGAAAGACAGACAGACAGAGAAAGAAAAAAGAAAGAAAGAAAAAAAAAGAAAGAAAGAAAGAAAGAAAGAAAGAAAGAAAGAAAGAAAGAAAGAAAGAAAAAGAAAGAAAGGAAAAAAGGAAGAAAGGAAGGAAGGAAGGAGCCAATCCAGTACACCAAGTATATTCGATCAACAGAATTTTTTTCCTTTTCTTTTTTTCTTTTTGAGACGGAGTTTCACTCGTTGCCTAGGCTGGAGTGCAATGGCGCAATCTCGACTCACTGCAACCTCTGCCTCCCAGGTTCAAGCGGTTCTCCTGCCTCAGCCTCCCGAGTAGCTGGGATTACAGGCATGAGCCACCATGCCCAGCTAATTTTGTATTTTTAGTAGAGAAGGGGTTTCTCCATGTTGGTCAGGCTGGTCTCCAATTTCCGACCTCAGGTGATCTGCCCGCCTTGGCCTCCCAAAGTGCTGAGGTTACAGGCATGAGCCACTGCTCCTGGCCCCAGAATTTCATATTATTTAATTTGTAAATCTCAAAGCCCAAATCAAATATTATTTTTCTTTTCTAAGATGTTTTTATTTCTATTTTAAAGATAAGAGAATTTCCTTGTCCAGATCAGTCTGACCTGTTTTTTGTAATTCAGAATATTATTGGTAGAACATACAATAATTTTTTGACTTAATTGTAATCTGAGTGACTATCAAGTGCACTCCTCTTATTTAACAGGAAATTGAGAGCAAGTGACTTGGTTAGGATGAGACAGAGCAGGGACCATTTTTAGGAACCCGCCGCCCACAACCATGGAAATATAGGAAAATCTTGAGCTCCTTCAAGGGGATTTCCAGGCACCTAGCTAGCCTTGAGAAATAAATGAGCAACCTGATAAGCAAAAAGTTAGCTTAAAATAGTAGACAAGGAAGTTACAACTACAAGATACTTGGTTCCCTATAGAAACTAAAGATAATATCTTATTATATGTCCTTTTTCAGAGTTGCTTTTTCAGAAACCTGGACCTCCACCAAATGGAAAATGCCATCTGCTGGCACGTAGACCTCAGATAAAAGGGAACTGAGGATCAAACTCTGACCACTGTTCTTTGTTCTAAATTTCTTCCTGAGGGCCCTGGAGAGGGACATGCCTACAGGCCAGTAGTTAACATTCCTTTCTGCTGACCCCAAGTTTTTAGGCAAAGCCTTACTTCCTTAACCAATTGCAAATCAGAGAATCTTTGAATCCTCCTATGGCCTTTAAGCCCTCGCTTAAATATATCCCACCTTTTTAGGCCAAACCAGTGTATAACCTTCACGTATCAATTTATAATTTTGCCTGTAACTTCTACTTTCCTGAAATTTACTCCTCCCCTGCCTTTAAAAACCCTTTCTGTAAACCATCAGGGAGGTCGGGTCTTAAGCATAGCTGCCTGAGTCTCCTTGCTTGGCACCCTGCAAATAAATGCCCTCCTTTCTCTTGCTGCAAAACCTCAGTGTGAATGTTTGGCTATGCTGCGCCAGGCAAGCAGACCTAGGTTTGGTTCGGCAACAAGGGGAGTAAGTGGCCGAGCTGGAACCACAGTCCACTCTCTTGATTCTGAATTCACTGTTTCTTATAAATATTAATGGTTCTTCAATGAACAGCAGTTTTTCTTCAAACCACACACACCCCTCCTCAGCAATCCCACCCTTGTGATTCTCTTATGTTCCACCCCGCAGTTCGGAAACATGTGTTGCAATCTTCCATTTCTCAAATCAAAATTTAAAATCCCAAATTTACTGCGGTGGACTCTGAATCAGAAAATTTAGCTGCTATCTCATGAATTTATCTATTGCAAAGTCAAGAAAAAAGAAATATTAGGCCGGACAGGGTGGCTCACGGGCCGGGAGTGGTGGCTCACGCCTGTAATCCCAGCACTTTGGGAAGCCGAGGCCGGTGGATCACAAGGTCAGGAGATCAAGACCATCCTGGCTAACACAGTGAAACCCCATCTCTACTAAAAATACAAAAAATTAGCCAGGCATTGTGGTGGTCGCCTATAGTCCCAGCTACTCGGGAGGCTGAGGCAGGAGAATGGCGTGAACCCAGGAGGTGGAGCTTGCAGTGAGCAGAGATGCACCACTGTACTCCAGCTTGGGGAACAAAGCGAGACTCTTGTCTCAAAAAAAAAAAAAAAAAGAAACACTAAAACTTCTGTTTGTACTAAATTTTTTTCTATTTTCAGCTTTCATCTTTAACAAAATTATACATAATTAGAGTCAAATAATTCCATAGGACTTGTTGGGAAAATGCCATCTCCGTCTTCATTTCCCCCTTCTAGAGGCTACTACTTCTACTTTTATTTGTGGGTTTTTTAGGATTTATTTTCATATCTCTAAATAACATGCCTATTTTTTAAATCTTCTTTTTAGAATTAGTTATTATCTGTTGACTTCTCACTATGGAAGATGAGAATTTAGCTCTTTTTTGACAACTTCCCTTTAACTAGACTTGCCCCTAGTATCTAATATAGTTATGTCATATCTTTGATTAGACAATATCATTTTACATTAATATGGCTATGTACATGGCCTGGCTGGGCACAGTGGCTCGTACCTGTAATTCCAGCACTTTGAGACGCTGAGGTAGGAGGATAGCTTGAGCCCAGGAGTTCGAGATCAGCCTGGGCAACATGATGAGACCCCTATCTTTACCAAAAAAAATATAAAAATATAAAAAAATAAATTAGCTGAGCATGATGGTGCACACCTGTAGTCCCAGCTACTCAGGAGATTGAGGTGGGAGAATCACTTGAGTTCTAGAGGTCAAGGCTGCAGTGAGCTATAATTATGCTACTGCATTCCAGCCTGGGTGACAAAATAAGACCCTGTCTCAAAAACTAAAAATAAAAAATATTTTTAAAAGACTGTGTACACGCTCTTCTCAGCTGAGCCATCTAGTATGCTATGCTTAGTTTTCCTTTTCTGTTCAACTTTCTATTTTCTCTGGAATTTATAATTGTTTTTTGCTTTGGTCTACCTAACAAAAATTCAACCTAAACTCTCCATTAGTTTTCTGAATCAGCAATTCTCAAACTTTCTGTTCTCAAGAGCCCTTTCCACTCATAATATGATGGAGAATCCTAAAGAGCTTTTATATATATATATGTACTTTTTATTTTTGCATGAGCAGGATAAGAGGTCCAAAGAGCTTTTGATTATATGGGTCATATCCACTACATTTATCATATTTGAAATTAAAACTTACAAATAAAAAAATCTATTTATTAATACAGTAAAATACTAAACCTATTTTATGTTAACATAACATTTTTCATGAAATATAACTATGTTTTCTAAAACAAAACAAATATAATAAGAATGATATTATTTTACATATTTTCAAATCTCTTTAATGTTTGGCTTCTTGGAAGACAGACTTCTCATATCTGCTTTTTCATTCAATCTGTTGTAATATCACATGCCATGCAGCCTCTGGAAAACTTTTTTGGATACTTATGAGAGAAAGAGATTGAAAAAGAAAAATAATATCTAGTATTATTACATAAATAGCTTTGACCTTGCAAATTATCTAATAAGGTTTCAGGGACTCCTAGGGCCACTGGACCTGACTTTGGGCATTACTGGTCCAAATATATATACATACTTTTTTTTTTTTTTGAGATGGAGTCTTGCTCTGTTGCCCAGGCTGGAGTGCAATGGCACAGTCTCGGCTCACTGCAACCTCTGCCTCCTGGGTTTAAGCTATTCTCCTGCCTCAGCCTCCTGAGTAGCTGGGACTAGATGCACGTGCCACCACACCCACCCCTGTATTTTAGTAGAGATGGGGTTTCACCATGTTGGCCAGGCAGGTCTCAAAGTTCTGACCTCAGGTGATCCACCCACCTTGGCCTCCCAAAGTGCTGGGATTACAGGCATGAGCCACTGTGCCCAGCTCCAAATATATTTAGATGCATTAGATGTTCTAATAATTTAATCTTTTAAAAAGGACTTCCTTCTGGATCTTTCTGACTGCTCCATTTGGAATAGTTTCCCTCTATATCTGGTGCTCGGCAGTTATCCAGGTTTCTCCTTTCACCAAAATCCAGAGGATTCTCTTGATTTCTCTTCTATGCTATATACTCTTCCCATATCCTAAGGCTTCCTCTTTCTTGTTCTAGTGGAATATATCCTGCAGTAGCTTTCTGTGAAATGATGCATGGGGACACATTTTTTCAGACCTTGCATGTCTGAAAATGACTTTATTCTACTCTCATACTTGATTGAGAGTTTGGCTGAATTAATATAATAATTTGGAAATGATTTTCCATTATTATTTTGAAAGAATTACTCCATTATCTTTTAGACTCCAGTGTTGCTATTGAGAAGTCAAAAGCCATTGTGATTACTGATCCTGTTACTCTATGCTCAGAGAACTTTTAGTATTAAAATAAAAACTTGTGCCTCTATTCAAAACACTTCTGACACCAAATGTGTAGGTTTCCCACACCGAGCAATTCTTCACTTCTCTCTGGACACCAACTGGGTGTCCCACAATTTAATTCACTTCTGACACTAACTGTCCAGAGTTAATGCAGACCCCATAGATTAAGGGCTCAGTCCCATGAGTCTGCCCCCAATTTCAGATGCCAGTTGTAAGTATTGGGTGTTTAGGGCATCCACACTTCTCTCCAACTTTGCTACAACTCTAGGGTTTCCATGACCTTCTCCTCAGATTTGATAATTTGCTATAATGGCTTTCAGAACTCAGGAAAATACTTTACCTACACTTACTTGTTTGTTATAAAGAATACAAACTAACGGCCAGATGAAGAGGTACATAGGGCAAGGTCTGAAAAGGTCCTGCATGCAGGAGCTCCTTTCCAGACGGAGTTGGGATGTGCCTCCTGGCACAATGATGTATTCTCCAACCTGGAAACTTTTTAAAGTGTTATTTAGGGTTTTTATGGAGTTTCCTTTATGTAGGCATAACTGATAAATTATTGCCATTGGTGAATAGCTCAATCTCCAGCCCCTTTCCCCTCCTAAAATGCCTCAGTCTTTCTGGCAACCAGACCCTATCCTGAGGCTATCCAGGGGACCCAGCCACCAGTCATCTTATTAACATGAAAAAAGACTCTCCTATCACTCTGGAGATTCCAAGGGTCATAGAGGCTCTTATGATAACAAAAGGTGCTCCTATCACTCAGGAAATTACAAGGGTTTTAGGAGCTTTGTGCCAGGAACAGGGGATGAAGATAAAATGGACATTTCTTTAAAAATTGTTTAAAAATTTTTTTAGAGTGCTTTGAGTTGCTCTTTTATGTATATTTCTTATTACATCACAATATCACAAGTATCTTCTCTTTCTTCTCAGTGTTCTAAAATCTCCCAGTGATATGTCTTGGTATGAGTCCACTGTACTGGGCATTTCCTAGGTCTTTTTAATCTGGAAATTCATGTTTTTCCATTCTCGGAAAATTTCTTGAATTTTTCTTTTGATAATAATAGTTTCACTTAAATTCTTCTTTTTTTCTCTCTCTATGAAACTACTATTCAGATCCTCTCTCCACTACCACTTTTTTCTATGTCTTGTTTATTTTTGTCCTACTTTTGTACAATATCTCAATTTTATTTTTCAATTCTTCTATTGAATTAAAAAATTTTTCTTTTAGTGACCTTAAAATCCTCTGAATGTTCCTGCTTGTTTATTTAGGTTTGGTTTGGTTTTGGTTTTTCTGAGACAGGGTCTCACTCTGTCACCCAGGATGCAGTGCAGCAGTGCAATCATGGCTTGCTGTAAACTTGAACCCCTGGGCTCAAGCAATCCTCCCACCTTGGCCTCCCAAAGTGCTAGGGATTACAGGCAAGAACCACTGTGCTAAAGTAGTTTCATGGCTGCAACATTTTCTCCAAGTACCCTGAAGACTTCGATAATATGTTTTTTTCTTTTTTTTTTTTCCTCCTTTCAGAATCTGTTTCCTCAAGATTGCTTTTATCTATTGGTTGGTTTGTCTCCATCTTTCATAAAAAAGCTCTCAGATGTCTGTTGATTCTTGATTGGTTATATAATGGTGGGGCATGCAAACCCTGATTGAGCATCAGATGTGGGCTTTACTATAGCATGATCTGGCTGGGCTATTTTCAAGGAATCCTTTATGTTGGTATCATTGGGACTTCTTGGGCTGGTCAGATTCTCAAGAGAAGGTTCTTTCATTCCCAGATACTGATTAGTTGTTTAGGTTGTCACTTGAAGCACTGAAAGATCAAATATGTTGATAAACACAATGCACAATGCAAAACTAAGCAAAGGCCATGTGTGGACTTCATAGTGAATATCAGAATGTAAAGGATAAAGGGAAAAATCCTAAAATCTTTTAGAGACAAAACACATATTACATAATAAGGAATGATAATCAGATTGTCATAAGTCTTCTTATCAAAAACACTGAACAAAAAAGACAATAGAGCAGAATTTTCAAAGTACTGAGATAAAATTACTTTATATTTAGAAACATATACCAAGCTAAACTGTCATTCAACATTGAAGATGAAAGAGAACTATTTTCTTAAAAATAGTGATTTAGAAATCTCAGTACTTTGGATTTTCTCTGAAGGAATTATTAAAGTATGTACTCAGGTAAGAAAAACAAAACAAGACAAAAAAAACACAAAAAACAAATCCAAGAGGTAGTGGGAGGCAGGAAGCAAAATGAGGGGAAAAAATTAGTAAAGCTCATTGTTATGTTTAAGTACTGATTGAGGGTTTTGTTCAAAGCCTCAGAGTGAGCACATGCCAAATGCTTTCTCCTTTGCTCCAAATATGTAAAAAATGGAGAAGACAATATTTTAAAATAAAAAAATATGGATAGTTGATCTAGAAGTTAATGGAAAGTTTATGTGAAGCAAAAAGACAGCCCACATGGCAAACAAGGGCTGAAGCCACATGGTCCTTGGGGAACCAGGGCTGTAAATGGGCAGAACTTATGCCTTTGCAGGAATGGGAGCCACAAACACTTTTACACATGGTAGGAGACTAGAATTGGGCTCATTATGTGAAGCCAGAGGTAGGAAAGGAAAGAGATTGGTCCCTAAGATACCTTTGTTACCCTTCCCAGGGGTTGCAGTCACTTGCCAGTGTCCAGGGAGATCCTAGTACAGAATGGCAGATTTTGCTCAGAGCCCTGTATTGAGGGAAGAGAGAGACCCTCTCATATTGTTTTATACTTAGTACCTGTTTTAAAAAAAACAACAAGGAAGTAAAACCAAAGACAGGCAGCCTGGCACCAGGCCCAAAACCAGGCCTGGGCTTGCCTGGCCTAAACCCTGTAGTTGAAAATCAACTCATAACTTGAAAACTGATGTTATTCATGGATTCCAGACATTGTATAGAAGAACATTGTGAAACTCCCTGCCCTGCTCTGTTTCTCTCTGACTACCAGTGCATGCAGCCCCTGTCACGTACCCCTTGCTTGCTCAAATCAAACACGACCCTTTCATGTGAAATCCTTAGAGTTGTGAGCCCTTAAAAGGGACAGGAATTTCTCACTCAGGGAGCTCAGATTTTAAGGCAGTAGCTTGCCGATGCTCCCAGCTGAATAAAGCCCTTCTTTCTACAACTCGGTGTCTGAGAGGTTTTGTCTGTGGCTTGTCCTGCTACAGTATCACATGAGACTGAAGCAGAAGACATAGAATTATAGGTATGAAGAGTGGAAAGAAAAAAATTGTCAACCTGGAATTCTACATATAATTAAAGTGTGAGGGCAAAATAAAGATATTTTCATATTCTGTACAATGAAAATTACAAAACACTGCACAAAGAAATCAGAGAAGACACAAACAAATGGAAAAAAATTCCCTGCTCATGGATAAGAAGAGTCAATATCATTAAAATGGCCATACTGCCCAAAGCAATTTACAGATTCAATACTATTCCTATCAAACTACCAATTACATTCTTCATAGAACTAGAAAAAACTATTTTAAAATTCATATGGAAAAAAAAAGGCCCAAATACTCAAGACAATCCTAAGTAAAAGGAAGAAAGCTGGAGGTGTCACATTACCCAACTTCAAACTATACTACAGGGCTACAGTAACCAAAATAGCATGGTACCAGCACAAAAACAGGCACACAGACCAGCGGAACAGAATAGAGAGCCCAGAAATAAGGCCGCACACCTACAACAATCTGCTCTTTGCCAAAGCTGACAAAAGTAAGGCTTGAGAAAAAGACTCCCTATTCAATAAATGATGCTGGGATAACTGGCTGGCCATATGCAGAAGATCGAAGCTGGACCCCTTCCTTACACCATATACAAAAATCAACTCAAGATGGATTAAAGACTTAAATGTAAAACCCAAAACTATAAAAACCCTGGCAGACAACCTAGGCAATACCATCCTGGACATAGGAATAGGCAAAGATTTCATGACAAAGACACCAAAAGCAATTGCAACAAAAGCAAAATTTGACAAGTGGGATCTAATTAAGCTTAAGAGCTTCATCACAGTAAGACAAACCATCAACAGAGTAAACAACCTATAGAATAGCAGAAAATATTGGCAAACTATGCATCTGACAAAGGTCTAATATCCAGCATCTATAAGGAACTTAAACAAATTTACAAGAAAAAATAACCCATTAAAAAGTGGGCAAAGGACATGAACTGACACTTTTCAAAAGAAGACATACATGCGGCCAACAAGCATATGAAGAAAAGTTTAATATCACAGATCATTAAAGAAATGCAAATAAAAACCACAATGAGATACCATCTCACACCAGTCTGAATGGCTATTACTAAAAAGTAAAAAACAGATGCTGGTGAGGTTGTGGAGAAAAGGGAACACATACACTGTTGGTGGGAGTAGAAATTAGTTCAACCATTGTGGAAATCCATATGGTGATTCCTCAAAGAGCTAAAAGTAGAACTACCATTCAACCCAGCAATCCCATTAGTGGGTACAGACCCAGAGGAATATAAATCATTCTACCATAAAGACACATACTTGCAGAAGTTCATTGCAGCACTGTTCACAATAGAAAAGATATGGAATCAACCCGAATGCCCATCAATGACAGATTGGATAAAGAAAATCTGGTACATATACATCATGGAATACTATGCAGTCCTAAAAAGGAATGAGATCATGTCTTTTGCAGAAATGTGGATGGAGCTGGAGGCCATTACCCCTAGTAAACTAATGCAGAAACAGAAAACCAAATACTGCATGTTCTCACCTATAAATGGAAGCGAAATGATGAGAACTTATGAACACAAAGAAGAAAAACAATAGACACTGGGGTCTACTTGAGGATGGAGGGTGGGAAGAGGGAGAGGAGCAGAAAAGATAGCTATTGGGTACTGGACTTCATACCTGGGTGATTGAATAATCTGTACAACAAATTCCCATGACATGGGTTTATCTATATAACAAACCTTCACATGTACCTCTGAATCTAAAATAAAAGTTAAAAAAGAAGTATTTTCTACAAAGACTAAATAAGTTTACTCCATACTAGTTGGGTAGGCAAAACATTGTAATAAACAACTTTTAATTTTCTAAATTAAGTTCCTAAAAAAGAACGAGAACATGAACTTGTTGGCTGATTTAGACTGAACTTAGCTGGAGCAGTTCAGCTTGACTCCATGAATCTCCTATCCTTCTCCTGGCCAAGCAGCTAACGCAAGTATGTTTCTCTTTGGCAGAGTTGTAGAGGTTCAAGAAAGCAAACAAAATTACAGAAGAGCATTTAAGGTTTGCAACCAACATACTATGACTTCTACTTTGTTCCATTGGCCAAAGCAAGTCACAAAGCCAAATCCAAAATCAAGGAGTGCGAGAAACTGCAAAGCCACATGGCAAAGGGTATGGATACAGGAAGGGTGAAGAATTGTACTACATCTGTCTCCTCACATCTTACATACCCCTGATGTCAGTTGGAGCCTCCATGGTTTGTGTGATCTGGGTAAAATGGTTTTGAACCTTCAGTTACAAAACTTGTGGAAATACAAATCCCTTCTTAGAAGCCAGCAAGTTCCTGGACTGTATATGTTTTCCTGTTCCTTTTTGCGTTTGGCCTTTTGCTTGTATAAATCATTCAAGATGGTGAAACTCAGCTCTTTTTACTTCACAAACATAGTCCATTTACACAAAGCTCATGTGAGTAAGGAGAATTTATTAAAGCACCGGTTGTGGGTCATATTATAGACAAAATAAATCACAATATTTGTTTCTCATTTAGACTTCTTTGTACTTTTCAGGTTAGGAATCACTGGCCAAATTTCAAAAGTTATTATAAACTACAGTAATCAAACAGTTTGGTACTGGCATAAAGATAGATGTATAGCTGAATGGAATAGAATTGAGAGTCCACAAATAAACTCATACATCTATGGTTAATTGATTTCTGAGAAGTGTGCCAAGACCATTCAATGGGGAAATAATAATAGTTTTTTTTTTTTTTTTTTGAGACGGAGTCTCGCTCAGTCGCCTAGGCTGAAGTGCAGTGGTGTCATCTCGGCTCACTGCAAGCTCTGCCTCCCGGGTTCATGCCATTCTTCTGCCTCAGCCTCCTGAGTAGCTGGGACTACAGGCGCCCACCACCATGCCCAGCTATTTTTTTGTATTTTTTTAGTAGAGACGGGGTTTCACCATGTTAGCCAGGATGGTCTCGATCTCCTGACCTCGTGATCCG
This sequence comes from Hylobates moloch, assembly GCF_009828535.3. NCBI lineage: Eukaryota > Metazoa > Chordata > Mammalia > Primates > Hylobatidae > Hylobates > Hylobates moloch. The sequence continues at coordinate 90,322,403 of NW_026652283.1, forward strand.
CCCGCCTCGGCCTCCCAAAGTGCTGGGATTACAGGCGTGAGCCACCGCGCCCGGCCAATAATAGTTTTTTTTTTTTTTTTTTTTTTTAACAAATGCTGCTGGGGACAACTAGATAGCTACATACAAAAGAATAAAGTTGGGCCCCTACTTCACGCCATACACAAAAATTAATTCAAAATGGATGAAAGATGTAAAAGTAAGAAGTAAAACTATAAAACTCTTAGAAGAAAGCATAGATGTAGAAGTAGAAACAACCCAAATGTCCGTCAGCTGATGAATGGATAAACAAAATGTGTTATATACATCCAATAGAATATTATTTGGCCATGAAAAGGAATGACATACTGATCCATGCTACAACATGGATAAACCTTGGAAAAGAAACATTTTGCTGAGTGAAAGAAGCCAAAAGACCATATATTATATAATCGCATTTATTTGCCCAGAGTAGGCAAATTCATAGAGACAGAAAGTAGTTTAGTGATTGCCAGCAGTTGGAGACTGGAGAGAATGGAGATCAGCTTTGTAATGGGTATGGAGTTTTTTCTGAGGGGTGATGAAAATGTTCTGGAATTATATAGTGGTGATGGTTGCACAATATTGTGAATATATCAAAAGCCACTGAATTGTACACTTTCAGATGGTTAAAATGGTGAATTTTACCTCACTAAAAAAATGAGTTTAGGAGGTTGATGTAACCTTGGTGAAACCAAGAACCATTTGGCATAATCGTGGATTTTGTTTTTGTTTTTGTTTTTTGAGACACAGTCTTGCTCTGTCATTCAGGCTGGAGTGCAGTAGCACAATCATGGCTCACTGCAACCTCTGCCTCCCAGGTTCAAGCAATTCTCATGCCTCAGCCACCTGAGTAGCTGGGATTGTAGGCGCATGCCACCATGCCCAGCTATTTTTGTATTTTCAGTAGAGACAAGGTTTCGCCATGTTACCCAGGCTGGTCTCAAACTCCTGGCCTCAAGTGATCCTCCCACCTTGGCTTCCTAAAGTGCTGAAATTATAGGAGTGAGCCACTGCACCCAGCCAATCATGGTATTTTAAAAAATTAATTTAATAAATATTTAGTGATTATCTTCAATGTGCTAGGTAGTGAATGGAATACATGCTAATAAGATCAAACCATAACAGTTGCACCTCAAAATCTTGAGTTTAGAGGAAGAAAGGGACTATTAAATAATTAAGTTTCATGTGGTAAATGTAACAGAACTGAGTAAAACTTGATCTAAAAGCACAGAAGAAAGTGAGAACAAGTTTGGGGAGGGGGGAGTTGAGAACGCCCTTCTAAAGGGGATATTTGAATTTGATTTTTAAGGAGAACAGTTTGCTGATTGAATGGAGGAGAAGCTGGAGAGTAGGTCAACAGTGTAAAGAACACGTGCAAAATCAGGAGATGAAAGAACAAGCCTTATTCCAAGAGTGAATCATCATGCATACCTTGAGGACTTGTAGAACCAAACTCTACCCAGTCCACACCAACCCAGACACAAATCTAAAACCTCCGCACAGACTCCCAACAGGCGGAAAGGATTTTAAGTCTTGTCAGCTATTACAAAGCTAAGCTAAGCCATCGAAGTCACAGACTACATGCAATGTATTGCCCCCTAGAGTTGGTTATGATGTCAACAAAAATCAAATTGGAAATGAAGCTTAAATTCACTAGATGGCAGTAGCTACAAAGCAGATATTTGTGTTACTTTATCTTTTCAGTATTCTAGCTTTAGGTGTTGACCACATCTTAGAGCTCAAACCCACAGGAGCTGGGAGCCAAGCCTGAGGGGGTATTGGTGAGTTCCTCAGCCAGCATGCATAGGTTACAGCTGATCACCTTTCCAGGTGCTGTATCCATCGTCACACTTCTTCCAATTAGTCCTTTCACCAAGAATCTGAAATGCTAATTCCTGTTTTTGAGTGCAGGGGAACCTCGTTTTCAGAGTATTTACTATTGGAGTACCTATAATTATAAGCTGGGAAGCAAAGGTCATCCCAGCACGAAATGTTCACTAACAGAACCTTATAAAGCTAGTCCCCACTCACACCTCCCTCCAGCTTAACACTGGCATCTACTCCCACCCAGTATTATTGCCAGGTGTTTTTACTGTGATTATTATGCTGACAAATTGCAAGGTGAAACTGCCAATCTCACAAACATGAAGGATTTCACTAAGATAATGAAAGCAATGGAGGAGGACTGATGGAATAATTATTAGAATGCCTCCAAGAAATGAGGGTCTGGCAGAGTTTGTCTGATTACAATTGAAGAAGAGAAAATTAACAAAAATGATGACATAATAGAGTCTTCAAAAGGGGATAATTAGAAATTCAAAGGGTTAGGAGAGATCCTGGAGAAAAGTGAAGTCCTCGATTATTTTGCAAAATTTACCTTCTTTAAAATCTTGAGATGAAGGTCAAATGAGAAATGATGGATGCCATATTTTGCTATGTTACAATTTTTTTTTCTTTTAGAAAAAAAGCACACCAAAATGAGTCTTGATTCAACCTCCTGTCCTAAGAATTTGTCTATAGTTGCAATTATAATCAAAAGTGGTTAAATGTAAAAGAAAACAAATGTAGTGTTACAATTTTTAGTTCTTTTAAAGCTAAAGCCTCAATCCACACTCTCCCTTACCTCCCTTATTTGCTGTAAAATGTGGCTTCCCATTTAAGTGGATTCATGTTAAGTGGACTTTTCCCAGGAATAATTATCCTTAAATAGGCTTTTTCTTTTTTTTTTTTTATTATACTTTAAGTTTTAGGGTACATGTGCACAACATGCAGGTTACTTACATAGGTATACGTGTGCCATGTTGGTGTGCTGCACCCATTAACTCGTCATTTAACATTAGGCATATCTCCTAATGCTATCCCTCCCCACTCCCCCGACCCCACAACAGGCCCCAGTGTGTGATGTTCCCCTTCCTATGTCCACGTGTTCTCATTGTTCAATTCTCACCTATGAGTGAGCACATGTGGTGTTTGTTTTTTTCTCCTTGCAATAGTTTGCTGAGAGTGATGGTTTCTAGCTTCATCCACGTCCCTACAAAGGACATGAACTCATTATTTTTTATGGCTGCATAGTATTCCATGGTGTATATGTGCCACATTTTCTTAATCCAGTCTATCCTTGTTGGACATTTGGGTTGGTTCCAAGTCTTTGCTACTGTGAATAGTGCTGCAATAAACATACATGTGCATGTGTCTTTATAGCAGCATGATTTATAATCCTTTGGGTATATACCCAGTAATGGGATTGCTGGGTCAAATGGTATTTCTAGCTCCAGATCCCCGAGGAATCGCCACACTGACTTCCACAATGGTTGAACTAGTTTACAGTCCCACCAACAGTGTAAAAGTGTTTCTCTTAAATAGTCTTTTTCTAAGAAACTCCTTAATTCTACCTTATAAGAGCTTACAGAGTCCACTAGGCATAAAAGCATCATAGAAGTGCTGCTATGTGTTTGGTTAGTGGAGATTGCAAACCTGATTCCAGACTCACTCATCCAGCTTCTTCCTCCAAGAGGAATGAGGTTTTCCTATGATGGCTACATCTACTTGCTTCAAACTTAAATCATAGAAATGCTGGGCTGGCTCATAAAAGCTGCCCTCTGGACTTCGTGAGAAATTCAGCTGCGGAGATAACTGTTCTTCCTTCCCTTAACGTAGTAGTCATATTTCTGAAAAACAGTACATATAAATATTTATAAAGTGAGTCTAATTCTAATCAGTTTTGGGAGGAGTTCCATGTTTAAAAAGCAAGACTTCTTTTTTATGGGAGGGAGTTGTTAAAGCAAAGAATCCCTTTGTTTTTGGAAGGGGATTATGAAAGTCCTTTTCTTCTCATCCTTAAGTTACAGATGTTTAATACATTTATTTTTAAAATCGGATTCTCTCCTATCAGCATACACCTTCATTGTCCCAAGTAAGGATATCTTGAATTAAAAGTATTAATCCATAAATATGTACCTTAACAGGCATTGGTTGGTATTCATGATAAACACTTACAGGTATTATGTGATACTGCACACTATGGGGAAAGCCCCACTGTCTAAGGCCTATGCTCCTTTCTGAATATTTGGAGATGGAAAATTAGAGATGAACATGGAGATTCCACATTCATTTATCTCCATTCTCAAGCACTAACTTACTCATTCAACAAGCATTTACTAAGTGTCTCATTTGTGTTCTATACACTGTTCTAGGCACATGAGATTGTCAGTGAACAAAACAGATACAGATCCTTGCCCTTGTGTAGCTAACATTCTAGTGGGGGCAGAGGAATACGTATCAAACCTAATAAGTTGTATAGGATGTTAAAAGAGAATAAGTACTATGGAAACAAAAAATAAAAATAAAGCATAGCATGAGGACTGGGATTTCTTTGTGGATTATAATTTAAATAGGGTGACTGGTATAGATGTATGGAGAAGGTGACAGTTGAGCAGAGACTTAAAGGAGATGAGGGAGCTAGGCATTTTCACATCTGGGGATGAGTACTCCAGCAGGGGGGATGGCCAGGGCCAAAACCCTAAGAGGAGAGCATCCTGGTTTGTCCCAGGAACATCAGGAAGACTAATGTGGTTGAAGTGGAGTAAGTGTAGGTAAGAGAGACCAAATGCAAGGTCAGAGATGTAACGGGAGTGAAGCAGATAGAACAGGGCTTTGGAGGTCATTGAGGTCACTGCGAAGACTTCGAGAGAAACAGAGAACCACGGGAAGGTTTTGAGCAGAGCAGTGACATGACATGACTTTATTAAAAGATCACTGGACTGCTATGTTGAGAACAGATTAGAGGGGGCAAGGGTGGAAGCAGGGGGATCAGTTAGGAGGCCACTTGTGGTAACTGAGGGAGGTATTGATGGTCATGTAAACCCAGGAGGAGGCAAAGAAAGTAGTAAGATGTGATTGGCAGTGAAGGAAGAATTAACATTTATCCTGTACGGTGGCATGATCAAGTGGCTACTCACTGCAGCCTTGAACTCCTGGGTTCAAGTGATCCTCCCGTCTCAGCCTCTTGGTAGCCAGGACTACAGGCATGCACCACCATGTTCAGTTGACTCTCCTTCTTGATGGGAGAAACTGCAAATTTACACAACTATAGGGCATGGAAGAGTTTGTTACCATCTTTGCAATATACCACAGGAGGGAAGACAGTGATTATGGATGCAGATGCTAATAGGTGGGTCAGTGCAGTTGTAGTATTATCGGAACATTCTCTTCTCAGCACTTTGATCTTCTCAAAAGTAGGGTCTCAAGTTCAAAGTCCACACAAGGCTGATGTTGATTTATTCATTTACAATAAGAGACAACACTGCCAAGATAACTGGGGCCTTATGGCAGCTTCCTAGAGTCTTTAGAAAAATGCTTCCTGGAAGCCACCTAATCATGAAGTCTGGGATTCCTGCAAATGAGGCTAACTGGATAAACGATGGTTGATGTCATGAATCTTGACAGCAAGATGCACTCATCCTTGAAAACGACAGACTTTTCAAGCAGATCGAAATACCTATCTGCTAGGCACTCCCTGCCCTGAATAATGCTACATGGGTGCTGCTGGGCTCTGTCTTTTGACTGTATTTTCTCTGTGAACCAGTGCCTATGTCCATCCACTCTTTCCATACATTTACATGTGTGTTAAGAGTGGGCTTCTACGACAAAATATCACAGGTGGGATGACTGAAACAAAAATTTATTTCTTATAGTTCTGGAGGCTGGGAAGTCTGAGATCAAGTTGCCGTACAATTAAATTCCTGATGAGGGCCCTCTTCCTATCTTGTAGATGGTCACCTTCTCGCTGTGTTCTCACATAGTAGACAGAAAGAGAGAGAGAGAGAGAGCGCTCATGCTCTGGTGTCTCTTCATCTTTTGCAAGGGTACCAGTTCTATCAGATTAGAGCCACATTCTTATGACCTTATTCACAGTCCTTATCTCTACATACATCCTTATCTGTACATTGGAGGGTTATGGCTTTGTATTAGTCAGGGTTCTTAAGAGAAACAAAATATAGATAGATAGACAGATAGATAGATAGATAGATAGACAGATAGATAGATAGACAGACAGACAGACAGACAGACAGATAGATAGATAGGTAGATAGATACACCGACAATTTATTGTGAGAAATTGGCTTACATTATTATGGAGGCTGAGAAGTTCCACATTCTGCCATCTGCAGGCTGCAGAACCAGGAAAAACTGTGGTGTAATTCTAGTCCAAACCCAAGGGCCTGAGAACCAGGGAAGCCAGTGCTGTAAATTCTAGACCAGGAGCAGGAGAATATTGAGGTCCCAGCTCAAACAGGCAGGTGGGAAGCAAAAGAGAGGAATTTCTCCTTCCTCTTCCTTTCTGTTCTATTCAGACCCCCAACAGATTAAATGATGCCCCCCGCCTCCCGACATGGAGGAAGGTGGTCCACTGAGTCCACAATTCAAACACTAATTTCATCCAGGAAACTTCATTCACATTTCTTCTTAAACTTCTTAAATTGGCCGGGTGCCGTGGCTCACGCCTGTAATCACAGCACTTTGGGAGGCCCAGGCAGGCGGATCACGAGGTCAGGAGATCGAGACCATACTGGCTAACACGGTGAAACCCTGTCTCTACTAAAAATACAAAAAATTAGCCAGGCTTGGTGACGGGCGCCTGTAGTCCCAGGCACTCAGGAGGCTGAAGCAGGAGAATGGCGTGAACCTGGGAGGAGTGAGCCGAGATCGCGCCACTCACTGCACTCCAGCCTGGGTAACAGAGGGAGACTCCATCTCAAAAAAAAAAAAAAAAAAAGGTCTTACATTAAAGCTTCCCTTGTATGCTGATATGGGCTTATTTGGGGCCAAGAAGTCACACTATGTCTTCTCTACCCTTTCCTGCCAAGCTTGTTAGCTTCCCAGGAAGTGTGTCTGTATCTTTGAGGGTGGAGGGGGGGTGAATGTAGATGCGAGGAGGTGGGGAGGTAGAATGAGAGGCAGGGGCGTTTCCCTTGACGGCTTCGTGGTGCTTTTGTGGGTCTTCAGAGACTGGCCTCACATTTCTGGCAGCCTCTCAGCTGCAGACAAATAGCTCCTCTGCTGGCCATGTGAGTCTGTCCCCTAGAGCCCTGTGAGTGTAGGTCCCTCCAGCTTCCATCTGTCTCCAGGTGGATCTTGTGAGCCAAGTCTATTTAAATTGTCTCTCCCCTTTGTCTCCCACTTGGTCCATAGAAACACTCCCCATGCTTTGGCTTGACAAACCCCTCCATGATCCACAGACACTGCAGACTCCAAGGGACTTAGGCCAACTTCCTCAGAAGTGCTCCTTGATGTCCTCTCACTAGGTTTAATGTAGGGGCTCGTAAACCTACGTGCTTATCTCTGATGGGTATGGGGGCAGAAGTAGGGAGGAATCATAATATACCAACAGTTCTCTCCAAAGAGATCCTCTTTCTCTTTTCCAGCTTGTGGCCTCTTAAACGTCAACAACAAATGGGAAAGTGGCCAAGAGTCTTGGAACCAGTTTTATGTAAGTCCTAGATATGTCCTAAACATGTTCTGAGCATTTCCTATGCTAGTCCAGCACTTCACCTTAAATGTGACGCTCAGTATCCTGAGTGCTCATTTTACCATCCTGTTACAGGTTCCTATACAGGGATCCAGGAGCTTAGCTGGTCCATCGTTCTGCCATGACAATATATAGGAATACTTTATAATTAGCATTAAGAAAAATAAGATTAATTGCAATCAAAGTATATCATTGAGTTAGTTTTCAGTCTTATCTTGTGTCTAGTTTGATTCCTTTCTTTCAGACCCTGAAACAAGAACTTGGATGCACAGAATTTATTTGGGGAGTGATCCCAGGAAGACCAGTAGAGGACAGAGGAGAACGAGGCACGGAAAGGAGAAAAGTCCATGTAGAGTATGCTAATGAATGGTTACTGCATGGACAGCTAGGGCTGCACTGCACTGGGACCCTCTAAGAGACTGCATGGAAGATGCTGCAAAATCTTCCCACCAGAGGAAGGCAAGGCTGCTTCCCATGTAATTTGTGGAGAACTTGCCCCCAGTGGTGTTAATTGCAGCCCCCTACTCCAAGTTCCCTGCATTGGAACTTAGGTGGGCTGGGATAGGTGGGATATTGGACAGGGCATAAACAGCAGCTGATACCGTTGCACACAGGCCAGGAGAAAAGTGATGAAAAAAGACTGCTTTGGTGTTTCTTTCTTTGAATGTGTAGATTTTCCTATCTCAGACCTCTGTTTCTTCTGCATTTGCAGTGCCTCCCTGTAGTTTTATGAAATCTTAGTGACCAGAAGTTTCTCTTGGCCTGATGTTATGATCAACACATGATTTGTTTCTTATAGTAAAACCAATTTCCCTCCTGTTTAGTATGAAAGTATGTGATTGGAAACTAGAAGTTTTAGAGGAGGAGAAGGGAGCCAAGCCTAGCATAACTCTGAGACATCTGCTGTACGACATAACCTGGCTGAGGAGAGTGAGACCCAGCTTTGGCTCAGTGCCTCTCAGTGGCATTTGAGATTGACTTCTGTTAGGGCTCTTTTTTTCTGATCCCAGTAGCCTTCATCCTGGATTCTTCAATGAATAAAACTCCCAGAGGTGCTCCAGTGTCTGGTGTATGTTGTCCCTTACAAGGCCCTTCAAAAAGGACACTATTCATCTCCCATGGCCACCCCAGAGGAGTCCAGGTGGATTCTCAAGCACTTGGGAGCCACAGTCATCTCAAACAATCACGATCACAGGTAATCTGAGGCAGAGGAATGCCTCGAGAGAACCACATATTCTTTTCCTCTTATTGCAACCCATTAGGGACCAGTTCTCTGGGGCTGAGTGGGCAGAGTGCAGCATTAGCTATTCCTCCTGAGAATCGGGGATGTCTGTACCTGACCTAGGACTGAGCTGGCAAGTGTGTGTGGTAAGGTAGGAGACTGGCATAGGAAGCTCTCAGCCTGGCCCACAGCTGAAGGCTAGGCAGTGAACAAAAGCAAAATGGAAAAGGGAAAGGTAGCCAGTAAAACTCTACCTGCCCTTGATGTATCAAGAAAAAGCACTTGATTAGATGCAAGTCCCAGCTGGGAGATATGATGCTTGGCAAGTTACTTAACCTATCTGTGCATTGGTTTCCTAATCTGTAATATGGTGACCATGCCATCTTCCGGGGGTTGCTGAAAGTATTCGGTGGGACTAAAGGTATGAAAGAGCTTTAGCATGACGCACAGACTGTAAGGGTATTTTCTTTTACTATTTGAAATGAATCAGGTAAAAGGTATAAGGGATTCTTTCTTTTGTTGACACATGAGTCATTCATATAATATGCATGAGCAAGAGAGATATAATGGGAAGTTGACTGTCAAGGCAGGGAAGACAGATCCACCAGAGGATGCAGGTTGTTTGTAAAGACAGATAACAGAAATCAGCAGTTATATTTAGTAAAACCATAAGCCTAGGGGAGAGCAGCATGTTGTCTATCAATATTCCGAGGCATAAAAGCACAGAGCATTCTTGAGGAGGATTGAGCGTTGAGCTGCACAGATGATGTGGCCATAGCCAATCCTGGATAGACTGAAATCCAGGTCTTTTCTCTGTAACTTAATCATGACATATCAGTTCATCAGGCCTTCAATGAAAAGCTTCACTGTTAGAATATAGGTGGAATGCAAAGGATGTATTGGACTTCGTTTCTGCGCTCAAGAATCTTTGGGAAAGCAGAAGTGTGAAACAACTGGGAGTTATTTGCAATCTAAAGAACAGACTGGCCAGGCATGATGGCTCATGCCTGTAATCCCAGCACTTTGGGAGGCCGAGGTGGGCAGATCACCTGAGGTCAGGAGTTCGAGACCAGCCTGGCCAGCATGGCAAAACCCCATCTCTACTAAAAGTACAAAAATTAGCTGGGCGTGGTGGCGCACGCCTGTAATCCCAGCTACTCAGGAGACTGAGGCATGAGAATCACTTGAACCTGGGAGGCAGAGGTTGTAGTGAGCCAAGATCATGCCACTGCACTCCAGCCTGGGGAATAGAGTGAGACTCTGTCTCAAAAATAAAATACAATAAAATAAATAAATAAAAAATAAAGCACAGACTGCCAATTCAGCTGCTCACCAGGACCCAGCAGGGGATGTAGCTAAGCAAGCAGGCCAGTTATAAGAAAAACAACAGCATAGGTGCCAGGTAAATGACATTTGACCTTAACATCAACTCCGCTTCCAAATTGTCCAGTGAAAATGGAGGCCTAGGATTGTCAGATCTTTTGGTTTTATCCAAAGTCAGAAATCCAAATTTTTATACAAATTTTGTCAATTTTTGTAAGCTCTCAAGTAACTTTAGGAAATTGCACAACATTCTCAGGTCAAACAAAGAGGTCTTCATCTCTCTGTGATCTCTGCAAACACATGGTTGTGAGTAGGAAGGTTGGGGAGCTCAGAGAGAAAGGAAGAGAGGGTGGGGTGAGCATAGTGTCCAGAGCCTGAAGGATGGATTCTGTGAGCTGGCAGGAGGGCAGGTCTCCAGCTCCCTCTGGGCAGAGGAAAGAGTCCATAGGCTCATCTTCCCTGTACCCAGTTGCTGCCCAAGGACTGGCCCTGGCTTGGTTTGCTTCTCCTTCTGAGCAACTGTTTCCTTCAGAGAAATGGTGGGGCATGGGGAGGATAGTCTTAATTTGTTTTTTATAAAACAATATTTAGTTGTAAAAGTGATTCAAGGTGAAACTTTCTAACTTTTAGAAAGTATAAAATACTTGTTTCACTTCACTCCCATCCATTTCTAAGACGTAATCACTGATAACATTTATTTTTCCATATCATTCCGGAAATTTCCTAAGCACAAAAAACCATATACATGATTATTTTTTCCCCCAGGAGACGGAAGAAAGATGTGATTGGCCGCTGAATGGGGAGCGGAGTCCCCACTCTGTGCATTTGTGCCTGCAGTGTCTCCTGCTTGGAAGGTCCTTCCCTTTCTTCTCATCTCCTTTACTGCCTTGAAAGACACACAGTGTGGTGGTGAAGAACACAGACCCCTGAGTCAGACTTTCTGGCTCCACATCCTGCCTCTACCAATTACTAGCTCTGACCTGTGCCGAGTTTCTCAACCTTTTCATGCCATGATTTTCTCATCTGTGGAAAAGGGATTGGAAGCAGACTCTATCTCAAAGGGCTGTGGGGAGGAATGAATGTGTTAAAGTATATAAAGGGCTTGCACAGGATTTGGCACGGAGCATGTGGTATGTAAGTGTTTACTACTGTTATTGTTCTCAAAGGCCCAGCACTTGTTTCCTTCCTAGTAGGAAACCATTCTCAATTATCCCTAATCTTTGCTCCTCTCTCCTCCTCCAATTTACCTCTTTTAATGCGAATTATGCCATCTAAATTGGCACCTAATTATATTGCCTCACATTATCTCACCACCTATCATACATGCAAGCATAATGCTGACTTTTTGAGGGCAGACACCATGCCTTTTACTCCTTTGTGCCCACACAGAGGCATTGTGTGGGCAGATTTGGGTCAGGAATGCAGGTGTAAGGGCCTCCATGTCTGTGTTCGGTCTCTGCCCCTTATTGCAGAGATGAGTGAGATGCAACAGGGAGCCCGGGGCCCAGCAGTTTCTCCCCTCCAGCACCTTGGATAAGGGGGAGATGGAGTGCCTCCCTTGCCCTGAGCTGCTCTTTATATTCCCCAGAAGTTGCTCTGCCAAAATTTAGAGCCAACTGTTTTAGAAACTCTCGGCAGCACCAGGGCCCTAAGGGCAGCAATGCTCTGCACTTTCCCTGCTCCCCAGGGAGCCTCTGAGCTCATCTCAGTAAAACTTTAATGCCTGGAAGTCAATTAGAGTGAATTCTCCTGTAATCAAAAGAGGCAATGCTTTTATTGGAAAGGTGCAAACTGGAAGAGAAAGATGACAGCTGTGTGAGCCTCTGGAAAGCTAATGGCTTGGACTGGGAGCATTATTTCGACAGAGTCACCCTGTGTCTACCAGGCACCAAGGCAAAATGAGAGGGGGTGGGGTGGACGGGGGGAAAGGATTGTAGGGGTCCTTAATGATTATTTTCATAATGTGCTGCAAAGTTCCCAGAGCATGTTCACACATTTGCTTTCCTAAAATCCCCTATCAGTTCCACAATGTGGAATTACTCACTAATTCCCATTTTACAGAGGAAAAACTGAAGTTCAGAGAATTTAAGTATGGAACTGGAGTTGGAACACTAGCCTGTCCACTTCTTTTCAGAAAGCAGACCTGGCTGGACTGAGGCATGTGGATGAGGAAGAGGAATCCCTGCTCTTTCTAAGCACATTCTTCAAAGGCACCATCTTTTTGTTGCCTGTTGAAGGAATTCTGAAAAGCAGTTAGAGGAAGTCATGTGAAATTTATGACTTGAACATCAGTGGACAGATGAACAGGTTGTACCTAGCTGTTCCAGTTACTACTGTTACATAACAGCTCACTCCAAAACTTACTGTCTTTGAACAACCATTTTAGTATACTCACAGATCTGTGGGTTAGGGATTCAGTCAGGGCAGCGGGTCTCTGCTCCATAATGCCTGGAGCCTCAGTTAAAAAAAAAACTTTTAGGCAGGGGCTGGAATCTTCTAATGGCCCAGCTGGCTGGAAGTCCAAGATTGCTCATTGCATGGCTGGAGTTAATGCTGGACGCTGGCTGGACGCTCAACTAGGGCTGTTGACCAGAGCGCTACGTGTGGTCTCCCCAGCACGGCGGTCTCAGGATGTCTGGAGATCTTATATGGAGGCTGGCTTTCCCCCAGAGTGAGCATCACAGGAGAACCAGGCAGACTTTTGTTGACCCTTCATCACTTCCACCTTACTCTAATGGTTGCAGCAGTCACAAACCTGCCCAGACTCAAGAGAAGGGACATAGAGCCCCACCTCTCAGTGGTGCCAAAGAATATGCAGCCATTGTTTTTAAAAAACCACATACTGCCTTTTTCCTTTATGTCCTTATTCTTTTATTCTCCTGTGACCCCATCAGTCCCAACTTTAGGAGTTGTAGTAGGAGTCAGCAGGTGCTGGAATCCCGTCTTGGCTTTGCCACTCACTAGCTATGTGAGCTTGGACAAGCCACTTACCCCATCCGCATTCCTATTTCCTCATTTATAAAATCAGAGTTGTAACAAAAATAAACTTTTAGATATCTCCTGTCACTTATAAAATATCTTTAAAGTCTAGCAGTCTCATAAAACTCTGAACAGAATTGTTATGAGGGGTGGGAATACTCCCAAGCTGCTGGCAGAACTCTTTTGTTGGGCAGAATCCTGGTGACAAGACGAATAAATAAGGCAATGGCCTTCAGAAACAATGGCAGGGAGATGGAGTAAGGGCGGGACAGGGGAAAGATGTGTGCGAGGACTACCTGAGACAGAAAGAGACTGCAAGGTGTGTGGAGGGCAGGTATGATCTGCAGACAGGGAAAGAACTATAACAAGGAGGGATGGGGGAGCCCAGAGACTTGTGATGGAGACCACAGGGTCTGTACTGGCCAGGAGGTGAATGATGGAATTGTCTAGGCTCAGAGAATGAGAGATCGGTGATAAATAAGGAAGGAAGAGTATTTCTCCTTCAGAGCCCTGTGTGGCTCAGCCCAGGGCTAGAGAGGCATGCAGGGAGACTGGCTGGAAGGATGTTAAGGGCAGGTATCAAGGCTGTGGACTCAGGGGAAGTCACAGGCAGGCAGGGCCAGCTTTATGTGTGTGTAACCAGTGCAGTCACACAGGGCCCTGCACTCAGAAGGCCCAGTGCTTTAATGCTCTGTTGTCACCGTTCTGAAATTCTTAATTATTTATGGACAAGGAGCCTCAAATTCCCATTTGCACCGGGCACCACAAATTATGTAGCTAGTCCTGGAGGCAGGATGGTATGACTGTTTCCTTCATGCTTGATTCTGAGGCTCAACTGCAGACTTTGTGCTCAAAATCCTTCCCAGGATAGCAAAGTTGAGTTATGTGCCAGCTCTGCACATGTGGGCTGGAGGCAGAAACAGGACAGTGAAATATTCTGCCACTGGAGAAGCCAGACAGGTTTGGGATGTGGTCTTTTATTAAGAAAACTTCTCCTCAAGGCTGGGCCTGGAGCAAGAGGGCACCTTGGCTCCCTGAGAGAGCAGCCCTGGGCTCTGTGGCTTCACAGAGCCTGCTCTTTGCATTTTTAAGTAAGATTCAGCAAATTTGATCAACTAGGCTTCACTGAAGTGCCAGTGTCCAGAACGAGTGTGAGGTCGCCTCAGGGATGAAGTTAGAACACTTCAGGTCACATGGGCAAATGGTGTCTCCTTTGTGTGATGCCTGCTCTTAGGAGAAAACTCTTGGATCTCAGACTGTCTTGGGGAGATTACTACTTTCCTCAATACTTGATCCACATTCCTTGAGGAGTCCCTAAGAAGGTTCAGGTACCGAGAGAGAGCCCTGTCCCTATGGAAGAAGCTGTAAGCTAGAAATATGGGCCCCAGACATGCTTGTGCCATTAGCCAGCCTTGCAAGGTGAGTGACTCCTAGAAAGGACAGGAAAGGGGTGTGTGTGTGTGTATGTGTGTGTGTGTGTGTGTGTGTGAGAGAGAGAGAGAGAGAGAGGCACTGGGAGGGAGAGAAAGGGAGGGAGAAGAAAGAGGAGGGAAGAGGGGAGAAAGGAGAGATGAAAAGAGGACAGGACAGGAAAGAGGAGGGATGGATGAATGCCTGTGATGTTAATTTTCCCATCCTCCCTTCCAAAGATATTCAGCTTCTGTCTTTTACTGAGCATTAGTCACTATGTACTGTGTTTGGGGTGATTTCACATCAAACACTTGTGTGTGTGTGGTAGGCAGAGCCTTGTGTTTCTCAATGGGATGTGTCTCTACTGGCCTTGCTGTAGTTGTCCAGGCGCGGAAAGAAAGGGGTAGGGGTACAAAAATGCAGAGGACTGAATTCCACCTTGACCTGTCAAGGGGAAAGTAGTCTCACAGCTGGAAAATGACATATGGCTCTATAGATCCTTGCTCCAAGAGACTCAGTACAAACCTCAAACACAAGGCTGTGATCTGCATGGCCAGGCTGCAAAAATCACAGGGTTAATTGCAAGACTTACACTCTGGTTTTATCAGTATTGTATGGATCTGCCCCATATTTCAAAGCCTCCTTGTCCTTTGTTTGTTCCTCTCCAACATGGGTTGATCTCTGGCTCATTCCCCAACTCTACTCCCACTCAATACAACAACGACAACAACAACAACAATAACAACAACAACAACAGCACACACACACACACACACAGAGGGAGAGAGAGACAGAAAGAAAGAAGGAGGGAAGGAGAGATACTTGCATCTTCAACCTGGTTAGCAGCCTGGATTGATTTCCTTTTACATCTTCAGTTTCGGGGTTCCCTCTTCTTTCTTGCGGTCACCTCACTGCATCACCGTTCATAAAGCCTGGTGGGCCACTCAGTATGTAAGGCAGAAGCAGGGTCTGTCCAGCTCAGTTCACACTTTAATGGGGAACACCCAGCTCCACTGAAGTCTCCATTCCATGTGTCTGGAATCATTCCCTTTGACCCATTTGTACCTCTCTGAATCCGATCATTCCACTCCTATTCCTGCATATTCTTCAGTTCCTCTTTATTAGACTGGCCTCCCTGACACACCTGCTGGCTCTGTCTGCACTTCTTCTGGCAGCAGTGTGGATGGTGTGGTGACCATACATTGAAATGGCCCCTAGTGATTCTCAGCTCCTAGTATTCATGCCTCTGGGTAGTCTCCTCCCACAATGAAGGCGGCTGATCTGTATAACTCACAGGATATTGTGGAAATCAAAGAGTGTGACTTCCAAGGCTAGACATTGTGGCTTTTGCCTTACTTTCTTACATCACTTGTATAGGACACTCAAACAGACTGTGGAAAGGTCCAGGTAGGGAGAAATGGCAGTTTCCCACCAATAGCCAGTACAACCTCGCCTCATGAGCGAGTCACCTGCAAAGCAGACCCTTTAGTCCTAACCAAGACCAACTAGCTAACATCTTGACTGCAACCTCAGGAGAGATCATGAGCCGGAGGAACCCAGCTAAGCCATTCTGGAATTCATGACCCATAGAAACTGTGAGATGGTAAATACTTATGGCTATTTTAAGCCACTAAGTTTTGAGGTCATTTCTTACACAGCAGTAGATGACTAATACTTTAAATGACATGTCTCTTCTAGTTTTCACCATCCCAGCAAATGGCAAATCCATTTGTGCTGTTGTTCAGTCCAAAATCCAAGACTCAGCCTTGATTATACTTTTCCCCTCACAATCCACATCAGCAAATTATGTAAGACAGCTTTTCCTTGAAATGGTATCACAAATCTATCTGCCTTTCTCCATCTTCACTGCCATAACTCACACCCAAGCCATGGTCACCTTCAGCCTGCACTCCTGCAACAGTGTCCCCACTGATCTTTTCATTTTTACACCTGTCCCTAACAGTTGATTCTTAAGACAGCCAGCAGGCTGGGTGCGGTGGCTCATGCCTGTAATCCCAGCACTTTGGGAGGCCGAGGTGGGCGGATCACGAGGTCAGGAGATAGAGACCATCCTGGCTAACACGGTGAAACCCCGTCTCTACTAAAAATACAAAAAAAAAAATTAGCTGGGCGTAGTGGCGGGTGCCTGTAGTCCCAGCTACTCAGGAGGCTGAGGCAGGAGAATGGCATGAACCCAGGAGGCAGAGCTTGCAGTGAGCCAAGATTGCGCCACTGCACTCCAGCCTGGGCAACAGAGCAAGACTCCATCTCAAAAAAAAAAGACAACCAGCCAGAAAGACATTTTTTAAAAAAATCCGAATATGTCAACCTCTGTTCAAGCCCTCCTGTGGCTTTCATTGTATCACAAAACTGAAATAGTCTGTTGCAGCCTAGTGACCATATATAATCCAGCCCCTGCCTACATCTCTGCCTCATCTCCTACCATGCTTGCTCACTCACTCAACTCTAGTCACACTGGCCTCCTCACTGCCCTTGAATATGTTTCTGAGTCAAGGTCTTTGCATTTGCTTATTTTCTTGGAATGTTCCTTCCCCCAGACTTTCGCATGCCTTGTTTTCACACTTCATTGAAAGTTCAACATGAATTTCAGCCAGGCACAGTGGCTCACGCCTGTAATCCCAGCACGTTGGGAGGCCAAGGTGGGCGGATCACCTGAGGTCAGGAGTTTGAGACCAGCCTGGCCAACATGGTGAAACCCTGTCTCTACTAAAAATACAAAAATCAGCCAGGCATGGTGGCAGGTGCCTGTAATCCCAGCTACTTGGGAGGCTGAGGCTGGAGAATTGCTTGAACCTGGGAAGCAGAGGTTGCAGTGAGCCAAGATCATACCATCACACTCCAGCCTGGGGGACAAGAGTGAGACTTTGTCTCAAAAAAAAAAAAAAAAAGCTCAGCACAAATTTCACCTCCTCGGAAAGGCTTTCCTCGACAATTCAATATAAATATCTCCCTTTTACCATCTACCCCTTTGTCTTCACCACTAAGGTGCCATATTGGAGTTGGGGTTCTTGGGTTGCAAGCAACAAAAACCAGCTTTCTTATTTAAACTAAAATAACAATTATGGGAAGGTAGGGGGAGCTCTTTAGATTGAATGCAATGTTGAAGAGCCAGAAGGAGGCAGATACTTAGCAGCTCTGAACATGTTGGTCTCCAGATGAATAGAGCGCCTTCCTCAACAGAGAGACCCATTGAAGAATGAGTACATTCCTAGAGAATGTGGTCTAAGAGGATTATGAGTGAAAAGGACTTGATGGTCATGGAGCAAGACTGCTCTGGGATTCCTCCTTTCCTGGTGGTTGCAGAGAAGGAACAGTGGGAAAGAGGATGCCTGTAGAAGGATGACTGGTGTAGAAACTTTCCCAAAGCAATGGGACTAAAAAGATTTAGAAATGTGATCAGCAGGACTTCATTTTACCCTGCTCTCCTGGGAACAAATCAATGAGGTGATCATTATCTTCACCAGAGGCCCATTTAGAAATAGAACATTTTTAAAAGCACACAGAACAGAAGGATTTGTAATGTGTAAGTTTATCTCTAAGTAATTTCTCTTTCTAACTTCCTGGTGGATGAAACCCAATACAAGTTAGCTTAAGCAAAAAAGGTTTTTGTGTTCTTTGTTTTTTAAGTAGAGATAGTTCTTTCGTAAAACCACAGGACTGTCATGATGGTCAAAGGACTAGAACCAGAAACTTAAGAGTCATTAGCAACTCAAAGAGATTCCTTTTGGATTTTCTTTCAAGCTCCCTTATGGGGTAGGGGTTGTCCTTAACTTATAGATGAGGAAACTGAGACACAGAGGTTAAGTAACTTGCCTTAGGGTCACACTTGGCTTTACCTTTATGATAGGAGGGTCCTTGTTTGTCTTGAGGGTTTCAGAATTTCCTTGTTCATTTCTCTATTACTTTCTTTCCCCATTCAAGTGAGACTCAAGTTGCCGACACAGGGGAGGTCAGGCCACAGAGGAACCAGTGTCTATTGAAACTCTATTTTATAAGGCACAGTGAGCACCTTTCCTCAGCCCCCAATGCCCCTTCTTTCTAGGAGCCTTAACTTAACTAGGGGAGCTCAAAGTCATGCACCTTTTGCCTAGGTCTGAATATTGAAGAATGGCCTGACCACTCTGGGGAAGGTGACATGGAGCAAAAATCATCAAAGCTCAGGGGTGAAGAGGAATCATGAAGGCCATCTAATGCAGGGGCCACAAACCCACATGCAGCAGGAACAACTCAGGTACTATAAAGGAAGTAAGGAGCACAGTAAGAAGAGTGGTGAGGTCTGTGGCTAATGGTCTCATCTAAAACAGCCTTCCCTATTCAGCTCTGGCTTCTTGCTGACATTTTGGACTCATATTCAACATTGTTAGATTTTCTGAGTTTTCAAGAGAAGCCAGAATTTCCCCCCCACCCACTTCATATTGTTGTGAAAATTAAATAACTCACATAAGGTGATTGGAAGATGTGTCTGGCATATGGGGTAAGCTTTCAGTAAGTGTTCATGGCTATAATAGCATTTCACAGATGTGGAAACCAAGGCCCAGAATGGTCTCCCCCAAGATCACTTTTATTGGAAGATGTTACATGACAGCCCAGGATCCTGACCCTGGGTCCAGGGTTCTTCCTTCCTGGTTTTCCTTTCCTGACCCCCACCCCATCCTTGAGCCATCACCATTGTCACTGTGTAGCATGACATATTTTAACTAACTATATACTGCTTCACCACTGTATCTTTCATGTATTATGTCTGCTGATTCTCTACTTTCAGAGAAATTTTCCTCCCTTAGTAAATGAAACCTATTTCAAAGCTTGTTCCAGTAAAACAATCCACTGGGTTGTTCGTATAAAAGCAATAGCTCTGAAGCAGCTCCCCACCCTGCCTTATTAGTTTGGCAGAGCTGTATTACATAATCTCAGACCTTTCCATTTAAGTCAGGGGCTCACCCACTGTTTACCCAGAGCCCATTAAACCATTAAGAAAAAAGGATGCCTTAGTGGGCCAGGAAGACTTGTGCACTTTGTTGGGAATGAAGCTAATTTCCTCTTGCTCTGTGGAAAGAAATGCGCTTTACACCCAGTAAAAGTTCCAGGAATTCTGCATCCTGTAGTGGTCCAGATGTGGTCCCACAGAGCAGGCAGCAGGGACTGCCATTTCCCTCTTAGTACTCACAGCTCCAAATGGGCCAGGGTTGGCCCAAGTTGGTACTTTCATCTTTTGCTCAATCCCTCAGTTCTAAGTTAATGCCATCTCCTTTTGCACTACATGTCAGCTTCATTCGGCTCACTGGTACACCTGAGGCTGGATGGGACCACACTTGACCCTTGTGGTTTTGTTTGTTTTTGTTTTTTTCTTTTTGCTATTTGTTTTGTTTTGTTTTGTTTTTTGAGACAGTCTTGCTCTGTTGCTCAGGCTGGAGTACAGTGGCATGACCTTGGGATCTTGACTCACTGCAACCTCTGCTTCCTGGGTTCAAGTGATTCTCATGCCTCAGCCTCCTGAGTAGCTGGGACTACAGGTGCCTGCCACCGTGCCCGGCCAGTTTTTGTATTTTTAATAGACAGGATTTTGCTATGTTGGCCAGGCTGGTCTCAAACTCCTGACCTCAGGTGATCTGCCTGCCTCAGCCTCCCAAAGTGCTGGGATCACACAGGAGTGAGCCACTGTGCCAGGCTGTCCCTTAGGTTTTTTGAACTGGAATTCTCCCTGTGGATTGCCCTGGTGCTAGATTCATGCTTGGCCTTGGGATGGCTACTATGGCACTTTCTCCAAAAAATTTGCCATAAATCAGATGTCTGCTGCTCTTTCCTGAAACCGTGGATGAGGAATACACACACACACACACACACACACACACACACACACACACACACACAACCCAGGAACACTGATCCCTAAAGGTACCAGGAAGATGGGCCCTGGAGGCACTGGCCACCTTGGTGCTCAATGTTGCTGCTTTTTCAGGCCTTCTCTCCTCACAGTGCTCTATTCACATTGG
The DNA here is from genome assembly GCF_009828535.3 of Hylobates moloch. NCBI lineage: Eukaryota > Metazoa > Chordata > Mammalia > Primates > Hylobatidae > Hylobates > Hylobates moloch. Next base: position 90,342,893 of record NW_026652283.1, read on the forward strand.
AGCCAACTTCAAGCCATTTTCCAGGTCTGTTTTTCTGAATTACTTGGAAATGTAATTAAAGTACCAAAGAAGGCACTCTTTGAATTTGTCCAACAGGTCAGGAAGTGACATTCCTGGATAATAAGAATTTCTGTAATACATGGAAATCTCAACTCAGAGAAGGCTTGTTAAACATGTGGTTGATCAGGTTAGGGTTTTTCTGAATTAGGAAGATAAGGAAGAAAACCAAGAGCCACAGCATAAACTGTAGCCTTGGAAACTGTGTCATACTAGTGGAAAATGCAGACAGAAGGGTAGACATCTACATAAAGGGCAGACAAAGGATTTCTCCTGAAATTGAAGAAAACCAATTACAGAGTTTGTTCTGCTACTGACAAACAGAGTGAGATACTGTGTCTGGTGTTCTAGGGTATCTCACCCTGGTTTTGATAGACCATTTCTCCACTGCATCAGAAATTTCAGGCTCTGTGTAAGTTGTGGTTTAAAAAAAAGTGTGTCTCTGACTATCCGGTCTCCTTTGGCTCAGCTTCCACTCCCAGCGAGTAAATCTCTGGTTATTAATTTGGTTTCCTTGGTAGCGTGATGTTGGGGAAAAGCTGCCCTGGATAGCAGTCAGGACTATTTTCTTAAATAAATGAAATGTTTCTGAATCATCAAAGGTGGGGATAAAATTCTGGATCTGACCTGATTTATCTGTAATCCCCTCTCTGCCAGAAGCAACCACCTCCAGAAAACCCAAAAAGCCCCCAGAGGTCTCTCTTGAGCTCATATACACTTGAAACCAGGCTACAGTTTATAACACCTCTTCACATGTCTTTCCTTATCCTCTCACTTTTCCGATGATGTTTAGTTTACCATCTCTGTATCACAGACTCAGAGAGGTTCTGTGACTTGCTTGGACTCCACAGTAAGAGCGTATTGCAGCTGCGGCTCCATGACGGACATCACTGAATCACAGTTGCCTGCAGTTGTTCCGGGTCTTTTGTTGGATTGCTTCCCCATTAACTTCCCTTCCTGGAGAGATGGTTTTAGAAACCAATTTGCCTCTGGAGGTGATTCCCCTTGTTTCTGCCATTCTTTTCCCTGAGTGCAGTTTTCCATGGTTTTCCCAGGATCCATGTAATGTAAATGATTCTATTCTTTCAATGTGAGTTGGTATTTTTTTTTTTTTTCTCAAAGAAAGCAGAAAGAGATATTTTCATTCACACCCACTGTGAGTTGTGCCTAAGTTGATGACTCCTCCAGCATTTACGAGCACCCAGCAGCAAGGGTTGTCTGCACCTCTGAGAGCTTCCTCAGCTGTGGGGACTAACACTGAGTCGCTCAGGTTCTCCTTCTGCCTGGTGCCCTGGGCCTGGTGCTGGTGTGGGTGTGATGTGGGCCATAGGTGAGCTGCAGGCCAGGGTTGAATCTCAGGGTGACCACAGAACAGCAAGCGGCTTTCTCTTCTGTTGAGCAGAGAAGCTGAACGGGCAGGGTGGGGTCTGCACTAAGGGGGGTTTTAAATGTTTGCTGGGGAAGCCTTGATGTGATCTGTGGGGAATTGGGAGTTGGGAGACTTCCCAGTTTCTCAGCTAAGAGGCAACCTGCCCATATATGAATTTAGGACTGTGCCTGTTAGAGAATCCATTAGAGAAGACAAAGGCTGGAGGGGTCTGTTAGAATGGTCGAGATGCCAGGGACAAGAGCGTGACTTAGAGATTGGCAGTGGAGATAGAGAGATTTTGGAGAAACACTATGCAGACTTGGCAGAGAAATGATCAAATTTTTTTGGTGTTTTATGAAATGTGAAGTCTAAAAGAATCATGGAAGGCTGTTTTAAACCTTGTTAGTCATATCTTTATTTTTCCATATGGAAGCCCCTGCGTATCTGTCACAGTCTTGTGTGAATGGGATGACACAGATCTGCCAAGGATGGACCATGGAGATGGCAGTATCTGGAGGACTCAGAAGATTCAGAAAGCACTGACTCTCAAAACCTGTGAGCACTCTCACAACCTCAAAACCTGTGACCCAGCTGTGCCTCCTTGGTCAAAGGAAGCAGTGGTGACCTCACCGGGGAACGCTTACAGTATCTCACACCACATAATCAAGTCAGAAACACAGGTGTTGAGTAGGGAAGAAAAAAGTTACGTCTGCAAGGAATTGCACTTTACTACTTAGATTTCAAAAACCTGGTAACCATTCAGTCACTCATTCACTCTTTCCTTCGTTCAGCAAATACTATTAAATGCCTACAGTGTATCAGGCACCATGCTAAATTCTGGAAATTCAGTGGTGAGCAAAACCAGTAATAGTCATAGCCCTGGTGAATTTACATAACAGAGGCTAATCAATTTCACAAACAAATGCAAAACTGTCCCTGGGAAAAGTGCTAGGAAGGAGAGACCCACGGCTCCCTGAGGCCTGAGGTAGAGAGGATTTGGCCCAATTAGAAGGTCTTTAAAGGTTTCCCCAAGGCTGACCTTTGAAAGGCTGGAAGGAGGTAAGTAAACATGATGGGGAAGAGGGTTTTAGGTCAAGGAATGGCATGTGCAAATACCCTGTGGCAGTGACATGGCAAGGACAGAAAGAAGGCTGCTGTGGAAGGGCCAGGAGGAGAGCGGAGGGGCCAAGGCTGGAGGGGACAGGGCCAAAGCACGCTGGGTCCACAAACCACATTAGGGAGCTTTTCTTTATCCTTCCTTATCATGTTTAAATTTAATAACAGCAAATTATCTTCATTTCACTTTATATTACTTTCTGTTTATGAAAAGAGTTATTAATTTTTTTTTGAGACTGGGTCTTACTCTGTCATCCTGACTGGAGTGCAGTGGCGCAATCTCAGTTCACCACAACCTCTGCCTCCCAGGCTCAAGCAATTCTCCTGCCTCAGCCTCCCGAGTAGCTGGGATTACAGGCGTGTGCCACCATGTCCAGCTAATTTTTGTATTTTTAGTAGAAACGGAGTTTCACCATGTTGGCCAGGCTGGTCTTGAACTCCTCATGTCAAATGATCCACCCACCTGGGCCTCCCAAAGTGCTGGGATTACAGATATGAGCTACCATGCCGAGGAAAAGTGTTATTCATTTTTAATGAACAGGAGTGACATACAGATTTTAAAAAGAATATATCTAAGAATAAAAATGGACTTGATATAAATAAAAATAGTAAGTTAATAGTTATACAGGTGGTCGGTAGAAGTGGCAAAAATGGCAAACCTGGAGCAGAGATGACTGTGGTGGAAGGAATGTGGGTTCTGGAGGAGGCAGATGTGGTTGTGGATCCTGGCCTCTCCACCACCAGCTCTGTGATCTTGGCATTGAGCATCAGTTTTCTTGTCTGTAAAATGGGGATAGTAATACCTGTTGTATGTGGGTAGTTGCAGTGAGTAATAAAATATTGCAGAAGGTTCCAACAGTGCTTGGCACATCATAGGCAATCAGTGAATGTATGTTCTTCTAAAAGGAAAATGATTTTCTGAAAGCATTGAGAATAGTAATATTGGTGGAGAGAGGCTGAAGATGGTCTGACTATTCAAATATTCCTGGTGAGAGGTGATGCAGATTTAATATGGGATGGTGGCAAGAAGAGAAAACTCCATGGAGGAGGTAGACTTGAGTTATGCCTTTGAAAGAATGGCTTATCTGCTGATTAATCAATATGTAGAGAGAAAAAAAACACGTATTCCAAGTAGAAGTTACAGAGTGAGCTAAGCGCAGAAGGGGAAGCTCCAAGGCATTTTGTTGGGTGATGGAGATGTTCCAATTTGGGTCTCAGTGGGAAATGAGTCTGGAAAGGCAGGTGAAGCTAGGGCCATATTCTGCAGCTTTACTTGCAGAGCAAAGAGGTGTGATCAAAACAAGAGAAAACACAAACAACACTAACAGTGGTAATGGCTCGCATTTGTTGAGCACTTATGATGTATCAAGCAATGTTCTAAAGGGTTTTCAAATATTGACTCTTCATTCCCATATCAACCTCATGACTGCCTACAAATTATTACCATCTACAATTTACAAATGAAGGAACTGAGGCACAGAGGGGTAAAGTGACTCGTTCAGGTGATGTAATTCTTATCCAGCGCTAATGGGGAGCCCTCCAAGTCTTCTGAGCAGCCCTGGTCTCAGATGTGGCGTGTACAGGGCCAGTGGAATGGGAGGAGGAACAGCAGGCCAACTGGCTAGAGAAGAAACCATGCCAACATTTCAGACAAATTAGGAGGGCTGGACTAGGAAGTCAAGAGTGGAGTGGAAACCCACTCTTTCTTCTTTCTGAGTGATCACAACCTACTCAGCAACAGTAATTTCTTTTTATTTTCTCTTTTGCTTAACAGAGATGCTTGTGGATCCAAATCCATGGTAGGTGGTCTGATTAAGAAGATTTGCAGAGAGGCTTTTGAGAAGTTGGATGCTCACTGCTGGTTAGAAACTACTGCTCTGGAATGAGTCACACTCTGTGCAGTATTTGATATTAAAATATTCTCCTGATTGCTTCTAATTCTACATATAATAATAAATCACTACCTTCTGAAAAGAAAGGCTCTTATTAAGTAAAATGTCTGTCAATATTCAGAGCGTCTACATGGATTTGAATATTGACTGGGTTTGGGTAGGCGGACTGGAGAAAGCTGAATTGCTGGGCATGATGAGCAAGAAGAATTAGAGATACTGGGTGCAAGTGTGGGAGAGAGAGGGGAAGGGTTAAGGGAGAAGCCAATGAGATTATATGATGCCTGGAGCTTTGGAGTGGGGTGACCAAAGAACTGCTAAGATCAAATGTGCAATACAGGTTGAGTATCCCTTATCCAAAATACCTGGGACAAGAAGTACCTTGGATTTCAGATTTTTAAAGATTCTGGAATATTTGCAGACCAGTTGAGCATTCCTAATCTGAAAATATGAAACCTGAAATGTTTCAGTGAGCATTTCCTTGGAATGTCATATCAGTGCTCAAAATGTTTCAGATTTTGGAGCATTTCTGACTTCCAATGTTTTAGATTATGAATGTTCTAACTGTATTTGATTTGAAATTGTTTGTATTTCTGTAATGCAATTTCTGCCATCACCTCCCCAGGTCTTAAGTCTGCTGCATTTAAAAGTGTCTTGCGGGAGGTGTAAGTAGATGTTTTGAGTGTGTAAAAACTAAGAAACAGTCCTCATAAGTATGGAAACTTGGTTTATGACAGTATGTATATTTCTGTTCTTTGACTTTCAATATTTCTGTCTTCTTATATTTTAATTGTGTCTCATAACAAGCATGTAACTGGACTGTTATTTTAAATCCAATATGAAAACACTGTTTGACACTGGAGAGTTAAGTATATTGAACTTTAAAGTGATTACTGATATATTAAAATATATTTATACTATCGTACGCTTATTATGTGTTTTCTCTTTATACTGCATTTTATGGTTAAAAAAATTCTAAACAATTTCCACTCTTTTTTCCTTTTAAAATATTGTGGTAAATACACCTAACATAAAATTTACCATCCTACCATTTTAAAGTGTACCATTCAATATAGTGTTAAGTACATTCACGTGATTGTGAGATCAATCTCCGGAGCTTTTTCATCTTCCCTAATTGAAACTCTATATCCATTAAATGACTCCTCTTTCTCCCCTCCTCCCGGCCCCTGGCTACTACCATTTTACTTTCTGTCTTTATGAATTGGTAGGCATCTCATATAAGTGTAATCATATAATGTCTATCTTTTTGTGACTGTATTATGTCACTTTACATAATGTTTAACAATCTTCATTCTTGACTTCTTTTCCTTTTCTTACTATAATTTCTTTCTTGACTTGTTTGGAAAAAGTTATCCACTCTATGTCCACTTGAACAACTTGCTCAACTTGCTAAAGAAGTTGAACAATTTGTTGAGCAAGTTGTTTTAACATGCCTGCACTAAACCAAAACCAATCCAAATATTAATCCTGCTGAATTAGACCAGTACGAGGATCTGAGAATGCTTTAATTCTTGTTAGCCTCTCTCAACTTAGATGCTTTTGTTATCCCATATTTTATTTGCAGCTTACCTTCTCACCCCTCGAATTAGACATTATTCTATTATTCTATTAGACATTATTACTATTGTTAGTGTTATTATTAACTTCAGAGACAGAGTTTGCTTAGCTGTATCCTCCTATTCATATCCACCTACGTTTTTACTCACCATCCCTTCATGTGTCTCAGACTTAGCATTTGGAAGAATTTTTCTTCTGCTTGAAGTATATTTTTTTTTTTTTTTTTTTTTTGAGACGGAGTCTCGCTCTGTCGCCCAGGCTGGAGTGCAGTGGCGCAACCTCGGCTCACTGCAAGCTCCGCCTCCCGGGTTCACACCATTCTCCTGCCTCAGCCTCTCCAAGTAGCTGGGACTACAGGCGCCCGCCACCACGCCCGGCTAATATTTTTTGTATTTTTAGTAGCGACGGGGTTTCACCGTGGTCTCGATCTCCTGACCTCGTGATCCGCCCGCCTCGGCCTCCCAAAGTGCTGGGATTACAAGCGTGAGCCACCGCGCCCGGCCCTTGAAGTATATTTTTTAGGATTTTCTTCAGTGAGGATATTTTAATGATAAACTTTTCTTAGTTTTTGTCTGAACTTGTCTGTGTTTTACTGTTGTTTTTTGAGAGTTTTTATCAGCATACAAGTTGAAGTTGACAGTTTTGGGTTTTTCCCTCTCTCAATATATTGAACATTTTACTCTACTGATTTCTGTATTCTTTTATTGATATTGAGGTGTCAGCCAGGAATTAAATTGCCATTTATTAGTACACAATCTATATTTTCTCTATGGCAGCTTTCAGAATCTAGTTGCCTTTGATGTTTCAAAATTTCACTATTTTGCATGTAGTTATTGATTTAAAAATTATTTCACTTTGGATTTATTGAGCTTTTTAGGTTCGAAGATTGGCATTTCCTAATAATTCTGGAAATTTCTCCATTGTTATAATACACTTCCAATACTGTTTTTCTTATTTTTTTCTATTATTTTCTTTTAGAAATTCAATTAGACTTGAATTAGGCCTTCTTTTCTTTTGAGACGGAGTCTAGCTCTGTTCCCCAGGCTGGAGTCCAGTGGCGCGATCTTGGCTCACTGCAACCTCTGCCTCCCGGGTTCACGCCATTCTCCTGCCTCAGCCTCCCGAGTAGCTGGGACCACAGGTGCCTGCCACCACGCCCGGCTAATTTTTTGTATTTTTAGTAGAGATGGGGTTTCACTGTGTTTAACCAGGATGGTCTTGATCTCCTGACCTCGTGATACACCCACCTCGGCCTCCCAAAGTGCTGGGATTACTGGCGTGAGCCACTGTGCCCAGCCTTGAATTAGGCCTTCTTAATTCATTCTCCATGTCCCAACCCTTCTTACTTATTTTGCATCATTTTGTATTCCTGTGCCATATTTCGGTTTAATTTTGTTATATTTACCTTTTAGTTTACTAACTTTCTCTTCATATATGTCTAATCTGTTTAACTTGCGCATTACATTTCTAAATCCCAGTTGCTAATTATTTTTATTTCTAGAAATTCTGTTTCTTTAATTTTGAAATTTTCTAAGATTATTCTTTATGATCTCTTGTACCCTCATGTTTTTCAGCTTTTCTATTAGTTTTTACATTTTCTATCTGTTAATTCCAGTTGCTAAGCCTTTGTGTTGTCTATTACTTTGGCTCTCACTCATGGTGACTTATTTCCTTGTATGTTTTGTGATTTTGATTGTAAGGTGATATTTTTACTAAAATCTTATTTGTAGGAATTGCTTGAGGTCTGGGACACAGTAGAACTCCTTCAGAAAGAATTCATGTTGGCATCTGCCAGCCTCCTTCTAAAGAGAGATTTTATTTCTTGTTCACCTTACACTGTAGGTGGAGCCCTTTGACGCTCCAGCTTTACACAATGAACTCCTTTAAAATATTCCACTTTAGATGGTCCCCAGGCTTTCTGTCCTGCCTCAACCCTGTGCAGTCATCCAAGTGGAAGCCTAAGATCTTCAGGGTGGGGCACAGATCCTTCAGGTCAAAGCTGCTTCCAACACTCTCTTCCATCCAGAGGTTTCTGTTTTCTATTTATTTTAGAGTCCTTAAATCATAAGAGCTTTTTAAATATTCTAATTTTTAAACTTTTAATATTTTATCCAATATTTTAGTTGTTTTACTAGCAAGAATTATTCAAGGTATCTAACTATCCATACTGATAGAACTGTCATTCTAGGCTCTTCTTTAAGCACCACAGTTTTTTAATATAAAAACCATTATCTCATATTCCTTTCTTTGTTAGCATTTTGATTTTGCTATATATAATTATGTATATATGTGTGTGTGTGTGTGTGTGTGTGTGTGTGTATCTCAACACCATTTATATGGTGTTACTGTTGACTTCTGACTGCAAGAAGAGACGGTGAGCCTCTAATTAACAGACTTGTGAAAAAGCTTTTTCTCCTGAGATAACATTTATTTATTCAAAAGTGTATTCAAACAAATATAGCAATTAAAAACATTTTCTTGTGATAAAACTGAAGGTTGAAAATAGTTTCTAAACATAAGATTAAATGTAAATTTAAATATTGTTTAGAAAAAGTGACATGGTCTTCAAACTTACACCTGTGCTACATCTTATAACTTTTCTTTTTTCTACTTCCATAATTATAAAAATGCCTTTTGATAGTGGTTATTAAACTATCTTGTAGACATGTGGACTTCAACATTTTAACATTGTCTCCTATATAATGTAACTAAAACTCTCCAAGCCTCATTGATTAATTTTCATGTAAACATTGTGTGTGAAATCCTGGTCCGTCACACAGCTCTACATGTTCCTAAATTTCTTTTCTTTGCTGACAATGTTGTCAGGCTCACTTTGCCTGCCTCTTCTCCCTTTGGCCACAGGATTATTAATAAAATTCCAAACTCTAACAGATTCTTTATGTTAAATTAAGTATTAGAAAGACTTTTTTTTTCTATGCAGCCCATAATAAATTCAATATACTTGTATCTGTCTTCCCAAGTAAGTGAAGGCAGAAACTGTCTTACTCATTTCTGTATGTCTCCTTTGACCCCTTTCTCCACTAAGTGATTTATAATTTGGTAAAAACTCAGTGTACCTCAGTGTGTCTCAGTGTGTGTGTGTGTGTGTACATATATAAGTATGTGTGTGTGTGTACATGTATATGATACATAAGGGAAAAAAGAGTCACAATCCAAGTCTTTGAACTGAGATTAAATCTGCTGTTGAGGCCATCTAGCTTTCTTTCAGGTGAGAGACAGCTGGGGCCTGGTTGGTGTTCAGAGTCTGGGGAATCCTTTGGGTGACTTCTGGCCACTCAGCTCATCTCGATTCTCTCTCCCTTGGCCTACCTGGGCTGCCAATGACCCAAGCCTGCTAGGGGACCGGAGCATAGGTAAAAGGACCTGGGTCACCGCAGGAAGCTGGAGAGTGAATGGTGGTTTGTCAGCCCTTCACTGTGGCTACATGGTCCTGGAGAAATGAAAAATCTGAGACTGTAAGGGGGCTTCTGAGGCTCCCCCATCACTCCCCCATCCAGGCAGGCACAGCTCTGAGCTCTTCCCTGCAGCAGGATTTTGTTCCCTCCAATTAACTGTACATAACAACAAGGAGTGAAACCAAGTAATTTAAGAAATAATTTATCATATTCAGTTCACCATTAACAGCCATCTAGTGTTTCCTTTGCCCTCTTAAATGAGTCTTTGTTCTGATGCTCAGCTCTTCTGTGTATTCCATAAGCTTTTAGTGAGTGCTTCTTCCCTCTCCCTCCCTCTCTGCCTCCCTCCTTCCTCCTGCCTCCTGCCTTCCTTAAGCTTTGAAGCCCAAGTGTCTTTCTGGAAGCAGCTGAGCCTTCTCCCATCCAACATCTTTTGTCCCAGTTAATAAGGAATTGAATATTACTTTATGAGCATGAACTCCAGGCTGGGTGTTGAGACATACAGAGAGTATGATAGTCTTTGCCCTGAACCAGCTTTCAGACCCCCCAGAAGATGAGGCTCATTCACCAAGAAACAAGGAGGGGAGGAAGGGGCACATAGTATTCGTCAGTGTCATTGGCTGGGCTACTGGTGGCCAAGAGAGGTCAGATCTTGCTGTGAGAAAAGCTCCCTGGAAGAAGAGGACTTGAACCAGTTCTGAATGTTGGTGTGGATTTGGAAAGGAAGTAAAGAAGAGGGCAGCTCATACAGGGGTCCAGCAGGAGCACAGATATGGCTGTGGGAATAAGCCTCTGGCATGAGGGCAGGTGAGAAGAGGACAGAGAGGTGAGCCTTAGCCAGGCCAGTGCCCAGTTAGTAAGGCCCTTTACCTGCCTGCTTGCTCTTTTGTCTCCGCTTTGGGATCACCTGGCCTGTGAGCCTCTCTTTCCTTACCTCTAGGGTAAAGGGAGTCCAACCGTCCAGAAGGAATTAGGTGGTGTCCTCAGTGACGTTTTAGGTTTTAGAGTCTGTTTCTTTCATGTGTCTCTTCTGCTGAGCTCCATGTATGTGTGTGTGAGCCCAGGAGATCAAGGCTGCGGGGAGCTATGATTACGCCACTGAGCTCCAACCTGGGCGGCAGAGAGAGACCCTGTCTCTCAAAAAAAAACAAGAAAAGAAAAAATGTGTGTGTGTAAGTGTATGGGTGAGTGTGAATGCACAGCTGAGCTCTCAGGGACACACATCAGACACTTATGTCTCTGGATTTGAGCCACGGCAGCAGGATCTATAGCTTTGAGTTGCTGAGGCTGTGAGACCCTGGACCCTCCACTGGGGCTCTGGTAGCAGCTCTGCCTCTACTTCAAAGCCTGTTAAGCTCCCTGATGGAGGAAGATGGGTCTAGGGATTGGGAGATCAGGTAGTCTGGGCTTTCAGAGGGGCTGAAAGAGCATCCACACATGCCCCTCCTTTTGAGCAAAGTCCTAAAGCTCTGGGGGCACAATGAAGCCCTCATGGTCAGGGTGTGCTCACGGCCCATGGTGCTGACCTCTTCTCAGAAGGCAACATCATGCTGGGTGTTATAGGGAAGGGGTCTTGCTGGTGTCCAAGGAGCCTAGAGGCTAACAATCTGGACTGCCCAGAGCATGGGTCACAGATGATCCAGGAGAGTGAGCTAAGCAGGGACCCTGAGGGTCTGACTCTCTAGACATCTATGAGCAGGCACACACACTCACCTCAAGGCCTCTTGAATAGTGTCTGAGAGGCCAGGCCTCAACCAAAAAATTAACTAAGATTTCCAGTATCTATTTTTAATTTCTAAGATTAAATATAAAATTGACAGCAACCTAAAAGAGAAAGTTACCTTTAATTCCAAATTATAGCAATCTAATGAGCTGGTGACATATTTCTTTACTAAAATTTATTTTGGAGAGGGCATATCATTTGTTTCAAAGAAATACTCAGGTAAATTGCTTGAGATGGAAAGTAAGACCCCAAGGGCACGCATACAAAAAATTACAGGGGGTGGCATCTTTAAGACTGGAAACAGTATTGAAATCTGTTTCATTCCTGAGACGAAAGATGGCAGGAAATTGAGGTGAATAGATACAATCAAGGGTCCAGTAGGGTTAGGGAAGGCCAAGAGAGATCTCCCCTGTTGCTATGGGCTGTGCAGTATAACCCTCCTCCGCTCTCTTCCCTACAGAAACACCGGTGAGATCTACGATGCTCACTAGTGCTTTCCTGAGAGCAGGCTCGTTGGGGGACCAGAAGCCAGGGGCAGCAGGAGTGGATACAGGTGACAGCAGAGAAACAGGCAGCTAACATCTGCGCTGCAGATTAAAGGGAGCATTCAAAAGATGGCCACTGGGGCAGGCAAGCCTGGAGGCTTTGATTGGGCCACCTTATGTGGGAGGTAGACTGGGTGGGGGTTGTGTTCTCAATTTTAGAGAGAGAACTGAGCCTTCTTAAGACTAGACTTTGGCATTAAGCAGTTAACTTAAGGTGGAGTGAGGAGCTGATCCTGTGATATCCAATCATGGTGCTTCTGAACTTGAACTTCGGTTATCAGACAATGTCTCTTTTCTTATACACATTGTGAATTCGTTTCCAGAAGCTTTTAAATTTGTTCCAGAAATACCAACATGCACTTTCTGCCTAGTCAGGAAAAAATAAAACAAGCTGAAATGACCAAACACAGGGAGCATCACAAGGCAATCCTCACTTGACTCTTCAAAGGACACTAAACTGCAGCCCCTAGACCACAGGGCCAGGGATGGCAGCTTCACAGCCAGGTCAGGCATGTGTGTTTCTTCCTGTCACTACAACTCAACTCCCTCACTCCCTGTGTTCCCTAAGGAGGGGCTGTGCAGGCAGCCGATGTCACAGCGGGCTGCTGAGATTTTGTTCAAAGCTTAGACCTGTTCCTCCCTCTTATGTGCTTGGTGGTGCTGCCCCTTTAAGATTTTTCTCCTCCTTCCTCCCCAGTAAGGATAAACCAAGAAGAAGGAAGCCAGGGTAAATTGAGAAAATATTTGAAGCCTATTAAGAGTGGCAACAAGTTTATGGTGATTCTTAAGTTAATTATATCCTTTTTGACTTCCAGCCAGTCCCTTCGCTGGGCCTCCATGTAGACTTGGCCACCTATCCTAGCCTCAGTCTGGCAGCATGCCTGCCTGCCTGCCTGCCTGCCTGCCTTGTTCCTTCCCTTCCTCCCTCCAACCACCTCTTCCCTGAACCCTCCTGAACAAATAAGTCAGCAAGCCACTGCAGCTACTACTTGGGGCTCAAATGTGGTAGGTAGGGGCTGTGATGGGCATAAAGAATTGGAGTGTGTATGTATTTGTATCTGTGTGTGGGGTAGGGACATGGTAGCTAGTGGGAGACCACATATATAAATACTATTACCACAACCATATGCATTTATTTTCACATGTACTTTACAGTTTATAAAGTGTTAACTCCTGATCATTTAAATACATGAAAACTTTATGTAGTAGATGTTATCAGTGCCATTTTCTAGATGAAGAAACTGAGGCTCAGACAGTTCAAAAGGAGATCATACAGCTATTAGGTGGCAGAACAAGGTAGGCTTCAGGCCAGGTCTTTGATTCTGTCGTGTATATGTGTGTGCGTGTGTGTGTGTGTATGTGTGTGCTTGTGAGCATGTGTTTGCATATATGTATGTGTGTGCACATGTGTAAGCACGTGTGTGTGTGCCTGTGTGTGTACACGCGTGTGTTGGGGGGAGGCATGTGTGTTTTCCCTCTACACTATACTGGTTCCCAAATAACAATAGAGTTGGACCTTAGTATAACATTTGAGAATGTATGAAGGGAAGTTTTGGCATACTGCCTCATTTAATCTTTAAAACATTGCTATAATGTTGCTACCCCCATTGGGGGTTTCTTTAGGGATTGCTTCTCCCTGGTCCACCAGGTTGGCAGGGGCAGCTGCCTGACCTCCATCTCTCTGGCCTCTGTTGAGGTTCAGAGTCAGGCCCCTGAGCCAGGTGGGGCCACTCAGTCTCTTCTCTAGGAATTTTGTATCTGGGAATGAGAGAGAGCAGCATGTAAACATGGTGGTTGAGAGTGACCATTTTCTGTCAGGTGTACTAGGATCAGAGAAAACCAGTAAACACTGAGAAAGGAGAGCAAAGAGGCTGTAGACTAGCAACGACTGCAAGAGACAAGGAGACACAGACCTCCCTGTATTTCCTACAGGTCTTCATTCTTCGGTTCTACTCCATGAGGGTCAAAAGCTTCTCTCCCCTTGAATTCTGTGTGACAGCCCCGTTCTCTGCCAGTAAGCTTCCTTTTATGCTTATACTAGCTAGGGTTAGCATTCTGTTCCAAAAGAATCCTCAATACTATATATTAGAACTGGAAGCAGAGTGAACTAAATACTTAGAATAGGTACAAGGAATGAATAGTGGAAGTCAGAGGATGGAGCAATTTTCACTGTTGTGTTGCAGGAGCTCTCATGAGTTGGGCATTGATGCCTTTGCTGAATACTGACATGTATGAATAGCCCTTTGGTGAGCCCTGGGGAGGGGAAATAAGAATATGCAGGAATCATCTTTTAGGAAGTTGCTCAGTCTAGCAGGTGCTTGTGGCTTCCCTGCCACATTCCAGCAGCCCACCTCTGATTCCAGCTAAAGCTGTGGTTGGACAGTTCTCTTGCATACTGACAGCATCCCACCTCAAGAGTCTGCCTTGCTTCACTTGGCTTTTCTGTCTCAGTGCTTTCTCCAAAGCCGTGGGAGCTCTCTCAGCCCATAAACAAGCATAGCCCAGGGATTTGGAGTTGGGAGGGAAATGAACCCCTGAGATTAGAGGGTCTGCTTCCAAGATGACTTACTCATATGGCTGGTAAGCTGGTGCTGGCTATTGACAAGAGGTCTCAGATGCTCCCCATGTGGAATCTCCGTAGGGCTGACTGAGTGTCCTCACAGCATGGCCACTAGCTTCCTCCAGAGTGAGCAATCCAAGACAGCAAGACAAAACTTGCAATGCCCTTTATGACTGAGCCTCAGGAATTACACATTGTCACTTCTCCAATATTCTATTGTTTACACATGTCAGCCCTGTTCAATCTGGGATAGGACCACACAAGAAAGTGAATATCAGGAGATATGGATCACTGGGCTGCCTTGGAGGCTGGTTACCATGACATCTCTGACAATAGAGAATGTAAGCCAGAGGATAAATGTTTTAGCCTCCTAATATTCAAGTACATTCTACGTGGTTCCTCAGACAGTCTCTAGAGAGGCTGAGCCACAGTTGGCCATATCAGTAATCATCTCAAGTGCACACCCTTTATTGGCTTCTCCTTCTCAGCTTTCCATTCCTCACTCCCTCATTCCTGTTTCCTGAGATCACTTTTCAGATAAACTCCCACACTGAAGTGCTTGTCTAATGCTTCTGGGGGAACCCAAACCAAAACACAAAGGCAATATCTAAAATAATTTTGAAACATGAAAGTATGCACAGCACTGCACAAACATGGTCAAGAAAGGCTTCACAGAAGCCAAGGAGAATAATAGATACCAGAGGCTGGGAAGGATGTGGAGGGCAGTGGTAGGAAGAGAGATTGGTCAGTGGGTACAAACATACAGTTAGGTAGAAAGCATAAGTTCTAATGTACAATAGCAGAGTAGGGTGACTATAGTTAACAACAATGTATTCTATATTTCAAAGTAGCTAGAAGAGAGAATTTGAAATGTTCCCAACACATACAAATAATAAATATTCAATCATGGATACCGGCCCAGATACCCTGACTTGGTTGCTACATATTCTATGCATGCAACAAAATCAAATATACCCCATAAATGGGTAAAATATTGTATAGCAATAAAAATGTACAATCCTTGCTACTCTCTCCTCTTACCTTGCTTCATCTTTCTTTTGTAAAATACTCCTACCTCAAATTATGTAATTTATTTGTTTTGTAATGAATGAATGATCTATAATGATAATAATAAACTATGACATCAACAATGTTAATTTCCTTTGTTATTAACATTTCCTTTGAAACTGATACAAAAAATGGTGTCCCTCTGGTTCAGATCTCTAAAGTGAAGTCAGGAAGCCATTCTAGGGAGGACTGACGACCTGCAACCTTGCAAACAACAACAAAAAAAACCATCAGAATCTTGCCTCGAATTTTTGGGGTGGGCCAAACAGCCTTGATGGCAACATTCTGGAAAGCAGCTGAATTTCACCAGTGCTGCAACTTCTGAACAGAAACAACCAATGATCTCAGGTACTAAGCCAGCTGCCTCTACCAATGATATATATTTTTTCAAAACAACTTGCATAATCATCCTCAGCTTCTTTTTTTCAAAAATTATTTTTTAGGGACAGGGTCTTGTCCTGTCACCTAAGGTGGTGTAAAGTGGCACAATCCTAACTCACTGCAGCCTTCACCTCCAGGGCTCCCATGAGTCTCCTGCCTTAGCCTCCCAAAGTGCTGGGATTGCAGGTGTGCACCACCATACCCAGGCCTCGGCTTCCTTTTAAAAACGCATATTCCCCTCCCTTTCTTTGGAACACAAGTTGACTTCTAGTCGAATCTGTGTCTTCCAAATTGCAATTCTTAAGACTCCAATAAACACCTTGTCATGTGAAAAAAAAAAAAAAAAGAAAAAGAAAGTCTTCACAGGAGCAGCAGAAATTCAGAGATTGGGAAACACAGTGAGAAGAAAGGCAAGAGGAGAGCACTGCAACTTTAGCAAGACTCAGAGTGGCCACAAGGCCTGGTCAGGGCAGGGAACAGAGAAGAGCAAGATGTGGCTGGAACAGGGGTGGTCAGGACAGGGACAGCTTACCAGGAGGAAACTGGAGCAGACTGTCGATTGTGAAGGCCTTCATGATGGTCAAGATGAGAGGTGAGAAGGGCTTGCACTGGGCAAAGCTGGCTGGAAACAAAAGATGGGAATGAAGAAACCAGACCTTACAAACGTTGTCTTACAGGGGCCTGACAGGGCCTCCTTTCCAGGACCAGACATATAAGATTGAGGAGCCAGGGCTGGGTCTCAGAAAGGACTATGAGGAGGTTAGCAGTTATTTATTCACAAACAATTATTAAGCACCTATTAAGTGACATGCACTGTTTTAATCACGGCACAGCAGTGAACAAGATCATGAAACTCTTCTCAATGAGCATGCTTTCTGTAAGGATCTACTAGGAGTCTCCATTAGAACCCTGGAGGAAGTGCTTCCTAGCCACGGATTCTATGCTTCCTCAGAGCTGTCTCTGCAGAATCAGTCACAGCCAGTTCTTTTGGTTTGCTTACTCTCAGTTTCCCCACACAATGCTCTGTTCACTTTGGCTATTCACTCTTCTACGCGGCACTCATCCTACACTGAACGTTGCCCATTGACATCTGCTTATTTGCATGGATGTCAGCAATGGCCCTCATCAGGGAAACAGAAGACTTGGTGGTTATGCCTAAAGTAATTGAGAGCTTGAGACGGTGCCAGTGTCATGCCTGCTGTGTGAATCAATACAAGTTTAGGTGTGAACTCCTTGGTGGTATGCAAGAGATATTCAAGGCCATGCAAAGCATCCCTTCAACTTTTCCTCCTCTTCTTCCATGCCCTTCCCGTTGGCAATACCACATCTCCATGAAACCACTAGAGGTTGTCTACACATGCTCGTACCTCCAAGCCTGCGTGCCCTTGCTCCTGCTTTTCATGGAAAGCCCATCCCCACTTTCTCCACCTGTTGAGTTCTTAGTCATCCTCTATGCTTCAGTTTAAATCTCACCTCTTCTCAGAAGCCATCCCAGAACAAGTTGCTCCCTGTCCCATGCTGTGAAAGCCTCTGTAACTTACTTGCAGCTCCTTGATGCTCTCTTGCTTTTTTATGGTTCTTTCTCAGCACACCTGTTCTTTCTCATGCAGCAGACTGCATGCTCCTAAAGAGCTAAGGTCTTATTTTAATGTTTTCAGGACACAGCATGGTGTTCTGCAGTAAAGGGGGCTCAAAGTCATCTTTGCTAAATGAGCAGATGGGAGGTGTTGCTGCCGCTAAAGCTGATGCACCTTACCCGGCCACTGATGCTGAAGCCAGACTCCTCATCAGACGGCAGAACTGAGACTGGCAGGGTCTTGCTGCCTGCCATCACCAAGGGAGGGCAATGTGCTGTGTGGCTCCGAGGATGCAAATGTGTGGGGCCTCCTGAAAGTGTTTGATGTTGACATCCTCTTACAATGTGGACCCAGCACAGGTGCTCTGCTCCATTTGTCAGACACATGTTTTAATTTCCCACAGGACAGAAAAGTCCTGAATGTAAACTCCACTCAAGTGACCTGTGTGTGTATTATTCTTTGTCACTTAAGTCTTTACATTTGGAATCATTTGCATTTACCTTAAAGATGAAGCTAGAAAGATTCTTTGAAACTTCAGGAAGTCTGAATGTGACTTAAATGTGACTTAATTGTTTAGAAAAAATTGTTTAATTTTTTTAAATTTTTCCATAAGTTATTGGGGTACAGGTGGTATTTGGTTACATGAGTAATTTCTTAAGTGGTGATTTGTGAGATTTTGGTACACATATCACCCGAGCAGTCTACACTGTACCCTATTTGTAGTTTTTAAATCCCTCGCCTCTCTCCCACTCTTCCCCCCGACTCCCCACAGTCATTGTATCATTCTTAGGCCTTTGCATCCTCATAGCTTAGCTCCCACATATCAGTGAGAACATACGATTTTTGGTTTTCAATTCCTGAGTTACTGCACTTGAATAACAGCCTCCAATCTTATCCAGGTCACTGCAAATGCTGTTAATTCATTCCTTTTTATGTCTGCATAGTATTCCATTACATATAATACGTGTATATATATATCTCCATCATATATATATCTCATCTACATCATATATATATCTCCATCATATATATATAGTTTCTTTGTCCACTTATTGATTGATGAGCATTTAGGTTGGTTCCATGATTTTGCAGTTGTGAATTGTGCTGCTACAAACATGGATGTGCAGATATTTTTTTTTCAAATAAAGACTTCTTTTCCTCTGGGTAGATACACAATAGTGGAATTGCTAGATCAAATGGTAGTTCTACTTTTAGTTCTTTAAGGAATTTCCACACTGTTTTCCACAGTGGCTGTACTAGTTTACATTCCCACCAGCAGTGTAGAAGCGTTCCCTGTTCACTGCATCCACACCAACATCTACTGTTTTTTGATTTTTTAATTATGGCCATTCTTGCAGGAGTAAGGTGGTATCACATTGTAGTTTTGATTTGCATTTTTCTAATCATTAGTGATGTTGAGCATTTTTTCATATATTTGTTGGCCATTTGTATATCTTTTGAGAATTGTCTATTCATGTCCTTAGCCCACTATTATTATTATTATTTTATTTTTTATTTTTAGATGGAGTTTCACTCTTTTGCCCAGGCTGGAGTGAAGTGGCATGATATCTGCTCACTGCAACCTCCGCTCACTGCGTTCAAGTGATTCTCCTGCCTCAGCCTCCTGAGTAGCTGGGATTATAGGCGCCCACCAACATGCCCAGCTAATTTTTGTGTTTTTTGTAGAGACAGGGTTTTGTCATGTTGGCCAAGGTCTCGAACTCCTGACCTCAGGTGATCCATCAGCCTCAGCCTCCCAAAGTGCTAGGATTACAGGTGTGAGCCACCACATCCAGCCCTTAGCCCACTTTTTGATGGAATTGAAAGAAATCATAGATGACACAAACAAATGGAAACACATCCCATGCTCATGGATGGGTAGAATCAATATTGTGAAAATGACCATACTGCCAAAAGCAATCTACAAATTCAACACAATCCCCATCAAAATATCACCATCATTCTTCACAGAATTAGAAAAAACAATTCTAAAATTCATATGGAACCAAAAAAGAGCCCACACAGCCAAAGCAACACTAAGAAAAAAGAACAAATCTGGAGGCCTCACATACCTGATTTCAAATTATACTATAGGGCCATAGTCACCAAAACAGTGTGGTACTGCTATAAAAATAAGCACATATACCTATGGAACAGAATAGAGAGCCCAGAAATAAACCCAAATACTTACAGCCAACTGATCTTCAACAAAGCAAACAAAAACGTAAAGTGGGGAAAGGACACCCTTTTCAACAAATGGTGCTGGGATAATTGGCAAGCCACTTGTAGAAGAGTGAAACTCGATCCTCATCTCTTGCCTTATGCAAAAATCAACTCAAGATGGATTAAAGACTTAAACCTAAGGCCTGAAACTATAAAAATTCTAGGAGATAACATTAGAAAATCCCTTCTAGACATTGGCTTAGGCAAGAATTTCATGACCAAAAACCCAAAAGCAAATGCAATAAAAACAAAGATAAATGGCTGGGACCTAATTAAACTACAGAGCTTTTTCAGCAGAGTAAACAGACAACCCACAGAGTGGGAGAAAATCTTCACCATCTATACATTTGACAAAGGACTAATATCCAGAATCTACAATGAACTCAAACAAATCAGTAACAAAAAAACCCCAAACAATCCTATCAGAAAAATAATATTTTTAAAGAGTCTACATTTCAAAAGGCCAGGGCTCTTTAAGACAATGGATTCGGAGTCCTCTTACCTTTTCAAACACACACGTTGCATTTATGTAAAAACTGCTTATTAACTCCTTATTAAGTACCTCTTAATTAATAAGTACCTCTTAATAACTGCTTATTAAGTACCTCTCTTATTCTTTGGTCTTCTCTTATTCTGAGAGTCACTGTGAAACCAGACAAGGGCTTAGAATTTTTGCTTCCTGCTTCAAAAACCCAAGCCATATGCTCCATGCCAGGCCAGGGGCTGATCCCACGTCTGTGGCTTCAATTCCTCTCCAGAGGACCTGGGTGTTGGCTTAGTAGGGGGAGAAAAGCAACCAGGCATTTTTCCTCTTAAAAATCCACAGATACTTCAATTTAGTGTTTGCTGAGTGTTTTTAGAGCTATTATCACATTTTTTTCTTAACAGTAAAAAGATTTGAAAGAATTATCATATTTAACGTGGAGAAAACTAAGGCTCAGGAAACTAAGTGATTTTTCCAATAACATGCAGCTGAGAAGTGGTGGAGCTGAAACTAGTATTCAGCGTCTCTTGTGGCGGGACCAAAATTTCCTATTTCCCATCCTGCACTCTCCCGTAAGCACCTACTTCCTTGTAAACACTCACCCTGTACCCTTTATCTCAGCTGACTGTCAGCTAGTCTCCTGAAGGTGACAATAGCTTATGGTGTGATACTTTCCAGGGAGAGTTAAATTTTCCCCAGGAATAAAAAACAAACAAACAAACAACAACAACAAAAAACTAAGAGCTTACTTGGGGGAGTTTTGGGTTGGTGACAGGTCTGCTGCGGAGTTGCCTGGATGACCTAAAGTTCTTCTTGGCATCCCTATGGCCACCACATAAGCATGCATGTTATCAGTATTTTTCTAGGTCTGAACCCCAAGGTTGATGGCACAAGAGAAGAGAAAGGAGGAGATGCCGAATGGACACGCTGTGAGCAATTCCATGTTGTGTGGGCCTCAGTGGGTCCTGTAGGGGGTGAGACCCCAGAACGCTGGGTTAGGAGGCCTGCAGCTTAAGCTGAATGTGGAAGCACAACCTGGGTTTTCACACAGATTTTTCTGTATTCCCTCACCCACTTGGATCAGGCCACAGAAAAAAAAACAACAACCTGTTTCTTTATTAATGATGCTTTCTGCAGAGTTAGATTAAGCACTGATTAAAGGCAGATGCTTCCAAAGTATAAATGTAAGTACCCTCTCAGTCACTTCTCCGGTTACAGGGTTTCCTACACAATTCTTTAAAATCACTTTGGCTCTCTTCCCATTTGCCTTCCTCCACACTCTCCACCCAGCTTCCAAGCCGCTCCTCCCAGAAGGGCTCCAGGCAGCTGCCAGGAGCAGAAGCTCGAACTCTGCTGAGAGGCTTCCTCTGTGGAGAGCTTCAAGAAGTGTCGCTGGGATTGCTGTCTGGAGCCACCTTACCAAGAAGTCAGGTAAGTCCTCTGGGCCGGGTGTAGGCCTGTTCTGTTCTTTCAAGTCTGGGACCTGCCACCCGGAACTTGGTTTGTTTTTCTCATCAGGGTAGAGTACAGGCCTTTTGTGATTATTTCCTGATCAAATTAGAAGCAGAGAGTGGGTACGAGATATATGGCTCAGCTGGTGGAGTCCATCAGGTTGTTCTCCCTGCTGTCAAATGCACTGAGAGGTCATGGGCTCACAGGGACAGGAGATGGCCAGCTGGCTTAATAGGCGCTTGCAACCCTGGACTTTGTGTCAGCAATTGGACCTTGCTAGAAAAGGTCATCTCAAATCTTGTCTCCAACTGAGGCGATGGTAAAAATCCTCCAAATATTTTCTGAATTCCCCATGGCCAATTTATTTAGTCAGAAATTGACATGCATGATTTCTTTACTGAAGAGCTAGCAAACTAATCTTGGGATTGACTTTGAATTGAGATCAATTTCATTAAACTCTGATCATGTTCGTTTGCTTTCTGATTTTCTTATGGGATCTACGAAGAGGGAAAGAGATATCTTTTTTTTGTAACTTATGTTAATAAATATGGATTATGTGTCACTAAAGTTAAGAACTTGTTCAGGTCACACCTAAAATGAATGAGGAGGCTTTCTGTAGGGCTTGTCTACCATTAAGCTGTCTGACTTGGGTGGTGGGTGAGAGTGTCATGGTGAGGCCAGTGGAATGCCTGTAGGACTGACATGTGAATGAGGAGGTGGCAGTGGGTCGAGGTCCTGGGAGGCCACGTCACACAAAGTGAGGTTGCCATAGACACATACCAGCCCAGTTGGAAGCTTGTGAGGCTTTCTCCTCTTGACTCCTTTCTCCCATCTCCTTGGGGATATCTGAGTTTTAAGTAAGAAGAACTAGGCACGTAGGTGGAATTGCTTGGTGGCTAAGAGTACAATGCCTGGAATGGAATTGTTTCGGCTTGAGATTTTCCAGCACTTACTTTATGTGATCATAAGCAAGTTTTCTCCGTTTCTGTAAGACCTAATGTTTTCTGCAAAATGGGGATGATGTAATCATGCCCACCTTGTAGATTTCTGGGGGAAATTCTGAAAGATAATCCATTTAAAGCATTTGCCCCTTTGTTTAGCCCATAATTCATAACTCTTATTAACCTCAGTGTGGACCTCTGGCATTCCAGATTGTGTGGACCAGATCTATGCTGAAATGTTCCAGGTGAGCAGTTGCAAACGTCTTGCGATTTCCCTTGCTGGTTAGGATAAAGTATGAGAATCAGGGCATCAGTTTGCTCTTTGCCAAAAGAGAAAGCTAGAAATACCAGGCAAGGAAGGTATAAGGTTAAAGTCTCTGACCTTAAACAGAAGGCCGTAAATAATCCACCTTAATTCTAGATGAACATTTCTTTCAGATATCCCCAAGAATAATATATATCTCACAAAATGGTTTTGAGGGTTAAATGAGATAATGTATGTTAGTTAACACACTCCAAATTTCACCTGGAAGAGCATAGACACTATGAAATGGTAACTTTCTTTATGAAAATGTTCTTATTATAGGGTTTAGTGAAAAAGTCACCATTTAAAATTGTTATAAAGGACAATGGCAGTCATGTGAAATATATGGACAAAAACTCTACTGCAAAGAGATACATTAAAATGTTAAAACTTGCATGTATTAGATGGCTATGGCTTGTGGGTAATAATTTCCTTTTCTTGATTTCTAAATTGTATTTAGTGAATGACTCTATCAGCCAGGGCCCCAGCAGGAAACAGATGGCAAGTTCAAATTGGACATTGTGAGGATATTTTATTAAAGGGACTTTTTACAAAGGTGTGGGCAGAGTACCGTAACAGAAGCAGGTGATGGTGCATTTCTCAGGTTGGTGAAAGTGAGGTGCCATTACACCCCACATCAGAAGAGGCAAGGGAAGGGAGGTGCGAGCCCTGTAGATAGGCACTTCACAGGCACTGTGGCCCACGGCCACCATCAGGGGAAAGCTGGAGGAGAAATCCCTGCCCTCACTCTCCCATCATATTCTGGGTCACTTGCTGGATGCCTCTCACCAACCAAACCCAGCCATAAGCCAGAGTGTGAGAGATCCCATGGGGGACTACATGTGGGTCAGCTTTGCATCACTGAGCAGAGTGGGGAAGGATGGAGAGTGAGCTGGAGGGCACAGTGAGGCTATGTGACTTTTATAACTACAGGCAAATTCATAAATAAGAACCAGGAGTCTGTGTGCAACCCTCAGTGCTTTCACACTGCATTGCCTATTGTCCAGGCCACCTCCCTTCCTCCTCCCAGCTAAACGACTTCTGATTCCTCATCACCATGCCCCCCTCAGGGCTCCCACAGCACCTGACGATTGCCCCTCGTGCAGATGTACACATGGCGTGGTTTCATCCTCCGTCATTTCTTCAACTGGTCCCCACAGATTGGAAGACCCTGGAAGGCTGGTGTTTTATATCCCTTTGCATCCCCAGCGCCCAGCACATGAATGAATGAACCATGGGAGGTCAGGCCTAAATGCTTCTATAAAGCTTGCAGCTTTGGAAAGTGAGGCCTTAGTCCTCTCACCTCGGTGACTGTTCACTTTCTGTCTACTCGGCAGGAGTGGGCCAGTCCTCAGAAGAGCAGTTGCAGAGTTCCCTGTGACAGGCAGCCCTGGCCACCCTGCAAGACTGGCCCCTTGGCTCATGAAGGTGTTGCAGGGCCTCCTCACTGCTCTCCCAGGCTCTGCATTCCCCACGTCAAGTCATAACCCACATGTGGCCGGCCTCCCAGTTTAAGACTGCATGCAAGTTGAGATTCTGCTTGTTTCCTTCATGGCCCAAGGGGATTGGGAGCCCGTCGTGCTTGATATCTTGTCTCTCTAGTTTGAATCAGAAGATGTTTTGATCCCCTGAAGGATTTTCACAATCCTTTTGCAACCTATAAAAGTAACACAAGCACATAATTCAAATAGCTCAGAAGGAGAAAATGTTGAGAAGGATATAACATCAAAAGTAAAATGTCTCCACTTTCACCTATGCTCAGTCCAACTTTTAACCATTTTAGTTTTTAATTCTGGTCATTGTCTCTCTTTCTTTATTTAATTTTTTTTAAGTTTTATTTTTTTCTTTGGACTACTATGCCCAGGGACTATTTTATTTTCAGTTGACAAAATAATCATTGTATATATTTGTAGGGGGTCTCTCTAACTTTAAATTAGCTTACACTGCTATTTCTTGATTTATCAAGTTTGAGTAGAAGTTTTTGAATTGTCCCTCTGGGAGATGAGGAATTTAGCTTATTGATGGTAATCCTTCTGGGCTCCCCATGATTCTTCCAGTTTTTGTTATCTGTATTTAAAATTTGGTTTTGTACTTGTCTGTGTAATTTTAAGGTATAAACTTATTTTTGTGTGGCTTGACCAACTTTTCATAGAGTGTCTTGACTCTCTAAATGTTTAAGATGAGAAAATTGGTATCCTTAATCTTCCCTTCACTTTTTCTCTCCGACTTCAGCTTGCAGTAAAATTTTATAACATTTATAGCGTTTGTATTCTACTCTATAATTATAATTAATTCTGCTTTATCTTTAGGATGATTGTGAAAATTAAAAACTAATAGATAACCTGAATTATATCATAATTTTGTAGCTACTATTCTCCAGAACCAAGAACTGTATTATATTTGGACCCATAATAAAGGTAAAGGAATGGACTCTGATGTTACTGACTATCTGCTGCACATTCAGTGTCAAGGTCAAATGAATTATCTTATTTTTCCTATTATACTGAAGGATGGTCCTTACCAAGGTTCCTGTCAAAATGGCAGGGTATCAGGGCTAAATCATTTAGTTGGCTTTGTCTATAAACCATGACTTTTGAAGTACGTCTTATTTTGATGGAATTTCTCATTACCTTTCTTTTAACATGTGGAAAAACCATTTTCTTAAACATAATTTTTGTTACATAAAATTTTCTTTATAGTTGAAATATTTTTCCCAGGATTCTCTGACTTTTCTGTCAGTTGGAGCAATTGCTTCTTTTTGTTTGTTTTTTGCTTTTTCTTTTGAGACAGAGTCTCCCTCTGTCACCCAGGCTGGAGTGCAATGGCGCAGTCTTGGCTCCTGGCAACCTTCACCTCCAGGGTTCAAGCGATTCTGCTGCCTCAGCCTCCCAGATAGCTGAGATTACAGGTACGCACCACCATGCTCGGCTGATTTTTGTATTTTTAGTAAAGACGAGGTTTCACCATGTTGGCCAGGCTGGTCTCAAACTCCTGACCTCGTGGTCTGCCCACCTCAGCCTCCCAAAGTGCTGGGATTACAGGCGTGAGCCACCATGCCCCGGCTTTTGTGCCGAATGTGCAGGTTTGTTACATAGGTATACATGTGCCATGGTGGTTGAGCAATTGCTTCTTAAGCCTATTGATGTGTGGTTGACCAGAAATATTTTATTGCACTCTTGGGTTAAGGACACAATGTCTTGGATTCCATGCATCTTGCTTTTCTGAATTCTCTTTTCATTGTTTGGGAGCATATATTCAAGTAATTTTTTTTGTAAAGAGTCATTCAGAATCTGAAAATTTTATCTTCAAATTTGTTAGCAGGACTTGGAAAATAATTGCACTTAGCTAATTTAATTCTTTGATCAAGTTTCTAGCAATGCAATCTATTTTCTGTACAGAAAATTTTCAGAATTAAGTATTCCTGTACAAATTTCACCATAAGGATTTGAGTCATTTCAAATTTTACCAATTACAGCTTGTGCCATATTGATTTTCTATTAATTTATCAATTTTATCTATTTTGTGGATGCAGCCTTGATTTTCACAGTTGAATTTTCCTGAGTTTACTTATTAAAGAATACTTGATTCTTCCATTAATTGTTTTTTCAGTTAATAAGGAAATTTTACTGCATACTGCATGTGGTTTTATTTTGTCAGATTTATTTGAGTTCATAATTTTTATTCAGTTTTCCTTTTCCTGGATCAATTTTTGCAGTTTTCAATGTTACTTTCTTTTTTTTGAGACAGAGTCTCATTCTGTGGCCCAAGCTCAAGTGCAGTAGCATGATCTCAGCTCACTGCAAACTCTACCTCCTGGTTCAAGTGATTCTCGTGCCTCAGCCTCCGGAGTAGGTGGGATTACAGGCACATGCCACCACGCCCAGCTAATTTTTGCATTTTTAGTAGAGACAGGTTTTCACCATGTTGGCCAGGCTGATCTCGAACTCCTGATCTCAAGCAATCTGTCTGCCTTGGCCTCCCAGTGGGTGTAAGCCACTGTGCCTAGCCTCAATGTTACTTTTTTTTTCTTTTCTTTTCTTTTTTTGAGACAGAGTCTGGCTGGGTTACCCAGGCTGGAGGGCAGTGGCACAATCTTGGCTCACTGCAATCTCCGCCTCCTGGATTCAACTGATTTTCCTGCTCAGCCTCCCAAGTGGCTGGGATTACAGGTGCACGCCACCATTCCCAGCCAATTTTTGTATTTTCAGTAGAGACAGGGTTTCACCATGTTGGCCAGGCTGGTCTCGAACTCCTGACCTCAGGTAATCCACCTGCCTTGGCCTCCCACAGTGTTAGGATTACAGACGTAAGCCACTGCACCTGGCCAATGTTACTTTTAAGATGTGGTTTTTTAGGTGTGTGTGGTTTTTTTTTTTAATCATCTATAACAAATTTTACTGTGTACAGTTTCAGGGGTTGTCAGTTTTATTTTGTGTTATTTATTTTTAGCAAGTTTCTCTTTCTTAAGAACCCAGGCAAAATATCTCCCAGGGTCAAAAATGTCCAGTTGCTTCGTTAATCGCCACATTAGAATGGCAGCACCCGCCACTGGACTCCTTGCTGTAACTGAGCATAGGGTCCAGGTTTTTATAGGATTGACTAGCATCCATATGGTGTTCACTGCAAAAGACTTAGGCTCTGAATTAAATTTCTTTCTTGAGCTCTAGAGTCAAGTGCAGCAGAGTCTCATTATATGCCCACTTCATTCATACAAATTCAATTATACATGTTCATGAGGAGGGGGGAATTTAAATAGTGTGGGCAATTCCATCATCTAGACCTACCAGTAATGAGCTTGACTCTGGATGAGTGTGGGATAGAATGTGATGAATCTACAGTCCTACATTCAGTTTCAGCTGACATATGGCTCTCACAGTATTATCATTGCTTGCCCTAATCATAGTATGCTTGAAGGATCATACATTGCCTTTATCATGGCCCTGAAATACAATTCAACTACTTTGTTTGATGCTAACCTGAAGAAAGAGTGCCTGGTTCTGGCCCTGGAAGAAAAGCTGGTTGTATTGAACTTGTTTAAGTAATGAGTTGGGATGCCTCTTTAGTATGGTGCCTTCCTGAGGGAGTTTCAAGAGAAATTTTGGCTATATTTCTTTGCTTTCACGCTGTTTTCAGAGCCTGACATGTGTGAACTATGATTTCCCTATATTCGAGTGCCTTTTGGTTCTCTCCACTTGCAGGTTCCCCAGGCAGCTTCAGCTTCGTGTGTTGTAAACCAAATTTATTCCCTCGCAGTGCCCTCCTTTTCTTGCACTCTCTGTCTCAGTGAGTGGCCACACTGTCTTCTCATCTGCCCAAGCCAGGAATCTCGGTAAGGACCATCCCTCAAGTCTCTCTCTTCCCATTAATCTCATGTCAAAGCTATTTATTAACTCTGAAATCCATCCATGTCATTAGATCATCCCCTGCAGTTTGATTTGCTGCAACAGTTTCCAAGCTCACTTCTCTGATTTTAGCTTCCCCTTTATCCTCCTATCTCAAGCCTTTTCCATCCCCAACAGTTAGAGGGACTTTCTTTTTTTAACTTGGATTTTAAGTTCGGGGGTACACATGTAGGTTTGTTACACAGGTAAACTTGTGTCATGGGGGTTTGTTGTACAGATTATTTTGTCACCCAGGTATTAAGCCTAGCACCCATTACTTATTTTTCCTGATCCTTTCCTTCCTTCCACCCTCCACCTTCCCATAGGCCTCAGTGTGTGTTGTTCCCCTCTATGTGCCCATGAGTTCCTATCATTTAGATCCCACTTATAAGTGAGAACATGTGGTATTTGGTTTCCTGTTCCTGAGTTAGTTTGCTAGGGGCCTTCCAGCTCCGTCCATATCCCTTCCAATTCCCAATAGTTAGAGTGGCTTTTATTTAAAAAAAAAAAAAAATCTGATAGTGTTTCTCCTCTGTAATAACAATAATAGCAATGAAAACCCAAACCTTTAGTAATTCCCTGTTACCCTCAGGGGAAGTCCATGATCTTTACCAAGGATTACAGGCCTGCCCACTCTCTCCCTCTGCTGAGTAAAGCCCTATTGGCCATTCCACTCCATGAAATCCCCATCCTGGCAAACAGAACCAGTTGCTGGACATCATATTCTTTCTCAGCTGAAGGTTCCTGTACACACTATTTGCTCTCCCTGCAGCATCCTAATGTCCCCCTTTTTCTCTTGTCCTAAGTCTTACATCTCTTTCAGGTCTCAATCTAGACATTAAAGCTTTGGACAACAATCCCTGATTCCCTGATGAGATGCCTATCCTATGACGAGACACCTATCCTATGCATAGACATAGCCCCACTACTTTTCCCTGTAGTAGCATTTGTTCTGTTTTAATTTCCTGTCTTTGTCTTTTCTGCTACTCTAGGACAGTGTAACTGTTGGACCAGGGACTGTGTTTCTTCACCGTTAGTGCCTAGCACCATGCCTAGAACAGACACAGGGCACAAAATTGTTGAACGAACAAACCAGTGATATGTTGGGTTTCCTATTATAATTTCCTGGAGTGGGTGTAAGAGTCAGCCCTAGATTAGCATCCAGTAAATAAGAAAGAAAGAGGATGCCTGGCATGGGGAATATAAGCGTTCAACCTATACTGCTTCTTTTCAGCGTCTAGCTTGAACCCTGGGGCTGTAGAGAAAGTCCTTGAAGAAGCTATTATCCTATGGTAGAGTAACCCTATTAACAAACCCTTTCTACTTTCTTAGGGTCGGAGTCCTAGAAGTGAGAGGGCTGGCATGGGGTCACAGTTCATGCCTATGTTTATGGCTCTTTTGTTGCCATTTCATCACATTTTAAGAACTTTACTGACTAGATGTGAGAAAAGACCCATGCACTTTCAGTTTTGCTTTTGCAACCCATAACTATGGCCCAGTCAATTCCCTATTCCTTTTTCTCTTGTTTGGGCCAAGGTGGCCACTTGCCTGCTACTTGCAGATCCCATTTCAGCAGTTCAGCTGGCTCAGCCTTATTGTCTTGCTTAATGTCTGGGTCTCAGTTTTAGAGACTGGGCTTCTTTTGCTCACTTGTTCCTGAACTCAACTTCCCGCCTCTTGCCAGGTCCTCCAGGAATGATGCCCTGCTTTGGTTTTGTCTATGCCAAAAGTTCCTGCTATACCTACAGTGGTGGTCATCTCTTCTGATCTTCACAGCCAATCAGCTCCCAAGGCCCCTGACCTCAGCTCAGCTCTTGTAGATCCTTATGACACCATCCTTTAAGATTGGAATCCTAGGGCAGGCTGTTTTATTCCTGCCTCCTGAGGCCTTTCTGAGGATCTGTGGCTTGTCTCTGTCCTGAGGGTGAAGATGGATGACAGATGCTACCCAGTAATCTTTCCAGATGAGCGAAATTTCCGCCCCTTCACTTCTGACTCTCTGGCTGCAATTGAGAAGCGGATTGCCATCCAAAAAGAGAAAAAGAAGTCTAAAGACCAGACCGGAGAAGTACCCCAGCCTCAGCCTCAGCTTGACCTAAAGGCCTCCAGGAAGTTGCCCAAGCTCTATGGCGACATTCCTCGTGAGCTCATAGGAAAGCCTCTGGAAGACTTGGACCCATTCTACCGAAATCATAAGGTACTTCATGAGGAGGTGGGGGTGTTCCAACCATGCAGTTATAACTGGTGTTACAGGTTCTCCAAACACCACTCTTGGGCTTTATAGCAGGCAGGCTGTGCCTCTTGTTTTCTGTCATCCCCTGGCATTGCCTTGATAGTCCTGAGAACCCCTTTTAGGCCTCATTTTTTCTCTGCAATGCATGTATTAGAGGAGAAGATGAGGATGAGGGACTGCAAAAGGATGAAAGGAAAACAGAGAAAACACAAAATGAAGTCTGGAAAGAGGACTGGACTAGTAGTCCCAGAAGTTAGATACAGGCCATTTCAAGTGATTGGCTTTATGACCCTGGGCAAGTCACTTTACTAATCTTCACTTTTAAAATCTGTATAATAGAAATAATGCCTGATGTTCCTACCTTAGAGCATAGACATGCTGGGAAAGCACTTTATCACTGTAATGCATTATACTGATACAAAGGATTAATATCATGGTCCAGAAATGCTCATTATAGCAACAAGATTTTACCTCAAAAACTCCTGGATAATAGGCTTTCTAGGCTATTAAATGAGACTAGTAGGGTTCAAACCAACACTTGATGCATAGTAGGAGCTTAATAAATGAAACCAAAGAAAATGGTAACCAAGTGGGCACATGCAGATTGTATGTAAACTCAATGCAAATATGTGAAAGCCTTGCTACTTTATCTGCCTGGATGCAGTTCTTCCAGGGAAATTCTAGTAAAGGTTTCTTGAAGGGGCTCCTGAGTGAGGAAATGTAAACTTTGAGCTCCCACAGGACTGCTCTATAGCCTGAGGCTGTGAGCACACTTGGCCGTTTCAGGAAAGGCTCAGAAGATTTTGCCATCATCACCTCACAGTGTGATCCAGCAGAGGTTGGAAACCCCACCTTGCCATACTGAGGTTAGAGGCCTAGGAGACTGGGAGCTTTGGGGAAGCCCTAGAAAATATGGGATGCTGAGAGCATCTTTGGCTGGCATCCATAAGAAACTGATCTTTCAAAGAAAGATTGCCTGATTCGCATGTCCTTCAGTTGGAACAGACTTAGGGTTGTCAGGCCAAATGAGGACCACATGTACAGAGGAAAGTAGAGTATAAGTAGGAAGGACAAGCAAGGGGGAAAGAAGTGAAGGAGCAAAAACATTCCAATGTTTCTCCTTTTTCTGATGCCCCAGGATTCCAGGGCCTTCTTGGAGGTATAGTTGTTGGAGGTGAGTTAACTGTAGAGGTCTCCTTCTGCCTCAATGCTGGAGAGGAGACCCATGGGTCAGGCAGCAGTTTGGTGTGCAGCTGACAGCTCTGGGAGAACAGGACTATTCCAGCCTGGGTGGTAATTCTAGGACCACCACTTCTCAGCCTGGGTCCTCCCTTTAAATAAGAAGACATGATATCTGTTTAGAGCTCTGCACACCCATGATCTCACATGACCAGTGCCCTCAACAGCCATGTGAGGTATGTGTGATCATGATTAGCACTCTACCTTACAGATGAGGAAACCAGAGCCTAGCTGGGAAAGTGGCTTAAGCCACGTCAAGCAACCAGTGAGTGGTGGAGATAGGATGCAAACCCAAGAATGCTTTTTATCGTCAAAGGCTACTTCTCTTTAGAAGCCCCATTTTGAAGAGCAACAGGGGAAAGAAGTAGAGAAGTGTCAGCAAGAAGGCAGGAGGAGCTAGTACCTATCATTTTAATCCTTAAAACCCTGGCATGTAGTTAAATACACCATTAGTTAAAATATTTAAAGCAGTAAGAAGAGGCATCAATAAAATATCAAAATCAAAGGGCACAGAAGGAGAGCCATATTGTACCACTTATTAATGTGGGGTGACTCACCTCAAAGAGAAGTTTGTTTCTGCCTTAAAATTGTCTGTCTGTTTGAGGAAAGGCACAGAATTTCCAAAGCAGGTCTTGGGCTCCGGGCTCATATTTTAAAAAAACTCCTTGGCTCATTTCATTATTATGGGGGCAAAGAAAAATATCCTAGCACAGTTTTCCCTGCAGCCAGGTAACCATCAGACCAGTCAATCCCAGCAACTCATTAAAGGAAAGTTGATGGTTGGCAGTGGCTGACGTTCTGGCACCTGAGCCAAGGTAGCACTCACAGTGCTGATGTTGGGAGCTGGGTGCCGAGGTCTGTCTCTCCTGCCTGAGAACATGCTGTATTACATTGCCAAGCAGTACTTTTTGCAAATCTGAAAGGAGCCATGAGGTGGGGAGAAAGGAATGACTCTTACTTTCTGAAGGCTTTTGTAACTGACAGCCATGGGGACAGATATGGGGATAGCTAGATTACAGTTACATGGAAAGAGGGAGGTCTGGAGGTGGATGTTAGAAGCATGTTAGTGACAGGTTGCTGTCCAGGGGCTGCTTCATTCCCAGTGCCCAGGGAGTCATGCTAGGAGAAAATGGGCAGAGGTTCAGTGTTCTTTAATGGGACTCCATTGGGCACTTTGGGGGGTCATAATGTACCATTGGCAAGTTTGTCCTGTTTGGCATCCCTGGGTCTTCCCAGTAAAGGCCAGTAGAGCCCATAGTCATTACAGCAGACAACCAAAAATACCCACACGCATTTCCAAATGCCTTCTGTAGGGGCAATGCCCACCTCCCCTGCTGGTTAAGAACCACGGGGAAATTTGCCCCTCTGTCCATAGAGGTAAAGAAAGGCAAATCCAGGAAACTTGGTGACTTTTTTCTTGAAGATCATCAAGGTTAGAATTGACTAGTTATTTCACACAGTGCTTCTCAGACCTGTGGCATAGCAAACATGGACCCTTTAGGTCACTTATCATTCTAAGATTCATTACAAAGTTTTCATTAATTATCAAAATAATTTAAAATAATCTGCTGAATCTAAATTTCCAAACTCCATTTCTGTCTCTTCAAGTTCTCTGCTAGTCCCTTTCCCCATTGATACATACCATGGAGTACAATATTAAGGGTTTTGTTTTCCCCAGTTATTCCTCTATACTCCTAATTTTGGTATTTTCAGGTCCCATGTTTTCCATCTCTGATTCCTCTGGAGTATCCCATTGGGTAAATATTCCACAGCCCAACAGTTATGTTATAATTTTCTCTAAATAAATTAATGATAAATATTGTTTTGTCACTGCATTAAGTTCCTGTTGTGTATGTGTGTGTTTTCTTGTTTTGTTTTGTTTTGCAGACATTTATGGTGTTAAACAAAAAGAGGACAATCTACCGCTTCAGTGCCAAGCGTGCCTTGTTCATTTTTGGGCCTTTCAATTCAATCAGAAGTTTAGCCATTAGAGTCTCAGTCCATTCATATCCTTTCATTGCACCTTTTACTAAGTCCAGATCATTTGAAAAGCACACATGCCCCACGGTGTTCATGTTATTGAATGGAAGCAAATAGCTAATTCTTTCTACAAATACTGGCTGAGTGCCTACTGCTGCAGGCAGGGACTGTGCTGGATGTAAGCAAGATGTCATCTCCTTCTCTGGGGTCCTATGGCCTCAGAAGGGCATAGAATAAAAGGCAGGCAATTTCTTTAGTGAGATTGGTCATGTGAAAGTGGTAGCAGGAAGAGGTACTGCTGTGCTTTAGAGGCATCAAGGATGGCTTCTTAGAGGAAGGTGCATCTAAGCTGACACCTAAAGAGTTGTAAACTGGCAACCTGTGCACCATGTTGAGTTGATAATGTGTTGTGTTGGACCTACACAGTACTTAAAACTTTGAAAAACACTTTCTAACGTGAATACTCCAGATTTCCAGCTTTTCTTGAAAGATGGAAACTGGCAAGGGTATGTTCCCATTTCTGTTAATACCTGACAAAAATCAGTAGAGTAAGGAATTGCTGCCTCTTTGGAGGGGGCATGTAAGCTCTGTCTCACCACCTCTGCACTTCTCTTGTGGCTGAACACCAGCCCATTTTACCCATTTTACCCATTTATATGCCTTTTCAGGCTCTTAAAACTTGGGGTTCACAATGTCAGTCTTAAAGCGTAAAGGCAGGTGGGGAATTATTAAGCATTTCTGATGTATGCAAGGGTTGGGGGAGACGCTAGGAAGTTTTAGACAGGGAAATGAAAAAAAGATATGGGTTGGTAGATTTAGTAAAATACTGAGGAGAATGGCAATGAATAACTATTTGGGTTTGGTTGCCTAGAAGCAGAGCCTGATATGGGCATTCTTATTTAAGTGATTTAATAGAGGAGTGCTTTCTGGAGAAGGAGAAAGGGAAGCAGAAGGGGGGAAAACAAAGAGCCAAGCAAGGATATGGTCTCAGCTGAGTCAGCTTCATCCTGATCCCATGAGGAACTCTGGAGCATGAATTGCACCACAGAATTGTCCCACTTTGAAGCAAGGGCCTAAGTCAGTCAGACATGTAGAAGGGGGTGTGTAGCTCTCCAAGTGAGGAGGCTGCCATTCAGCAGGGGACAATTCTCCACAGGAGGGGACAGTTGTGAGTTGTTCTCAGCCAACACTCACAGTCAGAAGACAGATGCACCTGCAGAAAAGGGGACCAGCCAGGGCACTCCCAATCTTACCCAGTAGCTAATGATGCATGCCATCCTGCAACATATCTGCCTTAATGGATGCTGGCCACATTATTCAGCATGTTCATTATTGGCACCGTTATCATCAACTGCGTGTTCATGGCTACAGGGCCTGCTAAAAACAGCAACAGCAACAATACTGACATTGCAGAGTAAGTATTTTTCCTTCACTCACCTGTCCTAAGTTTTTAAACAAATATACCTAAGGCAGTTAATGATTACACTGGAGAGAAAGAAAAAGTCACTAATAATTCTAACATATATGTTGGCAGAATCAGTTTTATTTTTGACCTTTTTTTTTTTTACAATTTGTAATAAACAGCACACATATGTTATGTTCACATTTTAAGTGGTTTTCTTTGTGTTTACATAAGTTTTATAGGTATCCATTTTGATGGTTATATAATATCTTATCAGGTGAATAAACCAGAATGTACTTAAACCATTCTAGCATTTTAGTAGATTATAACATTGTCATAAAAATCTTTTTGCATAAAGCTATATTTATGTATTTACTTTTTCTTTGTTTTTGTTTGTAAAAAATTGTTATGCCAGTTCACTATGCCAAAAATAAAGCTATTCTTTTTTTAATTTTTTTTATTTTTTGAGACAGGGTTTTGCTGTTGTTGCCTAGGCTGGAGTGCAATGGTGCTATCTCAGCTCACTGCAACCTCTGCCTCCTAGGTTCAAGCAATTCTCTTCCCTCAGCCTCTCAAGTAGCTGGGATTACAGGCGCCTGCCACCATGCCCAGGTAATTTTTTTGTATTTTTAGTAGAGACTGGATTTCACCATGTTGGCCAGGCTGGTCTTGAACTCTTGACCTCAGGTGATCTGCCCACCTTGGCCTTCCAAAGTGTTGGGATTACAGGCATGAGCCACTGCACGCAGCCCTATTCTTAAATTATTATTTTCCTGAGATACACTCTTAGAAATGGATTTTCTAGGCTGGGTGCGGTGGCTCATGCCTGTAATCCCAGCACTTTAGGAGGCTGAGGCGGGTGGATCACGAGGTCAGGAGATCGAGACCATCCTGGCTAACATAGTGAAACCCCATCTCTACTAAAAATACAAAAAATTAGCCGGGTGTGGTGGCAGTCGCCTGTAGTCCCAGCTACTCGGGAGGCTGAGGCAGGAGAATGGCATGAACCTGGGAGGCGGAGCTTGCAGGGAGCCCAGTGAGCCACTGCATTCCAGCCTGGGCGACAGAGTGAGACTCCGTCTCAAAAAAAAAAAAAAAAGGATTTTCTAGATAAAAAGGTACATTTTAATGCTTTTAATAATAGATATAGACAAAATATTTTCCAAAAAGTTTGTATCAATTTGCTCTGCCATCAGCAGTGTATTCTAATAACCAATTATATCACATTCTTGCTAGCATTAAATTTTTTCTTCTCTAATTTATGGAGTTAAAAATATTTGCATTTCTTTAATTTCCAGATGGGTTAGACTTAAAACAATTTTAATTGACACATAATAATCATACACATTTACAGGTTACATGTGATATTTTGATACATGCATACACTGTGTAATGATCGCTTAAGGGTAATTGGGATATCAATCCCAATTGGACATTTATTATTTCCTTGTATTGGAAACATTTCAAATCTTCTCTTCTAGCTATTTTGAAATATACAATAAATTATTGTTAACTAAATAGTCACCCTACTGTGTTATTGAACACTAGAATTTATTCCTTCTATCTGTGTTTTGTACTCATTAATCAACTTCTCTCCATTCCTCACCTGTCACCCAATCTTTCCCCATCTCTGGTAACCACCATTCCATTCTCTACCTCCATGTAATCCACTTTTTCAGTTCCCATATATGAATGACAACATGAAATGTTTGATTTAGACTCTTAATGTTTTCATTTCTGAATTGTGTGTTTCCATCTTTGCTTCTGTATCATTTTTATTTCTTTTCTAATCAGTTTGAGTTCTCTGTATAACTAAAATATTAATTTTTTATCATTTGTATTGGCTTTTCAGACATATGAATTAATCTATTAACTTACAAGTTCTATATTTATATAAATATTTTCTTATCAAAAGTTCCAGTTTTTCTAGTTTAACATAATTACTGCTTTAATCTTTCAGGAACATATTGAATGCAAATTGAATGCAAATTGAATAAATGAGACCATTTTTTCTAACTCCTATTTAATTATGCAATATAAGCCACTGCAATCAATATATAGACCATTTCAATTACCCCCAAAAACATCTCATGCCTCTTTGCAGTTAATCCCCGACTCCCACTCCCAACCCCAGGCAAACATCGATCTCATTTCTGTCATTCTAGACTTGTTTTGCC
Organism: Hylobates moloch; assembly: GCF_009828535.3. Classification (NCBI taxonomy): domain Eukaryota; kingdom Metazoa; phylum Chordata; class Mammalia; order Primates; family Hylobatidae; genus Hylobates; species Hylobates moloch. The sequence goes on from NW_026652283.1 coordinate 90,379,988, forward strand.
TTTTTTAAGAATTTCGTATACATTTCATTTTCTATGTATGATACTGTATTTTTGTATCTGGTTTCTTTCATTTAGCATAATGCTCTGAGATGCATCCATGTTGTGTATATTTCTACATTTTTTTTTCTTTTTGTTGCTAAGTTGGATTCCATTGAATGGATATACCACATTTTGTTTTCCCATTTATCTATTGATGCACATTTGTGTTGTTTCCAGTTTAGGGCTATTATAAACAAAGTTGCTGCGAACATTTCCGTATAAAAATCTTTTGTGGATATTTTTGCATTTCTCTGGGATAAATACCTAGGTGTGTAATTGCTGGGCCCTGCAATAAGTGTATATGTAACTTTCTAATAAACTGCTAAACCTTTTACAAATTGACAGCATAATTTTACATTCATATCAGCAATATATGAAAGTTTCAAAGTCTTTATTAATTTTTTCATTCAATTTGCTTTGATTTTAATTTGCTCTTCTATTTCTAGCTTCTTAAGTTGGAAGCTTAAATAGTTGGTTTTAGATTTTTCTTCTTATACAATTGTATAAAGCTATACATTTCTGTCCAAAAACTGCTTCAGCTGCATTCCACAGATGTCAATACACTGTGTTTTTATTACCTTTTGATTCAAAATATTCCCTACATTTTCTCATGATTTCTTCTTTGTCCCATATGTCATTTAGAAGTGTGTTTTTTAATATTTCCAAACATTTTACACTTTTCTAATTGTTTTCTGGTTGTCTGATTATTATCTAATTTCAGTTCAGTTATGATCAGAGAATATATTCTATAAAATTTCAATCTTTTGAAATAAAGAGAAACATCTTTTATAGTCTGTCTTGGGAAATGTTTCACATGCACTTGGAAAGAATGTGGATTCTGCCACATTCTTAAATACTCCTTAAAAGATCAGTTAAGTTAAGGTGGTTGATAGTGTCATTTAGATCTTTTGTACCTTTACTGATTTTTACCTAGCATTTTTGTGAATTACTGAAAGAGAGGCTTAAAATCTCTATCTATGATTGTGGATTTGTCTGTTCTTTCTCTCTTTTTGTCAAATTTGGCTTCGTGTATTTTGAAGCACTATTATCAGGCACATACATATTTATGATGATTATTATCATCCTCCTGATGTATTCATTCTTTTGTTATTATGGAATGTCTTCTTTATCTCTAATAATACTCATTTAAATATTTGTTTTGTCTAATATTAATAAAGATACTCCAGCTTTCTTATGCTCTTTGTTTGCATGGTATATCTTTTTCCATTCTTTTACTCTCAACCCTTTTGTGTCTTTGTATTTGTAGCATATATCTTGTAAACAACATATAGTTGGTTTTTGCTTTTTATGCAGTCTATCAATCCAGTCTCTGACTTTTGATGGACTAAAGTTCATTTAATATAGTTATATAACTGGATTTTGCTCTGCTATTTTTCTATTGGTTTTCTATTTATCTCATCTGTTTTTTTTTTTTTTTGTCATTGTTGTTGTTCCTTTGCTACTCCATTATTTCTCCATTCCTGCTTCCTTTTGTGTTAATCATGTATATTTAGTATTTCATTTTAATCCTCTACTGGCCTTTTATCTTTACTTATTTGCATTTTTTAGTGGTTTCTTCAGATATTAAACAATGCATCGTTAAATTGGCAAAATAGAGTTAACGTTGAATTCCTTCAAGTAGAAAAGGAACCATGCCACAGTTTAGTCCCATGTTTGTTTTTTGTCATATAGTTATGCTAATGTACACAATAAACCCAATAATACAGTTTATCATTTTTGCTTTTAATGGGCACATGCCTTTTAAAGACATTTTTTTCATGTAGATCCAAGTTATCTTTTGGTAGTATTTCTTTTTAGCCTGAACAACTTCCTTTAATATATCTTGTGGTTCAGTTCTGTTGGCAACACATTCTCAGTTTATATTGATCTGAAAATGTCTTTATTTCATACTCATTTTTGAAGTAGAGTTTCATTGTATATAGAATCAGTGCTTGACAATTTGTTTTTCTAGCACTTTAAGTATGTCATTTCCATGTTTTATGCCTCCTGTTGCTTAGCTCTCTCTTGCATGCTTCTAGGATTTCCTCCCTAAATTTCCAGCTGCTCTGCCAGCTCTGAACCCCACCCTCGGCCACCTTAAATCTTCAGGACTGCAGCCATTTGCCAGTGTTGGGGTGGGAGTGGGGAAGTTGGAAAACACTCTCAGACCAAAACAGTTAAACATTTTCGTAATTCTTATGCATTGCAGGTACCTTCTTTTAAGAGGAAACTCTGCCCCAGTTTCTGCCTCCTTTTGTTCACCTTCCAGGGCCTTCAAATAATTGTCCTTATACATATTTTTTCCAGTTTAATACTCATTATCTGTGGGAGGGTTTGCCCAACTATTTCATGTCTTCATCACAATTGAAGCAGGCATCAATGGTCTCTTAATTTTGCTTATTATTTTTTTCTTTTCCTGTATTAAATTTAACAAACTTTCCTCTATGCCTGTGGATTTTGATTTATAGTTAGAAACACTTTCTCTAGCCTTGAGTTATAAAAGGACTCTCTCATATTTTCTTACAGTGCTTTTATAGTTTCCTTTTTAAAAAATTTAAATCCTTGAATAATTTGGAATTCATTCAAGGGTAGGGTGTCATAAATAGATCTGACTTCATAGTTCCGTCCCAGATGTCTATCCATTTGTCCCAACGCCATTTGTTAAATAGTCCACCTCTTATCCTCTGATGTGAAATGTTACTTAGGTATTCAGATCTATTTCTGGACTTTCTTTTCTCTTCCATTGGTCTGCGTTTTCATATGCCAGAACCACACTTTTTAACTATCAAGATTGTCTAATGTTGTAATGTCTAGGAGTGCTAGAGGTTTCTTTTGAGAATTTTTATGGCTCTCGTTGGTTTATTTTTTCATGTAAATTTTATAGTCAATTTGGTTAGTTTTATTGACATGATGAAAGGATTTATAAATTAACCTAGAGGAAACTGACATCTTTATGAAGTTGGAACTCATTGAGAACATGACATATTTTTCATTTGTTAAAATCTTCTTTTGTGTTCCTCTAATTGCTTTAAAGTTTTCTTCATACAGATCTTCCACAATTCTTGTTAAATTTGTTTGTGAATTTTACTGTTTTTTGTTGCCATTATAAATGTAGTCTTTTCTTTCATTATACCTTGTAACTAGTTGTCTTGTTAAATAAAACTATATATATGTATGTATATGTACATCAGTATTATACATATCAATATTTTATATATATATAAAATTTTGTGCTATCTTTGATAAAATTTGTCAGCATTTGTTTACTCTTCTGATGACTTGTATGGCTCCCCCCCATCTTTCCCATGTATTGAATTTTTTTTTTTTTTTTTTTTGAGCTGGAGTTTCACTCTTGTCGCTCAGGCTGGAGTACAATGGCGCGATCTCGGCTCACCACAACCTCCTCCTCCCGGGTTCAAGCGATTCTCCTGACTCAGCCTCCAGAGTAGCTGGGATTACAGGCGTGCGCCACCACACCTGGCTAATTTTGTATTTTTAGTAGAGATGGGCTTTCTCCATGTTGGTCAGGCTGGTCTCTAACTCCCAACCTCAGATGATCCACCTGCCTCGGCCTCCCAAAGTGCTGGGATTACAGGCATGAGCCACCGCGCCTGGCCTTGAAATGTTTTTAATAGCATGGAAATGAGGTATTCTGAGAGAAAGAAAGAGAGAATTATCCAGTAAAGTGATTTATATCTGCAAATATTTTGGAGAGGGACATAAGGAATTAGTGAAATGGGAAGGAATTCATTTATTAATAGCTTTTTCATTTTTCATTGGTAATCTTTTTCAGTTTTAAAATTTCTCTGAATATTTTGCTATATTCTTCTTCTCATTTATCATTTTGTTCATGTTTTCTTTTTTCTGTGATTAGATTTGCCAGAGGCTTGCCTATTTTTATGTTTTTTTAAACTATGTCTTAAATTCTATTTTAAAAACTATTCCATAGTTTTTCTAAAACTGTGTCTTAAATTCTATTTGTCTTAAATTCTATGTTTTTCTAAAACTATATCTTAAATTCTATTTATGTATTAAATTCTATTTTTATTTTATTATTATTTTTTGAGACAGAATCTCGCTTTCTTGCCCAGGCTGGAGTGCAGTGGAGCAATCTCCAGTCACTGCAAACTTCGCCTCCTGGATTCAGGTGATTCTTGTGTCTCAGCCTCCCAAGTGACTGGGATTACAGACATGCACCGCCATGCCTGGCTAATTTTTGTATTTTTAGTAGAGATGGGGTTTTGCTATATTGCCCAGGTCTTGAACTCCTGGACTCAAGTTATTTGCCTGCCTCAGCCTCCCAAAGTGCTGACATTACAGGTGTGAGCCACGGCACCCGGCCTTAAATTCTATTTAAAAATATAACATTTTTGGCTGGGCGCCATGGCTCACCGCCTGTAATCCCAGCGCTTTGGGAGGCCGAGGAGGGCAGATAACCTGAGGTCGGGAGTTCGAGACCAGCCTGACCAACATGGAGAAACACCATCTCTACTAAGAATACAAAATTAGCTGGGTGTGGTGGCACACGCCTGTAATCCCAGCTACTCAGGAGGCTGAGGCAGGAGAATCACTTGAACCTGGGAGGCAGAGGTTGCAGAGAGCCAAGATCATGCCATTGAACTCCAGCCTGGGCAACAAGAGTGAAACTCCATCTCAAAAAAATATATATATATATATATATATAATATTTTATTTTCTTCATTATACCTTCAATAGGACATAATGTTTTCTAAAATACGAATTTGAATGTTTAGTTCATGCATTTTCCTTCTTGTTGTAAATAATAAAAATATTTATAGGGACAATGCTTAGGGGTACAGCTTTGTCTCTGTCTTGTAGGTTTTAATATGTGGCATTTCAATTTTTAATATTTTCTAAATGTCTTTTGTATTCTTATTTTCCCTTACTCTTTGGTTCAGTTTCTTGCAGATTCTTCTTTAAGGATGTTTATAGTAACATTTGTGGTATCTGACTTGGCAGGTTTCAAATATTGTACTACATTTCCCACGTTAGTTACCCTTGTAGCTGTACATTTCCTTTCAGATCCTCTAGTAATTCAAAGAGACCCACTCAGGTTCAGGCAAATATAAGAAGCTTCTTGTGAATGGAATGGCTTATCTAATATTCCTAAAATGACTGGAGCAATGACTTATTGTTTCTAAGGCTTGAGGGACTTGGGCACACAGGCAAAAAATCACTCCTGCTAGAGGTATGATGGTGAAAGCTGGCTAGCAGCTGTTTGTGCCTCTGGTGGGGAGTAGGACTGGGGACTCCCAGACCTTGCAGACACTTATTAGGGAATACAACATCATCAGGAAAGGAGCCATGTGAACAAGGTTGGATGCTCCAAGGAAAGATGGACTGAGGACCCTGGGAGGCTTTCCTCCTGGAATCTGGGCGATGCCCACTCTCGTCATGCTTCTTTAGAACATGTTTTTATTTTCAAATGTTTTCATAGATTTTAAATGGGAATTTGGGAAGGCAGTCTCCAGTCACTTCCACCCTACCTTTTTCCTGGAAGTGTTCTCTAAATCATATACACATCTATTCTCCTTTACTTGGCTCTAGTGGTTTCTGGGACACCAGTTAGAGGTCAGACTTTGAAAACTGCCCTTTCTTTGACTACAAGGTCTGATTTGGTCTATTTGTCTCTGGAGAATTCTTCTCCCTCCTAGGTGGTGTCTTTGTGGGGACCATCTGTCTCTGTTGCTGGGTGGAACCTGGAACCTGGTTAAGGCTGACCAGCAGAGGGGCTGTGCCTTGAGGAGGGCACAGGTAGCCTCAGGAATAGATGCCATCCTGGCAGTGTCCCTGGGGAATGTGGTCTCGCCTTTGGAGATTTGGCTGTTGCATGAGGTGCCAACTGAGTGCAGGGGCTGCTACTCGTTGCTTACTGCAGTTTCCCTGGAAGCCTTTGATCGGGAGGGCAGGACCTATGGAGGAGACAGAACAGGAGAGTGCATTGTTTCCACAGCAGTGGTTTGCTCTGCCTAGCCCTTGTGGTGAGACGCAAGGAGCCTTCTTTCTCTATTATGGGAAGGTAATTTGCTCTGAGGCCATTTTTACTATTAAAATACTCATAAGGCAGGGAGGAAAACCCCCTTTTAAGCAGAGAGGCAGGAGGCAAGTGTGGGGAAAGCTGTTGCTCTCCCCTGGAAGTTTTGGATGAACAGTGGATACCTGAATGTGGGGTGGGAGGAGGCTGTTAAAAATGTCTTCATACAAGGAGGCATGTAATTTCCTCCTGGTGGGCATGGCTTTACTCCACATCAGATGTCATTTTGATCTGCCTGTCCCATCATTGGTCAGGCTTCAGGTGGAAAAGAGAGAATGGTGGAAGTAAGAGGTGGGAGACTAGAATGTCAGGCAGAAATAGCAGCGACAGTCTGCTGTCTCATTTGCTTAAGATCTGTATGAAGACTTGAAAAATCCCACAAATCTGCAATTGCAGAGTTTTATCAAAGCATCTATAACTTTATAATTTAAAACTGATATTAAAAGATGTTGCCTTTTTAAACTCTTTTAATGCCTGTTTATATGAGGACATTTTTAACAACCTCCTGCAACCCTACATTCACACACACATATTTTAGGACAGACATTATTTAATCTGATATGCTCATTTGTCACACAAAAGGTGAGCAGCTCAGAAAAAGCCTGAAGCAAGGAGGAGCTCTTGCCTGTAGCAGTCTCATGACCATTTCTGCTCTTGGACTTGGCTGCTTTGAGTTTTTTCAAGTCCTCAAGGCCTTTGTTCTTTAGCTTTCAGGGCTACTATGACTGGATAGTTTACCAGAAAAGGTCCACTTCTTTTACTCTGAACTGATAAGTTATTTAACTAAATTGCTTGTTTCTGTCCCAAGTGAGCGTGTGTATGTGTTTGTGCTTGCAGACTCAGTATTTTTGCAGCTTGGGATTATAACAAAAGATACAAGATTTTTTTTTGAGACAGAAGAGAAAAAGGGAAATAAATTAGAGAATTGTCTTAGTCAATTTTATGTTGTGATAACAAAATACCACAGACTGGATAATTTGTAAAGAATACAGATGTATTTTTTACAGTTCTGGAGGCTGGGAAGTCCAAGATCAAAGGGTCTGCATCTGGTGAAGGTCTTCTTGCTGCATCATCCCATGGCAGAAGGCAGAAGGGCAAAAATGTGCACATGAGAGAGCAAGGGCAAAGAGGCCTGAACTCACCTTTTATCAGGAACCCACTCCTGAGATATTGGCATTAATACATCACAAAGGCAGTATCTTCATGGCGTAATCACCTCCTAAGGGTCCCACCTCTTAATACCATAATAATGCCAATTAAATTTCGACATGACTTTTGGAGGGAACATTCAAACCATAGCAAGGATAGAATATGATGGAAGATTCAGGGAAGGAAAAAGAAGGGCCCAGTTTTTATTAAAATTGTGACCAAGTAAGTATAACATAAAAGATACAATCTTAACTATTTTAAGTTCAGTGGAATTACGTATATTCACAGTGTTGCACAACATTATCGTTATTCATCTCCAGAACTCTTTTCATCTTGCAAAACTGAAATTCTACATCCATGAAATACGAACTCCCCATTTCAATCTTCCCCTCAGCCCCTGCCTCATATAAGTGGATCACACAGTATTTGTCTTTTTATGACTGGATTGTTTCACCTTGTTTAATGATTTCAAGGTTTATACATGTTGTAGAATGTGGCAAAATTTTCTTCCTTTTTAAGGCTGATTAATATTCCATCACATGTATATACCACATTTTACTCTGAACTGACAGGTTGTTTGACTAAATTACTTGTTTCAGTCCCAAACATATGTGTGTGCGTGTGTGTGTGTGTGTGTGTGTGTGCAGACCCAGTATTTTTGACAGCATGGGAATATAAAAAAGATATAAGCTATTTTCTTTTTTTAGGAGATTGTCTACTTATCTGGCAAAGGGCATTTGGGTTGCTTCCACCTCTTGGCTATTGTGAACAGTGCTGCTATGAACATGGGTAGGCAAATGTGTCCTTGAGAACCTGCTTTCAATTCTTTTATACATATACCTAGAAATGGCTTTGCTGGATCATATAGCAGGTCTATTTTTAATTTTTGAGGCGTCTTCATACTGTTTTCCATAGGGCTTGCACCATTTTACAATCTCATCAACAGTGCACAAGTGTTCCCATTTCTCCACATCTTCATCAACACTTGTTATTTTAGGTTTTTTAAAAAATAGTAGCCATCCTAATGGGCATGAGGTCATCTCTTTGTGGTTTTGATTTGCATTTTTCTAATGATTAGTGATGTTGAGCATCTTTTCATATGTGCGTTGGCCATTTGTATTTCATCTTTGGAGAAATATCTGTTCAAATCCTTTGGTCATTTTTTAATTAGGTCATTTAATTTTTTATTGTTGAGTTGTAGGAGTTCTATTTTATTTTATTTTATTATTTCATTTTATTTTACTGTAAGTTCTGGGATACATGTGCAGAACATGCAGGTTTGTTGCATAGCTGTATGTGTGCCATGGTAGTTTGCTGCTCCATCAACCCGTTGTCTAGGTTTTAAGCCCCACATGCATTAGGTATTTGTACTAATCCTCTCCCTCCCCTTGCCTCCCACCCCCAACAGGCCCCAGTGTGTGTTGCTCCCCTCCCTGTGTCCATGTGTTCTTATTGTTCAACTCGCACTTACGAGTGAGAACATGCAGTGTTTGGTTTTCTGTTGTCGGAGTTATTTACATATTCTGGATGTTAACCCCTTGTTAGGTATATGACTTTCAAATTTTTCTTCTATGAGTTTTATGTTTTTCAGGTCTTACCTTTAGGACTTTAATCCATATTGAGTTAATTTTTTATATGGTGTAAGTAAAGATTCTAACTTCATTTCTTGCAAGTGGAGATTCAGTTTTCCCATTAACATTTGTTGAAAAGACTGTCCTTTTTCCAAGGACATTGCCAAGACTATTCCATAGTCTTGTCACCCTTGTGGAAAATAATTTGGCCATATATGCAAAAGTTTACTTCTGGGCTCTCTATTCTATTCCATTGGTCTATATGTGTCTTTATGCTAGTACCACCTTGATATGGTTTGTCTGTGTCCCCACCCAAATCTCATCTTGAATTGTAGTTCCCATAGTCCTAACGTGTGGTGGGAGGGCCCTGGTGGAGATAATTGAGTCATGGGGATGGTTTCCACCATGCTATTCTTGTAATAGTAAGTTCTCATGATATCTGATAGTTTCATTAGGGGCTTTCCCCTTCGCTTCACTCTCATTCTTCTCCTTCCTGCTGCCATATGAAGAAGGACATGTTTGCTTCCCCTTCCACCATAATGGTAATTTTTCTGAGGCCTCCCCAGCCATGCTGAACTGAACTGTGAGTCAATTAAATCTTTTTCCATGATAAATTACCCTATTTTGATTACTGTAGCTTTCTAATAAATTTCGATATCAGGAAGTGTAAGACCTCACAATTTGTTTTTTTTTTTCAAGATTGTTTTGGCTATTTGGGGTCACTTGAAATTCCATATGAATTTTAGAATGGATTTTTATATTTTTGTAAAAAATGTCATTGGGAGTTTTATAAGGATTGCACTGAATCTGTAGATCACCCTGGGTAGTATGACATCTTAACAGTATTAAACCTTCCAATCCATGAACACAGATATGAAAAAATTCAGCTATTTGCGTGTCATTTACTCTCTTCATTGTTCTGTCACCATTGTCTCCTTCTGTACATCAAAGTGACAGCTCTAGAATGGTGGTGACAAACTACAACCTCCAGTGCTTGGGTCTCATGTTACCTGAAACTATTCTCAAGAATATGGACATAAAGCTAGGCCTTGAAATGCAGCTTCACAATTTATCTCTAGGCCTGTTTCTCTGAAATTCTAAATACCAGAACTTGCTTAAAAAGCTTGCATTTTTGAACTCTGGTTTGCTGAAGACCAGAATGTTAAATGTCACATTGAAATGGAAAAAAAAAATCAAGGCCAGTAAGATAGAAGGGCTCTTTGCTTTTCACAATGTTTATCATGTTTCTTCCTGTTGTTAATGATTTGCTTTTTAGGTGTGTCTTCACTGGGATTTATATTTTTGAAGCTTTGATTAAAATATTGGCAAGAGGTTTCATTCTGGATGAGTTTTCTTTCCTTCGAGATCCATGGAACTGGCTGGACTCCATTGTCATTGGAATAGCGTAAGAATGTTAAAGATGTTTTTGAAGAGACTTGGAGTGGGAAAGAAGCCCCTTTGCTTCCATCAGAGCTCTGTGTGGATCCATTTGAGTGGCTGAGTGTGGCCTAGTAGTGCCTAGAGCTCTGAGTGCTGTGTTGGTTGGCCCTGAACAGCACATGCAGCCAATTGGCCCGAGGTCTCCACACACAAAGCCATTTCTAGGTCAACACTCAAGTTCTTGTTCCTTCAGCCATTAACTCACCAACACTGGCCTGTTATGGGCCAGGCTCTATGCAAGATACAGGGGTGTGCCAATGAAATAATAATAAAAAAAAAGATTGAAAAGATTTTTTTCAATCTTATGAAGCTCACAGTCCAGAGGGGAAGAGTGACAATTAATGACCCTGAAAATATGGTATGATGAGTACCAGGATAGGGGCTATACATGTATTAAGCTGTCAGAGAATATAGGAAGAACAAAGCAGTCTAAAAAATCTTCGGCTACTACAAGGTTACAAGGAGCTTTACTCCTGTTTAATTCTAGAAGTTCTGTAGTTTTGGCTTTTATGTTTCAGTCCATGGTCCATTTTGAGTTAATTATTATGTATGGGGTAAGGTGTAAGGCGAAGGCTGAAGTTCTTCCTGAAGGAAAGACACTGATTTGGAATCTGAATGATGAAATGGAGTCAGCAAAAGAAAAAATAAGAAATGCAGTGACACATTGCCAGCACAACAATAGTAAACCTAGCATCATTCAATTTGTACCAGGCATTATGTTAAGCACTTTGCATATTTTTTCCTATTTAATATTCACAAAAGCCCTTGGAGGTAGGTGCTAGTAATTTCAGAGTTTTACATTTGAAGTTCAAAGATTGTGTGCTCTTAGCTATTGAAAGGTGGTGAAGCACAGGGGTTTCGAGTATGGCTCTGAAGCTACACTGCCTGGCTACACATTCAGGCTTGACCATGTAGTGGCTGGAGACTTCAGTGAACTGCCTTGGGGCATGGAACTTGTCAGCCACTCAGTAAATATTTGAGAGGACTTCTAATATTCATGGATGTAGCCACAACTACATGAACTATGTCAAAGAGTCTTCATCTGTGTCCATGTATGAAGGTGAACTGAGAACAGCCTCCTCTGCAGTTCATAGCAAGAACAGTGGTATTGCCGGATCTTAAGATAAAGGTGGGGCTGGAAAGGTGAGGCTGTCGATTTCACCTTGGAGGTCACAGGCCCCAGGCTGAGTTTACTTGTGGCTTTTGTGGAGATGTGCAGTGCAGCTGTAGGACTGAGCAAGCCCATGCTTCCCTGTGCTTTGTCTTGTAGGATTGTGTCATATATTCCAGGATTCACCATCCAAGTGTCGTCCCTGCGTACCTTCCGTGTGTTCAGAGCTTTGAAAGCAATTTCAGTAGTTTCACGTAAGTCACTCTCACTTCCCACGCTGGCTTCTATCTAGAAAGAATGTTAATTTACATTTAAATCTTTTCAAAATGTCATCATGTAAACCAAAAACAAACAAACAAACCCTGCTTTACAAATTTATCTGATGGTCCAACTGATAATTATTGAGCACCTAATATGTCCAGGCACTGTGCTAACTGCTTGAGATCTAGTAGTAAGCAAATAGATACAGACTCATGGAGTTTTACCTTCTAGGGTAGGGGGTGGGGAGATAGACACGAAGCAACAACTATAATAAATAAGTACATTATGTAGCATGTGAGCAAGTGCTATGTGCCACAGAAAATACAAAGAAAAAGTAGACACCATGGAGGCTATGGGAAGTCACAGGGTATAGGGGAAGCAGGTTGCAGCTTTAAACAGAGTGATCAGGATAGTTGTCATTGAGGTGAGAGGTGGCAGAGATTTGAAGGTGGCAAGGGAATGACACAAGCAGATATATGGGAAAGGGTATTCTGAGCATGGGAAACAGACAGCACAGAGATTGAGTAGCAAGGATGAGGATGGGACTGGAAAGGAGAGGGTGAGGGGCCAGGTAGAGGTGGGATCATAGAAGTGAAGGGGGGCCGGGTACAGTCGCTCATGCCAGTAATTCTAGCACTTTGGGAGGCCAAGGCAGGGAGGTAACTTGAGGCCAGGAGTTTGAGACCAGCCTGGCCAAAATGGTAAAGCCTCATCTCTACAAAAATACAAAAGTTAAGGCCAGGCGCAGTGGCTCACTCCTGTAATCCGAACACTTTGGAAGGCTGAGGCAGGTGGATCACCTGAGGTCAGAAGTTTGGTACCAGCCTGATCAACATGGAGAAACCCCATCTCTACTAAAAATACAAAAGTAATCAGGTGTGGTGGTGTATGCCTGTAATCCCAGCTACTCAGGAGGCTGAGGCAGAAGAATCACTTGAACCCGGGAGAGGGAGGTTGCGGTGAACCTGGATCGCCCCATTGCACTCCAGCCTGGGCAACAAAAGCAAAACTCCATCTCAGAAAAAAAAAAAAAAATTAGTCAGGTGTGGTGGTGGGTAACTTTAATCCCAGCTACTCGAGAGGCTGAGGCAGGAGAATTGCTCGAACCTGGGAGGCAGAGGCTGCAGGCTGCAGTGAGCTGAGATTGTGCCATTGCACTCCAGCCTAAGGTCTAAAAAAAAAAAAGAAGAACTGAAGGGGAGTCTTGTAGGCACAGGGAGGATCTGGGCTTCACTCTGAAGAAATGGGAGCTGTTGTGTGGAGAGTGGAATGTAGGGGAGATGGGAGAAGCAGGAAGACCTCCTGCTACAGGGAGACCTCCTGCTACAGGGAGCACGGTGGACTAAAGATCCCAGCTTCCACCTCTCTGGATTCCCCACTGCATTCATCCACATGCCAAGATCGTGCCTGCCCTGCACAGTGTGTGTGGGTTCTAGTGCTGGCCCATTCCTGAAGCATATGGGATTCTTCTAATAGGAAACTTTGGCTCAGGGACTCTCCAGTGACCTGGCTGAGACTCCGACAGCTGCAATGCAGTCTGAGGTTCTTCCTATCCAATCCTCCTCCCTTGTCTCTCTCTCTCAGACGTCAAACCTGAGCTGCAGTCTGAAGTTTCTCCCTGCTCACTCCTGCTCCCTCCATTCATCTTTCACAGGCATCCTCCCAATCGCCACAAATCTCTTGCACATCTGATCTCAGAATGTCTGCTCCTCAAAACCCAAACTGACACAAGAGAACATAATCCAAGCAAGGGATGGCAGTGCTCTCTGATCAGGTAGTGGTAGTGGCGTTGGTAGACACTGGTCTGATTCTGTGTCAATTTGAAGGTAGAAACAATAGCATTTCCTGACTGATGAATTGTATACATGGTGTGAGCAAAAGACAGGAGTCCAAAATGACTTTTATGTGTGATGTCACTGATTGAGACAGAGAAGGCTGTGAGAGGAGCAGGCCTTGGGGTCAGATTACAAGCTAGCTTTGAACATGTTGTGTTTGAGATGGCTGTGAGACCACCAAGGGAAAGGATTCAGTAGGAAATTAGGTATATATGAGTCTGGAAGTCCAGGGAGAAGTCAGAGCTAGCGATACCATTTCAGGAATCAAGAGTCTATAGATATTTAAAGCTGTGATATCTGAAGAGATCACCAAGGGAATGAGCATTGATGGAGAAAAGAAGAGGACCAAGGTCTGAGCCCCAAGGCACTGAAACATGAAAGGGAGAAGAGGAGAAACCAGGGAAGGAGATGAGCAGCAGCCACCTGTGAAGTAGGAGGGGAACCAAAGATGGTCTCCTGGAAGCCAGGTGAGGAAGTCACGTTAGCCCTTTGGATCAGGATGAAGCCAAGGTTGGGTGTGAATATGAATTTCAGTTTATTAAAAATAAGGTTCTTACAGCACATCCTTTTCCTCTCCTTCCCCTTTCCTCTCTTTTCTTTACTAAAACAAACAAACAGTTTATTATCTTCCCTCTCTGGACTCCTTTCCCCCCCACCTTCTCCCCTTCCCTTCTTTTCTCTTCTATCAGTGGCTTTGGCAAACTATAAAAAGACATGGGAACTATTTAGTTGTGCTGATGACATAGACATAAACTATACCATATGGCCCCAATACCTAAACTCCAGTCCTTCCAAACAGAAGCAGTAGGTTATTTTTTGAAACTTCAGAAAAGCAACTGAATAGTGATAAAGAAACTGGTAGTTAGAGGACACTTTAGGTATAATTTATCTCTCCTCCTCCTCCTCCTCCTCCTCCTCCTCCTCTTCCTCCTCCTCCTCCTCCTTCTCCTTCTTCTCCTTTTCAAGTAGGACTTTGTTTTCCCAGGTAGATTTAGGAGCTTTCTGCATGAGCTGAGCCCCTTTTATTTTCACGTAAGTAAATACACATTCAGACAGTCATTTAGCAGCTTTCATGTCCCCTTCTTCATCTCCACACAGGTGAATATGGTCTCTATTTTGGCCCATTAAATGCACTGAGATGTCTGGATGCTTTTTGGAAGTAAGGGTGCAAAGTACAATTCTTTTATGAGACTATGAAAAAGTGATCCAGGAATCACAATCATCACTCATCCACATTTCTTGCTTTGGAGAAGCCTCTTGTTATAGATTAAAATCTGCCTTGGGTGACGCTGTGGTAACCTCTGGTTTGCCTTCAATTGGTAATATAGTAAGTGTCGCAGCTGGGCCTCCAGGTTCCTGCTATCTGGTGTCATTCTTTGTGGGAAGCCCATCCACTGAGGGCTTGGCCTCCCACTGTACGCTGCCATGTGCTCTCACCTCTACACTGATCAATTGAAATTTTGTCACTTAGTGTCATTCCATGCATTTCAATCACATCTGGGAGTTTATCTCGCCAGCTATCTTAAGACTCAGTAGATTGCTGAAGTTGACTTGTTCTTTTTCCAGCTCTGTCCAGTGACATCATATTGGTAGCTTGAAATCTACTATGGTGGTGAGTGGGGATCAGGATCTATACCACAGAATTCAGAAAACAAGGAAACCTGTAAATGCTATAGATCAGGGCTCTCCTGCCTCCTGCTTGAAGAGCCAGTTTTAAACGTTTACTAGCATGCCACAAGATTATTTATTTTGTAACTTTGGCAGCTTAACAGTGTGCCATGGACATAGTAGGTGCTTAATAAATACTTCTTGAATGAATGAATGAATGAAAATAAAACACCCTATTCTAACTGGTAATCTGAGTTTTCCCTCCCAGGATATCCTCATAATTTGGGTCTAGACAAATCTTCATCCCCTATACCCCACAATTTAGCTGTGTCTCATGGTACTCATGTACTTTGACAGTAGACAGTATCTACTAAATGTTAAATACAGGTCTATCTCATTCTCTAGTGTGGCCCCAGCTTAGGTGGTGCCTTTGCAACTGTCCTCAACCTATGCCTTGAGTCTGTGTGGCATGTTTCTATTCAAAGCTTCCTTGCTTGCTCCTCATAGCAGCACTGAGGCAGGCATAGGGCAGGAATAGAGAGATTGAGTCTCAAGCTTGTTGACTGCTTTGATGACACTCAGCTTCCAAGGCACAGAGTTGGAGCACAAACTCAAGGCATCAGAATCATAGGCTAGGCTGGAGTCCAGTTCCAGCCTGCAATTTGACAGTTTCCGAAACTTCAGTTGCTCCTTACTTGGCCTTTGTGAGCATCTGGCTGAGGGGGATGGGCTTCTCCCCAAGCCTGTCCTCTTTCTCAGGTCTGAAGGTCATCGTGGGGGCCTTGCTGCGCTCTGTGAAGAAGCTGGTCAACGTGATTATCCTCACCTTCTTTTGCCTCAGCATCTTTGCCCTGGTAGGTCAGCAGCTCTTCATGGGAAGTCTGAACCTGAAATGCATCTTGAAGGACTGTAAAAATATCAATAACATGGAAGCTTATGGTAAATACCCAAACTTTCTTTCACTCCTTGGTTTTTGCATGCTTAACTTTTCCTTATCCTCACTTGTCCTGCCTTCACACTTCCCTTACAGAGTCTCTTAGCAGCAAGGGAGGACTTCATTCATCCAGGGTGCTCCTGTGGGCAGACACATTTCCTAGAGAATTGCCTCATTCCTTGGGTTGCTATGGAGAAGGAAAGTCTTGAAACCACATCCACAAGAGCAATTCTATGCTGTCCCATCCCTTTGCCATTTAGATCTCTGCCCACTTCTTTGTAATGATTCGCAGAAGTTTTCAGAATGCTTGGATTTGGCTAATGATAATCAGCAGCTTCCCAGCCCCACTCCTCAAGTATTTCTCCAATGACATGTCCTTTTTTTTTTGAGATGGAGTCTAGCTCTGTCACCAGGCCGGAGTGCAGTGGCACGACATTGCCTCACTGCAACCTCTGCCTCCCAGGCTCAAGTGATTCTTCTGCCTCAGCCTCTCGAGTAGCTGGGATTACAGGCATGTGCCGCCACACCCGGCTAATTTTTGTATTTTTAGTAGAGATGAGGTTTCACCATGTTGGCCAGGATGATCTCCATCTCCTGACCTCGTGATCTGCCCACCTCAGCCTCCCAAAGTGCTGGGATTACAGGCATGAGCCACCATTTCAGGTGCCCACCTCCCCATTGTGTTGACCTACACCTACTCCATGTGTCATGAATCTCATGTGACTACATTCTCTTTTTTTTTTTTTTTTTTCTCTCTTGATGTCTCTCATGGGATGGGTCTGTGTTCAGCTTCCCCAGGGAGGATCTTCGGTTCAGTATTATTTAAGAGAGGCAAAGTGGTGGTGGTGATGTCACTGCTTCCTCCTCTACCTTCTCCTTCTTTCTTCTTTTCCCTCCTTTTTTCTTGCTCTTTCCAGAGGTCTTGGGCCCCAGTTTCTCTCTGGACACACCTCCTTTAATCATTTTAGAAGATGTAGAAACATCCATTTTCAAGCATAATCTGCATACTTACTATTCTCTTTCCTTTCGATGTTTTTTTTTTTTTAAATCTGAATTTATGACTTTTTCCTCTCTCAGACCATTGCTTTGAAAAGAAAGAAAATTCGACTGAATTCAAAATGTGTGGCACCTGGATGGGTAACAGGTAAGAGGTTTATAATTTTCATTTTTCTCCCAAGAAGAGTACCTCTAGACCTTTTAGAATGGTGTGGCAAATAGTCTTTAATGACTGGTGGACACAGTGATGATAGTTCTCAAATAATTATTTCATGTGTCTAAACAGGTTGAGACTTGTGTTATTAAATTAAAAAATCATTTCCTGGTGTTTAAGGCAGCTTTCCTCCCTAGTTATGTTAAATTGGAAGCTTATAAGAAACCTACTGAAACAGTGATATTTTAACTTTATGGAGTAGCTATTCAAGACTTTCAAAGCTGAGAAGGGATGTTATGACTGAGAGCCCTGTGAGGCCCTTGTTTCCTGCTCAGTGGCATTGCCCTGCTGCAAGAGTATCTGAGCATGCTTCTTCTCTTTGGTGACCTGTTGACAACTATTGCCTCTAATTACAAACACAGTTGGACATACATCCACTTACACTTGCCCCAACAGCTGCTGGCCCTCTGCTCCTATGGGGAAACTCTTTTTTCTTTCAGGATAGCAGTGCTTTCTGTTGTGAAAGATTCAATTCAGTGAAGATCTATTGAGTGTATTTCAAATTAAGATAATATGCAAGGTACTCTGATGAAATACATGACATTCATTCCTAAATTACAAATAGATAACAAGAATCTACAGAGTGCCAAGCCCTGAGTTAGCCTCAAGGAATGCAATTATGAACAAGGCAGCGCCACGCTTTTGGATTTGATAATGTCTTATAGGGAAGACAGATGCACAGAAAATGCAGTTATGTGTTGCATAATGATATTTAGGTTGATAATGGATGACATATATGATACTGGCCCCATAAAATTATAATACTGTATTTTTACGGTGCCTTTTCTGTGTTTAGATACACAAATTCTTACCATTGTGTTACAGTTGCCTACAGTATTCAGTACAGTAACACACTGTACAGGTTTGTAGCCTAGGAACAATATGCTATGCCACATAGTCTAGGTGTGTAGAGGCTATACCGTCTAGGCTTGTGTGTACACTCTATGATGTTTACACAACAAAATTGCCTAACTACACATTTCTCAGAATGTATTCCTGCTGTTAAGCAATGCATGACTACTAGAAAGTGTGATGAGTGTTATAAGGGTGATGTGCAGGTGCTGAGAGGTATGATGGGGGTGTGACCTTGTCTGGAGAATTAGGGAAGGCTTCTCTCATTCCATTTGTAAGACACAATAGGTTTTAATCTAATATGAGGCTTACTGAGCTTTCTAGAATGATTCTCAACAGAACACACTGCACTGATCTTGTTGAGGATCATTCTAGAAAGAAAAACTGTCTTCCATGAAACCGGTCCCTGTTGCCAGAAAGGTCCCCAACATTTTGGCACCAGGGACCGATTTCATGGAAGATAATTTTTTCATGGGCAGGAAGTGGGGGTGGTTTTGGGATGAAACTGTTCTACCTCAGATCATCAGGCATTAGTTGCTCATAAGGAGCGTGCAACCTAGATCCCTTGCATGTGCAGTTCACAATAGGGTTCACACTCTTATGAGAATCTAATGCTAACCACTGGAGTTCAGGCGGTAATTCTCACTTGCCCACTGCTCACTTACTGTACAGCCCAGTTCCTAACAGGCCATGAACCAGTACTGGTCTGGGGCCTGGGTTTGGGGAACCCTGTCTTAAAGGGAGCCCGACAGCTGCTGCATATAGCACTTTTATTTACCCCTCACACAGGCAGACATGTGTGGTTACCATAGGCAAAATCCAACGTGGGGTGTATAACCTAGACGTGCAGAAGGAGCAGCCTTGTTTCCAACTAGTCCTTTTTTTTTTTTTCCCAAGTCTTTTGCCTCCAAAGTCTCTTATTACAATACTATACTGCTATAAAAAGTCCAAAAAACTATTGTAGCTGTTGAAAACTCAAATAACATCAGGCACAAAATGAATCAAGTGTGAAGTGTATATGACAATAGAGAGTGGTGGGGAAAGTAGAGAGGCAGAGGACACATGCCATGCTTAACAGCAGTCAAACTTGGGTGTTTTTTTTTATTTCAATAGGTTTTGGGGGAACAGGTGGTACTTGGTTACATGAATAAGTTCTTTAGTGGTGATTTCTGAGATTTTGGTGCATGAACTGGTCTTCTTTTTAGCTTTCATTTTAAGTTCAGGGGTACATGTGCAGGTTTGTTATATAGGTAAATTTGTGTACAGATTATTTCATCACCCAGGTATTAAATCTAGTACCCATTAGTTATTTTTCTGATTCTCTTCCTTCTCTCAACCTCCACCATCCAATAGGTCCCAGAATCTATTGTTCCCCACTGTGTGTCCATGTGTTCTCATCATTTATCTCCCATTTACAACTAAGAACATGTAGTATTTGGTTTTTCTGTTCCTGCATTAGTTTGTCAAGGTTAATGGCCTCCAGCTCCATCCATGTTCTCGCAAAGTAATAGAACTCATTCTTTTTATGGCTGCATAGTATTCCATGGCATATATGCACCACATTATCTTTATCCAGTCTGTCATTGATGGGCATTCATGTTGCCTCCATGTCTTTGCTATTGTGAATAGTGTGGCAATGAACATTCACTCACATGTGTCTTTATGATACAGTGATTTATATTCCTTTGGGTATATACCCAGTAACAGGCTTGCCGGGTCAAATGGTAGTTCTGTTTTTAGGTCTTTGAGGAATTGCCACAGTTTTCCACAATGGTTGAACTAATTTACACTCCCATCAACAGTGGATAAATGTTCCTTTTTCTCTGCATCTGTGCCAGCATCTATTATTTTCTGACTTTTTAATAATAGCCATTCCGACTGGTGTGAGATGGTATCTCATTGTGGTTTTGATTTGTATTTCTCTAATGATCAATGATGTACAACTGGTCTTTATAGGGCTCTTGTCTCTAGGTTTATGTGCCATCACATCTCTGTCAGTCTAGGTACAATATAAATGCTCCAGAGTTTTATGGTAAACCAACTCCTAGTACACAGCATTCCACACTGATCACAACATGCTTGCTTCTGAGGAGATGGCACTCTGAGAAGGCAGGTCTGTGATCATCTTCCCAGGCAGGCTTTGGGTCTGTTCAGGGCCCAGGCTAGTCTTCACCCTCCAGTCACTGCTTCCTCCCCTGCTGACTAATTCACAGTGACTACAACTCAGATCTGAAGTCTAAGTAGGAGGTTCAAGTAGATAAAGAGAAAGAGTGAACCATTCCAGACAGTAGGCACAGCAAGGGTGAGCATAAGTCTTTGGAGCACAAGAGCATGTAGGGAATGATAAGAAGCCCAGCAACTTTTGGGCAGACAGGCAAGACAGCAGGCAGGAACAGAGACAAGAGACAACCATGAAGGACCTGATAGCTCATCAGTGCCAACGATTTTGGTCTTGATCACAAAGGAAGCAGGAGACATGGAAAGGTTTTAGGGCAGGTGGATGACTGGGCAGATTAGACATATTTTAAAAGCCACTATGGCTTCTGTGTAGAGAATGGATATATAGAATAGATGAGGAAGCCAATTACAAGACTGTGGTAGAAAGAATAAGGATCATGAAGATGTATAGTGGTGATGAAGAAGGATGGATGCATTCCAGAGACATTTAGGAGATAGAAAGAACAGGACATATCAATATTAGCCTTGAATGTAAATGGGCTGAATGCCCCCACTTAAAAGGCACACAGTGGCAAGATGGATAAAAAAGCAAGATCCAATGGTATGCTGTCTTTGAAAGACTCATCTTACATGTCATGATACCCATGGGCTCAAAATAAAAGGAATGGAGGAAAATATACCAAGCAAATGAAAATCAGAAAAAAAGTAGGAGTTGCAATCTTAATTCGGACAAAACAGACTTTAAACCAACAAAGATAAAAAATAGATAAAAAGGGCATTACATAATGGTAAAAGGTTCAATTCAACAAGAAGACCTAACTAATCTAAAGGTACACGCACCAAAGACAGGAGCACCCAGATTCATAAGGCAAGTTCTTAGAGACCTACAAAGAGACTTAGACTCCCACACAATAACAGTGGGAGACTTCAACACAGCGCTGACAGTATTAGACAGATCATTAGGGCAGAAAATTAACGAAGATATTCAGGACCTGAAGTCAACCTTGGACCAAATGGACCTGTTAGACCTCTACAGAACTCTCCACCCCAAAACAACAGAATATACATTCTTCTCATCACCACATGGCACATACTCTAAAACTGACCACATAATGGAATATAAAACAAGCCTCAGCAAATGCAAAATAACCAAAATTATACTAAACACACTCTCAGACCACAGCACAATAAAAATAGAAGAAAAGACTAAAAAAATCATTCAAAACCATGCAATTACATGGAAATTAAACAACATGCCTCTGAATGACTTTTGGGTAAATAATGAAATTAAAGCAGACATCAAGAAGTTTTTTGGAACTAATGAGAACAAAGATACAACATACCAGAATCTCTGGGACACAGCTAAGCCAGTGTTAAGAGAAAATTCATAGCACTAAATGCCCACATCAAAAAACTTAGAAATAACAACGTCACATCACAATGGAAAGAGTTAGAGAAGCAAGAGCAAAGCTAGCAGAAGACAAAAAATAAGGAAATCCAAATAAACACTTTAGAAATGACAAAGGGGATGTTACCACTGACCCCACAGAAATAAAAATAACCATCAAAAACTACTAAAAACACCTCTAAGCACACAAACTAAAAATACCTGGACACAAACACCCTGCCAAGACTGAACCAGAAAGAAACTGATTCCCTGAATAGACCAATAACAAGCTCCAAAATTGAATCTATAATAAATAGCCTACCAAACAAAAAAATCCCGAGACCAGATGGATCCATAGCTGAATTCTACTAGATGTACACAGAAGAGCTGGTACCATTCTTACAGAAACTATTCCAAAAAATTGAGGAGCAGGGACTCCTCCCCAAATCATTCAATGAGACCAGCATCGTCCTGATACCAAAACCTGGCAGAGGCACAACAAAAAAGGAAAACTTTAGGTCAATAACCTTGATGAACATTGATGCAAAAATCCTCAACAAAATACTTGCAAACCTAATCCAGCAGCACATCAAAAAGCTAATCTACCACAATCAAGTAGGCTTCATCCTTGGGATGCATGGTTGGTTCAACATATGCAAATCAATAAATGTGATTCATCAGGACTAAAGTCAAAAAAATGCATGAATATTTCAATAGTTGCAGAAAAGGCTTTTGATAAATTCAACATCCATTCATGTTCAAAACTCTCAATACATTAGATATTGAAGGAACATACCTCAAAATAATAAGAGCCATCTATGACAGACCCACAGCCAACATCATACTGAATGAGGAAAAGCTGGAAGCATTCTCCTTGAAAAGTAGCACAAGACAGGGTACCCTCTCTCACCACTCCTATTCAACATAGTATTGGGAGTCCTGGACAGAGCAATCAGGAAGAAAAAGAAATAAAGCGCATCCAAATAGGAAGAGAAGAAGTCAAACTATTCCTATTTGCAGATAACATGACTCTGTATCTAGAAAACCCCATAGTCTCAGCTCAAAAGGTCCTTCAGCTGATAAACAACTTCAGCAAAGTTTCAAGATACAAAGTCAATGTACAAAAACCACTAGCATTCCTATATACCAACAGCCAAGCTGAGAGCCAAATCAGGAATGCAATCCTATTTACGATTGTGACAAAAGAATAAAATACATAGGAATACAGCCAACAGGGAGATGAAAGATCTCTACAATGAGAATTGCAAAACGCAGCTCAAAGAAATTAAAAATGATGCAAACAATTGGAAAAACATCTCATGCTCATGGATAGGAAGAATCAATATCATTAAAATGGATATACTGCCTAAAGCAATTTACAGATGCAGTGCAATTCCTATTAAATTACCAATGACATTCTTGACAGAATTTTAAAAATGCCATTTTAAAATTTATATGGAATCAAGAAAAAGCCCAAATACCCAAGGCAATCCTAAGCAAAAAGTGTAAAGCTGGAGGCATCACGTTTCCCAACTTCAAAATATACAACAGGGCTACAATAACCGAAACAGCATGGTACTGATACAAAAACAGTCATATAGATCAATGTACAGAATAGAGAGCCCAGAAATAAGTCTGCACACCTACAACCATCTGATCTTGAACAAAGCTGACAAAACAAGCAATGGGGAAAACATGCTATTTAATAAATGGTGCTGGAATAACTGGCTAGCTATATGCAGAAGATTGAAACTGGACTCCTTTCTTACACCATATACGAAAATCAACTCGAGATGGATTAAAGACTTAAATGTAAATCCCCAAACTATAAAAACTCTGGAAGATAACCTATGCAATTCCATTCTGGACATAGAAATGGGCAAATATTTCATGATGAAGATGCCAAAAGCAATCAGAATGAAACCAAAATTTGACAATGGGATCTAACTAAACAAGAGCTTCTGCACAGAAAACAAAAACAAAAACAAAAAACAAAAAACTATTAACAGAGTAAACAGACAACCTACAGAATGGGAGAAAATATTTGCAAACTATGCATCTGTTAAAGGTCTAATATTCAGCATCTGTAAGGAAATTAAATTTACAATAAGAAAACAACTCCACTGAAAAGTGGGCAAAGGACATGAATAGACTTTTTTTTTTTTAAAAGAAGACTTAGATGCAGCCAATGAGCATATGAAAAAAAGCTCAGCATCGCTGACCATTAGAGAAATGCAAATCAAAACCACAATAAGATACTATTTCACACCAGTCAGAATGGCTAGCATTACAGAGTCAAAAAATAACAGACGCTGGCAATGTTGTGGAGAAAAGGGAACACATACACTGTTAGTAGAAGTGTAAATTAGTTCAACCATTGTGGAAAGCAGTGTGGCAATTCCTCAAAGACCTTAAACAGAACTACTGTTGCTGGATTAATCCCAGCAATCGCATTGCTGGGTAGGTACCCAGAGGAATATAAATCATTCTACTGTAAAGATACACACACATGCATGTTCATTGCAGCACTGTTGACTATAGCAAAGACATGGAAGCAACCTGAATGCCCATCAGTGACAAACTGGATAAAGAAAATGTGGTACACATACATGATGGAATACTATGCAGCCATAAAGAAGCACGGGATTATGTCTTTTGTGGGGACATGGGTGGAGTTAGAGGCCATTAGCCTTAGCAAACTAAAGCAGGAAACAGAAAACCAAATACTGCATGTTCTCACTTGTAAGTGGGAGTTAAATGATGAGAACTCACAGACATAGAAAAGAACAACAGCTACTGGGGCCTACTTGAGGATGAAGTGTAGGAGCAGCAAGAGGAGCAGAAAAAATAACTGTTGGGTACTAGGCTTAGTACCTAGGTGATGAAATAATCTGTACAACAAACCCCTGTGACATGAGTTTACCTATATAACAAACCTGCACATGTACCCCAGAACCTAAAATAATAGGTAAAAATAAATAAATAGAAAAAAAATAGGAGATTGAAGAGGGGATGTTGGTGTGTATTTGTGTGTACAAAGCCTTGTGTAAGAGAGTGGCGGGAAGTGCAAAGGAGAGAAAACTGTTACAGATGTTTCTCATGTCAGTGTGAGTGAGTGATAATGTCATTAGCTGAGATGGGGATGCTGGCAGAGAGGCGTAATCACCTGTGTAAGTTGATGAGAGGGTGCACCCAGAGAGTAGGAGATTGAACAAAACAGGCTGATATTTTGAATGGTGACCAAGAAATGAGGGAGATTAAATATGGTAGGTCCATCCTCAGCAGACTCCTGGAAGTTAGAGGGCACTGGGACTTCACAGAATTTCCTCCAGGTCTGGTGAGAAAGAGGGCGCAATGGATGCCCTCCTCCTCAGTCACCCTAAAGCAAAACCTACCACTCACAAATTCCCACTCTGCCCACCAGGCAAATCCCAATCAGCTTGTCAGGTCCTCTGATTAAAACACATGAACAGCTCAGGCTCACCAGGCATCTGAAGAAAATCTTTGGTAAAAAGGAGGCCAAGATAAAGCCACAGAAAATGTGGCCATGAACAAAACAAGAGAACCAGAAAGGGCTCTGAAAACTTTGAATAGTGTTCTTGGTGAAATTAAGAGAGATATTACATACATAAAACAAAAAGCAGCTTGTTGTGAAAAAAGAACAGCAAAAAAAAAAAAAAACTTACTAGAAATTAAACATTATTACGCAAAAATCAATATTAGAACTAAAAGATAAAGTTGACAAAATAGCCCCAAAAGCAGGAAAAAGAGAACAGAAAATCTAAGAGTAAATGTCAATTCAAAAGTCCCAACTTTGACTAAGTAGGAATTCTACAACTGGAGCACAGATTAAACAAAAGGAAGGAAATTAGTGAAGAAATGATGCAGAGAATTTACCTGGGACTAAAGATGGAAGTCCCTCAGTGCTCCAGAAAGTACCCAACACAGTGAATGAGAAAGGACCATGCCAAGGACATTATCATGGCATTTCAGAACTTTTTGGGAAAAGATTTTAAAACTAATGGGCAAAAGAAGGTCACCCACAAAGGAACAAAAATCAAACTGGCATAAGAATTCTTAATAGCAACACAGGATAATAACTGAGCAGTGCTTTCATATTGCTAAGGAAAAACTTTCAACTCAGAATTCTATTTCTGGCCAAACTACCAATTGATTGTGAAAATGGAATAAATATATATTCATATATGTGAAGATTGCACAATGTTCTTAAGAATAGTGTTGAGAGGTGCTCCAGAAGAATGAAGGAGTAAAACATGAAAAAGCAACACGAAAAAGCCAAGAAAAAATGTCTACCATAGCAAGAAGTTAATCAACGTGAACTACAATTGATAAATCAAATATCAGTGTAAGCACTATTTAGACATACGGAGGTAGAAGAGTTAACAGTTGTTGAATTTGGGGTTTATAAATGACAGTTAAAGAATTATACAATTGATTTCATTATAAGCTTTTTGGTGCATGTAATTTTTAAGCCATGTGCATGTATTACTTTGATTAAAATACTATTTATTAAAAAACTAAGAAATACATATCCTTAGTACATCTTATAGATACACTCAATAATTTGTGTTTTGGTAATATGCGAAAAGACCTATGTTCAAAGATATTCATTGCCAAAATGTTTGTAAGAGTGAAGGACTGTCAATTACTGAAACCTAAATATTCATCATTAGCAGAGCAGTTAAATAAATCATAGAACTATAGACTTGAAAAGAAATAAGATATCTCCCTGTATGGTGATATGAAAAGAGCTCTAAACTATATTGTTCCATTAAAAAGAGCAAGGTGCAGGAGAGTGTGCAAAGCATGTTCCCAGTTTTGTGTGTTATAAAAGTTGTGTATAGATATAGATGTGCTGTATAGTCATAGCAAACTTCTGGAAATTTACAAAAGTAACTGTTAACTATTGCCTCTAGGAAGTGGGATCAGGAGACTGGGAAGAGAGGAAGACTTAATATTCATTGTATGTGCTTTTTTACTATTCATTGTTCATGTGTCACTGTACTCAATTTTTCAATGAAAAACTATCTTATATGAATTTATTAATCAGTTCATTAGCAAAAGAGTCTTGTCAGACAGGGCAGTGGCCACTTTACAAATAAATACTCCCTTCCTCTAGGGCTCCTGGTGTGAGCCCATGGCCCTCGGAAAAACCAGTGTCATTGGAAGGAAAGAGAAGCTTGGTGGTGGCATATATAATTATTTCTCTGTTTGTTTCCAATATCTAGCGCCTGTTCCATACAATATGAATGTAACCATACCAAAATTAATCCTGACTATAATTATACGAATTTTGACAACTTTGGCTGGTCTTTTCTTGCCATGTTCCGGCTGATGACCCAAGATTCCTGGGAGAAGCTTTATCAACAGGTTGTCTATTTATAGTCTCTCTTTTTCCTCTCTCCCTCCCTCCATCCTTTTCCTTCCCCCTCTATCATTTACCTATTTATTTACCATTTATTTATAACTACCATTCATCCCCCACTTTTATCATCTGTCTCATCTTTAACAGTTGTACTGTTAAATTCTGCCTTACTAATTCTGTTAGAAACTTCAAGAAAATTGGCCTGGCATGCTGACTCATGCCTATAATCCTAGCACCTTGGGAGGCTGAGGCTTGAGGTCAGGAGTTTGAGACCAGCCTGGCCAACATGGTGAAACCCCAACTCTACTAAAAATACAAAAATACAAAAATTAGCGGGGCATGGTGACAGGTGCCTGTAATCCCCACTACTTGGAAAGATGAGGCAGGAGAATCACTTGAACCTAGGAGGCAGAGGTTGCAGTGAGCCGAGATCACATCACTGCACTCCAGCCTGGGTGATAGAGTGAAACTCCATCTCAAAAAAAAAAAAAAAAAAGAAACTTCAAGAAAATTTTAAATGCAATATTTGGAAGAAGACTCCAAAGAACCCCTCCTCTTCCTGGAAATATTAGCCCCCTCCAGATTCCCCTGCCCTCTCTCTTGCCACTTTTAAAAATGCAGATACTCTTGAGAGAGTTATAGATAGTAAAGTCACTGAAACTTCCATGTGAAGGTGCCCTGAGAGGCAGGGCATCAGGAATCCCTGGAGTATTAGGGAAGCTATAGATGATTCTGTGGTCAACTGAGCCCACCAGTGCAATTGTCTGCTACTGTGTGGTCTTTGCTTGAGGTGATGGTCGCTCTCCTGTGGAAGAAGATTTGAGATTCAAGAACATGCTCTGTCCTTCGCAGACCCTGCGTACTACTGGGCTCTACTCAGTCTTCTTCTTCATTGTGGTCATTTTCCTGGGCTCCTTCTACCTGATTAACTTAACTCTGGCTGTTGTTACCATGGCATATGAGGAGCAGAACAAGAATGTAGCTGCAGAGATAGAGGCCAAGGAAAAGATGTTTCAGGAAGCCCAGCAGCTGTTAAAGGAGGAAAAGGAGGTAGGGACATGGGGTCAGACAGTGGGATCTGGTTTGGGGAGGGGAAGGGGTCCCCAGAGGCAATGTGACCTGAGACTCAAGGCTGCCATCCTTGGCCTGGTCTCAGTGCTTTCTCTACTGGTGCTTGTCTGAGAA
Organism: Hylobates moloch; assembly: GCF_009828535.3. Lineage (NCBI taxonomy): Eukaryota > Metazoa > Chordata > Mammalia > Primates > Hylobatidae > Hylobates > Hylobates moloch. The sequence goes on from NW_026652283.1 coordinate 90,408,189, forward strand.
TATAAGTCCCTTGAAGAATGGCTGTGCTGCTATCTTTCACAAAATTGTCCAGGCACCAGGCCCTTCAAAATGGGAAATGCTTGGTCTTGATGCTTTTTGACCTTCTGAAGTCTAAGCCTTCTAAGACATGCCCCAAATTACTGACTAGACAATACAACATAAGTATATGTAAATCTAGGCTGTGCTCCAGGCTTTCTTGTGGAAATCTGGAGATGTTTGTGTTCGGGGCCTTTGCTTGAGGTGGACTCTAGAACAATGTTCACCTCTCCCTGTCTGCAATCCTTGTCTTATTTATAGGCCATTCTAACAGTTTCCTTGGAATCTTTACATTCTTCCAGCTCAAGTCTCAGATTTTCAGGACAGGGACCATGTTTTATACTCGCACCGATCCTCTATAAGATTTGTCAGAAGGATGCCCATCGTAAGTGCTTAACATCTGCACTATCAGGCATAAGTATTTATTGAGTGCCTAGCGCATACTGGACACTGTGCTAAGGGGCAGTGACACAGAGATATGAAAGAGTCAGCGCTGCTTTTGGTGGCTGCAATTTCTGTGCAAAAACAGGACATGTTTCCCCAGATAAATAATAACAGAGCTAGCATAGCCCAGGTAGATGATGAGCAATTTAAATGATACAGAGCTACCAGAAGAGAGATTTTCACCACTCTCAGGTCGGGGTCATTTGCAGTGTTTCATGAGGAGGTGTAATCTGTTCTTTAATTGCTTTTGTTCAATTTGAAGGCTCTGGTTGCCATGGGAATTGACAGAAGTTCACTTACTTCCCTTGAAACATCATATTTTACCCCAAAAAAGAGAAAGCTCTTTGGTAATAAGAAAAGGAAGTCCTTCTTTTTGAGAGAGTCTGGGAAAGACCAGCCTCCAGGGTCAGATTCTGATGAAGATTCCCAAAAAAAGGTAAGTCTTTTCCAGGGAATTAATGATACCATAGTGCTGTCCAGAGGGACAGGTCCAATTGCCAATCAAAGTGAAAGAATTCATTTATTCAGTTACTCATTTATTCATTCATCCATTTGCACATACTTTCATGCATCCATGTGTCTTTTCAATTGTCCATTTATTTGTAAACATCAATTTAGAGTGTTTACAGTGTTTACTATCTTCTTGGCACTGGGATAGGTACTAGGGATACGTGATTTATACTCCACAGAGTGTACGGCTAATGATGAAGATATACTGATAAGAAGGCAGTTACGAGTCAATGTGATGACTGATGTGCTGATTGCTGTGGGAGAACAGAGGAGGAACTATGTGTCAGTGTGGGCTCCCTCTGAAGCAAACCCAAGGACACTACAATGCAAGTAGATTATTTGGGAAGTGATCCCAGGAAGCACTGGGAAAGGAGGGAAGAAGTGCTATATGGAATGAAAGGTAACCAGTGAAGATGCCTTATCAAGCCAGTTACCACTGAAGCCAGGTAGTTGGAGTTTAATCCTTCTGAAGTAGAGGCATCCACACACACACACACACACACACACACACACACACACACACACACATATATATGTTGGTATATATACCAACTTTGGTCCATCAAAGATTAAAGGTTGCTGAAGACGGAAGACAATAATTTCTCTCTAATTTCCTACTTGCTGTGCACTAAGGAAGATGGGATTTGAGTCATCAGAGAAAGTCCTCAAGTAAGGACATATGGGTGGGAAAACCAACAGCATCCAGAATTCATGGGGCCTGGGGGAAAAGCAGTGGATAAGAAAAGGGTCCCCAGAAGATGCAGTGTGTCAGCTGAAAGGGCGAATTCACCAGTAAAAGGAAAAAGAGAGCATTATCTGCAGAGAGAACAGAATGTGCAAAAGCCTAGAAGCGAAGGCAAGCAGGAGAACATGACCCATTAGAAAACTTGCCAGTGTGTGTGTATGTGTGTGTATGCGCATGCGTGTACGCTCATGAGTGCTCATGTGTGATGAGGCTGGGGGAGGGTGGGTGGCACAAGGCTATAGTGATCAGTTGGGGGATCACAAAAGACCTCGAAAACAAAGCTAGAGAGTTTACCCTTTTCAATGAGGGCTAGAGGTAAAGAGCATTGAAAGTTTTATATAAGAGAAGGATATGACTGGATTTATGAAATCCTGGATGCATTGAAGACAGGGGATTGGAGGAGGGCAAGACTGGAGGCAACCAGTTAAGAGATTGTTGCAGTTACCAAGTAAGAGGTTTCTGTGGCTTAAACCAGGGTTAGGGAAGTGAGGATGAAGAGCAATTAATAGACGACCGTGATCTGCAGAAGATAAAATTTAGCAGTTGAGTTGATGGACAGTGTGGGGATAAGGCCTGGTTTCCGACATGATTAGCTAACTTGATGGAGGGTAATTTATGGAGACAGGAAAGGTACACATTTTGAGAGTGGAAAGATGGCTCATTCAGTTTTGAATGTGCCAATTTCCAGTTGCTTATGGGACCTCCAAGCAGGGATGTTGATTAGGCAGCGTGATGTGCAGAAATGAAGCTGGTTGGGGGGTGGCGGGGAGGGATGGGCAGCGGAAAAAGTTATTCTTATCATTAAGGTGGGGGATGTTCAGACATATTTTAATTGTCCCGAGAAAAGTCAGAGAGAGGAAGATGCTAAAGATACAGGTAAAGATGGCAAGAGCCACTTTCCTGAGATAGAGGGAGATGTAGTAGGTAGAAGGTGGATATGTATGTCTGATAATGCGGTGGGGAAAGGGAATCGAGGGGCCTTTGCAGAAGTAGGTAGAAGGATCCCATCCACTGATATGATCAGTTCTCTGCTGTAGTAATTGGGAGAGATCTCATAGAAAGACTATCTAGATTGGCTTATCACAAAAGGATAGTTCCCTCTGGGGCCCTGGTCAGTCGGAACCTTGGAAAATAAGCCACTAGGAAAACCCAAATTTTCTGGATAGCTGGAGGTTTGCACTCTTTAATTCCAGTAACTTTAGAATTGTAGATAGATGTGAGAGAGTGAGCTAGCCCTTGGGCTCAGCTTTAGAGTGTGCTTGAGGTTTAGGATCTAGATTTTGTGATATTTAATGGGACTGTTCTTTTTAGTTACTGACCATTTTAAAAACAGTATAGGCAGTTGTTCACTTCACAACTGGAGCCAGCACTTCACAGTCTGGCTCCAGTCCACCTTCCTAAATTTATACTCCACTTCTTCCCTTTAAACATTGTTTTCAAATTGGATTTTATATTGCTTTCATACCCGGAACCATTGCTTACTAATTTTTGTAAAATTTTGTTTGCTCTTTGTTGGCAGTGAATAAAACACAGAGAAAGTAAAATCTCTGTAGGTAGGACTCTAGAAATGTGCATGCATAGGAAGTATGAATGATCAAACCAGATTTCTCTTATTTGTTAAATATGAAATAAGAAAACTGAATATTTGGCATGCTGTAAAGATGAGGTGAGTAGACCTATAGAAAATGTTGAGCACTTTTGTTACATGTAGCATTGGAACAAAGTAGCTCATTAAGTTTTGAGGAGAGGCAGCCCCTGTCTTTAGAAGGTGCGCCGTGCCTTCTCTTACAGCCACAGCTCCTAGAACAAACCAAACGACTGTCCCAGAATCTATCACTGGACCACTTTGATGAGCATGGAGATCCTCTCCAAAGGCAGAGAGCACTGAGTGCTGTCAGCATCCTCACCATCACCATGAAGGGTAAGTTCCACCTCCAAATCCAAGGGAAAGCCTACTTCAACGATGTCCTTCCATTCTTCTTCTTCCCAATCTCCTACAAGCCCTCTGCAAAGGAGGCTGTTTTGGAACCAACCCACTGTACTGTCCTGCAAAGAGTGACTTCCTTTGCCTCTTTGGAGCATGTAAACAAAGTGGCTCATAGGAAGCAGACCTTCCCTGTGGGCCCACTCTAAATTGGCACTTGGGTAGAGGTGGAAGCTGCCTAGACTTGGGATGGGACTTCTGACCAAATGCATAAACACGGCCTCACAACCAGGCCAGGGAGTCACAAGAGATCCAAGTGACAACAATAGTCAGTCAAAGAACAGAAGACTTTGAAGTCTCCAGGAGGTGGCAGTTGTTGTTGAAGTTACAGCCAGAAACCCCACATGGGCAATAGAAGACCTGTGTAGACAGGCTGGAACCATCTGATAGACCAAATTAACAGCAGGTAACAGGACCCCACCCCAGGTGTTGGTGTTCAGGAGCAGGATTTACTCCCTGCAAGGGGGGTGTCAAATAGGTCCTCTAGCACTTTTAAGCCTAGTGCATCATCTCGTTTGCCCTGCATGTGTCCTTGCAGTGGTGCCAGGGAAATCAGGGGTGGTCTGAACTCAACTAATGGATAGAGTCCCTTTTACTGTTTCAGTGCTTATAGATGCCCCTTCCCTTGAGCCCTGGTTGCCCCTTTTGCCTCTGTTACGGCTGACCTTATGGTCTGTCTTGAGTGGACATAACTTGGGCCTGTATCTATCTCTCTCTTGGATTCACAGCCAGCCAATGTTGACTTCCACATCTATATATCTAACAGCAAAGGCCAGCTCCTGGATGCTCAGTAAGAGTGTAAATATTTAATGGACTTGACTGTGCCGCATGCTAGTTGTATGTGGAACATTGTCTCTTCTGCACTATGATTGGTGGAAAAACCTTTCTGGCTACACAAATCAAAACCTTTCACAACTGATCATGTATCAGGAGGCCCTGGGGAAGAGGGAGGAAGGAATGCACTCAGGCAAAGGGCATCTGGATTGCTTCAGAGCTAACTCCTCAACCTCTCACTCATTCTCCTACAGAACAAGAAAAATCACAAGAGCCTTGTCTCCCTTGTGGAGAAAACCTGGCATCCAAGTACCTCGTGTGGAACTGCTGCCCCCAGTGGCTGTGCATTAAGAAGGTTCTGAGAACGGTAATGACTGACCCATTTACTGAGCTGGCCATCACCATCTGCATCATCATCAACACTGTCTTCTTGGCCATGGAGCATCACAAGATGGAGGACAGTTTCGATAAGATGTTGAACACAGGGAATTTGGTAACATTAATCTTTTACAAATAAAAAACATATTTCAAACTTTAAAGTATAACTCTTTCAAAGTCTAAACATTTTGTGAATGAGCTAACCTAACCTAGGTTTTTGGTCCTCTTCAGTGGAGTGAGGGAAAATATGGCTGTTATGGTTTTACTGTTACCCGGTTCATTTCAGAAATTGTCCATGTGTCCTGAGTTGGCCCTCTGGTATGTTCAGGTATCTCTTTAGTCATTCAGTGGTAAGCCAGATACAAGCAGACATCCTAAAAGGTCAGCTCTCTGAGATAATCAAGAAAATGTTAACCATATCCGGAGAACCATGGTAATGACTGCTGTGGTCCCAGTGATATTCATGACATAATTTGTCACAAAATGATGTGACTACTATTACTAGGTGTTATTCTCCCTGGAAAGATGAATCAGGGCCTGGCAGCTGTGGAAGTTTCACTTTTTTGGGAGGAGTTGTTTCGGGGGTGGTCAGGGTGGGGTGGGGTGAATTTCCAGACTTGAGCCTGCTTCACTATGTTTCTCATTGGATAGATCTAGTCTCAGTTAAATTGGGAAAACTAAGGGGAGCCGACTTTTCAAGGACTGTTCACTTCAGTTTATGGTTCTTGTGGAAGGCATTTTTCTCAAGGAAAAATTAGTCCCTCGAATATCAGAAACAACAGATAATTGCCCACGGGATGATCTACCCTAATTAGCTGATGGGTTAATGAGCTAAAAACCTTACCAGACTGTCTAGCCTTTTCTTCTTAAACTTTTGTTTTATTTTTCTAATTTAAAAAATAGTAAATGCTGTTTTATTTTTTTAAATAAGGAAAAATATAAATAAGGGAAATAGAAGAAATTCATGTCCCATGTACCTACTGACAAAGATGATCATTTTTAGCATAGCAGAACATTTCCAAGCAATATGTAAGCATGTATGTATGTATGTATTTTTATTTATTTTTTTCTCCTTTTTTGGCATATTTTTTGTTTGTGATATCTTTTTACATGTCTTTAAAAATTTGTTTTACATTGTTAAAAACCCACTGCAGCTGGGCACAGTGGCTCATGCCTATAATCCCAACACTTTGGGAGGCCGAGGCAGGCAGATCACGAGGTCAGGAGATCGAGACCATTCTGGCTAACACGGTGAAATCCTGTCTCTACTAAAAATACAAAAAATTAGCTGGGCATGGTGGCGGGTGCCTGTAGTCCCAACTACTCGGGAGGCTGAGGCTGGAGAATGGCGTGAACCCGGGAGGCGGATCTTTCAGTGAGCCGAGATTGTGCCACTGCACTCCAGCCTGGGTGACAGAGCTAGACTCCATCTCAAAAAAAAAAAAAAAAGAACCCTCTGCACTAGAGACAGGTACCTGTCATCCTCAGTTCCACAGCCTCCACAAGGAGCAGTGATACAGTGGAACTGTAGTATAAAACCTGGGTGGTTCTCCTCACAGGCAGTCTGCACATAGCACATAAATTCGTTTCTCCATGCTGCCTTTGGGAATAAATGCCTTGTGGGTGTAAATGGGTTAGACTAGATTCCACGCTGCTTGACAAACCTAACACATAGTTCCTTGTAACAGATCAGGGTCGCCTGGCCATGTATTCAGCTATCCTCTGCTGAGGCATCCCAGAAATGAGCTGAAATTGTTTCAGTTGAAGGCAGAAAGCTGTGTCTACAGGGGCATGGTCAGCAGACTCCACCTTTTAGCACCTCCTGGTGGAATGGAGTTAACGAATAAGTTCTAGAGAACACTCAAAAACCCAGAGTCATCTCCGTGGACACGGCTTCCCAATTGCAAAGGTGATCTGTTTTGATCTGCTGGTCCAAATTTAGAAAATGAGAAAACCTCCCCATCTCAGATTTCCCACTGATTAGACATCCTGAGTGTGGAGGTGAAGCTATATTTTGCAGTTGGAAACTGAGTGATGGACATTCTTCTTCACTTCCTCCAGAGCAGGAGGAGCCACAGGGACATTGTTGTTTTCCAAGTACACAGGCAGCAGCTGCACCCTAGCTCCTAAAAATTGGCAGGAAATATGTAGAACCATACACATAGCTTGTGTTTCCATTCCATGTGCCTACTCCCTGGACATACGATACCAAAATGGCAGCCACACTATTTACTGCTCCCATGGTAGTAGTGGTGGTGAGAAGCCTTGGAGTCGAGTTCCAAAGAACACATCAAAACTTCCCTCCTCTGATGTGTGGGCCAGGATTAAGCCACTCTGTGGGGTGCTGCAGGACTGGGCTAGAAAATTAACTCTCTAGGATAGAGATTGCTGTAATCAGAGGGATACACTGAATGCCAAGAAGCCGTAAAGAAAAGTTGGATTGAATTGACAAAACTAATGGTCCCAAGGTATCTGGGGATGCTGTAGAGCTTGATGCCTAAAGCCTAAAGGAGATACAAGAAGGAGGAGTAAGTCAAAAGAGGTGGGGATGACTACACAATTATCTAGGACAGGCATCACTGTATGCTTTTAGATACTGGTGGTGACATTGAGCAGAAGTAGATAGCAGTATTTAAAGGAGGAATATGAAAATAAACTTGAATTTTCTTTGTAACTCTTGATTTATTTTTATTTTTCTACCCTGGATTTATCTTTGCTATCCTTTTGTCTTTAACTTGTGCCATTTTATTTCAGGCATTTAAAAAAATAAATAGTAAATCATTGAATCATTTATAAAAAACAGATAATCCATTATTTTTAATAATCAAATTTAGTCATTTGTAGGTTCCCCCCAGAATTGTAGTAGACAGTTTTATAACAATCTTTGTAAAGACTTTAATCCTTTTAATGTTACCTTATTATTTTTATATTCTTGCTTTTTTCATTTCTATTTATTTGTGTTTGTATGTGATAAGACTGTGCTATTTGCTGTGAAGAAATGATTTGCTTTATTTTTTGCAAAGATATGGAAGACAGATTTAGTTTTTAATTGGCTACTACATTCAACATTTTTACATATTTCTTAAGTCTGTATTTATCTGATTATTGAAGACAAAGACAAAACTATTTTGCCCATGGAAAATACAAAATTCAGTACTTTTTGTAATTTCTGCCTCTTCTTTTTATTCTTTGATATTTTGTTCTGGAAGTGTGAGCCCTGCATTCTGAATGAGTTTTTAGGATTATATTCTGATTCACTAATTCTCCTTTCAACCATAACCAATTGAAGGCTTATCCCATATATTGAGTTGCTCAAAGACATTTTTTTTTTTGTCTCTGGAAGTGTTTTCTAATTCTATGATCTGTGCCCCTTTTTTGTTTTTATTTTTAATTTTTCTGATCAAGGTGTTGAAATTAGGTGGTCAGGTGAACTCCTCCTGGATTCTAGTTTATGGGTGGTATTTATCCTTAGCTTTCAGGGCTATTGTTTACATTCCTTCTCTCGCTATTTTAATTGTGTTAATTGGTATTCTAGAGAGAATTCAGAGGAGAAATTGCCTGACACTTTCTGTCACCTTGCCATCTACCAGTAATACCATTTTGCTTTATCTTCAACAGAATGAGAAATAATATTCATTTTCCATTCTGGTGTCTGTGAGCTTGGTTACATTGCTCTGGGCACCATGGAGAGGGATGGAGAGAGGAACAAAGCCATAGTGAGGTTCATGCTACAATAATAAATGTTTCTATTGTGTGGACTTTAGGGTATAGTGTATCAATCATGAGAATACTTTTCATTTCTTTGTAACTTCTGTACTTCTCTTGGGCCATTCTTAAAAGTGTGTCTCTGCAGCTTCCTTCTCTCATTCTTCTTTGTCCCGCTCTAGGTTTTCACTGGCATTTTTATAGCAGAAATGTGCCTAAAAATCATTGCGCTCGATCCCTACCACTACTTTCGCCGAGGCTGGAACATTTTTGACAGCATTGTTGCTCTTCTGAGTTTTGCAGATGTAATAAGCAGTAAATTTGAAAAGGGAAGCTGGCCATTCTTGCGTTCCTTCAGAGTGGTAAGGCACTTTCTTATTTTACTGCATAAACATAGCTGCCTAAGTGGAAAAAAAGTTTTGAGCGAGTTCAATGGTTATCTTGGACTAAACTTTAATTTATCTTACCTTAACCCCAGAACCAAAACTGCACTCCTCTTCCTGCACAGGTCTTTAATAGCCTTGCAAGTCCCTGGGGGGTCTTCGCTTAACTGAACCCCTATACCCTCAGCCCCTTCCTGCCAGAGATGAGCCTTTAGGCAATTGGGTACAAAATTGTGTCTCCCAGTGTGAGGACTCTGCTCCTTGCTCTGTGCACAACCCTTCCAACACTCTTTTTTCCCATGGAGCTCTGAGGCAATAAATATATAAGGGAAAATATTCCTATCTCTCAGGTCATATTGGGCTTGCCAAGGTGGTTGAAAACTATAGAATGCAGGGAAGTAAGGCAGAGGAGCTGACGGCAGGTGCTATCTCACAAGTTTCCTTCTCACTGCTGCCAGTGCTACATTCCTGTTCTGCAGTCTTTGCCCGCTATCCAGTTTGGAAGCATTCTGGAAACCTTTACAGAGTACCTAATATAAACTGACATGAGGGAAGGCACAAAGATGAAGACATCACTGTCTTTGAGAAGTCTGCAGCACAGGAGTGATACAAGACTGGGCTACATGCACAGTACAGTGCGACAGAGCCCAGGAAAGGTATAGACAGAGGACTACAGAGAAATCCAGTCTGAGAAGGGGAACTAGAAAACCTCCAAGGTGGGATTTTGTCCCCTTTCAAAGATATTTACCTTTTTTTTTTTTTTCAGATAGGATTTTTAAGCCTATGGAATAAGACACTTCATTCAGTTACCTAAATGTACATTTTATATTTTTTATACTTGGGATATAGTAAGAGGTTACACTGCTCAAAGTCAGGTGTTATTAAGCTCTTCTACTAATGTTTTATTAGCACTCAGGTAAGCAAAATTGCATTTGCTTTATCATTGTTTAGGCTTATCGCAGCCAGGCTCTAATGCACGGAAATCTGTGGCATTGTCTCTGTATGAGAATGGAACCACAGTTTTTTCCTGGGATGCTCCTAGCTCCCCTTTGAGTAGACAATGACCGTCCTCTTCAAGCAGAAGCCTTACTGACCTGCAATGTTTCCATCCCCAAATAGGGGATGTGCTTAACCAAACTGTACTTTGGAGTAAAACCGTCAGTTTATACCAAAAGTTAATATAAGAAACAATCTATAAAAGAAGTTGCTATGTTTTCTCTAAGATTGTTTCCTATAAAGTCTGTGAAGATCTAGGATAAAATTTCTCTTTGGAAAAAGTATACAAGTCTTGAATAGCTGGTTGCCTTTTCTCTCCTGACTGCAAGTGCCGTATTATTCTAATCATTCTTATGAGGCTTAGATTCAAACTCGTGGCCTGAATTACATAATGCAAAAGTTAGCAAACTTTTTCTGTAAAGGGCTACATGGTAAATGTTTTCAGCCTTACAGGCTGTGAGGTCTGTGTGGCAACCATTAAACTTTGCCATTGTAGCACAAAAGAAGCCATAGACTTTCAAAAACCAATGAGCATGGCTATGTTCCAATAAACTTTATTTGTGGATGCTGAAACTTGAACTTCATAAGATTTTAATGCATCATGAAATATCCTTTTGATCACTGTTATTTTCTTTTTTGAGACAGAGTTTGGCTCTGTCTCCCAGGCTGGAGTACAGTGGCGTGATCTCAGCTCACTGCAACCTCTGCCTCCCAGGCTCAAGCCAGCCTCCCTCCTCAGCCTCCCAAGCAGGTGGGACTACAGACGCACGCCACCACGCCTGGCTAATTTTTGTATTTTTTGTAGAGATGGGGTTTCACCATGTTGCCCAGGCTGGTCTTGAGCTCTCCTGTGCTCAAGCGATCACCCACCTCAGTCTCCCAAAGTGCTGGGATTACAGATGTGAGCCACTGTGCCTGGCCTGATTATTTTTCAATCATTTAAATGTGGAAAGGTATTCTTGTCTCTGAGGTCATACAAAAATAGGCAATGGACTGGGTTTGGCTCTCAGGCCAGAGTTTGCTGACACTTGGTATATTACATAGAATTCTAAAATATTCATTTTATATAATAATTATGTAGCTCAGTCACCATGCTGATCCCAAAGTTCTTATGATTAAAAAACTAAAACAAAATATTTCCTTTTTTTTTTTTTTTTGTGAGATGGACTCTTGCTGTGTCTCTAGGCTGGAGTGCAATGGCACAATCTCAGTTCACTGCAACCTCCGACTCCTGGGTTCAAGCGAATCCCCTGCCTCGGCCTCCTGAGTAGCTGGGACTACAGGCATGCGCCACCATGCCCAGCTAATTTTTTTGTATTTTAGTAGAGATGGCGTTTCACCACGTTGGCCAGGATGGTCTCAATCTCCTGACCTTGTGATCCACCCGCCTTGGCCTCCCAAAGTGCTGGGATTACAGGCGTGAGCCACTGCGCCCGGCCAATATTTCCAATTTCAAATAAGAAAGTAGATACAGGTGAGCATTAGATTATGACAGAGATTTTATGGCTATGTTCAGGATGGATTTAACTTAGAAGAGAGTTTTGGATGTCATAAGTTTGGGTATATGTCATTTGCTTTATAGATGAGCAGATGGAGTTTGTCCTTAACTGGCTTTTCTTCCATTTTTGTTTATTGTCTTTTTCTACAGCTCAGGGTCTTCAAGTTAGCCAAATCCTGGCCAACTTTGAACACACTAATTAAGATAATTGGCAACTCTGTCGGAGCCCTTGGAAGCCTGACTGTGGTCCTGGTCATTGTGATCTTTATTTTCTCAGTAGTTGGCATGCAGCTTTTTGGCCATAGCTTCAATTTCCAAAAGAGTAAAAAACTCTGTGACCCGACAGTCTCATGTTTACGGCACTGGCACATGGGGGATTTCTGGCACTCCTTCCTAGTGGTATTCCGCATCCTCTGCGGGGAATGGATCGAAAATATGTGGGAATGTATGCAAGAAGCGAATGGATCATCATCATCATCATTGTGTGTTATTGTCTTCATATTGATCACGGTGATAGGAAAACTTGTGGTATGTGTCTTAGATTTTTTTCAAAAAAAGGGAAAAAGATCCTACATGCCTCTCAAATGCATTACTTCATTTGCAAAACTTTACTGGTAAAAATTATTATTCTAAATATAATGCCAAATAAATATTTGAAATATTCATTCAAATTTTGTTTGAGAAAAGTATGATAAGCATGAAAAAAACCTCTTTGACACATATTACTCATTTGACTGATGCCCCCAAATTTATTTTATTCCAGATGATTATTCTAAGACAATAGTATTCTCTTCCCCAGTGATTGGCTGAAATAGGAGTTTGTGAGTTAATTTGATGAATAGGATGTAAAGAGATGTCCACTGGAGAAATTTGGGAACTATCTTTTGTTCTTAAGAAATATGTGTTTTTAAAAAATGATCCTTTTACTTCCTCTGGGCTTTTTTATGACTGTGACCCCTGGAAAAGCCAGATCATGAGCTTGGAGCTGTGGTGGAATTGCCCACAGGGATGTGGATATGATATCCAGGACTGCTGTGCAATCCTCTCCTGTTTGCACAAATTGAGAGATGGTGTACTTTGTGCAGTTTCTTTAGGTCCCTGTTCCCCTAACTTCAATGAGGTATTGGTGCCTAGCCAGAGGGGTTTGGACCAAACCTGCAAACATTATGCAACCATGAGAAGAGCCAGCCTAAAACAAAGCCAACACTGAGGCAGATAGAGTGAAAAGAGAGAACAAACCTGTATTCGTGTCATAATTGGCCTGCTGTTCTATTTTTGAACTTCTTGTTATGCTACAGTTTTTTGTTGTATAAGCTGGCTTGAGTCTGTTACTTGCAGCTGGAAGCATAGGTATTTATGAGGAGGCTAATTAAGTGCACTTCATTGCCTTACTGCACAAGATCTTCAGGATCAAGTTGGGGCTATAGTGCAATATAATTAACTCTCCACACATGATAGCTTTATCCTAAGTACCTAATAAATGGTGTACCTAGACAGTAAGTGACACATACAAAAGCTCAGAACAGGGCATCACCAGTGGGAGTGGGAGGAGAGCACTGAGAAAGGATTCGTGTAAGATTACAGAACTTGAGAAGACCACTTATACAGTAAGGAGGACTTAGACAGATAGACGAGAGCTTAAGCAAAGATCCAGAGGTGGGAATTCTCACAGTGCAGCTGAGGAACTGTGACTAGACCCATTCACACCCACCAGGCACTTCTCTCCAAAGGCTGTCTATTGTCAAGCTGAAGAGAGCCACAAACAAAGGAATTTGAGGAGGTAAAGACAATGAATTAGAGAGTGTGTAATTATGAGCAAAGAACCCAGGTAGGAAGCTATTGGGATTCTGTGAATTTGAAGTGATATGTGGTTCAGAGGAAGAGTTGCATATTTGGTCCAACTCCCTTGGCTTGGCCCCCAAAACGTTACTAAGGTTAGGGCAACAGGACCTAAAGAAACTGTAAAGTACATCATCTCACAAATATGCAAATAAGAAAGGACTGTACATTGGGCTTGAATATCAGATTCATATCCTTGTGGGAAATTCCAGCAAAAATCAAAGCTCACTATCCAGTTGTTCCTCAAGAAATGTACTCTTAATTTTGCCATATGGTTATCCCATTCTGCTTTACCCTGGTGAGGGTCTACTCATCCATGTTCTTTATATGTAGGGAAAGTGGACTTGGCTATTTGCACCCTTTAATTTCAATTTTTATTCGTCTTCCTGTTTCTATTTCTTTCTCAATCTTTTGTTTATTGGATAGATGAACTTTCTTAGGAGACAGTGGGACATAGAACTCTCATTTGATTCTGTTTTTAGTCTTGGGGAAAAGTTGTCCTGGAAACCCACTATATCTTTTCCTTTGCTAAACTTTCCTTTCTTCTTGCTACCCACCCCATTCCCAGGTGCTCAACCTCTTCATTGCCTTACTGCTCAATTCCTTTAGCAATGAGGAAAGAAATGGAAACTTAGAAGGAGAGGCCAGGAAAACTAAAGTCCAGTTAGCACTGGATCGATTCTGCTGGGCTTTTTGTTTTGTGAGACACACTCTTGAGCATTTCTGTCACAAGTGGTGCAGGAAGCAAAACTTACCACAGCAAAAAGAGGTGACAGGAGGCTGTGCTGCACAAAGCAAAGACATCATTCCCCTGGTCATGGAGATGAAAAGGAGCTCAGAGACCCAGGAGGAGCCTGGTATACTAACCTCAGTACCAAAGACCCTGGGCGTCAGGCATGATTGGACTTGGTTGGCACCACTTGCGGAGGAGGAAGATGATGTTGAATTTTCTGGTGAAGATAATGCACAGCGCATCACACAACCTGAGGCTGAACAACAGGTACGAAGGTTCACACATAGACTTAAAGGTCATACAAAGCTGGAGCTGCCACAGGGTCACTGGTAGCCTGCCCTTTTCTAGGCACTATGCAAGGAAAGTAAGGGTATAAAATGTGGCTGCCCTTTGATACCCATGTACACATCTCAGGACAGGTTCTTTATTGTGGTCCTGCAGGTGTGGCACAGATAGGAGGTGTCAGAAGAGTTCAGAGGGGAGCAAAATCAGAATGGGCTGGGGTGACAGGGGGAATTCCTTTGGTTGAACTCTACAAGAAATGTAGAATTTGGACTGGCTGAAAAGTGAGGAAAAGGGGATTGGGAAGTAAACTGAATAGCATGTTTTGTTTGTTTGTTGGTTTGTTTGTTTTAGGAAAAAAAGGCAGTGCTGGGAACAAACTCAGTTTCTGCAGAGACCAATCTTGTGGGTGAGGAGTGGTGGGAGATGAGGGCTGTCAGGGAGTGTGAGGGTAATGGATACTGTATTAGTCTGTTCAGGCTGCTATAAGAAAATATCATAGACTGGGTAACTTCTAAACAAGAGAAATTTATTTCTCACAGCTCTGAAGGCTGGGAAGTTTCAGATCAAGGCAGTGACAGATTTGATGTCTGAGGAGGGCCTGTTTACTGACTCATATTTGATAGCTATAAATTTCTCTCTAACCAGTGTTTAGCTGTATCAAATACATTTTATTTTCATTTTTATTTTCTATATATTTAATTATATTTTATCTTATTTTCTAATTCTTATGATTTCTTCTTTGAACCACTGCTTATTTATAAATGTGTTGTTTAATATTTATAAATATCTCAAATTTCTATTTGTTATTAATTTCTAATTTCACTCCATTGTGATCAGAGAACATACTTTGTACAATTTCAGCCCTTTTAAATTTTTGAGTCTTGTTTTGTGGCATAGTGTATTGTCTATCCTGGAAATGTTCCATGTGTACCTGAGAAGAATGTGTATTCTGCCATTTGGAATTAAATGTCTTATAGATGTCTGCCAGGTTTAACTGGCTTATAGTTTTGTTCAAATATTCCATTTCCCTGTTGATCTTCTATCTAGTTGTTATTCATTTCTGAAAATGAGGTATTGAGATCTCCAATGTTTATTGTTGAATTGTCTATTTCTTCCAACAGTTATGTCAATTTTCATTTCATATATTTTGGGGCTCTTCCATTGGGTGTATATATGTTTATAAATGCTATATCTTCCCAATATTTTGGCTCTTTTATCATTACAAAATGTCCCTCTTTATCTCAGTAAGTTTTTTGTTTTTAAATCTATTTTGTCTGATGTTAATAGAGTCATCCCAGCTTTTATGGTTGCTGTTTGCATAACATGTCTTTTTCCATCCTTTTATTTTCAATCTATTTATATCTTTGAACCTAAAATGTGTCCTCTGCAGACAGTGTATAATTGGATCTTGTTTTCTTATCTATTCTGGCGATCTCTGCCTTCTGATTGGATTGGTTAACCCATTCATATTTAATGCTATTGTTAATTCAGTTTATTTACTTCTCATATTTTCCTCTTTGTCTTCTATATGTCTTCCATGTTTTTTCCTTTATTATTTCTCTACTGCTTCATTTGCATTAAGAAAATATTTTCTAGTATAACATTTAAAAAACTTTAGTTTTTTCAAAATCTTTTTGAAATTATTTCCTTATTTGGGTACTCTAAAATTTGACATATACATCTAACTCATCAGAATCTATCTCAGATTTATACTAATTCCAGTGAGCTATAGAAATATTACTCATATATAGCTCTATTTCCTCTCTCCTCTTTTTGTATTGTTTTTAATTCTACATATTATATTCATATATGTTAAAACCCAAACAACTTTTTTTATTATTGCTTAATGTAACTAGATGTCTACTAAAGGAGCTGAGAAAATAAAAGAAAATAAGTGTATATTTATAAGATTTATTTTAATAATCTTCTTAGTTACTCTTGGCTGTCTTCATTTGTTCCTGTGAATGTGAGTTACCTGCAGGTGTGATTTTCTTACTCCAATGCAACTTTGCTCCCATTCATATCCTTTGTGCTCGTATTAGCAAATATATTTTATTTCTATATGTTACATATCCAGCAATACAATTTTAAACATATTGTTTTACACAATTGCTTTTGAAATCAGCTAAAAGAAGAAAGGAAAAGAAATATATATTTTTTACCATACTTGTGTGTGTGTGTTGGGGGGTGTTGTATTACCATTTAGGGTCACTTGTTTTTAGCCTGGAGGATGTCCTTTAGTATTCTTTATAAGGTAGGCCAACTACCAAAGCATTCTCTGTGTTTGTCTGGAAATGTGATTATTTCATCTTCATTTTTGAAAGATAGCCTCACTAGATATCAAAATCTTGGTTCACTGTTGTTTTTTCTTTCAGCACTTTGAATATATCATATCACTGCCTTTTGGCCTCCATTATTTCTAATGCAAAGTCAGTGTTAATTTTATCAATGTCACCTTGTACATGATGAACCACTTTTGCTACTTTCAAGATTTTCTCTTTTCTTTGTCTTTCAGCCCGTTTACTATGATGTGTCTAGGTGTAGATCTCTTTGTGTTTTTTCTACTTGGGGTTTCATTGAGCTTCTTAGATGTGGAGTGCTAGGATTTGAATGTGTCCTCTAAAGTTTATATGTTGGAGAATTAATTCCCAAAGTAACAATGTTGAGAGGTAAGCCCTTTAACAGGTGATTAGATTATGAGGGCTCTGGTCTTATTAATGGATTAATGCTGTTATTGTGGGAGTAGTTTAGTTACTGTGGAAGTGGGTTCCTAATAAAAGAATGAGTTTGGCCCCCTTCCCTCCTTTCTCTTTCTTGCCATGTGATGCCTTCTGCCATGTTATGATGCAACAAGAAGTCCTTCACAAGATACTGGCCTGTTGACCTTGGTCTTCCCAGCCTCCAGAACTGTAGGAAATACATATCTGTTCTTTATAAATTACTAATTTCAGGAATTCTATTATAGCAGCATAAATTGGACTAAGACGTGTAGATTAATGTTTTCGATCAATTTTGAGGAGTCTTCAGCCATTACTTATTTAAGTATTTTTTCTGTTCCTTTCTCTTTCCTTTCTGGTCGGTGTGCTTAATGGTGCACCACATTTCTCTGAGGCTCTTTTTATTTTTCTTTCTTTTGTTTTCTCTGTGCTCTTTAGATTGCACAGTCTCCGTTGATTCATCTTTAAATTCACTGGTTCTTTCTTCAAATGTACTGTTGGTCTCTCTAGTGACTTTTTCATTTCAGTTATGATAATTTTCAACTCCAAAGTTTCTATTTGGTTATTTTTAAAATATAATTTCTATTGATATTTTGTATTTGATTGTACATTGTCATAGTATCTTTTATTTCCTTAAGCATTGTACCTTTTAATTCTTTAAATATATTTATAATGGCTTCTTTGCATTCTTTTTCTATTAGCTCTGACATCTTGACCCTTTCATGTGCAGTTTCTATTACTGACTGTTTTCCCTTGTATGGGTCCTGCTTTCTTGTTTTTTGCACATTTCATAATTTTTTTTTGTTTTGTTTTGAATTGGACATTTTCAGTAACGTATTGTGAAAACTCTATAACTGATTCACTTTTCTCCTCTCTGAAGCTTCTTTTTTAAATGGTAGTCTGGCTAGACTATTTTAGTGGAATCCACTCCCTCTCCAATCCATCCCCCTCCATTCACACACAATGTGAAAGCTTTGGTGTCACTCCTAGGAGAGTACATCCTTGGATGTGCACACGGTCAGTCTAGGATGACTGTTGTTTCAGCAAGGCTATCTTTGTCTCCTTCTGTGATCTCTCTGTTAAGCTGTCTGCCTCTTTTGGTATTACACTTCGATTTTAGGCTCAACTAATTGCTAGATAATTGCTCTATTTTCCTTGACAATGCCATGGGGCATAAATTGCTCAACTGTCTGATTCAATTAAATTCAGGAAGTGATAGCTTTTAAGCGCAGTCTTTGAGATTTGTTTTGACCCCAGGGGGACTCTCCTTAGCCATCACTTTCCGTAGTTCTTTGCGGTGAATTTGCTGACCTATGTTTTAGTTTGTTGCCTTTAATGAAGGAGAGCTACCAGTCTCTTCTTATTTGCTTATGATCAAAATATCCAATATCCATTGTTTTCAAGAGCACTCTTAGACTTTTACTTCCCCACACCACTTTGTTTCAAATAAAGTCAGTTCTATGGAGAGCTTCAGAGCTCTTTTTTCTTATGAATTACCTCCCACTCTGGGCAAACTCTCTTAAGCACAATTCCAGGCACTTGGGCAGGGGCAGTAGCCTCTCAACTTCTCAGTTTCCTTCTTCCTTAATCCTCCCCACCCCCAGAGCTTTTGCCCTACAAGTAAGCTGGAATGAGGGTGATTCTAGTATTCTTGGGCTGCCGCTTCTCGGATAAAGTCTCTGCTCTATGAGTGGAGGGCTAGATGGAAAAAGGGAGCCAACTTTTTGGCCACACTCACTAGAAATTTAGAGGCCTTAACTCAGAGTTGGAAGAGATAAGAAATGCTGGTGGCCTGCAGCTGCTGCTGCTTTTTTTTTTTTTTCCATAACTCATGCATTTTTATTGGTAGGCATTTCATGGTGGTATAATCATTTATGTATTGGAAAATGGGATTATTTTTGATGATACTAAACAGCGTTTCTTTATTTCTTTATTTTATTTTATTTTGTTTTGTTTTATTTTTTTGAGATGGAGTCTTGCTCTGTTGCCCAGGCTGGAGTGCAGTGGCACGATCTCGGCTCACTGCAAGCTCTGCCTCCTGGGTTCCTGCCATTCTCCTGCCTCAGCCTCCCGAGTAGCTGGGACTACAGGCGCCTGCCACCACACCCGGCTAATTTTTTTGTATTTTTAGTAGAGATGGGGTTTCACCATGTTAGCCAGGATGGTCTTGATCTCCTGACCTCATGATCCGCTCGCCTCAGCCTCCCAAAGTGCTGGGATTACAGGTGTGAGCCACCGTGCCGGGCCAGCATTTCTTTATTTCAAATGCATTGAATGACCACCATGTGACAGGCCTTGCACTAAAATAAAATAAGTTTGCAATAAGTAATTTTTTTTTGAGGTGGAGTTTTGCTCTTGCCACCCAGGCTGGAGTGCAATGGCACAATCTCATCTCACTGCAACCTCTGCTTGCCAAGTTCAAGCGATTCTCCTGCCTCAGCCTCCCAAGTAGCTGGGATTACAGGCATGCACCACCACGCCTGGCTAATTTTGTATTTTTAGTAGAGATGGGGTTTCACCATATTGGCCAGCCTGGTCTTGAACTCCGGACCTCAGGTGATCTGCCCACCTCGGCCTCCCAAAGTGCAGGACTTATAGGCATAAGCCACTGCGCCTGGCCTGCAATAGGTAATTTAACATGTAGGCTGTATTTTTTTAAATGTAAGCATTTAAAAAGATTTTCCCTTTATGCAGATATCATTGATGTGCCTTTCCATTCAAAAGGCTCAATATCTTTTTTTTCAATTTCATTAAAAAGATTTAATTTCAGTAGTTTTGGGGGAATAAGTGGTTTTTGGTTACATGGATAAGTTCTTTAGCCATGATTTGTGAGATTTTGGTGCACCCATCACCACATCCCTTGATTGAGAGCTAGGGTAGAGGGAGCCCTATCTTCTTGGCCACCTCAGTCTAGAGTGGAGCCTCCATAAAACTTGGCTGGAAGGGCCGGTGGGAGAGGTCAGATCAAGGCTTAAGTGTCATCAATTTCTACCGTTCTTACTGAATTTCAGTGGATTTTCTTGAACAAATGTTTCTTCATTTGCTGTGCACACTCAGAATAATTTCCAGAGACTTTAAATTATTTTTAAAACAGTTTTCACCACTTATGCTTATTTCCCTAAGGAGAACGTCCACAGAGATTATCATGCTATCATCCAGGATGTGAAACTCTATGTGACTTCTTTATCAAATTCTAAATGTATTAATTTAAAGACATTTTCAGATTATTATGTTACTTTCATCTTTTTCTCAAGTGAATTCACCTCCTAGTTGTTAATTTTAGGAAGTCTACTGATTTTATGTTTGTTTCCTCATATATTTTGGAATGTTAGCTTAAAAGCTCATCTTTAGTGGGAGGATCTGTCATTCTCTTTGCGATCTAAGTTCTATGATTGTCTGCAATAAATCCTTCTGTGGCATCCATTTCAGATCCATGTCTTATATTGCCAACTTTGGGTTGTTGTCTAATAATGATACAAGTCATATTGCAGATCCAGTCACTGAACCAGTGGGTACCTTTGCCAGGTCCTATTTCTGAGGCTGTACTTCTTCCTGTCTCCCTACGTATGCAGCTTTGTACAATTGTAATTATAAGCATTTGCTACAGCATTTGTTTTTTTGGCTTTCTCTCTTAAGTGCAAAAACTTTACCTCAGCCCACAGTTTCAAGCCTTAAATATAGCTCTAGTTCCCTTCCTCATCTAGAGTACTTTTAGACACCATTACCTGCTATCTTATTTAAATTCTTACTACTTTATATTTCTTTTCTGTGTCTAGTCCACAGACAGGTTGCCCCTTTTTGTATGTGTATGTTTGTGAGGTATATTTGTGGCTATATTTGTATGTGTGTGTATTTTTACATATGCTATTACATGTGTGGAGAAACATTCCTGAATCATGACCTTATCATGTCAGAGTTGCAAGAGTCTTCACATAGATGTTAGGATAAAACATTTACCCAAGATGTGACTGTAACCGGCAAAAGGGTCCGTCCGGCTGCTAGTTGCTTATGAAAAGAATTCAAAATAATAACAAATTATGATAAGAAAGAGCAATCTTCCCTTATTATCTGTGTCAGCAAGGGGAAGAGCAGAGACCCATTCTACTCTTCAATTTGTGGAAGGAATGTGGGGGTTTTTAAAGAAAGGGTTTGAGATGCAGAATAGGCAAGAGGGGCTAGGAGGTGCCAGGTGGCGTGACTTGCTCCAGTGGTCCCTCTTGAATTATTGTCCCACGTGGTGAAGGGGCTGGTGCCATCATGGATCCTGCCAGGTTATAAATTAGTTGCGGTCAATCTTGTAGTCACTCTACAGCCTGAAGTATGTTCCGTTCTTGAAGTAATCTTGTTGGGGAGAGAATTCTAGAGGTACTTGGTCCCTATCAGGATCTGACTCTTGAAGCTTCTAAGAAAACATATGACCACGTAAAAGAACATGGTGTGTCCTTAAAAAGCATTTAGGTAAATAAATGTGCATAAGGTATGGGAATATAGTATGGGAAAGGAAAGGCAGTGGAGGCTCACAGCACATTCCAAGGCTGTATTTCATGGTAAGAGGTAACACATATGCAGTTTGTCTCAAAGTTGTATCTTGAGACTTGGAGGGGAAAGAGGAAGAGGAAAAGAAGAAAAAAATGTTTAAAACACAGTTTGAGGCTCAGCTGCCAAGCTGCTTGGTTACATGACTGTACACATCCTTATTAGATATTCCTGTAGTTCATCAGAACAAATGTATTTTTCAGTTTTATGTAGTGATATATTTTCTTATTTTTCTTTATGTCTTTTAGTTTCCTGTTTTGCTAAGGAAACTCTCTGTACCCCACATGATAGCAAGTTATTTTTCAAATTTTTCTTTTAAAATGTTTACCCATTTATTTTTACATCAGAATATCATAAGAATATATATTTTATTTTTACTGTATTATGGCATTGTGTACCATTTATTAAATAATTTATTATTTAGCCATTGAATTGAAAGAGCACATTTAAAATATATTAAATCCCCATATAAATTATATTAAATCCCAATATAAGTTTTATTTCTGAATTACTTGAGGAGTTTTGTACCAGAACCATACTGTTTTGATTACATACCTTTGCAACAAGTTCAGTATCTGTTTCCTCTAATAGTTTTCCCAGAGTTATATTATGTTAAGTTTTTCCAGGAGCAGTTTCTAAAGAGCAAAAAGAGTAATAATGTCAAAGGCTTATTCTCATGAAAAAGAGAAAACCAAATAGCATTCAAACTTCTTTCATTTTAAGTGACATGTCCAGGAGGAATATTATTTCTATTCTGGGCTCTCTGTGTTAGGCCTATGAGCTCCATCAGGAGAACAAGAAGCCCACAAGCCAGAGAGTTCAAAGTGTGGAAATTGACATGTTCTCTGAAGATGAGCCTCATCTGACCATACAGGATCCCCGAAAGGTAATTTTCCTATGATGTTGTCAGAGGAACTTGTGGCTCATCCACACACCTTCTCCAGGATAGTTATTATGGAAAAATGGCACAATTAATGCAGAGAAAAGTGCAAGAATCGAGTTTTGAGCAAAAGTCTAGGCCAGGTTTCTCAACTTTGCTAGTATGACATTTGAAGCAGGACAATTATTTGTTGTGGTGAGCTTTTCTGTGAATTATAAGATGTTTATCCATATCTTTGGTCTCTATGCATTCAATGCCAGTAGCATCCGCCAGTTAAGATAATGAAAAATGTCTCTAGACATTGCCAAAATGTCTCCTGGAGAGCCAAAGAAATAAGAACCACTGGTCTCGGCCTATTATTCCAGGAGGTGAGACAGTGGAAAATTATAGCCTCAGTAAAGTAGCCTTCTTCTCATCACATAATTGGAGTTAGGCAGCCTATCAGGGTTATGATCTGTAGGGAGAAAACGTGGAGGTACTGTATCTTCATATGCATTGCTATTCCTCAGCTATAGAGATGAGCTAGAGAGTTCTCTTCTGAAGTCAGGCTGGTCATAGCACTTAGAAAAGGACCCAGCAGGAGGGGTGTTTCTTGACACCTCTCATCCTAGAAACCTTTGCCTAGTTCATTTCATCCCTAAAAAATCAGACAATGAGAAACTCCATACTACCATGGTGAAAGAAGGTCTTAGTAAAAGGCACCCCCTTCCTTTTGTTCTGATGTGCAGAAGTCTGATGTTACCAGTATATTATCAGAATGTAGCACCATTGATCTTCAGGATGGCTTTGGATGGTTACCTGAGATGGTTCCCAAAAAGGAACCAGAGAGATGTTTGCCCAAAGGTAAGTGGCAGTATTTCTGCATCCAGTTCACAGAATCTTTGGATGGGGTTTCTGTTCTTCTTTGAAGCTCTGTGGTTTTAGTAGATATCATCTTTCTACTTCTATTGGAGACAAAAGCAATGAGTGGGCACCCATAGATTCTTGGGGTGATTGTCGGGTCTAGGCAGAGGGGATTTCAGGAAATTCTTGCTTTAATTGGGCTCCTCTCATATGGCCCAACATGCCAGGTAAACACTCTAGAAAACTCTCTTAGAAAGCCCACTGGGCCAATATGTCTGCCACTTTCTATGGTTCCCAGGGCATTCAATGTCAGGGTATATTTGAGGTGAAAGACCAAGAAAAGAGTTTAGACATTGTAGTCAGGATGTTTAGCTTAGGAGCGAGACTGCCTGAGCTCAAATTCTGGCCTTGCCACTTATAAGCTGTGTGACTTGTTTAATTTAGTTAACCTTTCTGTGCTTTATTTCTAAAATGAGGGTAATAATAGTATACAAAGCAAATAGTTGTTGTGAGTATTAAATGAGTGAATATAAATCGCTTAGAAGAGCATCTGGAACAAAAATAAGCAATCAATAAATGCAAGCTTTCCTAATTCCTTGAGTGAACGTAGTGGCTTTTTCCTATAGGCCTTTACTATTTCTTATATTCATTGTAGTGAACTTATTTGCACTGGTTTCCCCCATGAGGTCCTTAAAAACAAAGGCAGTGACTTCATCAGCATTGTATCTCTAGTGTAAGAATAGAAGCCGGCCCAGAAATGGGTTCAACAAATGTTGATAAATAAGTAAGTGACAACAAATTAATGGATGAATCTAAAAAAATTATCTATAAGTTTAAGACTAAATTGGGTCCAGAAAGACCACAAACAACAGGTTTCAAACTCACATTCCAGGTTGCTTAACAGCTCCAAAGCTGGACAGGAGTTGGATTAAGGATTTCCCGTAGATTGCAGTTCTCCTGATTTACGTTTGCACTGGCCCTTGAGGTGTGCATATGATGTCAACAGTGGAGATGAGAAAGAAAGGTGGTTTTATCAAAGAAGGGAGGAGTGGGATAAAAGCCAGGAAAAAAGTGTAGTCTTTTAGGAAGATGAAACTACTGATGTTCTTAGAAGAAGAAAAGAGGCAGAGTGAAGAGAGCCCATAGTGGTTTCAGAAGATGAGGAAAAGAGCAGAATGTTATAATCATCATGAAGTAAGGATCAGCAGAATTTGTACAAGGGGAGGAGGAGAAAATGTGGAAAGGGCAATGTGGTCTATACTGAAGGCCTGTGTGTGTTCAGAACAAATGCTCAGCTCTTTGTAAACATCTCAACATTTGATCAAATTCTTTTGTGTATGACCTGAGAGGTTCACAAAGCCTGTGGCCATCCTACCTCATTCCCTGGAGTCCTCCAGACATGATCTCTTTATGATTACCAAAAAAATTGCTGCATAACAAACAACTACAAAACCTCAGTGGCATAAAATAATAAACATGTGCCTGCAGGATTCAGCTGATCTTGGTTGGCTTCATTCATGCAAGTGTTATCTAGCCTGGGCTCAACAGGGCAACATGGCTCTGCTCCACATGTCTATCATCCTCCTTCCAGACTCAATAGGGTAGCCTGAATATGCCTTTTTTTGTGGAGATGGCACAAGACAGCAAGTGGAAGCATGCAAGGCTTTTCAAGACCTGGGCTCAGAACTGGCACAGTGTGACTTCCATTCCACTCTATTGTCCAAAGCAAGTCACATGGCCGGGACCAGATTTAAGAGGTTAGAAAAAGATGCTCTACTTCTTTAATGGGAGCAACTGCAGGTCACATAGCAAGGGGCATGAACACAGAAAGGGGTGAAGAGTTGCAGTTTATTACAGACACTAACGATAGTGCTACCGTTAATTCCTTTCAGGCTTTGGTTGCTGCTTTCCATGCTGTAGCTTGGACAAGAGAAAGCCTCCCTGGGTCATTTGGTGGAACCTGCGGAAAACCTGCTACCAAATAGTGAAACACAGCTGGTTTGAGAGCTTTATTATCTTTGTGATTCTGCTGAGCAGTGGGGCACTGGTAAATCATCATGGTGTTGTGGAGACGTTGGGCATCAGGGCAGCTGGGGAAGCTGCACTCTGACTTGGCTTCTCGTGGGACTGTGAATATGGGAGACCAGACAGAAGTGGTCTCTGGTGCTGCTGGTTCCCGCAGTGGGCAGGGTTTTGCACAACTTCTGAAGTCGTGCTCAACTGGGATATCCCCAAGCAAAGATGCTTTATCTGTGTGGAAGAGTAACAAAAACCAGCACTTTAAAGTGGCCACTAGAGTCTGGTCCTTGATCATCTACCTCTCATTTTTGGGGGATTTCTAGACATTTTCACTGTATCCTACATAATTCTTCCTCTAGATAGCAATGCTTCGACTCTCCCTGTTACTATAAGCCATAGTGCTGTTTTCTGAAAGGTAAAATATTATGGGAGGGAGTTACAGGGACCAGATTAGGATATAATAAGTTGCCTTGGTATTTTCTATAATTCATGATCCCTTGAAAGAAAGGACAAGGAGATGTTGCTTTATATGCATGGTCAAAGTGTGGTATGAGTCCCAACGAGGTTTAGAAATAACTCTGAACCCATCAGCTTCCATAGCCATAGAGCTATCCACTCCTTTATGCTCTTTCTCCACACCTTCTGGCCCTTCTCGTCTCCCTTTCCCCTCCCTGCTAGGGGGGATAGTATCTTTTATCTTATCACCTGCATATTTCTCCCTCTCCTTTTCTATTTTCTGCTTTTTTCTATCATGCATCTTCCCTTAAAATGATCATACAGTAATGTGTGGCTAAATAATATGGAACCAAACTCTCTTACTGTTTGACATAACAAACAGTTATGAGTTTGTTATGAGAGTTTGGTTCCATATTACTAAACCCAGGAGTCTTGGGTTCTCCCCTGCTAAGAGTGACAGAACATTTCACAGCGAATCACTAGCAAGTGGAAAAAAACCAGGAAATGTCTTGCTCCTACACCCCATAGCTACTGGTTAGTGTTTTACACATGTGTGATCTCTAGGTGAAAAGAGATGAATACATACCAGAGCCCACCGGGGACTGTGATCAACATACATCTCCATTTGTCTGCTTACTACAGTGTAAATTATTCTTCAAATAGAAAAGCAGATTTCTCTAAAACCATCCCAGAGAATTCCCTTGATCAATTTTTATTGTTAATCTTGGGTCTAGGGTTACCTGTAGACTTTCTGGTGACTACATTTTCACTGGCCGTCTACTCTTATTCAAGTGGTAGGGTTTCTTGTATTTATTCCACAAATGATACTTATGATAGGCAGTGGGAAAGCAGTGACAGTGCCAAAAGGCCACAGCAAAAATGCCCCATGGTGCCATAAAAAGAAAATTTATGATCAGAAATGTAGCAGAGGGCACACAACCCCAATTCTTACTTGCCTTCAGAAAGGCAGGTGTGGGCTGGGCAGAGCAAAGCTGAACACACAATGCAGAGCGTGCCAGGAGAAGGACCCAGCCCATACTTCTCTATACATATTTGTAGAGAATGAGAACAATAGACATCAAGTCGTTTGCCACTATATGTGTCTATCAGCAGCAGCAGCATCACCTGGAAGCTTGTTAGAAACGCATAGTATTACATTGTAACAAGCAGTCCATTGTAACAAGTTCCCTAGGTGATTTGGGGTTCATTAGAGTTTGAGAAACTCTGGTCTAGGCAACTATGTAATAATAAGAGCTTCCTGTGTCAGAAAATGGTCTAGATATAATGTGGAAGCCTCTGAAGCTCAATTGCAGGTATAAGCCTGCTCATCCATTGAGCTAACTCAGATCTGCTGAACCAGCTTACTGGGAAGCTTCCCAAATAAGGGAGGAAATGAGCACCCAATACCATTCAGATTTGGTTATCCTCAATAGGCAAACAAACGAAGTCCCTGACCTCCAGGAGCCTGAAGTCTAGTAGAAAAGATAAGCGGGAGTGATTATAGACCAGAAAGTATAGATCAAGATAGACAGAGCAATTAAGTGGCCTACTCAGGGAAGCAGTGGGTGACATGGGAGCATGTAGGATGGGAACCTAACCCAATCCTGCTGGAACAGGACAGTTTCCTATAGAAAATATCAGCTAAGCTGAAATCTTAAAGCTGAAGAAGAGCTGAAAGAGCAGAGGATGAGATAGAGGGCCTTCTTCAACCAAAAACCAACTTGGCAATTGGAAGTGAGACTGTTTTACTCTTTTGCATTCTTTTTTTCACCCCAGGACTTTGGAGCTATGGGCTTACCCTAGTCCCCAACAGCAAGGATGATTCTCTTCCTGCCTTCAATGTTGGCGTAAATTTCATGGGCAGCTTTAGTAACAGGCCCTCTTCCTTTCTTTCATTCTCAGTAACTCTGTAAAGGCCAAAAGGACAGCTTATATGCTAGTTATATAGACCCTGTAGAATCACATACAGTTCAGGTGAGGGAAGTTTTGGATGTAGCATTAAAAAGGGTCTCTCTGAAAGCCAGGATCTCTTTTTCATAATAACAGATAACAATGTTTAATAGTCAAAGCAATTTACACTGGGAGCTTTAGCCTAGAGTGTTCCAAATTTTGTTAATGTCATGGCACACATACGAAATGACACTATTTGTAGGGAATGGTAAGGTAAATGGATAAGGCTGTTTGTAGGGGGAGATGAGGGGAATCGGGGTTGGCAGGATTTAGAGGATGGGCTAAGGCACTTGGACTCAATGTTATAAGCAATAAAGAGACACTGAATTAATCCACCAAGGCAATTGGGAGGATGAGAGATGGTCTATGCCACTGGGTGGTCCTGGGAATGTTGACAAGACATATTTGGCAAGAGTTGAAAGGATAAGGAAGCCCAGGAAATAATGTGGTGATCCATTAGGAAGATGTTTTAATATTCAGGGGACCAGTGATAAGAAGTTGAGGAAATATTGTGACAACAGAAGAAAGAGGATTTTCCTTCTTCCATTTTTACTTACTCAAGGAATGGATTCCATTGGAAAAGTTTAGCCTTAATATCTTTTGAGCAAAACCTCCTTACCAAGAGAGATACCAGTTTTTATTCACATAAGGAAGAAAAACAAAAAGTAAAGTTACCAAGGAGTTCTTTGCAAATATTCAACCTGGCCTATGGCTATGCTTTTTCATTTCAGATATTTGAAGATGTTCACCTCGAGAAACAACCCAAAATCCAAGAATTAATAAATTGTACTGACATTATTTTTACATATATCTTTATCGGGGAGATGGTACTAAAATGGGTAGCCTTCGGATTTGGAAAGTATTTCACCAGTGCCTGGTGCTGCCTTGATTTCATCATTGTGATTGTAAGTTTACCATCTCTGTGTCCCACACAGGCTGGGGTAGTGGTTAAGGCAGGGATCATGTGGGGGCTGCTTTTCCTGTGTGCCTCATATGGATGTCTGTCTAAAATAGTTTTTCTTGTTATCATTGCCTCTTCACAGTACTTGTAAGTAGTTGTCATATTTCTATCAGCAGTTTAGCCTTTCCCACTCCTCATACACTACACTTTATATGCTCACCACTACAACCTTTCCCATGATGGGATTCATTCACTTCTCTCCATAAGCACTGTTTATGTATAATATGTACCTAGAATAACTTTCAGTATCCTTGATTTTTTCTTCTTCCAACTTTCTATTTCTTTTCAAGACTTCTCAAAGCTGGTCAGCAGCCAATAGACTAAGCTAATATCCATCTTAATTGTCAAGCAACATAAGAGGATTGTTCACATACAGTCTCTCATTTAATATGCATGACAATGTTCTGAATTAAGCAGCATTGTATGACACCTCCCACACTGTATACAAGGAAATCTGTAACTCAGAGGATTAGCAATTTGTTTCAGGTCACAGAGCTGATAAGTGGTGAAATTGGGATTCACGTGTCTAGCTGTATGACACAAAAGCTAATAATAGTATTAGTGGATCACATTTATTGAGTGCTTTCCCTGTATCAAGTACTCTTCCATATGCTCCAAATGCCTTCTCTCTTTTAGTTATGATAGCCACTCTGTGGCAGGTGCTGCTGTTTTTGTATATTCAGAGAAAGAAAGTAAGTCATAGAGAGGCTAAGAAACATGTTCAAGATTGCCCAGCTAGAAGTGGTGGAGGTGAGATACAAACCTAGTAAGCCTCACTCCAAAGCTCTTGATTTAACATTACATCCTTTTTTTAAGATTAATGTTATGTTTACTGATACATAGTAGATAGACCTATTTTCAGGATACATGTGATTATGTAATACCTTTATATAATTAAAACTGGTGGAACCTAGTAAGTCTCACTCCAGGGCCCTTGATTTTAACATTACCTTCTTTCCATCATGATATAATTAGTTAAACTTTGTCCCTGCTGTGCAAGGAAGTAGATAAGACAAATACCTGAGCATAAACCATGTGGTCAGCAAACCCCACTGGAGAACCATAATGTTGTTGGTTAGCACAAATAGACCATGTGTTCATTTAATATGGACATCAATATTCTGAGTTAATCAGTATTACATGACATCTACCACGTTGCTAACAAGAAAACCAGAAGCTCAGAGGCAAGGAAACAGAAGCTCATTTTGGTTCAGGCATTTTAGAAAGGAATAAATGCCATAGAAACTACAGCAGGATTCAAAGATGGGAATAAAAACATCCACGTTTGTCAGTCCTATTAATTTCTAGAGAGCAAATAACTTGTACCTATTATCTTAATAGATTATAGTAAAAAGAAAACCCTGTAAACTGTGTGAACAGATGATTGTTATCTCCATTATAGGGACCTCTGTTTTACCGGATACAAGCCCTACACTTAGGAGCCTGGGTCCTAAAACTAATTGGTCTACCCTCTTTTTGTGTAACCTTAAGCAAAACATTTCCCCTCTTTTGACAATAATTTTCTCACAGGTAAAAATGAGGATGTGGACTATAAATTGCTCAAATTCACTGAACACATAATAGAAAACAAGTGATAGTTTCACTAGAAATCTAGTGATCACCATTAAAAATATCAAAACAGTAGTCCAAAGCCACACTGTCAAAAAAGGGTACCAGGCCCAGATGGGTGGCTTTATTTATTTATTTATTTATTTATTTATTTATTATATTTCAATAGGCTTTCAGGGAACAGGTGATGTTTGTTTACCTGAATAAGTTATTTAGTGGTGGTTTCTGAGATTTTGGTGCCCCATCGCCTGATCAATGCACACCGTACCTAATGTAGTCTTTTATCCCTCACACCCTCGTTTCCCGAGTCCCCAGAGTCCACTGTATTATTCTTATGCCTTTGTGTCCTCTTAGCTTAGGTCCCTCTTATGAGTGAGAACATACAATGTTTGGTTTTCCATTCCTGAGTTACTTCACTTAGAATAATAGTCTCCGATTCCATCCAGGTTGCTGTGAATGCCATTATTTTGGTCCTTTTTATGGCTGAGTAGTATTCCATGGTGTACGTATATAGTATATACCATATACATATACTATATATGGTATATACTATATATACCATATATATACACCATATATATACCACATATATATATATATACCATCTATCTCTCTATATATTTATATATGTATCACATTTTCTTTATCCACTAGTTGATTGATGGGCATTTGGGCTGAATCCATATTTTCGCAATTGTGAATTGTGCTGCTATAAACGTGTGTGCAAGTGTCTTTTTCATATAATCATTTCCTTTCTTCTGAGTAGATACACATTAGTGGGATTGCTGGATCAAATGACAGATCTACTTTTAGTTCTTTAAGGAATCTCCACATTGTTTTCCACAGTGGTTGTACTAGTTTACATTCCCACCAGCAGTGTAGAAGTGTTCTCTTTTCACCACATCCATGCCAACATCTATCATTTTTTGATTAGGGCCATTCTTGCAGGAGTAAGGTAGTATCGCTTTGTGGTTATGATTTGTATTTCCCTGATAATTAGTGATGTTGAACATTTTTTCCTATGTTTGTTGGCCATTTGTAAATCTTCTTTTGAGAATTGTCCATTTATGTCCTTTGCCCACTTTTGGATAGGATTATTTGTTTTTTTACTTGCTGATTTGATTGAGTTCTTTGTAGATTCTTGATATTAGTCCTTTGTCAGATGTATAGATTGCAAAGATTTTCAACCACTCTGTGGATGTCTATTTACTGTGCTGATTGTTTCTTTTGCCGTGCAGAAGCTTTTTAGTTTAACTAAGTTCCATCTATTCATCTTTGTTTTTGTTGCATTTGCTTTTGGCTTCTTGGTCATGAAGGCTTTGCCTAAGCCAACGTCTAGAAGAGTTTTTCCCATGTTATCTTCTAGAATTTGTATGGTTTCAGGTCTTAGACTTAAATCTCTGATCCATCTTGAGTTGATTTTTGTATAAGATGAGCAATGAGGATCCAGTTTCATTCTCTTACCTGTAGCTAGCCAGTTATCCCAGCACCGTTTGTTGAATAAAGTGCTCTTTTCCCAATTTATAAGGTGCTCTTTTCCCAATTTGTTGTTTGCTTTGTCGATGATCAGTTGGCTGTAGTTATTTGGCTTTATTTCTGGGTTCTTTATTCTGTTCAATCGGTCTGTGTGCCTATTTTTATACCAGTACCATGCTGTTTTGGTGCCTATGGCCTTATAGTATAGTTTGAAGTCTGAAAATGTGATGTCTCCAGATTTGTTCTTTTTGGTTAGTCTTGCTTTGGGTATGCAGGCTCTTTTTTGGTTCCATGTAAATTTTAAGATTTTTTTTTCTAGTTCTGTGAAGAATGATAGTGGTATTTTGATGGGAATTGCATTGAATTTGTAGATTGCTTTTGGTAGTAGGGTCATTTTCACAATGTTGATTCTACCCATCCATGAACATGAGATATGTTTTCATTTGTTTGTGTCATTGATGATTTCTTTCAGCAGTGTTTTGTAGTTTTCTTTGTAGAGGTCTTTCACTTCCTTGGTTAGGTATATTCCTAAGTATTTTATTTTATTTTATTTTTAGCTAGTGTAAAAGGGGTTGAGTTCTTGACTTGTTTCTCAGCTTGGTCACTGTTGGTGTACCAACAGTACACTGATTTGTGTACATTGATTTTGTATCCTGAAACTTTGCTGAATTCATTTGCTGGTTCTAGGAGTTTTTTGGATGACTCTTTAGGATTTTCTATGTATACAATCATATCATCAAGAGGCCCAGATGGTTTTGCAGGTAACTTTTACCAAACTTCCAAGGAAGAATTAATCTCATCTTATTCAAATTGTTACAAAGAATAGACAAAAAAGGGAAAGCTTGCAAATTTATTTAATGAGATAAACATAATATTGATAATAAAATGAATAGAACAGAAATGAATCAAATAAGAAAAGAAAATAATCTTACAATTATATATCTTTACAAATCACAGATAAAGCACTCAACAAATGTGGTTTACTATTACTATTATTAGCCTTGACATCATGCAGACTGTGGTGGGAATCTGAAATTCACCACTTATCAGCTGTATGACCTGAAACAAGTTGCTGATCCTTTGAGCTTCAGGTTTCCTCACCTATAATATGGTAGATGTTGCAAAGTGCTGCTTAGCTTGGGATATTGTTGTATCCCTTGGGATATTGTTGTATCTCTCATTGATTAAATGAGAGAATGTATGTGAACGATTCTATAATGTTTATTATCAATCAAGATTATATAAAATTACCATCATAATTTTTATTAGAAAAGCATAAACCACAAAAAGATACACAATTCAACTACATCAAAATGTAGTAAAGCTTTTATTTTTCTATTCAACAATGCTCTAATTACAGTTACAAACCAACTAGAACCTGGGAGACAGTATTTGCCACAACAGATCATTATTATTCACAACATATAAAAATTTCCTACAGATTCACAGGAAAAAAACAACCCAGAGTAAGAATGGGAGAAGTATGCAAACAGCCAATTCACAAAAGGAATAAATGTATGATGAAATATACACTAGTTCTATCACCAGTTAGCACAGAAGTGCATATTAAAATGAGAAGCCTCTTTTTACTCATTAGATTGGAAAACAAAATATATTGTTTTGAAACATGATCTCACTCTGTCACCCAGGCTGGAGGGCAGTGGCAACCTCTGCCTCCCAGGCTCAGTTGATCCTTTTGCCTTAGACTCCTAAGTAGCTGGGACTACAGGCACCTACCACCATGCCCAGCTAATTTTTGTATTTTTTGTGGAGACAGGGTTTTACCATGTTGCCCAGGCTTGTCTTGGACTCCTGAGCTCAAGCTATCCTCCTGTCTCAGCCTCCCAAAGTGTTGGGATTACAGGCTTGAGCGACTGTGCCCAGCCATGGCAAAATTTTAAAGATGGATAACATTGATATTTAGAAGGATATAGGAAAATGCGATCTCAAACCACTGCTAATAATTTAATTGATACAGCCACTGTAGGGAACATTTCGCACTATTAAGTAAAAATCACAAATGACCCAACTCACAATCCACAAATATCACTTGTTATAGATCCAAGGAGAACTCTTGCATATGTACCCAAGAAAAATGCACACATCTGCCCAGTGTACTGTTGTGCGTAATACTGTCCAGTGTACTGTTTTGCATAATAGCAAAGAAATGGAAATAACCTAGGTATTCACCAAGGAGGAGTGGATCCATAAAACATGAAGATTTATATGCTGTACTATTCCTCAACAGTTACAAGGAGCAAACCATAAGAATATAATCAACATGATGATTTCAAAAACAGTGCAGAGTGATAAATGCATGTTAGATTTAAAAAATAAGATAAAACTAGTAGAAGACTTCTCACTTGAAGAGTACAGTATGGTGGGAAAGAATGTGGGTGCTTCTGTGTGTCTCACTGATACCTGCAAGTCTGATGGAACAGAAACTGGGGTAAGGTTTAAGGTAAAGAGGTGTATAAGGTCTCTGTAGGAACATCTCTTCTCACCAACTATGACAATGATTTGGTAAAAGAGAAGAATTGCTAAACTTTGCCATCTGTTTTCATCTGGCTAGGAATAAGTGGAGTATTTGCGAGAAAGCTACTTAATAACTTAATAACTTAAATAACTCTCCAAAAGTGGTGCCATTGTAAACAAAAAGCCCATTAAAAACATTATAAATACACTGTAAATTGATTATAAATTTCAAAATCTTAATATTCTGTCATATTAACTCAATTTCTCTTCACTACTACAATGAGGTTGACAAGATTTGTGAGGAATGTTTTTAGGTAATAGTGAACTCTGACACCAGCTTAGTCAGGACTATCCTGATTCACTTCCTATCCAGCTGAGCAACTCTTCTTCCAAGTTGAGCCTCTGAAAACTCTCCATAATAAGAATGGCTGAAGATCTGCAGCAAGCAGATTCAACTCAAGCTCAGCATTGATTCCATTGTGATAATAGAAGCAAATCCTAATTCCTCATATGAAAGCCAATATCTTCTAGAATTGTCCTCTACTGAGCATCTGTAAATATTGTTAAGATTTAATTTGGTATACTTAACAGAGCTTTCTAATACTCAGTTCTGTCCTATTGAGGAGAAGTATATTGGGAGAGAAAATAGCATTTAATTCCCCAATAAGGAGCTATTTGGATTAGGGGAAATATTAGCAAATAATTTATTTTTTCCTTGTAACTTTTTATTTTGATATCATTTCAAACTAAGAAAAATGTTGCAGGAAATAGTATAATGAAATCCACATATTCTTTCTGCAGGTTCGCCAATTATTGTCACCCATCTGCTTTGTCATTTTTTCTCTCTTTTTTTCCCCTTAAACTGCTTGAGATTAAGTTGCAAGCGTCAAACCTATTACCCCTAAACATGCCAATGTATATTTCCTATCAAGGACAATGTCTCACATGATTACAATACAGTGATCAAAGTTAGGAAATTTATCATTGATTCAATTAAAATCCACATCCATTGTCAAATTTTTCAAATTCACCATAAAGAGCTTTGTTATGGCAATTGACTGTCATAATAAATTTCAATTGACTGCCATAACAAGATTCTTTATGGTTAACTCCCTTTATGCATCCACCTCCTGCCCCCACTCCAATCCAGGATCCAATTCAGCACCCCATATTACATGATTGTTATATCTCTTTGGTTTCCTTTAATTCGCAACAATTTCTCAGATTTTCTTTGTCTTTCACTAAACAAATAATGTGAGTGCATTGTTCCCACGTGTATGGACTGTAGCTTTGGTAGATAAGGAGAAAAATGGACTTTCCAGCTGGACACCAAGTCAGGTGCATTATCTGTGGCCTCTCTTCCCATCAGATCTCTGTGACCACCCTCATTAACTCAAAGGAATTGAAGTCCTTCCGGACTCTACGAGCACTGAGGCCTCTTCGCGCGCTGTCCCAGTTTGAAGGAATGAAGGTACATTCTGCAGAAGAATGGGTAGAAGTTCAGTTAACAGGGAAAGGTGGAAAGACCAACAGTTCTTTTTGGGCTGAGATTTCCTTAAATTGCCAAGCTTTTCCTGGGTTACTTCCCAGCCTGCCCAGTGCTTAGAATTTGAGAGGTAGAGAAAAGCCTAATATATAGTTTCTACCCTAAAAGCTTCTGTGACAGCCAAGATGAGCTCTAGCTTCCCCTCAGAATCCTGGGGTAGGTGTCTGTAAGTCTCTAACACTGTCGTCACCAGGGCACTTCTCAAGGTATCCTCAGCGGCAACAGAGAGGACCTATTATGTAGGGAGCCGAGAGCAGGGCTTGTCATGGGGATGGGGCACATGTATGTGGAGATTAAGGACATAGCTCCAAGAGATCAAGCCCTGCACATCAGGCCCATGCTGAGAAGTCGAAGAGCCTGGTGCATCCTACCCATCTGTTATGGTTTTCTTTGCTTTTGTTTCCATAAGGTGGTGGTCAATGCTCTCATAGGGGCCATACCTGCCATTCTGAATGTTTTGCTTGTCTGCCTCATTTTCTGGCTCA
Source organism: Hylobates moloch (assembly GCF_009828535.3). Taxonomy (NCBI): domain Eukaryota; kingdom Metazoa; phylum Chordata; class Mammalia; order Primates; family Hylobatidae; genus Hylobates; species Hylobates moloch. The sequence goes on from NW_026652283.1 coordinate 90,444,412, forward strand.
TATTTTGTATTCTGGGAGTACACTTCTTTTCTGGAAAATTTGGGAAATGCGTTAATGGAACAGACTCAGTTATAAATTCTACCATCATTACAAATAAAACTCAATGTGAAAGTGGCAATTTCTCTTGGATCAACCAGAAAGTCAACTTTGACAATGTGGGAAATGCTTACCTCGCTCTGCTGCAAGTGGTAAGTACAGTCAGTGTGTTTTTCACTCTGAGGAGAAAAAACTTCAGAGAATCATGAATTGTTTCTCAGCTAATAAAAATGCGGTGACTCCATTGTGATAATAGAAGCAAATCCTAATTCCTTATATGAAAGCCAATGCCTTCTGGAATTGTCCTCTACTGAGCATCTGCAACTTCACTGACTACTGAGCATCTGCAACTTCATTGACTGCTGAGCCTCAGCTTCCTAGTGATGCCCCTTTGAGGATCTGTACATCTCACATTGTCCTGTATGGCACCTTGCTGGCTCTCCACAACTCCAGGCAGAGAGGAGTGGAGCCTCAGGCGTAGGTCATGACACTTTGAACAGTTCCCTGTTTAAAGCACAGTTGCCAGGTCTTGAACAGGCAGTGCAAATAAATATGGCATCAGAAAAGAACCCTTAGCCAGTCTCTTTTCAGCTGTTGGGCCACAGCTTCAGCTTCTCTGGTAACTTTTAAGGTGGAAATTTCTTGTTTTTAAACTTTGTATCTTGTACAAATGAAGAAGAAGAAAAAAATCCAAGACACACATCCTTGAGTTCCCTTCTACTGTTCTTTCATTTGAGCATCCTGTCCTAGAAGGTTGGGGTATCATCTTATATATTCAGCCCACTGGGCCTCACCTGCTTTTCCATGCCATGTGTCTGTTGATGGCAAGTCTACATTTGTATTATTCATGTTTTTCTGCTTTTGTTGCAGGCAACATTTAAGGGCTGGATGGATATTATATATGCAGCTGTTGATTCCAGAGAGGTGAGTCAGTGTTCTACCATGTTCTGGAGTGTTAGGGTCAAGTCAGAGATATCATGACTACATGGACAGTCCAGAACTGGCATCATAGTTCCAGCAGCCGGGGTTCTCTGCCTTGTTTTCTTTGGAACAAAACGCTGTGAGATACCACTGCCTAATATAAAGGATTCTTATGCATCCTCTAGTGAGTATCTGATACCCCAATATTCTCTAAAGTCCAGTCTTCTTTCTCCATGGTGGCCAAGGAAAAACCACTCGTACAGGAGATGGAGCAAGAAGTGGCAGAATCACAGGATACCTTGATTTTCTTCTTACCTCTTCTCCAAATGGTTGGATAGGCAGAAACCAAATTTCAAAGAGTATCTGTTTTAGATTGTGGGAAACCTTAAGACTGCGCTAAATTTGCAAGGGAGACCCTCGCATGGCTCCAGACTCCCTAGTGATGGCCAACTGTTGAATTTTAGAGTTTCTAGTGGTGGCCAGCTGTTGAATTTTAGTTAAAGAAAAGATAATCACGGATTCCCAAAGTTGGAAGTGTACTCAGTAATCTAGCCTAGTTTCTATTTTCCAGCTTGGAAAGTTGAGGGATAAAAAGAAAGAGTTTCCCAAAGTCATAGAGTGAGCAGATGGTTGGCTCAATAATGAAGTCAATGGCAGAAATTATTGTTTTCTATTATAGCACATGTGTGTATTTCGACCTATTTGGGAGTCTGCAGAGTTGATGCCTAACACCTAAAAAGTATTCAGTACCTGTGAGCTGATACAGACTGAGTATCCCTTATCTGAAATGCTTGGGACCAGAAGTGTTTCGGATTTTGTAAGACTTGGGAATATTTGCATAATACAGTTGAGCATCCCTAATCTGAAAATCCAAAACACCACAGTGAACATTTCCTTTAAGCATGACCTTTGCATATTATGTCAGCACTCAAAAAGTTTCAGATTTTGGAGCACTTGAGACTTTGGATTTTCAGATTAGGGATGCTCAACCTGTAGTAGCAGTAGAGGTGGTTTGAGTAGTGTTATAGCAGCACCGAGGGATGAGAATTAATCTTTATGGCCATTCCAGTTGTCATTATAAATTCACAGATTGTCATTATAAGTTAATATACAGATGATGCATAGCAACAAATCTGAGTTTGCTTACTTCTGGGTGTGTTAATAAAATCAACTTTCTGGAAAGGCAAAGCTAACAGTAGATACTTAACTGTTTATAACAATTATAGTTTACATTGTGATATTTATATATACAATGTAATTTTATAATTATATATACAACATAATTTTATAATTACAATTTATAGCAAAGGAAATATTTTAAAAATACTAATGTACTCATTTCTTTTGTCTTTTTGAGTACATGACCTTCACTCTAGTTTGGCTTTGACATCCATCTGCACGGAGGTGGAGATGGGGAGTGGGGAGGAAAGGTTTTGCAGATGTGTAGTAGACAAGGTGTGTGGCTTGCAGATGCTCCCAGAGTGAGTGACAGGTGGGTGGAAGTGTGTGGAGGGGTGCCTGTTTTGATGCCGGTCCTGATATGTACTGGTTGTTGTATGCTAGCTTCTAGCTTGATGGTTGTTGTCTGTGTAGTCACCCAGCACCTTGCTGGCCTCAAATATTGAAGTTGTGGTTGTTGACGATGTGGGCATTCTCCCCATCATCTCCTCCTGGCCTTAAATACTGGTTCTCTGCCATATCCTCCACATGGTCCCTGGCAGTCTACTCCCATCCCTTGCTACAAGGCCCAACATGACAGGCCCATGGCTATCAACTCCGTGTCCAAGCCACATGAGAACTGAGAGGTTCAAGAGGCTTCTCTCTGTTCAATTATGTTACTCAAATCTCTTAAGTCAGCCTGCCTGCCTAATATATCTCAGGGCTTCCCAGTAGTAATTCCTTCCAGAAAATGCAGAAGTAAAGCAAGAATACCCTCTTTGCCTTCCATGTTTCCCTCAATTTACTGCATTCCAACCCCCCTTTCCAGACCCAAAGAGGAATAATCAGGACACACATCTTGTAGCTCTGATTTTCTGTCTCTGTTTATTTTTCCTACATTTCCTATGGACAAATTGGGTGAGCTTTGATAATTTCATCTTTTTGTCTAAATCTCCCTCCAGTAAAACTCTCCACCTTCACACCTTTGATCTAACAAAGAGGGACATGAAGGAGTACAGACATTCCTATATCTCAAAGCAGTAACCTAACATGCAAGACTATTAGCCCAATTGGCAATTTTATTTTAAATGTCCAATGCTGAATATTCTTTCCATTACATTGTTTTTGTACTCATGTCTACCTTTTGTTCAAATAAATGGATGCCTCAAGCAAACCTGGACTAAGGTCAGGTAGTCTTCATAGCAAAAGAGAGAAATAATATTTTCAAATAATTACCTTCATTACACTAGTCTACATTGTGAGTGTTGAATAACAAATACCATAAGTGCATTCAACATTAGTCAGAGCTATCAGCACTTATATCTTTGATGTGATAGAGGGAAAAAAAGTGAAATCTTTTTGCCACCTGCCTAAAAGTGCTTGAAGCCAATAACAATGCAAAGGACTTGGATGAAAGGGCTCTCAGATGATTTGGCTTGTACCTTGGACTGGGAGAGCTTGGTTGGAGTCAATTTGTGTCCATTTTAGAGCTCGATCATTCATTCATTCATTTAGATATTCATTCCATGTGTATCAAAAATCTACATATCAGAAGGTATGCTAGGCACTAGGAAGTTAAGAGTGAAAGAACATAACCACATATTAAGTAAAGCAGTGGGCCTCTATATGGGGGTCATAGTAGTTCAACAACACTTAGTAGTTTAGTCACCTCTGCCCAAGGTGAACGTGCCCCTCCTGTGGTGGCCTCACCTCCAGTCAGGTTCCCTCCAATTACATACCCATATGGACATTCCATATGGATGACTTTTTAAAAAGACAAATGTGATCATACCACTCTTCTCCCTTACAATCCCTCAATGATTCTCCTTTGCTTAGAGTAAAAAGCCGATTTTCCATCACCCCAGGTCCCCACCACACGCCATCACTCAAGCTGAGCTGGGAAAACTGAAAGACAGGCTCCCAACAGGGGCCATGGCTGTTAGGAAGAGGCTATGTAGTCAATGTTGCTGCTAAGAAACACCTTGGTCTTCTAGATAAGGTAGTTAGAATGCTTATGTTTTTCTCCAGTAATTGTTTTTTTCTCTTATTAAAAAAATTTCTAACAGAAAGAACAACAGCCAGAGTTTGAGAGCAATCCACTCGGTTACATTTACTTCGTAGTCTTTATCATCTTCGGCTCATTCTTCACTCTGAATCTCTTCATTGGTGTTATTATTGACAACTTCAACCAACAGCAGAAAAAGATAAGTATCTGGATTGTCTTGATTTGGTAATTTTATCTCTGTCCTCCCAATGCATTAATAAAACATAATTCTGGCCTAGAATATTATACAAACTAGCCTTTACGATCTGCACAATAACAAGGAGGGAGCTCCCATGTCTGCCTGGAGATGATCCTCAAAGATGAGGCTGAAAGAAGACTGAAAACATCTGGGTTTAATTAAGTCATTACTTTTATTTTCTTTTACCTTCTTAATCAATGGACATTGCTACTATTGAGATGAAACCCATTAATAACTGAACCCTAACAGAACAACAACCACCAGGATTAGTATTTATTAAATATGACACTAGGGTCATATTTTAATAACCTTTCAAATGCACTTTATTATCCACTGTAAAAATAATATACTCTCCTTTTTCAGCCAGTGTGTCCTGGCCCCCAGCACCCAAGCCTCAGCATATCTATCCACCCTACTTGGAAAGAAGATGACTGGGGAAGAGGCAGGGCTAGGGAGGTTTTCTTCCCCATGCACTATAATAAACACATGTTTATTTTGCTGATTCTAAAATCCACCGGAGCTTTGTAGTGAATGTGGAAAATTAAGGAAGATAAAAAGAAAATTTAAATCACCCAAAGGTGGCCACCAAATGATAACCACTTTAGACAATGCCTCTTATGATTTTGGTATAATCCATTCCAGTCACTTTGTATTACTTTTACACAGTTAGGATTACCGTATATTTTTAATTTTGTAGTTTTGACCTCATTAGTTATAAGCTTATGTCATAAAATTATCTTTGCTATAAGAATTCTCAGAGCCCCTGGCAGGGCGTGGTGGCTCACACCTGTAATCCCAGCACTTTGGGAGGCTGAGGCGGGGAGATCACTTGAGGTCAGGAGTTCGAGACCAGCCTGGCCAACATGGTGGAACCCAGTCTCTACTAAAAGTACAAAAAAATTAACCAGCTGTGGTGGTACACGCCTATAATCCCAGCTACTTGGGAGGCTGAGGCAGGAGAATTGCTTGAACTCGGGAGGCGGAGGTTGCAGTAAGCTGAGATCACTCCACTGAATTCCAGCCTGGGCAACAGAGCGAGACTCCATCTCAAAAAAGAAAAAAAAAGAAAAAAAAAGAATTCTCAGGGCTGAATTACATTGCATATTATGGATAGACCATAATTTATCCTGATAATTCCCCTCTTTGGACAGTTATAGGTTGTTTTTAAATTTCTTGCTCTTCTAAAACAATTATGACCATTTTTAAAATTCTGTGTATCTCTGATTATTTCTTCAGCATAAATTCCTAGAATTAGAATATTAAAAGCATTGAAGACATATTGTCAAAATACCTTCCAGAAATGCTGTGCTAGGTACCCTTATTCTGCAGAATATGAAAATGCGTGGTTACTGAGATCTCATCATTCTAATTGTTATACTTTTATTATCTTTTTTAGACTGATGGGGAAAAGTGTTATCTCATTGTTTTATATTTATTTATTTGATCATTAGTGAGGTTACACACTTTTTCACAGATTGATGGCCACAAGTATTTCTCCTTTAAGAGTTTTTTATTTATATCATTTGTCTATTTTTAAGTCTGAGATTGCCATCTTTTTTGTATGCATTTTTATATAATTAGTCCAATTTGTGACATGCATCTTATATTTTTGTAATAACATATTTAACTTATAGACATTAGTATTTTTCGGAGTCAAATTCCCAATCTTGTTGTTTTTGGATTTTTTTTTAATTGTACTTATGAACTAAAGGCATTTCTCAATCCCCAAATCAAGTAACTAAGTATTCTCCTTTGGTTTTCCTAATTGTTTTATGGCTTTCTTTTATTTTTCCTCTGGACTCTCATAATTCATCCAAAATGTACCTTGATACCAATTGGCCTTCTTAGCATCTGCTGGGGAAGTTGTTCCCTGTTGTTACACAAACTGTATTGCTTCTGCTACTCAGGAGTGTGTGATGTAGCATCCTCTCTGTAATATGCATCTTGATTTCTATCACTACCTGCAATTTGGATGTCAGCCTTTGTGATTTTAGATTTAAACTTACATTAGAAATCATTGTTTTGATCAATCTACTATATCCTTTTGTTTTGTCTTGTTTTACTTTTTATTACAGAAAATCTCAAACATGCACAAGAGTGTACTAGAATTAACCTAAAATACCCATCACCCAGAACAACATTTATTGACTTAGGAATGTGCTTGTTCTAAGCCATATATGCCCTTACTCAACTCTGCCACCAGATTTTTTTTATGGAGCAAACCACAGACATCACATCATTTGATTCATAAATATTTTAGGACATATCTCTTTTTAAACATAACCACAATTCCATTAGCACACCAAAAAATTTAATGTGAGTTCTTTAAATTCATCAAATACCCAGTCTATTTTCAAATTGGTCTGAGCCTTTAATTTAAAAGAAAAATGTTTATTTATTAATTCTGTGTTTCACTGTTGAAGCTTTTTGTTTGTTTGTTTTCAAGTCAGGATTCAAATACATAAGGTCTTTCCGTTTGACAACTTTCTTGTTCTCTGAAATGCCACAATGTTCCAAGTTTAGGTTGTACCTTTCCTGCCCTAGATCTGTAATCAGCCATTTCTCTAAAAACTGTTTGTTTCTTTGTGGGAAACGGTCTCCAAGACCACAATCTAGAATGCTCATTGTCATTGTTTCTAAGCCTTTGAGTGGACAGAGTTGCTTAAAATTCAGGACTACAAGGAAATATATAAGTGGAAGTTTGCATACTGATAACTCAAATTCAGGACTACAAAGTTTTCACTTAACATCTATATCTCCCCTTTTCCACACTGAGAAACCTTATTCTCAAAGGCAAAAACGATAGAATTTAAAATTTCCACAATTACTCATTTTCTTTATCTCACAACACACATACACACACTACAGTCTCAGAATAGTGGCATTAATACTATTATGACATATATGATTACTAAAAGACTAATTTCTTCCCAGCATCCCAGAACAACTTGATTAATTTTTAGGTTGACTTCTAGGGCTACATATTTTTATCTGTGCTGGTGGAGTAAAGTCAACCCCCAAACCCTCATCAAAGTAAGCCTGGAGTCACAAATAATCAGGGAAGACTGGCTTTTTACTCATAGTCTGCACTGACACAATTTTCTGGTTGTCTTCCATTGCCAACAGACAGATTCGGGTTTTTTTTCTTTACCCTTCTGTTGGCTGCCTTTGGATAGTCCCATATTCTTGCGAAGACGTCTGTGCCTCTCCTGCCTTTGCATAGGCCTTATTTCCCATTTACCCCCTTACATTTACTAAAAACTGAGATTCTAGTTTACAGAGATTAGTAAATGTTGTAAGACCAGCCACGGCTTTGGGCTGATTTACTAGTCTATCTTTTTGATCTCTCAATTTTCAGACCCCCAATTTTTTTTCTTACTTCTATGCAAGTTCAGCTTTACATTTTAAAAGAATTCTGTTCTAGTTTATCTAGCCTTTCTAAATATGTTGCCCCCAAATTTCCAGATATGAGAATCCTAGTTCATTTTTCTGTTCTTTCTTGCTCAGTAGTGAAAATAGTTAGAACTTTTTTTTTTTCCCTGAGAGTGGCTCTGAACAGATTTTATGCAGCTTTGTTAGTAGTGTTATGTGTATTCATTATTTAAGAGAAATTCAATTGCCCTTTATGAGATGTTTGTCTAAAATTTTGTACTAATTTCTATTTTTGTTGCATCACGGTTTGATTTATGCAAGCTGAAATATATCAAATTTTTGTAAAGATTCTGTGTATATTTGCAAATATTTGTAACCTTTCTGTTCTAAAAAGTGAAAAATAACTGATAAAGGTAACTTTATTTCTCCTGTATACCTTAACTTAAATCTTGTTTCTTTACAGCATTTTGCTATGGTCCAGTCTTTTAAGCTTACCATTGAAATTTTAGGAATTGTTAATAGAAATGTAATGTAATTTTAAAATTGTGTCAAAAAATTCAGAACTAGATTCCAAAAAAAAAACTGTTAAAGGTAATTAGCTTTTATCTTCTCCATATACTTAGGTGGCCAAGACATTTTTATGACAGAAGAACAGAAGAAATACTATCATGCAATGAAAAAATTAGGATCCAAAAAACCTCAAAAACCCATTCCACGGCCTCTGGTGAGAGCAATTGAATGACTGTAAATATGTAGAACAGTTGAGTTACTGTGAGGAACTCAAATTTCCGCAATGCCATCCTTCTTTATTTTTAAAATTTGCAGACATTAAGGACTCAACAGAAGTCAAGACATATTCAAACACTTAGGAAAATTAGATACTCAAATTCAAAAGTAAGAGCCTGGACAACAACTTAAATTTATTTTTTAGTGAGCCAGGCCGTATGTGCTTAAGTAAATACTTATTGCAACCATATGAACTTAGTGGTTTGTTTGAACTTAATTTTGACCAGTTTTATTTTATTTTATTTCAGTAGTTTTTGGGGAACAGGTGGTTTTTTGTTCCATGTGTAAGTTCTTTAGTGGTGATTTCTGAGGTTTTGGTGCACCTGTCACCCAAGCAGTGTACACTGTACCCAATGTGTAGTCTTTTATTCCTCACCCTCTTCCCACCCATTTCCTTGATTCCCCAAAGTCCATTATATCATTCTTACACCTTTATGTCCTCACAGCTTAGGTCCTACTTATAAGTGAGAACATACAATACTTGATTTTCCATTCCTGAGTTACTTCACTTAGAATAATGGTCTCCAACTCCATCCAGGTTGCTGCAAAGGCCATTATTTCATTCCTTTTTATGGCTGACTAGTATTCCATGGTGTAGATATACCACATTTTCTTTATCTGTTCTTTGGTTGGCAGGCATTTAGGTTGGTTTCACATTTTTGCCATTGCGAATTGTGCTGCTACAAACATGTGGTGTGTGTTAAGTGTCTTTTTCATGTAATAACTTCTTTTCCTTTGGGTAGGTACCTAGTAGTGAGATTGCTGAATCGGATAGTAGTTCTACTTTTGGATCTTTAAGGAATTTCCATACTGGTTTTCATAGTGGTTATGCTAGTTTACATTCCCACCAACAGTGTAAAAGTGTTCCCTTTTCACCACATCCATGCCAACATCTATTATTTTTTGATTTTTAAATTATGATCATTCTTGCAGGAGTAAAGTGGCATCCCATTGTGATTTTAATTGGCATTTCCCTGATAATTAGTGATGTTGAGCATTTTTTTTCTGTGTTTCTTGGCCATTTGTAAATCTTCTTTTGAGAATTGTCTGATTATGTCCTTTGCCTACTTTTGGATAGAATTGTTTTTGTCTTGATGATTTGTCTGAGTTCCTTGTAGATCCTGAAAATTAGTCTTTTGTCAGATGCATAGTTTGTGAATATTTTCTCCCACTTGATGAGTTGTCTCTTTACTCTGCTGATTATTTATTTTGCTGTGCAGAAGATTTTTAGTTTAATTAGGTCTCATTTATTTATTTTTGTTTTTGTTGCATTTGCATTTGGGTTCTCGGTCATGAATTCTTTGCCTAAGCCAATATCTGGAAGAGTTTTCTTGATGTTATATTCTATATTCTAGAATTTGTATGGTTTCAGGTCTTAGAGTTAAGTCTGATCCATCTTGAGTTGATTTTTTTTCTTTTTTTCTTTTCTTTTCTTTTATTTTTATTATACTTTAAGTTTTAGGGTACATGTGCACAATGTGCAGGTTTGATTTTTGTACCAGGTGAGAGATGAGGATCTAGCTTCATTCTTCTACATGCAAATTGCCAATTATCCCAACACAATTTGTGGGATAGGGTGCCCTTTCCCCAGTTTATGTTTGTTTGCTTTGCCAAAGATCAATTGGCTGTAACTATTTGACTTTTTTGGGGGATTCTCTATTCTGTTCCATTGGTCTACATGCCTGTTTTTATGCCAGCACCATGCTGTTTCAGTAACTATGGCCTTGTAGTATAGTTTAAAGTCTGGTAATGTGATGCCTCCAAATTTGTTCTTTTTGCTTAGTCTTGCTTTGGCTATGCAGGCTCTTTTTTGGTTCCATATGAATTTTAAGATTTTTTTTCTGGTCCTGTGAAGGATGATGGTGGTATTTTGTTGGGAATTGCACTGAGCCTGTAGATTGCTTTTGATAGTATGGTCATTTTCACAATGTTAATTCTACCTATCCATGAGCAGGGGATGTGCATCCATTTGTTTGTGTCATTAATGACTTTTTTCAGCAGTGTTTTGTAGTTTTCCATGTAGAGATCTTTCATCTCCTTGGTTGAGTATATTTCTAAGTATTTTATTTTTTTCTGCAGCTGTTGTAAAATAAATTGAATTCTTGATTTGTTTCTCAGCTTGGTTGTCGGTGTACAGCAGTGCTACTGATTTATGTACATTGATTTTGTATCCTGAAACTTTACTGAATTCATTTTTCAGATCTAGGAACTTTTTGGATGAGTCTTTAGGGTTTTCTAAGTATACAGTCATATCCTTGGCAAACAGCAATAGTTTGACTTCCTCTTTTCCAATTTGAATGCTCTTTATTTCTTTCTCTTATCTGATTGCTCTGGCTAGGACTTCTGAGTGCTATGTTGAATAGAAGTGGTGAAAGTGGGCATCCTTATCTTGTCCCAGTTGTCATGGGGAATGCTTTCAACCATTACCTGTTCAGTATGATGTTGGCTGTGGGTTTGTCATAGATGGCTTTTACTACCATGTGCTATGTTCCTTCTATGCCAATTTTGCTGAGGGTTTTATCATAAAGAGATGCGGAATTTTGTCAAATGCTTTTTCTGTGTCTGTTGAAATGATCATATAATTTTTGTTTTTAATTCTGTTTGTGTGATGTATCACATTTATTGACTTGTGTATGTTAAACCATCCCTGCATTCCTGATATAAAACCCACTTGATCATGGTGGATTTTCTTTTTGATACGCTGTTGGATTTAGTTAGCTAGTATTTTTTGAGTATTTTTGCACCTATTGTAATCAGGAATATTGGTCTGTAGTTTTCTTTTTTGTTGTGTCCTTTCCTGGTTTTGGTATTAGGGTGATACTGGCTTCATAGAATGATTTAGGGAGGATTCCCTCTTTCTCTATCTTTTAGTGTAATCACCCTTGCCCCCTGCCTAGTCAGAGCCAATTTATCAAGATGGGGGAATTGCAATGGAGAAAGAGTAATTCACACAGAGCTGGCTGTGTGGGAGATGGGAGTTTTATTATTACTCAAATCAGTCTCCCTGAGCATTCAGGGATCAGAGTTTTTAAAGATAATTTGGCAGGTAGGGGCTAGGGAAATGGGGAGTGCTAATTGGTCAGGTTTGATATGGAATCATAGGGGGTCGAAATTAGGTTTTCTTGCTGTCTTCTGTTCCTGGGTGGAATGGCAGACCTGGTTGAGGCAGATTATGGGTCTGGGTGGTGTCAGCTGATCCATCTAGTGCAGGGTCTGCAAAATATCTCAAGCACTGATCTTAGGTTTTACAATACTGATGTTATCCCCAGGAGCAATTTGAGGAGGTTCAGACTCTTGGAGCCCAGGGGCTTCATGACCCCTTAACCTTAATTTCTAATCTTGTAGCTAATTTGTTAGTCCTGCAAAGGCAGACTGGTCCCCAGGCAAGAGGAGGGGTCTTTTGGGGAAAGATCTATTATCAATTTTGTTTCAAAGTCAGGCCATGAACTGAATTCCTTCCCAAAGTTAGTTCAGCCTATGCCCAGGAGTGAACAAGGACACCTTAAAGGTTAGAAGAAGATGGAGTCCATTAGTTGTGATTTCTTTCACTATCATAATTTCCTCAGTTATAATTTTGCAAATGCGTTTCTTTAAGTAGGACTGGTACCAATTCTTCTTTAAATGTCTGATAGAATTCAGCTGTTAATCCATCTGGTCCTGGACTTTTTTTGGTTGGCAATTTTTTTATTACTGTTTCAATCTTGCTACTTTTTATTGGTCTGTTCAGAGTTTCTATTTCTTCCTGATTTAATCTAGGATGGTTGTATGTTTCCAGGAATTTATCCATTTCCTCTGGACTTTCTAATTTGTGCATGTATGTGTTTGTAGTAGCCTTGAATGATCTTTTGTATTTCTCTGGTATCAGTTGTACTATCTCCTGTATCATTTTTAATTGAGCTTATTTTGATCTTCTCTCTTCTTGGTTAATCTCACTAATGGTCTATCATTTTTATCTTTTCAAATAACCAGCTCTTTGTTTCATTTACCTTTTGTATTTTTTTTGTTTTAGTTTCATTTATTTCTGCTTGATCTTTGTTATTTATTTTCTTCTGCTGAGTTTGGATTTGCCTTTGGCTTGTTTTTCTTTCTCTAATGCCTTGAGATCTGACCTTAGATTGTCTGTGAGTGCTCTTTCAGACATTGTGATGTAGGCATTTAATGCTAAAAACTTTGCTTTTAGCACCACTTTTGCTGTATCTCAGTGGTTTTCATAAGTTGTGTCACTATTATCATTCAGTTCAAAGAATTTTTAAATTTACATCTTGATTTCATTGTTAACCCAAAGATCATTCAAGAGGAGATTATTTAATTTCCATGTATTTGTATAGTTTTGAAGGTTCCTTTTGGAGTTAATTTCCAGTTTTATTCCACTGTGGTCTGAGAGGATACTTGATATGATTTCGATTTTCTTAAATTTATTATGAGTTGTTTTGTGATCTATCATATGGTCTATCTCCATGTGATATGGAGAATGCTCCATGTGCTGATGAATAGAATCTATATTCTGCAGTTGTTGGGTAGAATGTTCTGTAAACATCTGTTAATTTTGTTCGTTCTAGGGTATCGTTTAAGTCCATTGTTTCTTTGTTTAATTTCTGTCTTGATTATCTGTCTAGTGCTGTCAGTGCTATACTGAAGTCTCCCACTATTATTGTGTTGCCTCATTACTTAGGTCTAATAGTGATTATTTTATGAATTTAGGAGCTCCAGTGTTAGGTACACATATATTTAGGACTGTGATGTTTTCCTGTCGAACTAATCATTTTATCATTATATAATGTCCCTCTTTGTCTTTTTTAACTTTTGTTGCTTTAAAGTCTGTTTTGTCTGATATAAGAATAGCTACTCTTGCTCACTTTTCATTTCCATTTGCATGGAATATCTTTTTCCACCCTTTACCTTAAGTTTATATGAGTCCTTATGTGTTAGGTGAGTCTCTCGAAGACAGTAGATGCTTGGTTTGTGGATTGGTATTCATTCTACAATTCTGTATCTTTTAAATGGAGTGTTTAGGCCATTTACATTCCATGTTAGTATTGAGATGTGAAGTACTGTTCTATTCATCATGTTAGTTGTTGCCTAAATACTTTGTTGGGTTTTTTTTTTTTAAGCTTAAAAATCACAATGGAATAATTTTTTTAATTTGTATTATCCACAAAGTTTTATTTAAATTGATCTGTATCTATTTGCATCATTATATCTGAGAACTTGTGATAGCTGTCTAAACTCAGACTTACTAAGTCAAGTCCATGAACGGGCATGTTTGGGGGCTCTGTATTTCTTTCTTTTTTTTTTAATTATACTTTAGGTTTTAGGGTACATGTGCACAATGTGCAGGTTTGTTACATATGTATCCATGTGCCATGTTGTTTTGCTGCACCCATTAACTCGTCATTTAGCATTAGGTATTTCTCCTAATGCTGTCCCTCCCCCCTCTCCCCACCCCACAACATTCCCCGGAGTGTGATGTTCCCCTTCCTGTGTCCATGAGTTCTTATTGTTCAATTCCCACCTATGAGTGAGAACATGCGGTGTTTGCTTTTTTGTCCTTGCGATAGTTTACTGAGAATGATGTTTTCCAGTTTCATGTTGTTTTATAGGCCCCATGAGAATTATGCTTTAAGGAGGTTTTTTGTTTGTTTTGTTTTGTTTTGGTGTATTTCAAGGTTTTGTTTCATAATTTAGAATTCCTTTATGCATTTCTTGTAGTGTTGGTTTGGTGGTGATGAATTCTCTCAGCATTTATTTGTCTGAAAAAGACTTTATCTCTCCCTCATTTATGAAGCTTAGTTTCACTGGATACAAAATTCTTGGCTGACAATTATATTATTTATGGAGGCTAAAGATAGGATCCCAATTCCTTCCAGCTGGTAAGGTTTCTGCTGAGAAGTTAACTGTTAATCTGATAGGTTTGCCTTTATAGGTTATCTAATTCTTTTGTCTCATAGCTCTTAAGATTCTTTCCTTCATCTTGACTTTAGATAACTTGATGACTATGTGCCTAGGTGATAATCTTTTTGTGATGAACTTCCCAGAAGTTCTTTGAGCTTCTTATTTGGTTGTCTAGATTTCTAACAAGGCCAGGAAAGTTTTCCTCAATTATTTCTTCAAATAAGTTTTATGAACTTTAGATTTCTCTTCTTCATCAGGAAGACCAATTATTCTTAGGTTTAGCCATTTAACATAATCCCAAATTTCTTGGAGGCTTCATTCATTTTTTAAACTTTTTTCTTTGTCTTTGTCTGATTGGCTTTTAATTCAAAAGCCTTGTCTTTGAGCTCTAAAGTTCTTCTACTTGTCCTAGTCTATTGTTGAAATTTACCATGGCATTTTGCATTTCCCTAGGTGTTTCTTTTATTTCCAGAAGTTGTGAGTATTTTTTCTTTATGATATCTATTTCTCTGGAAAATTTTTTTGTCCATATCTCGTATTGTTGTTTAAATTTCTTTAAGTGGGTTTTCACCTTTCTTTGGTATCTCCTTGATTAGCTTAATAATAAATCTTCTGAATTCTTTATCTGGAAATTCAGAGATTTCTTCTTGATTTGGATCCATTGCTGAGAAGCTAGTATGATCTTTTGGAGGTGTTATAGAACCTGTTTTGTCATATCACCAGAATTACTTTTCTGGTTCCTTTTCACTTGGGTAGACTATTACTTAAAATTGTTCTTGGATTTGTTTTTAATTGGACTGTGTTTTTTTTTAATTTAAAATATTTTCCCTCTTTAACATCAGGACAGTGTGTATTTTAGCCTAATATGATTATTGGTCCTTGTAGGAGTAAAGACTCTGTATGAGATCCTTAGTTATAGAGAGTCATTGTGCACTGGCTTTCCCTGATGCTGGTTGTAGTAGTTATCGTCTTTGTGTGCTGGCAAGTTCACTGTCTCCTATGAAGTTGGAATGGCAGGGATCTCTTGCAGCTTATCTGGTTCTCTCATGGTGTACATTTTTATTTATTTATTTAATTTTTTCCCAGTGTTTTATTTACTGACTTGATGATTCAGGCTTCAGGCCAATAGGGAAGGTATCCCTGAGTAGGCACCGGCTATGGCTAAGGCAGGTGGGTAAATGTAATACCCAGCAGTAGGCTGAGGTCCTAGCCTTGATGAATGTGGCTGGGAGAGCTCTCAGTTAGATGCGCTGAGGTTTTATCAGGGTGAAGAGTGGAAGCTACCTCAGCTCCTCTGCCAGGTCAGCCAGAAAGCTATTCACCTCACAGCCTCACTCCTGTCCCAGTGTTTTGGCTGTTCAGATCAGACAGCCACCTCTTTTCATCTGTAGGAATGTTGATGTTCCAAGTAGGGAGGAACTGTGACTCTGCCTCTCACACAGCCTGAATTTGGGGTGTGCTCCTTCTGTGGGGCCGCACTCACCCTGGATTGTTCCAGACAGGCTGTCTATAGATGCCTCCATACTGTGTTCCTGTGGGGGAAGCCCCAGCCGTGTCTGCAGTGGAGTGCCAGGGGAAAACAAGGACGTCTTCTCTAAGACCCTTCACAATCGCAGAGGATGCCTGCCCATTGGGCTAGAGGTGCAGACTTTCCCTACTGTGCCAGCACTGTAATTGTGTTTCTGCTGTGAGAAACTATCCACCAACAGAAAGATCTGGAACTCAAGGCCTGCTCTTCAGATTCTTTTGTCCCACAGGGTGATCCCCTGATGTGGTGCATTCCCCCTTCCCTAGGGATGGGGCTTCCTGAAAGCCAGACTGCAGTATTGTTATTGCTCTTCTGGGTCTAGCCACCTGGCAGGGCTACTAGGCTCTGGGGTGGTACTGGGGAATGTTTGCAAAGAGTCCTGTGATGTGATCTGTTTTCAGGTTTCCCAGCTGTGGATACCAGCACCTGCTCTGGTGGAAGTAACAGGAGAGTGAAGTAGACTCTGTGAGAGTCCTTGGCTCTAGATACATTAAGTATGCTGGCTTTCTCAAATGCTGGTTATGCTAGCAGTGAAGTTGTCATGTGGACAGACTCAGGACCTCTGGTTAGCCAGGATGTTGCAGGCAGTAGAATTAGCTGTCGTTTTCTCCTTCCTGGGATCAGCGCTATTCTGTCATGAATTGCGGTCATGTCCTGAGTTGTTTGACCTCCAGCCAGGAGGTGGTGCTTTCAAGAGAGCACCACCGTGCTATTAGCAGTGGGATATATGCTTGCCCTAAGTTGGCCAGGGGAAGTATTCTGACTTTTCAGGTGATAGGCAGAGCCATAAAACTCCCAAGGGTTTATGTCTTTTGTGTTCAGCTACTAGGACAGGTAGAGAAAAACCATCAGGTGAGGGCAGGATTAGGCACGTCCAAGTGCAGACTCTCCTTGAGTGGGGCTTGCCATAACCACTGTGGGGGATGAGGAAGTGGTCCTCAGGCCAATGGGGTTATGTTCCAGAGGGGATTATGGCTACTTCTGCTGTGCAGTATAGATCACCAGAGAAGTGGGGGATAGCCAGTAGTGAAAGGCCTCGCCCAGCTCCCAAACACTTGGTGAGGCTGGTCTTGCTACTGCAGTGCCGTACTAACTGCACCAAGTTTAGATCCAGGCAGCCTACTCAGGGATCTCAAACCTGCCCCAGGCCATAAGCTTCCCTGCTGACAAAGCAAGCATGGCTTTCAGGCCACATCCCTCCCTGTCTGCCCACGATGTTAGCAGCTCCTGCACTCATATCTGCAGCAACTCCTGTTAGCCCCCTGGATTCTGCTCAAGGAAGTTTGTGCCCAGTCGAAATTATCACAAAATCTAGTTGGAAGTTTCTTTCACCCTATAGCCCCTCCTGTATTTGGCTGGCTGCCTTCTCAGAAGGCCCCTGTGAGATACAGTCAGGAATGGCATTCCAGGGCTCAAGCTGGAGACTGGGAGTGCCTTCAAGGTTCCTGTTGCTTCTTCTACTTTGCACTTCATGCAGCTCCCTAAAGTCATTTCAGCTCTAGGTAAGGTTACATCCTTCTCTTGTGATCTGGATTTTCAGATTCCCCAGTGGGGATGTGTGTTTGGAGGCAGGTTTTCCCCTCTCTCACTCACACTTTGGGAACTCACGGCTTTTCACCTGTCTTGTGCAGTCTGCAGTGGCATGTCGCTTCTTTCAAAGGATCTGTGAATTCTTCTGGTTTTCCTGTTACGTTCCTGCGGTGGTTCTTGAAGCAAAAGTCCACAGTGTGAGTCTCCACACACTGTTCTGTCCATCCAAGTGGGAGATGCACGTTAGCCCTGCCTCTTATCTGCTGTCTTCCTGTTTTTGCTTTTTTCAATTTTGATGAGTTTAGAATGTACTTGTAATATTTTTTACCAGTTTTTGTTAGTGTGAGGTTAAGGTCATGCATACTTACTTCCACTTTACAAGTATTTATGATAAACTTTGTATATCAGGGATTGACAGACTTCTGCTTAAAGGCCCAGATAGTAAATAGTTTAGTCTTTGCTGGCTGTATGTCTCTGTCATAGTACTCAACTCTGCCATTGTGGCACAGAAGCAGCCATATACAATATAGAACAAATGAACATGCCTGTATTCCAACACAACTTTATTTAGGGACATGGAAATTTAGATTTTATATAATTATCATACGTCGCTAAACTTTATTCTTCTTTTGATTTTTTTTTTCACCAAATATTTAAAAATGTAAAACCCATTCTGAGCTCATGGGCTGTACAATAACAGATAGGTCACTGGATTTGTCCTATAGGCCATGGTTTGCTGATCCCTGCACTCTATGAATCCTGCTTTATCAGGTACTATGGGGCAAGATAGAAGCAGCATCCCGGGCAGCTCTGTGCTTGCAGTCTAATTGAGGAGCTGAGATGTTGTATACATACTTGAGAGCATTGGATTATAAAGTAGTACAACAGACACAACAGAGTAGGTAGCTCTGACAAGTGAGTTTGAAAGCTCCATAGCAGAGCAGGTCAGTGGATGCTGAAAAGTCAGGGAAAGCTGGATGAAAGAGGGGCTTGCAATTGGAAGCATGCAGATAATTTGGAGATTTCCATTTGAACCTGAGATCCCAAATGATGAATGCAGTTCACTTACTGCTATTCTCGGCACTCAGAATAGGGCCTGGCATAAAATGTGTTCTCAGTAATTATTTATTGAATATAAAAAAAATGTTATAAGGCACAAACAGAGTCCATCACACTTAAATGAGGTATTTTTGATGCATTAAAAATGTCAATAAGTGTCAGGGCCAAGAATTTAGAATTTATCTTTTATGTAGTGAGAGATTTTTGACCACAGGGTTCATAATAAAATTATATTTGGGAAGGTTTAATCTGCCAGCGGTTTATGGGACTTCAGTTTACCTAAATTGAATCTAGCTTTTAAATACCAATCTCACTTTCTAGTACTGATTTCACTTTAAAGTTCTTACTTGAACTTGAGCCAACAACAAGAAAAGGAGAATTTTTGTTTACATATGCATGCTATGCAGCCACTGACTCATTACCAGTTGGTCTTGGGTTTGGCATTAACTAAGAGTCACAAGACACAATATGTTCCCATATATTTATCAGTTTATTTCAAGCAACACAGCACACAGCCCAACAGAAGCTGCAACACATAGATGCACTGCACAGAGCATGCTAGGCTGTAAGAGATGAACAGAAAGTGGGTGCAGACTACATTAACATAGGAAAGCTGTCACCTCCATTCCTTACCATCTTTTATAGCATGCTTATCACGTGGCTTATCTGGGAGTAGGTGCAAAGTCACAGCTCTCCCTGTGTAGCTACAACTCAAGCCTTCAATGAATGATTCTGGTAATCAAATACAATCTCACCACTTAACACTGCACGTTTATCTTGACTTTTATATTCCAGAGTAGTGTCGCATGACATAAATCCAACATCATATCACCAGAAGTCCCTGAGTCTGGGCTTAGACTTCAAATCAACAGTTAGCCATTGACCCACAACTTTATCTCCCCAGAGATTTTTTTTTCCATCTCTAAAATCCAAATATTAGCTTTTGACCCTCAAAACGAAGAGCAATTGCATAGGAGGAAAACATAGCTGTTTTAGCCTGAGCATTGATGCATTTCATTTCCAGTAATAGAACAAGGGGTTTGGAATCACTTCTGATTTCTCCTGAAGCATCTTCACAGGATGGCTTCATTTCTTGATTTAAAATTCATACT
This sequence comes from Hylobates moloch, assembly GCF_009828535.3. Classification (NCBI taxonomy): domain Eukaryota; kingdom Metazoa; phylum Chordata; class Mammalia; order Primates; family Hylobatidae; genus Hylobates; species Hylobates moloch. The sequence continues at coordinate 90,464,049 of NW_026652283.1, forward strand.
GAGGTATAGGAGTCACTCTATGTTCTGAAGTGACATAGAATGCTTTTTGATCATCCAACACTTTAGGTAATTCAACACTTTAGGACATTTATGCTCTTAATCTCCTCTATTTGTCTAGATGTTAGAGTTAACTATAAAACCAATACTCACCCTCCCTCATATTTCCTTTTGCCCTTCATTCCGCTTCCCTGGAGTTCACCCTTGAAAGTGTCTTTTCTCCAGCTCTTTTCTGACTTCCCAAATTCATGCTTAAATAGGAAAGGCACTTGACTTTCTAGTGTCTTCTCCTGACTCTTTGATAAAAGCCTTGGGGCTCCCAGCACATGGTTTGAAAATCACAACTGAAATGTAGTGTCCTCCAGTGTTGTCCCTACCCTCTTTCCTCTCATTGCCCTTGCTCTCGCCGAGTGATACATGATTCACTCCCGTGGTTTTAATTCATATTAGTATTAATGTCATCTGTATTCTAGCTTCTGCACCTGCACTCCAAACTCATACTTCTACCTGCCCATTGCCCTTGGATCCCCCACTGGCACCTCAACTCAACCTGCTCAGGTCAGATCTATCATCTCCCTTTAATATTCCTCATCCTCTGTTCTCTGGCTGGTTAAATGGTTTTATCAACCAGAAACTATATTCTCAGTCTTAACTTTCTCAAAGCCCACTACATTTGAATTCTCTGACGGTTCTTGCTTCCACCTCACATTAGCTCTTAAGCCTATATGCTTTTATCTTTATCTGCTGTCACCACCACAAGCCAACATCATCTTTGCCTGGATTACATAACAGATCCCTTGCGTGTCTAAAGATGTATTATTAGGAGTATGTGAGTTCTCTAAAGATAATAGTGTATGCCACTTTGATTTGATGATAATATAATATAAAACAATATGTACACAGATTGTAAAGCAACCAATGTATAGTCAAGAATGCTATAAAATTTCAATGTCTGGGTTTGTATTTAGGAATAGTTTTCCACAAAGTGAAGAACAAAGTAGTGCTTCACAGCAGTTGTATTAAAGAAAATCATGGAATAATTGAGTAATTTCACTGCATATGGTAGACTTGGCATGCAAACTTGAGTTAGGACCTGTACCAGAACAATCAGCATATACTCACTTTTTGGGCAGTATGGCCATCTGTATATAAACCACATGTAATAATATAAACCTCAGTTATAATATAAATTAACCATCTTTTTTCTGTCTTCAGTTTTAGTAATTATTGGGTTATAATCTCATCTATTAGCTTTATCTTCAAGTGAACAAGACTTTTAAAATTAGCATTGAAGAATTATTTGAATACAGAATTTTGGTTAAGTTCTGATTATTGTGAATTGGCAAATGGAGCATTGAAGATACTAATTCCATTTTGTCCAACATACTTATGTGAGCAGGTATTCTCTGCACTAATATTGTTGAAGTAAGAATACAGAAAGAGATAAAATATAGAGACCAAGATTCATCTTTTTATTATTAAATCCAGCATGCACTGTTTTATTTCAGCAAAGCACATCATCAATCACGTCAAAGTTATGTTGTTACTAAGACTTTTTAATATTTTTTGTTTTAAAATGGAATTAAAACTATAAGCCTAAGCACTTAAAACCAGTTACTAATTACATTTGAATGAAAATATATAAGGCAACCCTGGGGATTTATAAGAATTTCTTGCCCTTTGAAAAGGGTCTGTGTATTTTTCAAGGAACTGCTTTAATTTTAAGGAAAAACAAATTCTGTTGTATTTATGTTCTTTTTATTGTATGTAATTTTATTCTTGCATTCAAAATGATTTATAATCTCTTTTTTCTCTCAGAACAAATGTCAAGGTCTCGTGTTCGATGTAGTCACAAGCCAGATCTTTGACATCGTCATCATAAGTCTCATTATCCTAAACATGATTAGCATGATGGCTGAATCAAATAACCAACCCGAAGCCATGAACTCCATCCTTGACCATCTCAACTGGGTCTTTGTGGTCATCTTTACATTAGAATGTCTCATCAAAATCTTTGCTTTGAGGCAATACTACTTCACCAATGGCTGGAATTTATTTGACTGTGTGGTCGTGCTTCTTTCCATTGTTAGTAAGTAAAATCAGCAGACAGAGGGACTTTAAGAACCAGAAGTAAGTTTGTAAATCTTATCATTTTTTGAAGTTTGTTCAAACTATCCACAAAGCAGAAAACTGGGCCTAGTGTAGTTTCTGAAAGAACAGACAAGGGTACTAATGCCATTCTCTACCAGGAAGTTGCTAGGAGATAGAGAGTAATTTTCATTCCCTTAACTCACTACAAAACTGAAATAGAGTTCAATTATTATGCAGCTAATGTATTCAATGGAAATAGACAGAATTAAAATGACTCAGAAGTTTTTGTGGTGGTAACCTGATTTATTCAGATAATTGAGTCAAAGTTCTACCTTTCCTGTGCAACTATAAGCCCTATGAGCATTTTATAGTTTTAAGGATTTACTGCCCATGTTTTTCCTTTGTTCAAAATCCACATGGATGCCAGATCACAATTATTGTGCCCCTGTGGCACTACTGTGCTCCCTTTCAACCCCTGTACAAGGCCCCATGGCCCACTCTAGATTGGGCTTCCAAGAGTATATCATTCAGACAATCAAAGCTTTTTTTCTATTCTATATCCCATGTTAACTTAAACCACAGTGTGAACTGTGATTGTCTCAGATTCTTTGACCCCACTTACCAACCAGCCTCATTCTCTAATCAATATGTTTTTTCTAATCACAGGCAGGGTTAACTAAATGGTTTATAAAAGAATACAAAAGAAAGAAGGTTATTGCCATACACCTTCTTATAAAACACACACATATGCACATCAACTTTAAAATTAAATTCTTCATGGCTAAACCATAAGTGCTTACTCTGGGTTTTTGAAGTCTGGTTTTAATTAAACTGTTAACTTGACTTTTTATAATTATGTAAAACTGTCCAGGAGCCCTTCTCACAGTTCAAAACGCCATGAAGACAAAGAAAACTGATTTTCCAAGTGGAAGCTTTTGTGCGATCTCAGAAAGAATGCATCAAACAGATATATTGGATCAAGATATTTTGGTTCCTAATGCTACTGCAGCATTGCAGATGTTTCAGAGAACAACAACAAAATATACTACAGTTCATAGTGTGTTCTGGTTTCTAAGCCATGATGTTAATGTAGATAAAGCTTAGCAATAGATTCTTCCATGAGTTTACAGTCAAGTAGACCTTTAATTTTTATTAGTCAATTCCAATCACAAGTCTTGATGAAATTGACAGCAGCAAAAAAAAAAAAAAGCTAGAAAATGGTGGTCGGATGTCTAGGGAGGCCCTCTAAGAACTCAAAGAGCCCTTTCTCTGATGAGAAAAAGAGCAGCTCATTCATTCCACAGCTCCTTCCATGCAGTGCCAGGCATCATGCACTTTGTGGAAATGTTTCTGACTTTTGCCCTTTGAACAACGGCTAGGCAATTGCAGTTACACATGCTGTATGGCATTTGCCCCAGTGGATGAGAAAATCCACATATTAAGCCAAATAATACTCAGCAGTAGGATTAATCCATATATTAATCCTACTCACTAATGTGGACAGAGTTTTTTGTGTCTTTGCCAATATTTCTGCCGTCCAACGCTTAGCCTCAATACTTTTCCAAGCTCTTTCCTAAGTTTTTGGAGAAATGCAAAATGAGTGTGAGTTGAAATGAATCTCTCTCTAGGATTTAACAATCTAGTTGAGGTATTACGGCTTACCCATCTTAAAGTGCCAAAAAAAGATAGGGAAATTAATTGAATACCAAATCACATGATGCAAAACAGAAATGAGCTCAGAGAAAGAACAGATTACTATGGGCTTGATCAGCCCAAGAAATATTCATAGAGGAGATAGATCTTAAATGATGGGGTTCCTCCAATTGTTGCTGAATTGGCACTTAATAAATTTTACATCTTTCCAGGGTTGACTTCCCAATTAAAGTATGAATTAAACTTCTTTGGCATAATTGGGTAGTCAGTGAAGTATATAATCAACTAGTTCTCTTTAGTCATTAGGTGACAGCAGAGCATTCTGCTGCCCATGAACCCTCATAGACCCCAATGACCTTAGAGGATACTCAAGGTCATTAGGGGTCATGGGCACTCAAAGACTGCCCATGACCCCTAACGACCCTAGAAGACACTCAAAGCAAGAACAAGGCCATGTCTACACAAGGCAAGCATGTTCCAACCATTCTATAATGTTTAGGCCAAAATGTGAATTGTCTTAAATCCTTGCATCACTCGCCTGCAGAGCAGGTAATGGAAGAACAGGGCGACATTTTAGGTCAAATATTCAGCTGTTTGATCAAACCTCTGAAATGACATTTATGGGGTTTGCAGCAACAGAGAAAGTATCTCCAAATTGTGTCCCTTGAGCCTTTTGAGTTTGGATCTCAGAAGTCCTTGGAATGAGGATGACAAATATGAAAGATCCATGGGCAGCTTCAGCCTAAAGGTGAGCATTCTAATGCTACCATTTCCCTCTGGCCCTACATACATTGTGGCTCTTTCAGCAGATAAGCTGTCCTCACTTGTAGTAGGGCTGTATTTAAATTCTTCTACACAAATAAATACAGCCCTTCTACACCTGTAGTAGGGCTGTGTTTAAATTCTTCTACACAGAAATGTAGAAAAATTGTATGGCCCTTGGAAAGTATTTTCCAAATTAAGATGCAGATAGGTATTTTCCCTGATAGTGGTAAAAGAAATTCTTAGTTTTGTACATGAACTACAAAATATTGATAAAAAGTCGGCCTCCATAGGATTCTGAGGCAGGAGACAGGCTGGATCTGAAACCAGTGTGCCTTCTGGAAACTTATTTACTTTTCTCCTTCTCCTGAGGTACAATGATTTCTACCTTGGAAAATCAGCAGTACATTCCTTTCCCTCCGACGCTCTTCAGAATTGTCCGCTTGGCTCGGATTGGCCGAATCCTGAGGCTTGTCCGGGCTGCACGAGGAATCAGGACTCTCCTCTTTGCTCTGATGATGTCACTTCCTTCTCTGTTCAACATTGGTCTTCTACTCTTTCTGATTATGTTTATCTATGCCATTTTGGGTATGAACTGGTTTTCCAAAGTGAATCCAGAGTCTGGAATTGATGATATATTCAACTTCAAGACTTTTGCCAGCAGCATGCTCTGTCTCTTCCAGATAAGCACATCAGCAGGTTGGGATTCCCTGCTCAGCCCCATGCTGCGATCAAAAGAATCATGTAACTCTTCCTCAGAAAACTGCCACCTCCCTGGAATAGCCACATCCTACTTTGTCAGTTACATTATCATCTCCTTTCTCATTGTTGTCAACATGTACATTGCTGTGATTTTAGAGAACTTCAACACAGCCACTGAAGAAAGTGAGGACCCTTTGGGTGAAGATGACTTTGACATATTTTATGAAGTGTGGGAAAAGTTTGACCCAGAAGCAACACAATTTATCAAATATGCTGCCCTTTCTGACTTTGCTGATGCCTTGCCTGAGCCTTTGCGTGTCGCAAAGCCAAATAAATATCAATTTCTAGTAATGGACTTGCCCATGGTGAGTGGAGATCGCCTCCACTGCATGGATATTCTTTTCGCCTTCACCGCTAGGGTACTCGGTGGCTCTGATGGCCTGGATAGCATGAAAGCAATGATGGAAGAGAAGTTCATGGAAGCCAATCCTCTCAAGAAGTTGTATGAACCCATAGTCACCACCACCAAGAGAAAGGAAGAGGAAAGAGGTGCTGCTATTATTCAAAAGGCCTTTCGAAAGTACATGATGAAGGTGACCAGGGGTGACCAAGGTGACCAAAATGACTTGGAAAACAGGCCTCATTCACCACTCCAGACTCTTTGCAATGGAGACTTGTCTAGCTTTGGGGTGGCCAAGGGCAAGGTCCACTGTGACTGAGCCCTCACCTCCGCGCCTACCTCACAGCTTCAGAGCCTCGCCTCCAGCCTCTGAGCTCCAGGGGTCAGCAGCTTAGTGTATGAACAGGGAGTGGATTCACCAAATTAGCCATTCCATTTTCTTTTCTGGCTAAAATAAGTGATATTTCAATTTCATTTTAAATGATACTTACAAAGATATAGGATAAGGCTGCTTGACAACCACTGGTACAATTTTAATAAGGAAGAAGACACTAGGAAGGACTGTAAAAGGACATACCAATGTTAGGATTGAAATAGTTCAGGCCGGGCGCAGTGGCTCATGCCTGTAATCCCAGCACTTTGAGAGGCCAAGGCGGGTGGATCACGAGGTCAAGAGATTGAGACCATCCTGGCCAACATGATAAAACTCTATCTCTACCAAAAATACAAAAATTAGCTGGGCATGGTGGCATGCGCCTATAGTCCCAGCTACTCGGGAGGCTGAGGCAGGAGAATCGCTTAAACCTGGGAGATGGAGGTTGCAGTGAGCCAAGATCGTGCCACTGCACTCCAGCCTGGTGACAGAGTGAGACTGTCTCAAAAGAAAAGAAAAGAAACATGGTTCAAATTGTATCTAAACAAAAAAGAATAAGAAACAAAAAACACATTAAAATTTTAAGTTGTATTTTCTGTTTCTAGGTACATCATTTTTGTTTGATATTTTCCTGATGCAAGTATGTGGTTTATCAAATGTAGCTCTTTGCATGCTAAATGAAAATTCAAAACTTGCCAATAAATGAATAGCTTATTGCAGACATTTTTTACCAACATTAAATATTTCGGGTTTGTTTAAAACCTAGAGGCACAATCTTGATTTGTCAATTACTACCCTTTCACAAGCTACCATCTCAGATTATATATATATATATATATAAATTCAATAAAGCTTTCTGTTTGTGTTTCTTTCAGATAGTACACTAATATTCCCCTTTCGTTCAGTGGTTCTGTGAGTAGTGGTTTAAATGTGGTGCTTTGCTTGCAATTAAAGACTAGAGCCAGTGGTGTATCTGACAAGTGTTTAACAACTGACTCTTCAGGAAAAAGGAAAGCCATGCTTTATAGCATTCACAAATCTCTGTGGTGTGAGTACTCCCATTATGGCTGATTTCAAGCTATCAACATAATGTTACTGGACGTGGAGTTGAGAAGAGATGCTCGTAATAAGTTCTTGAGAGCTGGCTCAAGCTGATTGCAGCACATCACTTGCTGAAACTGAAAAGAGAGCCCCACTTGGCTGGTTAAGATATTTGCAGTGGACACCTTGGGCAGTGAGAGTACCCTCTTAGCAACACCTGGGGCACAGGGTGAGAGATCCATAGACATACTGCTTAACCAGTGATCTTAGCTATTTGATGAGCCCTACATACAGTTTTGGCTGATGTCTGTTTCAAAGAAACACCCAGACCTATCAAAAGGGCTTGGGAGCAGGAGGAGTCCAGGAGTTCCCTAAAAACTGGAGATGCCAAGAGGTCAAACAGGCATTAGGCTTTCAATCCCCCAAAAGGCTGGGCGAGGGACAAAGAACCTACATTGTGATCATTGAGGAGTGGAGGAAAACCTCATAGAAATAGCCCTGGAACCCTGTAGCTCAGACAGGTGAGAAGAACTGATGCATCTGTCAGCAGCCTGGAGTCTGAGGTTGGGCCCTCTGACCTGCCCCACACTGCCCAGCAAAGGGAATGGCAGCACTGGATCCTGTGGTGGGCTGAGAGGTGATTATTTTCAGTGTGTAAGATCTTACCATGACTTAATGTATTCATTTCAAGGGCCTGAGTTTTGTAGGCAGCCTTGTGCTCTGAAGCATTGGTAAAAATAGTGACAATATCATTATCTAATATTTATTTAATGGTTGCTGTGCATCAGGCACTGGCTAAGCATATGTCGTGAATGATCTCTTTTGTACCTCATACCAACCCAATGAGGAAGATATACCCCATTTAAAAAGGAGGAAACTGAGGCTCAGAGAAGTTGAGTGACCTGCATACAATCATGCACCTGGTGGAGCCTGAGCCTGTGTGCCATGCTGGGAAGGGGAAGTGGGTGGGCTCAGGACCAGGGAAGCTTTGAGATGGGCTACCAGGGCTCCTGTGCAGGACTGGGAGGGCCTCGTGGAAATCACTAGTTGCAAAGTCATGGCCACATTCTCCTTGAGGTACTGGAAGTAATCTATGGCGCCTTTAAAAGAAGCTCTGATTATAAACTTTAGGTGTTTTATAGATTCCCTATCAAGTTTCTAAAAAAAAAAAAAAAAAAGATGGCTGGTCATCATTTCAAGAAGGGTACCTTTTGGCTAGAGGTAGGGAGAGGATCTGGAAGGATATGGTCTTGCCCATTCCAGACTACCATGCAGGAGCTTGAATGTGATCTGTTTTGTATAGAAGCTTCACCCTCAGAACATGTGGAACAAAATAAAAATAATAATAAAACAGGCTTCACCCTCCTCCCTTCCGTACACACCTGTATACCCTGACATGCTTCTGTTTAACCAGGGCTGGTTTCCAAGGGCCACTTCCTAGGGAGAGAACAAGATCTGCTTAGCTTTATCAAGAGGTTGGACCACTCTACCTTCACTAGATGGCAGCAAATGTCCAACATGTTCTTTTCGGAGAGGGCTGCACATCATCTGTACGCAGGCCTGGCACTTAGAAAGCCATAGGGTTGAAGGGAGAAGAGCCCAAGCAGGATATGGTGAATTATCTAAACCCTGGATGGGTGATAGAAAGCTCATAGTAATATCCCTAGAAATATTGCTCACTGTGAGAGGATCCAGGACACCCTCAGAAGGCAGAGATGTTGGTATGAGCTCTGTTTCCCTGGGACATACTGAGTTTCCACTGCAAACAGCCCACCAGGCACGTGAATCCAGTCCCCTTATTCTCCGAGTTTTCTTTACTCCAGGTAGATCAGCCCCCGTGCAATTCAACTGGCAGACATGTTCCAAGGATGAATGCAGTGTATTTTGTGTAAACTGCTTCTAACCAAATAGACTATAGGACTATAGTCTCAAGAGCATATTTGCTCTTTGGCAGGAGAATTAGATGAGTGTCCATGCAATAATAATGCAATACAACATAACAAGTGCCATAAACAAGAAACATGCCTCTGCTCTGAGGACATGAATGAAGCAAGCTCACAGAAAGGCTTCCTGAGAGAGGAGCATCTGAGATGGATGCGCTTGACAGGTGTGTAGGATTTTGACAGGTGAACCTGGTTTTGGAGGGTGTTAGAAGTCGGGGAGACAGCACAGGCAGCTCGATGGCAACTAGAAAGTGTGAGGAAGTATGAATTACCCAATTGACTGGACATGGAGTATAGGGAGTGGAGCAGCAGCAACTGAATCTTAGACACAGACATTTGTGGAGAGCCTCAAATGCCAGAATGAGGAGTTCTAGTGTATTTATATAATCAGAAGGCATTGAAGGTGTTTTAGCAGGGAAGAAAAATAACTGGATAGAATGTGCCAGGTGGAATGGAGAAAAACAAGATCTGATCCTGGTGGGGAAGACACACTGAGCCAGGAAGGAGGTGAGGGCAATGCGGTGTGATTCCAAGATGCTTGTGCCAGCTGCCTGACCATGAGGGAGGACAAGATAGATGACAGTAAAGGGTACTAAGTTAATAGCATAGGAGGAGCAAGGGTTTGAGTTTTTTGCTTGTTTGTTTTAATGGCTAATGAGGAAGAAAATCTAAAACGTAATTTAATTTTAAATATTTTGAAAGTTTAAGATGTCAGGTCTAACTGACAACGCCCAGCCAGGACTTGAACTTGAGGACAAGGTGTGGACAGGAGTCTTTGCTGCAAAGGTGATGTCTGAAATCCCAGGAGCAGATGACATCATGGGAGAGAGAGAGCATACCCAGCTCTAGAAGCAGGCAAGGGACTTGCCCTGAGGGTATGTTTTCAGGGAATGAAGTTGAAGAGGAGTGAGACAGTTCAGAGAAGAATGTGGGGTAGTAGGTGACAGTAAATATCATGACATGTAATGCGGGAACAAAGCAGGCTTCCTTGGAGAAATTCAGTCAACAAGATGAGATACACAGTCCCACCTTTTCATCCCTTCCACCAAGCAGCATGCAGGATCCAGGAAAGAATCCCACCCCTTATTGCTCTACTTTTTTATAGGGTGAAGATGAGAGCTTGCCTTATAAACAATTGGGCCAGGGAGCCAGCTATTCCAGGGAGCAGTCTTGGCATGTCAGTTTCTAACACCCAATGCCCTTGGGGAGCTGAAATCCTGTATAGCTCCTCCTGCTCAAGGAGGGTAAGCCACTGATCCCAGATTGCTTGTTGCCTGGCAACCCAGATAGAACCTCCAGGGTCATTGAATGGGCAATCCTGTCCCTTGATACACAAGGAGTAATCAAAGTGGCACTGAGAAAACAAGAGCTAACATTTGTTGAGCTCTTACTCTGGGCCACGTAGCCACTTTACCAGCCTTACCTCTTCACAACATCTCTATTAGGTAGAAACTATTTGTAACCTTCATTATACAGATGAGGAAACTGAGTCATGTAGAGGAAATAAGAGGCTTCTTCGAGAGCCAGTAAGAGGCTTTGTCAGGATTCAAACCCAAGCATTCTGGCTCTAGGTCTCAAGCTATCAACCACTATACTGCACTGCCTCTCAGACAAAAAGAGACAATGTGCTTGATGTTAAATAGAAGGTACAGGGTTTTCTTGGTAGTGTCTGTGAACCTTTTGCATTCATTTCTTTTTCTCTCAAAATAATGCATGTTTTTAAAGTTATCTTTACAATGTGGAAACTCACACTGGGGAGACGCTGTGCTCCCTCTCCAAATTTAATATACTCAGTTCTATAGATGTATTTGGTCCCCTAATATTTTGACAGAGCTTCCATCCTTTTTCTATTCTCTCCCTTCTTCTCCAGGCAAACTATGGTTAATCTATCTCTTCTAAAACCAGGTGCCCAGGGGGCAATGGAACATCTTTTCCTTTCGGGCAATAGACTTCTATTAATGTAGACTACAGCTGTACTGGTCAGACTGTAGTGCTACCAAGAGGTATCCTGGGGGTACTAATTTAGCTTCCTTTAATGCTCACCAATCCCCCAACTCAGGATACTCTGAATGAGCACACAGGCTAAGTAAAAACACTGGGTCAGTGGTGCCAGTGCAGCTTCAAGTTCCCCTGCCCCCTTTCCATACTCCAAGTTCTTCCTATATTTTAAGTATAGGCGGTATATTGGAGCTATAGGACTATAGGAAGTATACCTGGAGCCAAATCATACAGATGACTCATATTCTATTGATTCATGAGCCTTAGTTAGACTTCTACAGAGTTTTTCTCCAAAATTAATGTTTTAAAGAGCAATACTTGAAAAATTGCTTCGGATCTAAATGAAGGTCTCAGTAACATTCTGGATCATCCATTTTCACACTGAAGTTTGGAAAGAGAGGTTTCTACTATTCCATGGGAGGGCACTAGAGCCTCAAGGGATGGACCACCAATCAGGGGAGACATCAAGTGAGGGAAACGCCCTGCCTGGAGTTGAGAGTGACCACTCCAGGACTGAGTGAAAATATAAAAAGGTACAGGAGACTTGAACAAAACTATCAGCCAACTTGCTCTAACTGACTTTTATAGAACTCAGTAAGAACAAAATACACATTATTTTTAAGTACTTATAGAACATTTACCAAGATAGGACTATAAAATGTCTCAATAAATTTTAAATATTCAAATCATAAAAATATGTTGTCGATCACAATGGAATTGAATTAGAAATCTATAACAGAAAGATACCTGAAAACTCCCCAAAGCTGCTTTGGAAACTAAAAACATGCTCCTAATCAGAAGATAATTAATAATAAAGATAAGAGAGAAATTAATGAAATGGAATGCAGAAAAATAATAAAAAGAACCAATAAAACCAACAGCTGGCTCTTTGGGCTGATCAATAAAACTGAAAAATTTCCAGCTAAAAAAGGAAGAGATATAAATGACCAATACCAGGAATGAGAATAGAATGAATCCCTTATTATCGTGTTGTTGTCTGTAGAATCACCCACTAATTCTATAGACAGTAAATTCTACAGAAAATAAGATGATAAGAGATTATCACGAACAATTATATTCTGATAAACTCAACAACTTAGATGAAGTGAATAAATTCCACAAAAGACATAAACTAGCCTCACTCAAGAAGAAATAACTTGAATAGTACTATATCTAGGTTAAACATTGAACTTTTAGTTAAAATTCTTTTCACAAAGAAAACTCCAGGAAGGGAAAAAATAATTCAATTTCTACGCAAACTTGCAAAAAATTGAAGCAGTAGAAATATTTCCAATTCACTCTATGAGGCCCTGGTATGAAAACCAGACAAAGACGTATCAAGAAAAGAAAACTACAAGCCAATAAGCTTCATGAACATAGATCCAAAGATATTTTACAAAATTTAGCAAATCAAATCCAGAAATATGTTTTTAAAAATACATTACAACAAATGGGATTTATCTCAGAAATACATGAATGGTCAGATGTTGAAAATCAATCAGTGTAATGCACCATACTGATGAACTAAAAAAGAAAAATCATATGACTATCTCAAAAGATGAAAAAAAAGTCATTTATCAAAATTTAACATTCATTCCTGATTTTTTTTTAAAAAAATGCTCTAAGATTCCAGCAAATTGGGTATAAAAGGGAATTTCCTCAACCTGACGAAGAGCATAAAATAAAGGAGAGCTAACTACATAATGATGTACTTTCCCCCGAAGATCTGAAACAAGGCAAGGAAGGTTGCTCATGAAACTTCTACTCAACATTGTATAGAAAATCCTAAGCAGGAAAATAAGGCAAGAAAAAGTAAAAGCCATCCAGATACATTGGAAAATAAGTAAGACTGTCTTTGTTGGCAAATGACATAATTGACTACATAGACATTCTTGTGGAATCTACAAAAAAGGTGAGGTTAGGGAGGCAGCAGGATACAAAATCATTATTTTAAAATCAATTGTATTTCTATATGCTAGCAAAGAACAACTGTAAGTTAAAACTTAAAATACTATTTACAATAGCATGGGGAAATATGAAATACTTAGAAATAAATTTGACAACTAAGGTGCAAGACCTGTGTACTGAAAACTACAAAACATTGTGAGAAATTTAAACAGATCTAAATAATTAAAGAAGATAATACTATGGTCATGGATCAGAAGACTCAATATTGTTAAGACATAACTTTTCCCCAAAGCAATCCTGAAGTCCCTGAAAGTTTTTTGTAGAAATTAATAAGCTGATTCTAAAATTTATATGAAAATACAAAAGACCTAGAATAGCGAAAATAACAGAAAAAGAAGAAAAAAGTTGGAGAGGTCAATACTACCTGATTTCAAGAAATATTATATAGCTATAGTAATCAAGATGGTGTATTAGTGGCATAAATATAGATAAATAGCTCAATGGAACAGAACAGAACAGAATCCAGAAAAGAAATAGAACCACACATAAATGTTCAATTGATATGTAACAAAGATGTCAAGGAGATTCAATGAGGAAACCATTTCCAAAAAATGTTTCTGGAATAACTGGGTACTCATGTACAGCAAAAACAACAAAAACGAACATTGATTCTTACCTCACACCGTATACAAAAATTAACCAAAATAGATCATAGACATAGATGTGAGCTAAACTAAAAATTTCTACAAGAAAACATAGGAGAATGATCTTGGGTTGGCAAAGATTTCTTAAGTACAACATATAAAGTACTAATTTTTGAAGAAGAAAAACAATATAGTGGACTTTAGAGAAAAGAAAGAAAAAAATTGACACTATCAAGTTTTGTTGAGGATGTTGAGTAACTGGAACTGTCATATATTGCTGGTAGAAACATAAAATAGCTAGCCACTTTGGGAAACAGTTTCCTTATTTCTTGTAAAGTTAAGCGTACACCTACCAATCACACAACTCAGCCATTCCACTCCCAGCTATTTACCCAATAGAAATGAAAACACGCCTACACAAAGACTTGTGCACAAACACTAACAGTAGCTTTATTTTTAATGACCCAAACTGCAAACAACCCAAATATCTATCAACAGGTGAATGGATAAATAAATTGTGGTATATCCATCCAATGCTATACTACCTAGTAAACACAAAGGAATGAACTATTGATAGTTGATAGCAATAACAGGAATGATTCTCAAAAGAATTATTCTGAGTGAAAGAAATTAGACAAAAACAAGTATAAACTGCATGATTGCATTTATCTAAAATTCTAAAAAATGTAAACTAAAGAGTAGTGACAAGTAAACCCATGGTAATCTGGGGGATGAGAATGGGATTGATAAGAAAGAAGGATAGAGAGGCAGGAGGAAGCTTTTGAGGATGTTGATATGTTTGCTATCTTGTTCATGGTAATGATTTCTCAAGTGAATAATATAGGTCACAATTTATCAAGTTGTATGCTTTAAATGTGTGCAGTTCACGGTGTGTCAACTTCAACAAACTTGTAATAAAAAGCCTGCCCTTGAGGTTTGAGGGTTTAAATGGAAGTCTCAGTAAACCTCAGCATCCCTCATTTTAGCTCTGAAGTCAAACTGAGGGGCTGCAGCTGTTCCAGGGATGGCTGCTATGTCTTGGCACCTGCCCACCTAAGAATGAAGATAACGCCCTCATTAGGGAATGGCCACACTCAGAAAGCTTCAAGACATCATCTGGCTCAGCTCATTGCACAGAGGAGAACACTGATGTCCAGAGATTGGTAGTGATTGAAACAAGGTTCATGATTGATGGCAGGACAGATTCAGGGACAAACCAGTGAGCAAGATTGGTCAGGAGAGGAGAGGGCTGTGTCCTATGAGGAGGGACTGAGTTCTCTGTCTCCTCTTCCCTACCCCTGCAATAGTCTCTCACTGCACAGAGCATGACTGCTTGACAGCTGTTGGGTGGGTGGTCTAAACCCCTGTCCTCTTTCCACCCAGCATTGGAGAGGACAAGTTGGGCACTGAAAACTCTGCTTCCTAGCTTGCACCATCTCCCGGGACCTCACCTCTCTTCTCCCTCCCAGGAGAGGGCCACATCCTGTAGCCAGGAGGAGAGGCTTTCCATACAGACACTGCTCCATGAGGCAGGAAACGCCAGGCACTTTCCCTCTCCCTACAGACCTTGTGTGAGCTCATTCTGGTAAAAGTTTAATGCCTAAAAGTCAATTACACTTAAGAATGCTCTGATGAGCCCAACAGCAGCCTTTTCTCAGAGCCGCTGGGGCCTGAAGCTACTTTCCTGCTCCCTCCCCTCAATGCTGAGAAAACCTCCCTGCCTTCCTCACAGTCCCTGCTTTCCCACCAACTTGCTATGTGACCCTCGCCAAGACCCATCCCCTCTCTAGGCCCGATTTTGATATTAATAAAATGGAAGGACTGATTCAAATGCTGTCTGAGGTGTGTGCTCTTCTTGTTCATCCTCAAGAGCCCTTACCTCTGGGTGAGCAGAGCAAGAAGAGGGGACACACACCAGGTTGGAGGTCTGTAAAGGAATGGCCAAGGGCAGAAATGCCAAAAACCAGAGGTGTTGGAAACAACGGAGAAATACTTGATGGGTTTATGCTCATTTAGACAGTAAACATGTTACAATCAATGTGCAAATAATTATGCAAAAGTACAGGACAAGTTATAGTGACCTGGCCTCCTTTCCTTTATGGCATCCAACTCCACCTGCCATCACAGACTTTTCATCAGCTGGCCCAGATGTACCACAGCTGGCCTCCGGCATAGGATAAATGGCTCAGGCAGCCCCAGGGGAGAGAAAGAATGAGGCCACTTGTGTCTTCCTTTGCAGGCCATGATGGACATTTTCCCTCTAATCCACCGAACTCATTACGTCCCATTCAGGGTCTGCCAGCCCCCAGGCTGTTCTTTGCATAATTCCTGTGTTTCCTGCCTCCACATCCTCCTCACAACAATCCCCTCCACTGGAATGTCCTCTGCTTCTCATTCATTTCCTTCTCATTGAACCCCAGTGCAGCTCTGGACTCAATATGGGGAAGCTTCTCTGCCTAACTTCATTCCAAGCTAAGTACCACTCCTGTCATCCCTCAAGTTCTCCATAGCCTTTTGCTATGCAGAGAACAGCTTTCAGACAAAGGTGTGGAGGACGTTCTGTCTGAGAACATGGGCTTAGCGTGCTGATCTGTCCCCTGCCCCCCACCCCACCACTGGAACCCAACAAAGCATGCCAAACCACAGATAAAATGCTGGTAGTGCTGAGAGATTTGTTCCAAATCCAAAATGGCGGCTCTTTTTTAGCCAGGGGAACCCTTCCCCACGGGACATTGAGCCTGTTTCTGCCCTGGTTCAGGCTGCTTTAGTGTGTGAAACGTGGATTCTCCCTATTTCAAGACCGAACTCCCTCATTTGACTGTCACTGGGCCATCCTTCTCTGCTTTAGTTAAAATTATTTCCTTTGCTGTCTGTTTTAGCCAGAGGTGATATTTAAAAATATTTAATCTCTGGTGAGGCTTGGGCACTGACCAAACAGAATGGCATGTCACTGAGTGCTGGAGAGGGTCCTTGAGATTGGCCAAAAGGAAGGCAGTGGGTGGCTGGATTAGAGATGTAGCTGGGTGTCGCCCTTTAGAGATTGGATCCCAGGATATTTTGGGGGTGAGGGCATCAGGAGAGGAGCCAGGCAGCTCGGGCGGCCAGGGAACACTTAGGGGTGCTGGTTAGAATCCATTTACCCACACTCCCACCTCAGATCCATTATCTGTTTTTCTCTTCCTTGACCTGTGTCCACAGAGACAGATCCTTTCAGGCTGCATCAGCTGGACTTCCTTGCTGACTGACTTCCAGTTGGGTTAAGTCAGTGGGAGGCACCACCAAGAGATAGAAGGGAAGGAAGAGAAGCAGTCAGGATTTTTCTTCCCTGCTCCCTCTCTGCTCCAGGCTGTGTTTCTAGCAGTGGATATATTCCTCCAACGCTACAAATCCTGTCCTGCACTCCTTTTCCATTATTCCAGCTTTCCTGGGCTCTAGCAATGCTGTCTTCCCTTTTCCCCTTCCAGTCTAAGGATGGAAATGGTTTCCTGCTATTGCTAGTCTCTGAGTGCCTAACATCCTTAACTCCTGGATAGCCAGCCTTTGGGATGGCCCCTGCTGGTCTTTGCCTCCTGCTATTCATCCCTTTGAATAGTCTCTCCCACATCATCCCTGGTTTGTTTTGTATGCCTTGGTTTGAGGCAGACAGCAGTAGTGATGGGGGTGTCAGACTGAGACTTCTGTCTTGACTGCCCTCTGGCTTGCTTTCTCTTGGATCATTCACTCTGGGGAAGGCAGGCCACCAGGTTGTGAGTAGCCCTATGGAGAGGCCCCCATGGCAAAAAAAAATGAAGTCTAACTAATAGCCAGCAAGGAACTGCAGTTTGTTAACAATTCTGAGCTTGGAAACAGCTCCTGCAGCCCCCGGGCAAGTCTTGAGATGACTTGAGATGACTGTAGCCCCTGCAGACAGCTTGACGACAACCTTGTGAGAGAGACCCTGTGCCAGAACCACCCAGCTAAGTCACTCTCAAATTCTCACTTCTTGGAAACTGCGAGAGATAATAAATATTTGTTGCTTTAAGCTGCAATGTATTGGGGTGATTTGTTATATAGCACAGATAATTAATGTAACTCCATCTATACTTCTGGAAATAGTCACTTTACTAAAGTTTCCTGAACCATCTAAGGCAGATTCTGCTTTCTGATTAATACTGAGGCTCACTGTGGCTGCCACTTAACCAGTGCTATGGAAAAAGTTCTATATTTTAACAATGCTATGGTTGCACTGGTATGTTCCCTCTGAATATCTTCTGACCCATCACTAGAAGATCAGGGAAGTCCAGGGTGGAGCCCCCAAGCTCAATGAGATCCTGGATGGGGCAGAGCCCAGGGATAGAGGAGGGAATAGGAAAAAAGGGTTAGAGGAGAAAAGGAAGAAGGGAAGTACGAGGGAGGCAGATAGGGAGCTAGATGGCAGAATAAAAGATTCAGGCCTGAGTTAGTCCACAAGAAATTAGGAGAGGCATCTTCCAGAAATTCACCTGCTCTGCAATAAACCCTACCCAACTTGCCCAGTGGGATGGAGATGAGAGCTAGAGAGAGTCCAATACAGGTAATAGTCCTTAGACTGATATTTCTGTGTGGGTAATTCAGCATTATTTCTAGATGAGTTTTCCTTGAGGCATCAAATCCTGACTCACCTCAGCTCTCAGCCTCACGTGTTGTTCATCTCTACAAGCCAGCAAGCCAGCAGTCCCTGGGGCCCCACCGAGAAGCCCCTGCCTAGAGGAGATGGGCAGCATCCTCCATCGTGGGCGGGGCACTTTCCTCTCTGCAGTTGGCCGGGGCCAGCAGCCAGGCATTACTGCGCAGGGGGCCCCTTTGTATGGCTGTGTGGCCTCAGGGTGCCCTCTGTGAGTCATTTCCTGTTATTCTCATCGAAGAAGTCCTGCCATTCTTTAGAGCAAAATTTGACATTTTTACAGGACTTACTTCTGCGGCCTTTTGGTCAAGAGAAAAAGGCAGGGATCCTTTCTTTTATATTTACAAAGCCATTAATTGGCTTCTTTATAAAATTAGACTCCATTATAAGCTCAATTGGAGTGGGAGCATAGCTTTATTTAGTCCAAAACATCAAACGGTTTTAAAGGATCCTTTTTTAACAACCAAGTGTTCAGTGGCAAGTCGACTGGAGAAGTAAGCTCCATTTCCTTCTGCTGCTGAAAATGCAGGTGATATATATATATATATATATATATTTTTTTTTTTTAATTATACTTTAAGTTCTAGGGTACATATGCACAACGTGCAGGTTTCTTACATATGTATACATATGCCATGTTGGTGTGCTGCACCCATTAACTCGTCATTTACATTAGGTATATCTCCTAATGCTATCCCTCCCCCCTCCCCCGACCCCACAACAGGCCCCGGTGTGTGATGTTCCCCTTCCTATGTCCAAGTGTTCTCACTGTTCAATTCCCACCTATGAGTGAGAACATGCGGTGTTTGGTTTTTTGTCCTTGCGATAGTTTGCTGAGAATGATGGTTTCCAGCTTCATCCACGGCCCTACAAAGGACATGAACTCATCCTTTTTTATGGCTGCATAGTATTCCATGGTGTATATGTGCCACATTTTCTTAATCTAGTCTATCATTGATGGACATTTGGGTTGGTTCCAAGTCTTTGCTACTGTGAATAGTGCCGCAATAAACATACGTGTGCATGTGTTTTTATAGCAGTATGATTTATAATCCTTTGGGTATATACCCAGTAATGGGATGGCTGGGTCAAATGGTATTTCTGGTTCTAGATCCTTGAGGAATTGCCACACTGTCTTCCCACCAACTAGTTTGAACTAGTTTACAGTCCCATCAACAGTGTAAAAGTGTTCCTATTTCTCCACATCCTCTCCAGCACCTGTTGTTTCCTGACTTTTTAATGATCGCCATTCTAACTGGTATGAGATGGTATCTCATTGTGGTTTTGATTTGCATTTCTCTGATGGCCAGTGATGATGAGCATTTTTTCATGTGTCTATTGGCTGAAAAATGCAAGTGATATTGACTCTGGTGTGCCCACTGCTCACAGATGCACCTCAGGTGTGCCCACCTACCCTGGAGAGAGAGAAGGGAAGATGGAAGGCATGATCAAGAGCCATCCCCAGGGCCCTGCCTGCAGCTCCTGCTTCTGTCTTCAGGTACCCATCTAGCTCCAGAAAAGTGCCAGAGGAGGAATCTCCCAAGCCTGATCCCCACTCCAGACCAAGCCCAGGCATGGACAGTACCAGCGGTGTGGCTCACCACACTCGCTGCTCCCTGACCCTGTGGTCGGCCAGGCACTGAGCCTTCACAGAGAGTTTATCTCCACTCAACCTATGTCATGAAGCTGCAAGAATCAGTCATTTCCCATCACCCACATCATAGTCTGGGAACTTGGAACCAGTCGCCTAAGTTACTTTGATTTCTCTCACTCCAGGGCACACAGAGCATTGAATGCAAGATTTTTCAAGTTTTAATATATAGATGCATCACCAGGGAGCCTGCAAACATGCAGACTCTTACTCAGTCACTCTGGGGTGGGGCCTGAGTGCATTTCTAACAAGGTGATGCTGATGCTGCTGGTCCAACACCATAATTTATGGAGCAAGAATCTGAGTCAGACCCCTCATGTTATAGGTGGGAAGACTGAGCCAGGAGCAGGAGAATGGCTTTCTCGCGATACTTAAATCAGGCTGGAGGAAGTGTTTCAGGTAGTCTCACCTACCTTCTGTCACCTCATTCATGATACAGACCCCCAGCTCTTTAGGGAAGTGCTTCTCAAACTTTCATGTGCACATGAATTACCCAGGATCTTGTGAAAACACAGATCTGATTCAGTAGATCTGTGGTGAGCCCAGAATCTTAATTTTGTTACAGCTCTCAGGTGGTGCCAATGCTGTTGGTACATGGATCTCATTTGAGTAATAAGGTCCCGGACAATGGCAGTGCTATGGTTTGAATGTTTGTCCCCTCCAAAGCTTGTGTTGAAATTTAGTTGCTATTGTAACAGTTTTAAAAGGCATACCTTTAAGAGGTGGTTAGGCCCTGAGGGCTCTGCCCTCATAGGTGGGATTAATGCCCTTACAAAAGGGTGAATTCAGCCCCCTTTTGCCTTTCTCTCTCTCTGCCTTCTCACCATGTGATGATACAGAAAGCAAGCCCTCACCAGATGACAGCATTTTAATCTTGGATTTCCCAGCCTCCAGAGCAGTGGTGAAATAAATTTGTTCTTTATAAAGTACCCACTCTTGGGTATTCTGTTATAGCAGCACAAAACAAACTAAGATAGGCAGTAAGAGCATTGACTTGGTGACATCAGGATGCATAAGTAGTTTATGACTGGCTGTTACATGCATTCACTTCCCTGAGGCTCACAGCTGTCATGGGGCACAGCCAAGCCAAAGGTATTTATTTCCCCCATACCTAGTTGGTTTCCTACCTGAGGTCAGCCCAGAGAGGAGCTGTGCTATTAAGGCTGCTGTTGAAAAGAGAAAAAAGTTTAGAATAGTGACAGACTTTAAGATTTCTGATAGTGGAAGTCACGTACAGCTTAGTTTCTGTGGAAAAGCTTTCCAGGGTTGTCTTTAGCTATAGAGACCAAAGCTAGAGCAAGGCAAAGTAAAGCTGTGGCAAAGATGGGGGTGAGTGTGCTTAATATACATTCCCCCCTTTTTCTTATTAAAAGAAATCCGAGTTTACTGGAGGCATGGAAGTACCCAGCTTTTGAAAACTGCCATTTCGATTCTCCCTTGAAGCTAGGAATAGACTTTCACTAAGTTCTGGCCAATGAATTATAAGTGGACATTGCTGGATGAGGCTTCCAGAAAAGATCCTTAAAAGAGGAAGAAAAATCACTTGGTATATGCCTTTTTATCCTTCACCATCTCTTCCTTCTTGCTGCCTGGGATGCAGATGTGAAGGTGGGGCTCCAATAGCCATCTTGTGTCTATGAGGCATTCTGAAGAACAGAAGCTATATCTTAAAGATGGCAGAGTCAAAAGATGGAAACAACATGAGTACAGATGGAATCATGGATCTGCTGCATTAACCCTGAACCACCTACGTCTGCATATCACAAATTATGTTACAGTAAAAGAGACCCACATATTCTTTAAGCCACTCTTCTGTGAGTCTCTGTTTCAAGCAGTTGTGGGGAACTTCTGATTCTGTCATCAATCCTGAAAAGTGATGCAACAATACATTTACGTATTCCATTCCCAGAATGAAATAATGGAATTGAAATTGGATTTCAAATGACCAAAAGTGGACAAATTTGTGTGGAATGAGCTAGAGAGAGTGCCACTGCATCTATGAGTGGGTGTGTGCAGCCTGCTTCCAGGCCTACGACATCCTCATTGCAAGGACTCTTTATTGCCCCCTTTGTGTGTAAACTATGGCAAACAGAAGCTGCTTGGGTCTCACATCCATTCTACCAAATAGCAGCAGGGTGACCATGGACCCAGTTGTCAATCCCTCTTAGGTTCTAGTTATCTAAAAGAATGGAGGGACCAGGTGCGGTGGCTCACGCCTGTAATTCCAGCACTTTGGGAGGCCGAGGCAGATGGATCACGAGATCAGGAGATTGAGACCATCCTAGCCAACATGGTGAAACCCCGTCTCTACTAAAAATACAAAAAATTAGCAGGACATGATGGCGGGCATCTGTAATCCCAGATACTAGGGAGGCTGAGGCAGGAGAATTGCTTGAACCTAGGAGGTGGAGGTTGCAGTGAGCTGAGATCGTGCCACCGCCCTCTGGCCTGGTGACAGAGCAAGACTCCATCTCAAAAAAAAAAAAAAAAAAGAAAGAAAGAAAAAGAAAAGGAGACTGTAATGAAAATGCTTATTTCTTAGGGTTGCTGTGATCCTTAAATGAGACACAGCTCAATTAGCATTGATTACTATTACTATTTATTAAATATTTATTGTACATATATTTACTAAATTTTGAAGAGCCGAGATGAGGACACAAAGATGACGAAAGAGTAGCCCTATTCCCTCAAGGACCTCCCAATTTCATTCGTTGAAGAGAGTTGTTCCATGCCTTTGTCAGGAAGACGTTTAGATGCTGCCAAAGAACCCAGAAGGTGAGGATGTATCCTAAGACTCAGCCTCTGCAAGCCTGTAGGTGGACATTCTGCCAGGAGTAAGTTCTAAATGGATTTCTCCAAGACACCCAACAGTGTGCAGAGAACTGGCTGCCTCAGCATCTTGCTTGATCTTTCTCTTGAAAAGTATGTCCCTAACACAATTTTCTCATCATTAAAATATGAAAGATAAAGCCACTTATCTCCCAGGGCTTCAGGGAGAACTCAGTGAGGGCTTGCAGGTCAAGGGGTCAGGTGTGCTGCCAACCGTTGGGTCCATGGCTGTCCCTCCCTCATGGGGTCCACCTGCTGGTCCTGTCCTCATTCAGATCCCTTCTCTACACCTCTATGCTGAGGGGTCCAGCTGCCAGCCCCATGCGCTGCTTTGCAGAAGACTGCACATGTGGGACGGGAGTATCCTTCCTGGTGCTGGGTGTGGAGTTGTGGGAGGAGGAGGAGTCCCATGGATAATTACAACAAACCTCCACTTATCCAAATAAATGAGTCAGGACTCTGCAAGGCAGGGAGAGCAGCAGCTGCCTCTGAGGTCTGCCTGTATGAGGCCTGTCTGTGCTCAGCCCAGGACTTGCCTCAGAGAAAGAACTGGAGGAAGTGAGCCTTTCTTCCCCTCTCTCTTTTGAGAGCTGACTGGTCTGCCCTCAATTCCTCGTAGCTGCCCCTCTGCCACCAGCCTGGATCAGGAAGGTGGGGAGGGGAGAATGTGGCTTAGGGGCCAGAGTCAGGCAGGAAAGGGGTCCTGACAACAGACTCCTTCTCACTCTCCTTCTCCTCTCACTTCAGAGCTGTGGCCTACAGGACACAGACATACTTGCTTTTTTACCAGATGACTGGCTCCCAGCTGATGGGGTAAGTGTTCATGGATAAGTTCAAGGGAAGGCCCGGAACTCATTTAGAAAATTTTATCAGAGGAACCTGGGAGCCACCACTGCCCCTCCCTCCCCCTGAGCCACCCATTGATCTTTGGGTGAACACTGGCAATCCCAGCCCCCCACACGCCACACATTGAGCCCCTCCTCTGCACCCCCAGCCCAGACATCCTCATTCTGGGAATTAATAAGATAATCCTGTAAGGCTCTTTATGCATGACAAGAACCAGGGTCAGCTGGCATCATTCGTAGCATTAGTGTGATTCTCCCTGGCTCACACCATCCTTTGTGGCCTCATAGCCCAGAATAGCTTACTGCATAGCCCAGAACAGCTTACTGCAGAAGGCCATTGCTGATGAAGGAACTCAGCGCCACATCCAGATGCCCTGCCCTCTCTGCCTGTGCTGCGGCATGCCCAGGTCAGGATGCACAGCTCCTGTGTCTCAGAGAAATGCACCAAGTGCCTTTCCTAGTGATTCATGGACTCTCCCCAGAGCATAGTAGGTTTAGTGCTGCTGACGTAGTCTCTGGATCTTCTCCCTCCACTCTGTGGTCTGACAGCATTCCCTTTGTGGACATCCATTACCATTCCAAGCTTGGTGGGAGAATGCTTAGGCTGGGAGGTGAGAAAGCTGCTTCCCCAAGATGCATGCCAGAGCTCCACGTTGGGTTTTTTTTCCTCTATGTCCTGGAAGAATATGCCTCACAATGTTAGCAGCAGTTACCTTGGAGTGGTGGTGGTAGTGGGGTGTGTGTGTGTGTGTGTGTGTGTGTGTTCCTAGGGTTTCTAGATGTTCCAGATGTAATGTTAGTTTTCTGATATCTGATAACTTTTAAGGTTAACAAAACCAAATAAATTACAAGATTTGGTTAAAGCAGAGGAACCAGACCACGCCAGATGAGAATGAGAGGAGCAGCGCCAGAATGGGAGGCCTGGGTCTCAGAATCTGTTCCTGCCCTGGCATGGACTTACTGTGTGACCTTAGGCAAGTCCTTTCCCCTTTCTGACCCTCTGATTCTCATCTGTGAAACAAGGAAGGCAATGAGATGAGCTCTGTGGTCTCTCCCAGTGCTGACATTCTTTGATATACTCACCCTGTGGAGACACTCTAGATCTCTTTTGGCCCTGTTATTTTGCAGATGGTTAAGAAATATGCCCACTAGCTCTTTCCTGCCTTCCAGGGCTGAGTGATGCCACATACCGCACACTGAGTCCCTAAGACCAAAACACTGCAAGGAATTTGATAAGGGTAAACCATTAAATTCCACAGGGCAGTGGTCCTGAAACTTCAGTGGGCATCAAAACACCCAGCTTTAGTACTCTGTTCTTCTCCAAGCCCATCCCCAGGGAGGGACAATATTACTCCATTACAGGCCTACTGGACACAGACTGTGTGGATACTCCCAGAAGGTGTGGAGTTGGACTCTGTTGGACCAAGGATGAAGTGGACGTTGCCTGGAAGAAGAAAGGGGACCTTCTTGATTGGCAGAGACCTCAATATTTTGTGCATCCTGTTAAATTTGGCTCGGGAGAAATTCTGAGCTAGGAGTAGTGGGAAAGTTCAAGGAAAATTGCAGAACCAGAGCAACATGGCCTTTTGATATAAAAGGGAAGCTGGGTTGCAGACCCCAGGTGTCCTAGCCAGAAAAAAAAAGATGTCTTGCCAAGCAGGAACCTACCGCCTTCAAGAAACCATGCAGGCTTTGACAACGGGCATGTCCACTGTGACTGGGATACCAGAGCACCTTCCCCAAGTGTTTCAGAACTAGTAAGCCAGGCCTGGAAAGCTTCGTTTGCTTCTGAGAGGAGGTGGAGAGAGGAAGCGCTCCAGGGATGACTGAGATGTTCTCATCTCCTGGAGGAATGAGGGCTCAGAGGGACATTTAGTTTAATTTTATAAAAATAAACTAACATAGCATTTCTAGCACCAGAGCATTGTGGTGAAGTAAAATCCCCACTTTCTACACACAGATCTTCAGATGATCTGAGGCAGGCTGGCAGCATGGTATCCAGTCATCTCCCTGCACAAGATCCTTCACCAGGGTTTTGGTCCCCGTCACTGAACATCCCCTACCACCCTCAGCCAGGTGTGCAGGCCCCACTCTCCTAAAGGAGTGGTACCACTAAGGACTGAATTGTGTCCTGCCAAAATTCATAGATGGAAGCCTAAACCCCAATGTAACAGGACTTGGAAATGAGGCCTTCAGGAGGTAGTTAAGGTTAAATGAGGCCTTACGGTTGAGGCCCTAATCTGATAGGATTGGTTATCTTAGAAGAGGGAGAGAGATCTCTCTTCTATGCAGTCTGTGGTGTTTTGTTTAGGCAGTACCCAAGCTGCAATGCTTGACCCTCTATATCAGAATTACCCAGTGTACTTGTCAAAAATGTAGAATCTTGGAATCAACTTCAAACTTTCCAAAAAAGCAAAAAGGAAAAAAAAAATAAGATCTTAGGAATGGGACTCCGGAGCATGCATTTTAGGATCACCTCAGGCAATTTCTGAAGTTTGACAGGCACTCATTTCTAGGTCTCCCTACCTCCCCTCCCCACCCTCCATACTCCAAGGAGTCCAGACACAACTCTGCCCCTTCCAGGAAAGTTCCAGCCCACCCTCATCCCCTCCAGGAAGATCCCTGGATGGATGTTCTGCTCTGAGTGCCAGAAAGTGCACCTAGGGAGAGCAGAGACGTTTGCTGTGTGCAGTCATCTCTGACAGTGACAGGGGTTGTGGGCAGGTGCACACTTCCATGCCACCATAGTGGTTTCTCAAAAGACACCTTTCCCACATAGCTGCCATCTCCCCTCCAGCACTCTGTCCTTTATTGGCCACAGTCACAGACAGATTGTTCTGGAGTTACAGGTGTCAAGTGCATGAGCCTTCCTAGCCAAACTGTGAGCTCTTTGAGGGGGAGGCCATCTGACTGCCCTCTCCCGGAATGCCAGCTCCACATATAACGTCTATTACTGAGAAACACATTCCCAGCCAGTTCACTGCCCTAGCCTTATGGCCAGCACCTGCCTTCATCTCTCAAGTGGTTGATTCATGGATCAGGAGAGTACCATCTCTGGCCTGGGGGAACAGGCACCTCAGGGCTCCCCTCAGGAAACTCTCGTCCAAGAGAACAGACTCCTAACCAGTCCCCCCACCGAGTTTTTCATCTTATTTTACTTATCAAAGTAATATCTTTCACTGTAGAAAACCTGGAAAGTACAGGAAATTAACTGCATTATTAAAAGTACATTTTTGAAACTCTCCTCTGCCAATTTCAACTTCATTTGTTCATTCATTCAATCATTCATCCAGCAAATATTTGAGCTAACAGTTCTCTACTCAAATAAGCATTAGAGAGGGAGAAAATACAGGTCGCAGAGCAATTCTCACCCTGTGCGGAAATGCTAACATCATTTTTGATTTAAGATATGTAGTTCATTTCAATTAAATATATATTATATTGAAATGCTCCTCGGACTCATATTTCATCTTGAATTGAAATATCCATTAACATCCATTCCGTATTTCCTCTGTCCATTTAGATTAATTCCAAGCTCCTGATTCTCTTGGGCATGGCATAGCTCTTAGAACACACCCCACTTCTTTCAGCCCATCTCTCAGTTTTTCCTCCAGCTGAGGGCTAAGAGGTTTGAGATCTAAAATGTTTTCTCTTCTTCTAAAAACCTTTCTGTCCAGCTTGTGCTGATCCACATTGGGCAAGACATCTCTCTGTAAAATGAAATGCTATTGTCTAAGAACGGTGCCTACAGATTTCACTGCCATTGCTGATTTAAGCGTCTTTTCTTCTACCTATTTTTTTCTTACTTTGAAATTACGAAAACAGATATCAATTATGACTGTAAAACAATTGCCATTTTAATGAATGTGAATCCATTTGGAAGATAATGTGAGCAACAGTGCATCTCTCACAGCAGCACCACCCCCATCCAATCCTATTAGAACTAGGAGCCTGGGGTACAAAACAAAATCACATCTCTTTTAGTATTCAGATCAGTATGACTTCAAGCTCTGTTCTGTTCACTGTGAGGGTGTCCCTCTTCCCCAGAGCTACCTGCTCTACAGAGTTCACGAATCTTGATGATTCACTGAACTTGGTCCATCCATGTGATGGTAATTTGGAACCCCGAGGGTCAAGGTATCAATTTGCTGTGTTATTACTCTGTTAAAACCTTTCCTCCCAAATGACTTCATGACCTCTATACAGAGTGTCCCTCTTTCATTCCAGAAACTTTCCTGTCTCAGGAGTTTGGGGTGGGAGGTGGTTCAATGAATCTCATGCCTATAGAACCCCAGGCCTTCCAAACAAATATCACATTATACTTTCTTCCAGAACAATGGTTATTCCAGATCCTGAAGGGTCTCAGGACCCTTTGCAACTGTGCCTCCAATGAGTGCCCCTTTGCAACTATGCCTCTTCCCCCTTAAATCAGACCTCTGACAGCATCCATAGAGACCTTTCTAAATCATGAATCCAGCCCCACTGCTGCCTTCCCTGCATAGAATGACCCCCTCTTTCCCTATGGATACAACCCCAGCTTCACAATTTCTGCAGTTTGGATCTCCTGCCCATCCCCCAGCCATGCTTCCCCCTTCCTTCCTTTCCACTTCACCTCATACTCTGTGACTTCACAGAGGATGTTCTTTCATCCAGTGTTTGCAGGAGCCCCTTCCTCTGCATGGAGCGAAGCTCCCTCCTATTCTGAAACTTCCCCAGAGCTGATGGATCCCTCCTCTGTTTCTTGCTCTGAGTTCCACTGTTGCCAGGCCATACTGTGTTGTAATTTTCAGCTCTATGGCCTTTCTTTCTCGCCTCTCCCTAAGGATGGTAACTGCACTTCAGCTGTCTTGGTGTCTCTAGGCTCTGGCACAGAGGGAATGCTCCAGTCATGAAACAGAAAGCCCCATAGTCCCAAGTTCTCAAATCTACCTTTGGTTGGGGGAGAGAAGGTTTGAGAGGCTAGTGCACCCAAAACTCAGTCTTTCTTCCAAAGGCCCTGAGCCCAGGAGGAGCTACCAGAAATATGGAGCAGTTTTCATTCGGGTATCTGACCACAGGCAGCATGTGCCCACAGCCGTCCCCATGGGAACTGTGTCAGGCGAAGCTCCGACTCCGAGTGAGCAGCCTGCCTCAGGCCTGCACTCCCTCCTGCCTACTGCAGCCCCAGGGCCCAGCAGGGCACCCACAGCCCCAGGTGCCCACAGGGGCTGAAGCTGCAGGGATCTGGGTGGGCAGGTTGCCATGGAAACTAAGCTGTTCATCTCTCCCTGGTGTCTGGAGTTCTGACAGGAAGGCCAGGCTCCACCAACGCATCCTCATTCCTGGGCTCCTCCTCCACTTCTCAGCCCATGTCCAGGGCACATCATGAACACAGAGATGTATCAAGAGTCTGAGAGGTGCAGGGAAAGCAGAGGAACCAAGAAACTGGCCATGATTCTCTCCCTGCCACTTCATCAGGCCACTGCCACAGTTCCCGGTGCAGGTTGCCACCTGAAAGGAGTTGACTTACCAAAGGGGTAGTAACCAAAGAAGGCCAGAGTCACATTTGGGAAATTTTGGTGTCAGGAGCCTTGGACCAGGAAATCTTATTCTGACCTCATTCTGATATTTCATAGCCTGATGTCAACGGTGAAGCCTCTCAACCTTTCTAAGCCCAGTTTCTCCACGTATAAAATAAGGACCGTTTTATCCACCAGATTTTCATCGGGTTTTATTACTCAAAGATAAATTGCAAGCTACAAAGACTGTGTGTGTATAAGGGGTTGTTATTATCCAGGTTAAAACATAACCTGTATTCAAAAGAATTCAACCAATGCACATGTGACAAAAGTTGATGAATTATTAAAAGGAGCAATTCCTGGATTCCTCTCCTAAGTCTTAGCTCAGAACCTCTCTACCTAGCTAGGCCTGGTGCTAAGGGCTGGAGATCTAGAAACAAGCCATGAGCCCTGCTCTGGAGGAACTCCTGGCCTCACAGAAGTGTTGTTTGTTGACCTACTGTGTGCCTAGAACTGTGAAGCATGCCAGAATAGACATGGTCACACTTTTCTTAAGGAGCTCAAATAAAACTTTTCAGGGAGATGAACACAAGACATACACCTATGAAACAGAGAAGGAATATTGTAACTTATCTGGGAAGAAGGCTCTAACACATGTCTCCAGTAGGTACAGGAAGATTCCTATACTATAGCGTGGAAAGAGGAGATTGAGTCAAAGGGGCAAACACTAGTCTGCATTATAAAAGTCTCTGGGTGGCTAGAGAAGAAAAAATTTTTGCAAAATATGTTGCCTTCTGAGGAATAATTATTGTCTTTTAATATGCATTTGTTAATTCATCTAATTGCGTATTTTGTTTCTCTCTCCCTTCAGAATGTAAGCTCCATGAGTGCAGAACTTCATCTTTTCATTTTCATATCTTCAGTCCTGAGCATAGATTTTCATTAAGCACTACCTAAATAATTACATAGTAGGGACAATAGGCATTCAACAAGCTGCTTGAAGAAGTGCTTTCTATCCACAGTGACATAAGTACTTCTTTTTTTCCCCCAAAACCCCCATTGCAGTTGGTAGCACAGTAAAATCCTGCCATGATGCCCTATGTGGGGCCCAAAAAGTTCATTTGCGGAGAGTATGTGTTGCATTGTCATGAGGTCCACGAAGTGACTAGGCCGTGCCAACCACCAAGGATGAGAGCCAATTGCCAACTGCTGTCTGTGTGAGTTTGTGTTATTCTAGGAAATGTCACTGCAAGAGGCATTAACGTGGTCATTTTCAGAATTAGTTGTTCAGTCTTTTTTTCCCTACTAGACTGTGAGCTCCTCATACATGGGCAGTGCTCAATAGATAAGTATTGAGTGAATGAATAAATGAATTCATAGGAGAGTAGAAAACATGAGTATTCCACCTTCGTTGGAGGGTCAGGGAATGTTTAGTTTGAGGAGAGAAGGATGACTCAAAATTGGTAAGTGAAGGGAAGGGAACAAATGGGATCTGAGAAAACAAGCAAGAACATTTACAAAGACTCTGAATTGGAAGAGTGTGGTGTGTTCAAGCATACGAGAGCAGCCCAATATCACTGGGGTATGAAAGAATGGGTAAGGTGGGACATTGTTAAAGAGAGATCATGGAGAACTCATAAACTACTTCTGGGATTGGGGACTTCATTGTAACAGCAGTGGGCAGGCACTTGAAGGTTCTCAGTAGAGGTGTCTTCTGACAAGATGTTCATTTTCATAAAGAGCATGCCTGGAGAATGTGCTGCAGAGTGGTGAAATGATAGTGGGGAAACCTGCTGGGCACTCACCAATGTCATCTAGGAGAGAAGATAGTGATATATCATGTTGGTGGCCAGGGAGGTAGAACCAGGGAGTTTCTAGGAGTTCAAGTTAAAGGACTCGGTAGGGAATGGAGGTAGGGGCGAGGAATAGGAGGGACTCCTGCATAACCTCTAGACTTCTGGCTTGAGGGTCCAGGTAGACAGTGACTGAGGAGGAGCTCTGAAGGAGAATCATTTTGGAGTGGGGCGTGAGAACAGAAATATCTAGCTCAGTTTTTAATATACTCAATCGGAGATGCTTATGAGATACCCATAAATGGAGATTTGAGACTTTGCTACATTCACAGATATATGAGTCCAGAATGTAGGGGAGAGATTTGTATTGGAGATAAGGGCTTAGACGCCATTTAGGTATGAGGTAATTGAAGCTATAGGAGAGAACGAAATCACCAAAAAGAGGGCCTAGGACAATACCTTAAGCAATGTCATGATTCAATAGTCAGAGGATGGAGAACCAGCTATGGAGGCTGAAGAGGATCTTCTGCCAATAAAAGCCAAGGGAAGGGATTGCTTCTGCAAGGTGAATGTGGCCAATTATGCTGAACACCAATGATTAGGATCAACTGAGGAGATTCATGAGTCTACAGGGAAAAAATGGAAATCCCTCAGGATTATGGGGGGGGTCTCATCTTGGTCCCCCACGAAAGCTTCTTCCTTCCTTGGATATATCCATTCCTCTCCCTCTTCCAGCTTTCTCCCTCGGGATAGGAATTCAAGAGTCAGCCTGTTTCCCCCTTTAACTGGAGTTTGGAGGGGGTGAGAGGAGTAAGTAGCTGGTGGCACTACGAGGTCCCTTGGAATAATTTTCATCATGATACATTATCACTGCTATAGACACTTCCTGTTGTTTCCTAAAACAGGAAGCTGGGCCCTTCAGAAATGGGCCTCCATCCACCTCCGACAGGCTCACTAAAGTGGACCAAATACCCCCTAGCCCTGATATCATCAGAATGTTAAACACCCACCTCCTTTGCTCTTTTGTACCTTAAACGAACCGCTTCTGGATAGCTTAAAGAGATTCATCATGTAAGATTTGGCCTCTTATCCAGCAGTAGGTCATTGGGAAAGAAGGTTTAATTAGGGCTGCCTATGACATTTTACACACACAACCTTGGAACCTATAACAGAAAGCTAGGTATCACCATGAATAACTGGCACTGAAGGAATTAGGCCACTTGCATGGGTGCTCGATGAATCCAGAGCTTCCCTACCCTCCCTGTATGCCACCACTCTTCCACCTGTTATCAGGCTTACTTTAATATCTTTAAAAACATATAACATTTTGGGCTGGGGACAGTGGCTCACGCCTATAATCCCAGCATTTTGGGAGGCCGAGGCAAGCGGATCACCTGAGGTCAGGAATTCGAGACCAGCCTGGCCAACATGGCGAAACCTCATCTCTACTAAAAATACAAAAATTAGCCAGGCATGGTGGTGCATGCCTGTAATTCCAGCTACTCAGGAGGCTGAGGCACAAGAATCGCTTGAACCCGGGAAGCGGAGGTTGCAGTGAGCCGAGATCGCACCACTGCACTCCAGCCTGGGCGACAGAGTGAGACTCAGTCTCTAAATAAATAAATATAAAAAATACATAACATTTTATTTTGAAATAGTTTGAAAGGCTTTTGAAAGACTCTTAAAAGGTTGCAAAAATAGTATTGTTTCCATGTGCTCTTTACCCACCTTTCCCAAGTATAATATCTTCTATAATCATAGCACATTGTATAAAACAGGAAATTGACATGGCTACAATATTTTTAACTCAGGTATAAGCTTTATTTGGAGTGCACCAGCTTTACATGTACTTTTTATTAGTCATTATTTTGGAGGGTCTAGAGTTCCATATAATTTTAACACCTTTTTTTTTTTTTTTTTTTGCGATTAAGGTGTAATTCCCACACCATAAAATTTACCATTTTAAGGTGTACAGTTCAGTGGTTTTTAATATATTCACAAAGTAGTGCAACCATCACCACTATCTAATTCCAAACATTTTTATCACTCTAAAAAGAAACCCCATACCCATTAGCACTCACTTCTTTTCCTCTCCTTCCTTGGCAACCACTAGTCTATTTTCTGTCTATGAATGGACATTTCATATAAATGGAATCATAAAATATGTGGCCTTTTTTGTTTGACTTCTTTTACTTAACATACTATTTTTTATATTTTATTTATTTATTTTATTATAGTTTAAGTTCTAGTGTACGTGTGCACAAAGTGCAGGTTTGTTACATATGTATACATGTGCCATACTTAACATACTATTTTTAAGCTTTGTCCAGGTTGTAGCACTTGTCAGTAATTTCTTTCTTTCTTTCTTTTTTTTTTTTTTTGAGACAAAGTCTTGCTCTGTCTCCCAGGCTGGAGTGCAATGGCCCAATCTTGGCTCACTGCAACCCCCACCTCCCAGGTTCAAGCAATTCTCTTGCCTCAGTCTCCCGAGTAGCGGGGACTACAGGGGCACGGCACCATGCCCGGCTAATTTTTTGTATTTTAGTAGAGAGGGGGCTTCATTATGTTGCCTAGGCTGAACTCAAACCCTGACCTCAGGAAATCCGCCTGCCTCGGCCTCCCAAAGTGCTAGGATTATAGGCATGAGCCACGGCCCCGGCCAGTAGTTTATTTCTTTTTATGGCTGAACAATATTCTAGCAACATATTTTTGAATGAGTATCCAGTGCAGAGCTGAGAGAGTTTCCTCCAGTGAGACATCTAAAGTTCCCTGGAATGGCTCTTTTCACTCTGTCAGATGCACCCCCACGACTCTGACCAGCATCCATAAGTGGTCCAAGAATAAGGAGGGGAGTTGTGGGGGTTGAAATGAAGTTCCAGTAGGTGACCTTCCCCACGTGCCTTCCCTCTCTGTGCCCTCAGCTTCCACTCTGCCTCAGATGGTGAAGGAATTTGGCACAGACCTTGCACATCAAAGAGCAAAAGTATTTCCATCCAAAGGGAACCACCATAAAAGCAGTCATATTGCAATGGCTCACACTTGTAATTCCAACACTTTGGGAGACTGAGGCGAGAGGATCGCTTGAAGCCAGGAGTTCAAGTCCAGCCTGGGCAACAAATCGAGATGCACGCCTGTAGTCCCAGCTGCTTAGGAGACTGAGGAGGGCTATCACTTGAGCCCAGGAATTTGAGGCTTCAGTGAGCTATGATAATGCCACTGCACTTCAGCCTGGGAGACAGAGCAAAACCCCAACAACAACAACAAAAACACCAACAACAAAATTGGCAGCTTCTCCTGAACCATCAATCTGCAAGTATATTGAGATGAACCCTGAATGTGGTAATTAGTTACAGGAGGGGAAAGATCACATCATACCAATAGTGTGGTGAGACTTCTGAACATCTGCAAGGAAAGAGATGGTTAATGATTTTTATGACATTTCTAAGTTCAAACCCAAATACAAAACCAGAAGGCAGCTAAGAGATCTCCTTGAACAACATGTTTATTTCTCAGGTGGAGAAAATGAGATCCAGAGAAATTAAGACACAAAACTTACCAGTGGCAGCACTGACCCTCCGTGACAAACTCCACAGCTATTTCCCCTAACGATGCCCCTTCTGAGAACCCTGAAGCCCTGGTTCTAGGATGGGAGGAAGAGAGAGAGCAAGTGGAAAGGGTGGTTCCAAAAACCACAGAGAAGCCCTTTTCTAGCTGTGCAGTTTCATTTGAGGGGAGATGACAGGGCTTAATGTATGTCCAGGGGCACTCAGGGGATACCCTCTGAAGGAAGGATTCCCTTCTCCCAGTCAACACTACCAGCAATTGCTCCTTCTTACTCACCGGACCAAGGGGGGCAGAAATCCTGACAGAGCCCTCACCATGCTCTTTAAATTTTCCGAAATTAACAAGTTTAATATGGAGAGAAGTTTAAAAAAAGGGAGAAGAAAACAAATTAGAATTACCCATAATTCTACTACACACATACAAACACTCAAACTTTGAGTGTCTTTCCTTCCAGACAGTATTCTCTGCATATACCTAGAATTTTGTTTTCATAAAGTTAGAATCAACAGAGTGTCACAATTCGATTTTCATGTGACAGCCCAGTGTTAATGCCTTTGCATGAGCATCACAATTTAAAAACACTTTGTTACAGAAATTTCAAGAATATACCAAAGTAGAAAAAATAATATAATAATTCTTACCTACTCCAATTCTACAATTATCTACTCAGAGCCAATAAATTATTTTGCAGCGAATTCCAGACCTCAAGTCATTCCACCCATAAATATTTCAGAACCATCATCTTTCGAGGCAGTTCAGTTTTCATTGTGTGGATAGACCGACAGCAGAAGCACCTTAAAAAGCTTGCCAGGGTTGGGGAAGCACCCTCCTCCTCCTCCTCCTCCTCTCTACCCTCCATGGAGCTCTCTGATGCCCATACCCTCTGACCTCTACCCTTTCTGCTGAGCTGTGCCTTGGAGCAGGGATGTGGCTGTCCTTGGCTTGTCCCCTCACAAATTGCAGCCCCTTAAGGAAAAGGCCAAGGCTTCACAAGAATGGAACCTTGACCCAAAGAAGCTGTTTTTTGCTTGACTTGAGAGGTTTTGAGTAAACAGAGTTGTAACGTAATAAAGCACCAAGCCAGTTTCCTCCTCTACTAACTGGCATTGAGAGACAAGATGAATCAAGCAGCTGCAGGGGAGCTGGCTTGTCCTGGGACCCCCTGCAGCACCTCCTCTACCTATCCCTCCCATTTGGTCCTATGGCCCTGTGGACAGGTTATTTTATCCTGCTCTTTGTTTTGTTTAATCTCATCGGAGGTTTCAGATCTTTTTTTTTTTTTTTTGTAATTTCATTTCAAACTATTATTTTATAAGACTTGGCCTATTACTGAGTATGCAGGCAGAATATGAAAATTACTCCAAAACTTTTTTAAATGAAATTTTCAAGATGCAAAAAGTGAAACTTTAAAATTTCAGAGGAAGAAGGGGAACAAAAACATTTTAATAAATGAAAGTGTTTATTCCAGAATGGGAATATAGAGACAAGCAAGGTACCATGTGAATGGGTGCGCCTCTGCTCTCTTGGGTCAATGGTAGGAAACAGCCTGTCCCACAGTCAAGGCAGCCTTGCCCAGGCTATGAGTCTATCGTGGATGCTGGAGGCATTGTTATCTAAGTGCAGCCTCTTTGCTTCCTCAGGTTTCAGCATTTCCCATGAGATCATTTAAAATCACATTTGCTATTTTACCATCTAATCACACATAAGCCTCTCCCCACACTCCCCCCGCCCTGTTTCCATCCAAGGAGTGCACTTTCTGGAGCACCAGCAACCAGGGTGGAACTCGTGACGGGAAATGGGAATGGCACCCAAGAAAGCATGATTTCTATAGTTTCGTGAATGACAGCAAGGCTCCCATCAGACAAGCTGAGCCACTGTCACTGAGGAGGACAAACGAGTGCAAAGCTTTGCATCTTTGCAAAGCTTGGCATCTCAGACTTGCCTCTCCTTCCTTGCTTCACACACTAGCCTCTTGGCTAGAGAACAGACATCAGATGGAGTTTCTTCTTGCTATGCCTGAATGTTAAGCTGAACGTATGTTCCAGGAGCTCGTGGTCTCCAGTAGAGGCAATCTGGGATAGAAGAGAAGATATTTCTTACGTAGAAGACAAGCAAGACTGAGCAGCAAAGGTTTGGCTGTGCGACTTTGTTAGTCTGTGGCTAACAGTGTAAAGATATGTGCTTGGGTATTTTGAGGGAGATTACAGATTTTATTCATAGACCAAAAACAAAGCATGTTTTGTGGGATGTTTTAATATAGGACCTTCCTCAAACACCCATAGTTCTTGGAAAAATACTATTAATCTATATGCATAGAAGACTCCCACTGCATCTCTTCCTCTGAAGGATAAGGGTGAAAATATAGCTAAATCCAAAAGCTATCAATTTCTACATGCTACATCAACGTCAAGTTTATACTCTTCAAAGAGTTGTGTTGATATAAAAAGATGTTTTATTAGCAGATGTGATTTCAGACATTTAACAAAAACTGTGATAACAGAGGTCAAATGTCCTGGTAGTATTGATGAAGTTGTTAAAACTAAACGAAAAGGGGCACAGAAAGCAAAGAATGCATGGTCTGCAGGTCAGTGGTGATACAGAGCTTCAGCAAGACATTTTGCCTCAAACTCAAGGCAACAAGATATCTTGTTAGAGAAGTAAGGATCAGGATCAGAGCGGTGGTTTTCATTCTCAGTCACACATCAGAATAAAGTGGAGAACTTTTTAGAAACATAGACTCTTGGACCCCACTCCAGGCCTATTGACTCTGAATGTCTAGGGGGTGAGAGTCAGAAATCTGTATTTTTCCAATGCTCTCCAGAAAATTCAGATGGACAACAAGGTTAAGAAACTTTTGTTTTCAGATATTGTGATGAAAAAAAGACAAGCCCAGGTATCCAAGGGTATTATTCAACCTTCAGTGTAGCATTTATACATGTTCAGAGAGGTGACAACAGGCAGGACCAAAGCCACCTAATCTTTGTTTTTAACCCCAAATCTGTAATCCAGAATGCCTCATTCAGAAATTTCTGTGGTTCTGGCTTTGTTTGGCTTTTTTTCCCCATATATCTAGCACACTTAGTGTAAATTTGATTCTTGATCATGATTTTGCTCTTCAAGATTACCTGATTAGATTTGTGGAAGAAAAGAGAAAACACTTGCTATGATTTTAAAACGTAGTTTGAATCAGCTTTACTGGACTTGCAGAATGAAGCAGGGAGAAGCAACCACATGTATATATTTTAAGTAACAGAAGCCAAAGGTTGAGCTTTCTAGCCACATGTTGTGGGAGGAAGTTTGAAATGAGACAGATAAATGAATTGCTTTTAAACTGGTGGAAATTTTTGGTTTGAAATGGCATAAAGTTGGTTTGGAATGTTAGGAAGGTTTTAGAGTGGCCTTAAAAAGTAATTTCCTAGTTCCCTGTCCACTCAGTCAAATAATGGTAGTGATAATAGTAATAATAAACAAGCATATAAATGGAAACATCAGCCTGTTTTTGCCCCAAGCATATGAAAGAGCACATACCTATAAGGATGATTTTTGAGATAACAATCAACAGAAGGAAATGAAAAAGGAAGCTGAGAATGGTCTGTAATGGTAAATGGTGGTAAAGGGTCTTTCACAAATAAATATTGCCAAGAAAATATTATTCCAGGAGGAGAAACCCACTAATTACTGACTCTGGGCATGTGCAGTCATGTATTCCCTTCTGTCAGCACCCAATCAAGTCAAGAAGGCTCTTAAGACCTTCAGCTTTTTTGTGAGTGTCAGCCCCAAGATTCCCCTTAGCTCCCCCTCTCTCAGAATACAGACCAGCCCTATGGTCCCCAGAAACAAAGTGATACTGTGAGCTTATTGTCCCCAACTCCTGAGCCCATGAGTGAAACACTGTCCCTCCCCCCTCTTAAATTGCTGTATTCTTTCTCATTCAGTTTGCATCCACCAGGCTCTCCCTTTCTGCACAATCACTTTCTGCCCAAATCTTACCTGCCTTTCCAACTCCTGGATAGACCTCATTCTCCCACAAGGCATAGTGCCTTCCCTGTCTTCCTCTGCTCCCACCTCACTTCTTAATTTGTGTTTATTTACCTGGTTCATGTCTCATTTTAGAGTGCTGCTTGTATGTGTCTCCCTCCCCACCAGAGTGTGAGTTTATGAGGGTCTCCCTCTCCTTGACTTCTATACCCCATCAAAACTTTGCACATATTAGCAACCCAGTAAGTGCTTACTGAATAAAAATCATGGCTTGGTGTCCTGGATCATATGGGAATAAGATTCAAATGTGACAGCACCTTCTCTCACCCTCCTCACTAAGCAAATATGTTCGGTCCCTTGCCTGCCAGCATTAATTCTGAGAGGCTTAGAACTATTAATATTTGTCCTTAGAATGTCACTTTGGTCCATCTTGCTCATTAGATCCCACGGTCACTCTTCTTACCTTGGTATTTATATATTGTGCTTTTCTCTGTTCTCCAAAGATATCTAGAGCCATGTTTTATGAACTAGTTCATGAGGGTAGGAAGGAGTCAGAGTGGCCATAGCCAGTTGTAGAGTACAGTGGCTAAGAGCATAGGCCTTGTGAACTCAGCTGGACCTTGGTTAGGGTCCGTTTCATCAGTTGTGACATGGCCATAATAATACCTATGTCACAAGATGACTGTAAATATTAAACAGGGGATGCACAAAAAGGTTAACCTAGTCTATTATCTCCTATTCCTATTATCATTTAGTCTGATACACTCATTTTATATATAAAGAAACCGAGACTCAGAGTTTCGGTTTTAGCGACTTATTCAAGGCCATGTAGCTGGTTACTGGCACAAGGAACAGGAACCCCACTCCCCTGCCCACAATGTGAGGTGACAAGAGGGGAGTCCTATTGGAGACACTTTGTTCATACTCTGTAGGGAGGAGCCGAGGTACTCAAAGCCTAGCATGAATTCATCAGCAGGTGTGAGCTTGACTTGCATTAGGCACAATCCTTTGGGAGATAAGGTGGAATCGTAATTATTATTATGATTATTTTGAGGTGCTCACAGAGCTGACCAGCAGTAAAAATCAGAGGATGCTTCAGAAAAAGGGGAATTGAGGGAGGTTGTGAATAACAGGTAGACTTATTTATTTATTATTTATTTATTTATTTATTTATTTATTTGAGACAGGATCTCACTCCAACACCCAGGCTGGAGTGCAGTGGCACAATCTCAGCTCACTGCGGCCTTGACCTCCAGGGCTCAGGTGATCCCTCTACCTCAGCTCCTGAGTAGCTGGGATTACAGGTGGCCTCCAACACACTTGGAAAATTTTTGTGGTTTTGGTAGAGACAGGGTCTCGCCATGTTGCCCAGGCTGGTCTCGAACTCCTTGGCTCAAGTGGTCCTCCTACTGCAGCCTCCAAAAATGATGGGATTACAGGTGTGAGCTACCATGCCCAGCCGTGGGTAGACTTTAGATAGATGGGAGAGAGGGGAGTTTTCTGTGCCCAGAGTGCAGTGACAGGAAGAGAATCAGAAACATCTAGCAAGTGCTGACTCTGACAACAGAAAACGAACAGTAGTTCCCTCCAGGCAGGAGAGGGGTAGCCACTG
Source organism: Hylobates moloch (assembly GCF_009828535.3). Taxonomy (NCBI): domain Eukaryota; kingdom Metazoa; phylum Chordata; class Mammalia; order Primates; family Hylobatidae; genus Hylobates; species Hylobates moloch. The sequence goes on from NW_026652283.1 coordinate 90,503,973, forward strand.
TGAAGAGGCATGGCAGAGTCTTCTCGTTTTCTACATCTTTGTCTTGGGGGTAGTTACACAGGTGTTTGCGTATGATTTTTAAAAAGCATCAAACTGTAAACTTAAGATGAATGAACTTGGTGTACTTTCTGTATGTATATTCCTCAATTTAAAAAAAAAATTACCAGTACTACCACTCCCCAAGAATGATGTGTTAATATTTTTATTCATTACCTACTAAGCAGAAGAGATAAGAACATTGCCTTAGGTCTCCAATAGGCTATGACCTTCACTAAGTTAGCCTCAAGGCTTTAGTGGCTTCTCTGCAAAAATGGGTTAATTATAGGATATGCTCCTATGATTGTGTGAGGATCAAATGACAGTGTTCATAAAATACTTAGCACTATAGAAATAAATATAGAAAGCAAGCAAGAAGATACATTTATTAGTAAGACAATCATCTTTTTTGTTCAATTTTTAAACACATAAAGCTGTGATCACATTTTTTAAAAGCGCTGGCTGCCTTGGTGGCTGGTCATAGGCCAAACATGGGACAGCAGCACTCAGGCTGCCAGCTGCCCTGGAGCTTATTGGCAGTCACCATGGATCAAGGTGCTCAGGAAGTATTGGTTAGTTGCCTGGCTCACTGCCCCACCATAAACCAAGTGAGTGGCAGGGGGCTCAGGACATCCTGGTTGGCCTGCTGTTTCAGTGGCTGGCCAGGGACTGGTCAGACACCTCACTGTTTCCCATGCTCCAATATATTCCAGTTCTAGCTTTGTGGGAAATCAGTATGAGAGGAGGAAAAAGGGAATCCTGGGGAAATTGATAGCCTTGGGCCTGGACAGTATAAAGTCCTGGAAAATCTGGGTTGTAGTCCAGCTCTGCCTCTTATTAGCTGGAGTCCCAGGCAAGATCCATTACCTAGTCTCAGATTCTGCAACTGTTGGTTGGAAGAGTTGCACATTAGGAAGACTGTATGTTTTGATGTGAAATCAGACAAAGTGGGTAGCACTTCTGAGTCAACTACTTAATTATATTACCTTGGGAGATAATAATATTAATACCAAGATTAATATATTGCTTCCTTTGTTCTTGAGCACTATATATCTTTTTTACACTCATTTAATTTAATTTTCATGAGTACTTCATGGTTCTTTTTTTTTTTTTTTTTTTTAGATGGAGTCTCACTCTGTCACCCAGGCTGGAGTGCAGTGGTACAATATCGGCTCACTGCAACCTCCACCTACCAGGTTCAAGCAATTCTCCTGCCTCAGCCTCCTGAGTAGCTGGGATTACAGGTGCACACCACCACGCCTGGCTAATTTTTGTATTTTCATTAGAAATGGGGTTTCACCATGTTGGCTAGGCTGGTCTTGAACTTCTGACCTCAAGTGAGCCACCTGCCTTGGCCTCCCAAAGTACTGTGATTACAGGCGTGAGCCACCGTGCCTGGCCCGTAGTTCTATTATTACAATTATTTTGGAGACGAGAAAACTAAGGCACACAGAAGTTAAGTAATCTTCTAACAGTCCCACAACTGGTAATTTGTAGAGTGGGGATTTAAGCCTGGAAAGTATGGCTCCAGTATCCAAGATTATAATCATTACCCTATCCTCTTGAAACATTAGTTTCTTAACCAATGGAAAATATTTTGCTCTGTTGGAGAAAAGATGTGATAAGTGTAAAAATGTGTAGAAAAAAAATTGAGAGGACTCAAACTTTAGATGCAATCAAATGCATTTTGAAAAATCTGAAACAGTAAGCATATGCTACAATGTTTGCAAAATGCGACTATTTCACTGAGATCTCATTTTTACCTAATGAGACTATTTCATGCAAACATTCAACAAAACTGCTTGGGGGTATGTGCTATGTGCTGTTTGCTGCCAGGCACCAGGGGCACAGAGCTGTAGACAGAATGATTTTCATGTCTGCCCTCATAGAACTTACAGTCTAGTGGGGCAGACAGTTATTAAACAAATACACAATTAAATATAATTTTAAACTGTGATAAGTGCCAGGAAAGAAATAAACTAGATTTTTTGGGAGATCTCGGGGCCACCTAATTTAGACAGACAAGACCAAGAAAGGTCTCCCTGAGGAAGTGACATTTAAGCTTTAGCCTAAAAGGAGGTGCACTATTTTTGTCCAAATTTGCCATTTAGAAGCAGAATTTGAGGACCAAATCAGAATGTGACTTGTGAACGAAAGACAGATTCCTTCAATGTCAGAACTGCACAGCAACACTGAATTTCCTGCGTATCCTTTACTTCCCTGGAATAAACTGAAGGGCTGCATTATACTGGTTGGCATTTACATAATGTTCACAGTGCTCTTGCCTTAGAACCTTGCCCAAAATCCATTTCTACTGTCAATTTTTATTATAATTTGCATATTTTTTCTTTAGAAACAGAGAAAAGGGGGGATTATTGTTCATGATAAACACTTTGGCTCTGAAATAATTAATGTTTAAGAAGATTAACAACCATAGAGTTGCTTCATGAGCAGGGGCTCATGCTTTTGGTAGGCATTCAACCAAGTGCCCAGTGGGGGCCTTCAGTCTGGGTATGTATTTGTGTATTTTTCAGTGTCCCAAAGCCCAGAGTGCAATGTGTATGTGGCATTCATATTGTGACAAACACAGTCATAGAAACACTCTACCTACAGCTTCCTAGGAAGCCTTCACCAGCTTCTCTAATCTATGTTGATCCATCCCTTCTTTAATACCTTGAGTCACTTATCATTATTACTTAAAATTCCATGGTCAGAACCATATAATATAGCCCTTATTAATTTTTCTTGTGATTTCCTGGTTACTAGGGCTTCTTTTCTCCCTGAGTAGACTCAGAGGCCTCCAAAATAAGGAACACGGCTTCTTGTCAAGATAGAAGAGCCCCATTGTACACTTAGACCAATCCTCTCATTGTACAAATGAGAAAACTAAGATCCAGAGGAGAAGATGCCCAAAGACTGAACATGGTTTATTACAGACCTGTGACTGGGACTCAAGTCTACTAACTGCTAGCCCATTGCTTTTCCCGCTACACCACATCATCTTCCACAGCACCTAATTGTGATAAATACACAGTAGGCTCTTGGCAACTACTGATAATGAAAGCATTTTAAAATATTCAACAGAATGAGAAACAGCTGTCTTGCCATCTAACCCCATAACCTTCCGCAGCTCAGCTGGCACTTCCAGGCTATGACAGTTTCAAGAGAGAAACCCCTGAACCTTAAAAACTCAAGGCCATGTCCACATTTGATTGAAGTCAAGAACACACAGATCTGTTGCTTCTCATTTTCTAGGAAGTCAAGAACAAAGTGTCTATGAAGAGTAGTCTTCTAATTCCTCCAAAAGTTGCATTCAGAAAGCAACTAAACAGACCAATCACATTTGGGAGAAATACTTCTGCCAGGTGTGTGATCCAACCCAGCCCTGATGTTTCCTACTACAAAGTCAACCTGCCTGCATGGAACCTGCCTGGCCTCTAATATGACAAAGTCTTAGTTTCCTCACAAGATCATAATCAGAATGAATCAGAGCCATAACATTATTTCCAGGTTCATAAGGCACCAGAGTTTGCAGAGGTCACCTCAGAGCACTTCATCTTCCTGTGTAGTAACTGCCTCTCAAAGACAAAAACAACAAAAGCAAAAAACACTTCCAACATCAGAAAGCAAGTCAGCAGACCTTCCAGGGCTACCTAACCCCAGAAGCCCTCATTTACAAATCATAGTTCTTTTCACTGCATTCCAATGACTCCTTCTTAATAAATGTCACTGAGTTTGCCTTCAGTCATTGCCCCATTTTAGTTTTCTTGCCTTGATATTTCAGCATCAAACTCCTCTTTCTTCACAAGAGAAGGCCAGTCATGCTCTGCATCTTTGGGGCATGGGAACAATCCCTTTAATTCTAAGGTCAAACTAGGCACACTGACAGCAGAAATTCTAAACTTATCAGTCACAGTGCACATTCATGATGATTCTCTAAAGTAGTCTGTCTCTGAGAAAGCCATCATCATTCATTTGTTCTTTCACTCAACAAATATTTATCAAACACTTACATGTGTCACATTGTTTTAGATGCTGAGGATACAGCAGAGGAAGATATGAACATAGTCTGTGGCTCAGGAAGCTTACTTTTTAACATAGGAACAGAGACATTGAACAGATAATTATCAAAATAAATGGCATCCAGGAAATACTGGCTGCTATGCAAATGAATAACAAAGAAAACATGTCTAATTCAGACAGTCAGGAATGGTTGTTCTGAAAAAGTGACACTTAACTAAACTGAGAGAAGAAAGAAGTCACCCAGGGGAAAGGAGGACAAAAGCATTGCTGAGAGAGAGAGAAAAGCATGTGTGAAAAAACCAAAGCAGAAAGCAAGCTGGTGGGTTTTATTGAGTGAAAGAAGACCAGGGTAACTACAAGAGGGGAAACAAGAAAAACGATGATGTACAAGGAGGTGATGGGCAGGGACCAGATCATGCCAGAACTTATATGCCATGTGAATGAATTCAGATATTCACACGGGGTGAATGTGAATATCTAAACCCAAAGAGGTTGAGAAGCCTTTGAAAGGTATCATCAGAGAAGTGATATGATCAGATTTGCAGTTTTAAAAGATTATGTTGGTTGCTATGAAAGTAGGCAAAAAAGAATATGGGAAGAGACCAGTTAATAAGCAAGTCTCTGTTAAGAGACCAGATAAGAAATGGTTGTGACTTGGTGGTTGGCGCACATATGAAGAGGTGGGGAGAGGGAGAGTCTACATGTTTATGATGTGAGCAACTGGGTGCTTGGTGGTGCCATTTAACTAAATAGGGAATACAAAAGAAGCAACCAATTTATAGGGGAGAGATACCCAAAAAGAACAGGTGGATAGTCAGGTCTGGAACAGAAAAGAGGTTTGACTGGGAGTTAAAAACATGAGAGGAGATTAGATTTTGATGCAAGGGGATATAAAAGAGGACTAGGACAGAATCCCAAGAAGCTCTGATATTTAATGACTTCCAGTATGTAGAAGCCTTCAGTGAAGCCTCATATGGAACAGAGAGAGGAATTCAAGAAAAATAGAGCGGCCAGTCGTATCAAATCCTGCTGGGAAGTCAAGTCAGTAGAAGTATAAAAGTTTATCTGGAATTGTCAGCCTGGAGGTCATTTGCATCTTAGCAAAAGCTTTGGTAAAGAAAGCTAGGAGAAACATATTACAGTGCTTTGAGGTGCAAAAACATGCATTGATGTATTTTTCATGTATGACCTTTGTGATATTACATCACCTAATTAAACCCGTGACCTCAGCATCCCTTGAAAACCTTAATCAGTTTTAAATTGATTACCCAAATTCTACTGTCCACCCAAACTTTATAAATGGCAAATAATTATCTTACATTAGTGATTTTAGTATTCTTCTTGAATCAAAACTATACTTCATCCTTACAAAATATTTGGCTTACTTAAATATAACTGGTAATGTTAAGCCACAGCTTTAAAAACTGTAAGAACTCACACTATTTTCCAGGCTTCTTCCTTCAAGAATTCTAAAGGAATCCTATGATATCTGTTAAGGATATAATAGGATGAAAATTTGGGGGAGAGGGGAAATTCGAAATAGGAGAAAGGAACACGGCTTCTTGTCAAGATAGAAGGGATTATACACCCAGACCAATCCCCTCATTGTACAAATGAGAAAACTTTTATTTGGGGCAGCTGAACCATATTCAAAAGTATTTACAAACTAAATAAAGTGGAACATTGTAAATTCTTTATATTTAATTTAATTGCAAATGATCTCACATGTTTGTTTTGTTTATACACTAAGAGCCAGTGGTGTGGAATTGAAATAGGCTAAGTGGCTATTGGCTATTAAATCACATATGTAATGGAAATATTAAGGTCTATATTATGCATTTGTCTATAATTTACCTTACACAATGCTTCCATATATATTATTTGATTTTCCCATGGTGTCAGATAAGTAGGGCCGAGGTAATCATTTCCAGTTTACAAATCACAGAAATGAGGGTCAAAGAATTCAAAAGACCCAGACAGCAGTCCAATGACTATTTCAAAAAAACCACACTATCTCTCGGGTTTTTTTGAATTATTATAACTCAAGGTTTCTATAGCTGACTCAATCCACCATCCTGAGTTTTTTGGTTCACAACACTTTCAGATCATGTGATAAGGAACTTCTTTTCTTCCTTAGACACAAAAATCTATTCCTTCTTTCTGATCCCATTCTCAATGGGTTGGAAGAGATGATACGGAGGTAAAGACTCATGAGAAGTTAAGATTTATCCTCCTCAACTTCGTTTGGATCTCCATTCTGGTGGGCAGAGCTGTTTTAAGTGCCTTATTAGGCACTTTCTTCTCCAAACTCCAGCTTTATTTCTTGAATTACGCTCTTCTTCCCTTTTAGCACACATATAAATGCACCTATTCTCAGCATTTCAGCCTGACACACTCATTTAGCACTACAAACAGATCAATCATTCACCAAGCCCCACAGAAAGCCAGTCCCATCCAGCTCTCACCCATTCCTTCCTCTCTTGTCCAGTACCACGGTCAGCTCAAATCCAGACTAGACGCTCACTAGCGATTTCAGAACCATGGATAACGCACGCACTTTCCTCCGCCCCGAAAATTACTTTGGTCCTGTTCCAACAACAGATTACCTAGCTATTATCTCTGAGATCATTCATAGGTGATTCAGTCAAGCAAGGATTTCCCTAGCCCCATTCTTTTGTATCAGAGGCAACTCAAGATTATTCAAAGACAGCTAAGTGCTATTTTTCCAGTGTCACAGACTGCTGAGACTCAGTCTCGAACAACGGGGCAGGATCATGTAGAGTGCGGTCTGGTCTCACTTTCATCACCACAAACAGCTTATCACACTTTTTCAGTGGCTTATCTATTTCAAATGCTATCTCTTTCCTAGACAGCTTACTCATATGTCCGGTGTCCTGTTGCTCCCATCAGATGTCTAAAGATTAAAATTTTTGAGACAATGGACTGCTTAGCTTGACACATATCAGTATCACTGGCTATATGAAATGCTTACATCTTGGAGACAATCTTCTTAAAGTCTTGACCAGTCTGGCCACATCTGCAAAACCAGGGACATTTAATCTCATGTTCACGTTGCCATGGAGAGCCCAGCAATATCTTCAGTGCTAAAGCTAGCTTGGTTATTTGTTCCATGTATTAGAGAACCTAATAACACTCTCAGCACCATGCATAACACAGTTTCACTCGGACATAACAATAGTTCAGTTAGTATTTCTCAGCACCAACTCAGTCACACTTTCACCCAGTGCTATGAAAAGTCCAACCACATTCTCAGTCCTAGTAACATCCTTACAACATGCTCCTTATTCCACCAAGCAGCTAAGTCATACCAGGCAGATAATGAACCTGAAACAGTTCATTATCATGGCCTGCTCTTTTGGTATCTCTTATAATTAGCTTAGTCATGTTTGCAGTCACACCAATATCCCAAACACCCTCTTCCAGCAATTGAGAAATCTAGTCACATCCTCTCCACTCCACGGTACTTATTCACACTCCCTCCGAGTCTATATGACTAAAATCATTCCCACAACTAGAACAAGACTCAGCAGTTCTTGAAACTTTTCTTCCTTCTGTTTCTATAACACTGACATATCCTTTTTCTTCTCCTTCATTTTTGGCTACTGCATCTTTGTAATATTCAGTGCCATTCCACCCCCACAACCCTCCTAGTTTCAGCCTTTATTGTTCTCCTCTCACTTTGGAGAATGACTTTTATCCAGATCTTGGTGAATTTTAGTAAGTTGTTATTGAGCATAAGACACTTGTCTTTTCAGTAATATGGAATATGATCAGTTTCTATCCACCCTGGACTCACAGTTCAGCTACATGTACTTCCTCTTTCCAGTGTTCCCTAAACTCAATTTCGGTGTCAGGTGGAAAGCTCTTTTTATAAATATCTGATACATACCCATCCAGATTTCTTGAATATTTATTTATTCAACAAATATCTGTTGATTACCTAAAATGTACTAAACATTATTCTCAGTGTTTGGAGTTCAACAGCTAAGCAAATAGACAAAATCTATGTTTTCATGGGGCAAACATTCTAACTGAAGGAGATAAACAATGAACAAAAATGTAAACCACTAGGTGGTAAAAGGGTTATGAAGAAAAATGAAGCGAGAGCTAAAGGAGTACAAAGTGGCCAGGGGCTGCTGTTTGGGAAAGGATGGTTGGGGAGTCTTCTTTAGCAAGGTAATAGTTAAATGAGCTATGTAATTATAAACATGAAGAGAATATGGGCAGAGAGAAGAAGGAGTTGAAAAACAGAGGCAATATTGTGCTTGGTGTGTACAAGAAACAGCCAGGGAAGTCTGTGAGACTCAGCTCCAATGAACAAGCAAGAGAATTATGTGAAGTGAGTTCAGAGATGAAGTTATGGGAGCACACTACAGGGTATATTTCAAAAGTGCCATTCTGATTGCTACAGAAACTATAGGCTTCAAGCGTTTGAGAGAATGCTAGCAGTGAGACAAGTTAAGAAGATATAATAGCAGTCCAATCAAGAGCTGATGGTGGATTGGACTGTGGCGGCAGCAATGGAAGCGGGTGATAGTGGCTTGGGCTACATGGTTAGCAGTGGCTGTGATGAGAATTAGACAGCTATACTTCAGAATCAGAGTTTTCTGAGTGACTGGATGTGAGATTTGAGAGAGAGAAGTAATGGGTAATTTAAAAAGTTTTTTTTTTATATATACTTTAAGTTCTAGGGTACATGTGCACAACATGCAGGTTTGTTACATATGTATACATGCATCATGTTGGTGTGCTGCACCCATTAACTCATCATTTACATTAGGTATATCTCCTAATGCTATCCCTCCCCCCTCCCCCCACCCCACGACAGGCCCGGTGTGTGATGTTCCCCTTCCTGTGTCCATGTGTTCTCATTGTTCAATTCCCACCTATGAGTGAGAACATGCAGTGTTTGGTTTTTTGTCCTTGCGATAGTTTGCTGAGAATGATGGTTTCCAGTTCATCCATGTCCCTACAAAGGACTTGAAATCATCATTTTTTATGGCTGCATAGTATTCCATGGTGTATATGTGCCACATTTTCTTAATCCAGTCTATCACTGATGGACATGTGGGTTGGTTCCAAGTCTTTGCTATTGTGAATAGTGCTGCAGTAAACATATGTGTGCATGTGTCTTTATAGCAGCATGATTTATAATCCTTTGGGTATATACCCAGTAATGGGATGGCTGGGTCAAATGGTATTTCTAGTTCTAGATCCCTGAGGAATTGCCACACTGACTTCCACAATGGTTAAACTAGTTTACAGTCCCACCAACAGTGTAAAAGTGTTCCTATTTCTCCACATCTTCTCCAGCACCTGTTGTTTCCTGACTTTTTAATGATCACCATTCTAACTGGTGTGAGATGGTATCTCACTGTGGTTTTGATTTGCATTTCTCTGATGGCCAGTGATGATGAGCATTTTTTCATGTTTCTCTTGGCTGCATAAATGTCTTCTTTTGAGAAGTATCTGTTCATATCCTTTGCCCACTTTTTGATCGGGTTGTTTGTTTTTTTTCTTGTAAATTTGTTGGAGTTCTTTGTAGATTCTGGATATTAGCCCTTTGTCAGATGAGTAGATTGCAAAAATTTTCTCCCATTCTGTAGGTTGCCTGTTCACTCTGATGGTAGTTTCTTTTGCTGCACAGAAGCTCTTTAGTTTAATTAGATCCCATTTGTCAATTTTGGCTTTTGATGCCATTGCTTTTGGTGTTTTAGACATGAAGTCCTTGCCCATGCCTATGTCCTGAATGGTATTGCCTAAGTTTTCTTCTAGGGTTTTTATGGTTTTAGATCTAATATTTAAGTCTTTAATCCATCTTGAATTAATTTTTGTATAAAGTGTAAGGAAAGGATCCAGTTTCAGCTTTCTACATATGGCTAGCCAGTTTTCCCAGCAACATTTATTAAATAGAGACTCCTTTCAGTAATGGGTAAATAAAAAGTTTTAAGATGTGGGACCTAAGTTACTAGAATAATGAAGTTACAATGTGTTAAAATGGGAGAAAGCTAAGGAAAAAGTATATTGGGAGTAAAATATTATAATTTCACTTTATACTTCTGTCAGACATCTGGGTGGAGGGTGATGAATAGATGGCTGAATACAAGAATTTGGAATGCAAGTGAAAGACTTGGGCTAGAGATATAAATTTAATGTTTCAAATGTGGCCACAGACTACTTAGGTTGTCTTCATAACTTCAGCCCTTTTCTCCTCTGAAAAGTAAGGGTCTGGGAAGCTGGCCAGATTAGTTGACTGAGGCCCAGAGCTACATTTAAGCTCCCAAAGGTTATGGACCTACAGTTTGTATACTGCTATATACCCGGAGTGTAAAAAGGTGTCTGGCATAAGGGAGGAAGATTTGAGGAAGCATAAAGGAAGACTCCTAAGTTTCTATCTTGGAAAAATGGCTATGAAGTTTATTAAGAAAGGGAACACAGAGGGGAGAGAAGCTTGATTTTGGTGGAGGAAGATGATGAGATCATGGAAGACAATGATTTTGAGGTGTTTATGGAGCATTAAAGGGGATATGTCCAAAGACAGTGGGTTAGCATGACTGGAACTCAGAAGAAAGGTCTAGATTTTGGAGTCACCCACATGAAAATGCTAACCATAGTTGTATATAAGTAAATGAGCGCAACCATGGGAAGTATGAGAAGGTACAATCCTACACAGGTAAAATCTTACACTTTTGCTTACTAATTAATTTCTGGAAAAACTATAATTACCTGTTTATCCACATCGTATCTACTATACAGAGTCAAATGCTACATTAGTAGGGAAAGATGTCTATTGGGTTCTTAAGACCTCAGTGAGTTACAGGAAAAAAAGGCTCTTCTCAGAGGCCACTTGAAATCTCACCAAATCTCAACACATTCAGGTCAGTTGCTGCCCCTCTCAAGCCCCAGAACTCTCCAATGGTGCCCCAATCAGTAGCATTCCAGACCTGCTGTAGTCAGCCAGACTTGTCCCAGAGATTGTAAAGCTCTGAGTCTGGAATCAAAAGACTCGGAGATAAGCTTGTTCAGTCCAATTAACATCTTTTTATCACAGTAAGCACAGACCCTCATTGGTTCTTAGTTTTCTCTTATTTAAGAGAATACCTTTGACCTACTCTACAGGATTTCTGTGGAGACGAAAAGGGATAATTATGCAGAAGCACTTTGTAAACTCACTGTACATAAGTGAGGTGCTGTTGTTACTGTTGTGAATCGAGGATTTGAGTAATTCACCTCATGAGGTTTAGTCATTTCTGTGATCAGACTCAATTAGTACACACTCAGGAGATAGCAAGTTTATGATTGTTGTGTAATCAGAGAAACATCCTGCTAAGATCTACAAAATCTGGTCGGAAGAACCCTCTGTCTTGCCCTGCCCACCGTAATCTCAGGGAGACCCTCACTGTCACCCTTATTCACACCAGCCTCTACCAAGCAGCTCTGAGTCAGCTGGTTCTCCCAGACCATAGGTCTTAATCAAAGACCAACCATAGCTATTTCCATCACCATCGAAATGGCAAATGTGAAACACCTGTTATCTGTTCAATCACATTTAGTCTTCTTCTTAGAAACTGCTCACTCCTCAGATCTCAGAAATTCAAGTCAAGGTGATACTATAGCCTATGAAGAAGAGACACAGTGGGTCGTCTTGTAGCCCAGAAATCTCAAAAACAGGGTAAATATCTACAGAAACTTGATCCTCAGAAATAATCAAATTCCACTCTGTTCTCATTCCCTGGGTGCAAGCTTCCTGAAGTTCCTGGCCAGGAGTTGCCCTGATTCTGATAACAGAAAGCAGGAAGTCCTAAGGACTGCCCCAACGAAACCTCTGGGGAGTCATAGTTTCCTAGAACGAATAAGAATACCTGCCACTTGGTGCCAGGTCTCTTTTTCCAAAACTCCCTAATACTGGCTTCTGACCTCCAAAATCCAGAAAGATTTTCATCCAGGCCCTAAGACTGTGGGAGTAGATCATGGCTTCACCAGATTCTATAACCTTGTCCTGTTTCATCTCACAGTTGCAGAGAATTTCAGTGCTTCTCAAAGGGACAACACCTTTGGAAGCTTCAGTTATGAGTCTGTTAAAAATGGGGCTCCCTGGGCCTCACCTCAGACCTACTGAATGAGTCTTTTCAGGTGGAGTCCAGGAATCTGCGTCTTAGCCCACTTCCCCCCTGTGATGGTGATACAGCTAGCTCAGCACCAGACTGTGGACTGGCATGTGAAGTTCACTGTACTAGAGAAGCTGGAAGAGCTGTTATCCACAAAGCCAGTGGTTACTGCAGAGAACTAAGAACATCAATGTCTGTTGTAGGAGCTTTGGTTCTAGCTTCTCTAAAGCAAGCAGGAAAAAATCCACATAGGTACTGTTTCACCCATCTGTGATGGCAAACCATCCTGTTTACCTCCAGACTAGCCCTAGGGCTGACGAGCTTTCTGAGAATATTGTAACCCATAAAGAACTTAGAAAGTCAATGGACTGCCTTTTAGGGGTTGCCTGGACCATGATGGACCAGGGATCCCAGAGACCCTTTCTGGAAGCATTAGAGAACATATCTTAGAAGATTTTGCAAGCTTATAGGACCAGCGAACAATTTTAAAATCATCGTGCACTGTTAAGTCATCAGTTGGCCCTCAGGAGATCCAAGACACACTTGAAGTAAAGTAACACAGCAAACATGGTTCCATGAATAAATCACCTGAAAAAATTATCAAAACCTTAATCATATGATTTTTCTTAAAGAAAAACTTTATATAAGAAGGAAAAGTAACCAATTAGGGAAATTAAATAATTTGTTTTCTTAAGAATAAAAAACTGCAATTATGCTGCCAAGCCATACAGCATCAGGCAGAAGCACATTTTCAATTAGCAAGTACAGCCATGTATTCAAGGAGCTGGGCCTTCTCCTCTATCTCCCTGCCACATTCAAGATTGGCTGTCACTTCTTAAAAGCATACCATTACATAATAAAAAGAACAATAAAACATGTTAGTGTATTCTATACTTTTCAACAAATGCATTACAAAGGGGAAAATTTTACCTACACTGTTTTTCCCACAGGACAGTTGTTTACAAATTCTGCAGAACACATTGGGGAAAATGCAAGGTTAGACAGTCCTCTCTGAAGGCTCTGAGCCAATACCCCTATAACTGATCAGTCAATGTAAGTGATGGGGGACTGCCTGTGAGAGGAATTTCTGTAGGCCTGGGTCTGGCCCTCAGGATCCGGGGCCAGAGAGAGTCACCACTGCATAAAAGAATGCATCGGCCCTATAGCTAATCTGTTCTGCCATCACTCAGGTTAGTATTCAGAGATCCTACAGGTTCTGGGAGACGTGGGATCTTTAGAGAAGAACAATAGAGAAAGAATCTCTCCCACCTGATATTAAGAAGGCAAAAGGGGCTGGGCACAGTGGCTCATGCCAGAATCCTAGCACTTTTGGAGGCTGAGGTGGGAAGATTGCTTGAGCCCAGGAGTTTGAGACCAGCCTGGGGAACATGGAAAAATCCTGTCAAAAATACAAAAATTAGCCAGGCATGGTGGCACATACCTGTAGTTCCACTACTTGGGAGGCTGAGGTAGGAGGATCACTTGAACATGGGAGGTCAAGGTTGCAGTGAGCTGTGATTGTGCCACTGCACTCCAGCGTTGACAACAGAGTGAGACCTTGTCTCAAAAAAAAAAAAAAAGGAGGCAAGGGTAACTAAATATCACTGTTGGTTCATCTTGGGAGGGCTGAATGCCCACCAAATAGAGAGGCTTGCTTAGCAGGAACAGCTACTAAGCTTAAGGGAATATACCTGCAAAAACTCATGCAGACTATTTGAAAGCCAGGGCTGAGCGTGGAGCTAAACTAGAATAGATATTTCTTGGATTGTCTCCTCCTCAGCCATCAATCCAAGAAGTGAATATCAGGCCCAGACTAATCCTATAAAACATACATTTGATATGGCTACCTCACAAAGGATGTGCCTTCCCCTCTACATTCAACTGGACTCTAAAATAGGGATTCCCAATTAAGGTTGCAAGGACTGTAGCTGTCACTATCTGCACCTTGCTCATTTCCCAGGGATCTAGACCAGAGGTCACCAGCAGACACTTCCTACATGTGACTTCCTGCCTCTCTCTGCCCAGGGCTTTCTCTGGCCACTGAAGTAAGTTCTGTAGAGTTAAGATCACAGGGCGACCCTCAACCAATAAGGGACAGGACTGGTAGATAAAACCCTAGTATCCTCACCCCTCAGTGAAACAATTCTGAGCCCAGTTTGCCCATAAGAGTAAATGGCTCATAAAAATACTGCTTTCTTCTTCTGATCTTACTTTTCCTCTCTTCTATGACATTCCTAGAACTAGCTCTCAGATAAACTACTTGCACCCCAATATTTTTCTCAGGATGTCATGTAAAGACACTGGGTAATAGATGGGAATATAGAGAACCACTTCAATCAAGGGATCCCAAGTCCAGAGCTATCACTTCTGATGGGGAAGTCTTAAAAGAAGGACTGGTCCCTCATACCTACATCACATCACTACAAATTCCCATCCCAATGTTGAAAACAACTTTGTCCTTAGCCGGAGGGATTTGTGGTAGCCCAGAAGAATTATGGTCATTTAGCATCGAGTCAGTCTCATAGCTGAGTCTGCTTTGACCTCAAGTCCCAGCTCCAGGACCTGGAATTCTGGCTTAGTCCTGTTCTCAATCCTCAACATTGCATTCCAGTGTCACTGAGAGAATTCTTGCACTGTTACTAAACAACTGAGTCCGGGGATTCAAATTTGGTTCCAAACTGTAAGTATCTCTTCTCCCCTAGATAAGGAAGAGAAAGTTAACTTAATCTTTGTTTCTCAGGAGGGAAGAATTAAAAACACCGAAGTCAACAGTGTTTGAATGGTCATTGCATAAATACACCATGTTAATCAGAATTTGGGCACACAAAGCATAGAACTTCTAAGTTAGAAGAAAATAGAAGACAGATGTTCAATTATGTAATGTAGATTGACTTTGAAAAGTTCCCTAAGGGACAGATCAACTACAAATAGGCAGGAGGAGAGGAAGGGGGTGAGGGAAAGTTCTCAGAAGAAAGTAATGAAGGACATTAAGGAAGACAAATGGTGTCAGAGCAGTGAGAGCTCCTCCCAGGACTTCAATGCATGGAAGGACTGGTGACAACCAGCCGAGCCTCCCACATGTGGGTATTGGGTACCAGAGTCGCCTCTAGGGCTGGTGACAATAAGCAGTGTCTATATCACAGGGGTATTGGATTCAAGAAATACCTCTAGGTATGGTGGGAGCAAGCAGGATCTCCATCATAGGGGTATTTGATTTAAGCACTGCCTCTGCCACCATCTTCTTGACTTTGGGGTGTGTGAGCTTTAAAATGTCAATAGACTCAATAATCTCTTCGGTTCCTTATATTCCTATTATTGGATCTGTGATTTTTTGCTGCATTTTTCTGAACAAAATGTTCTTTAGTTTTTCAGCTATTAAGCTTTGTCATTACCTCTTTTCATGCAACAACTATCTATTCTGTATCTAGTTAGTGCCAGGCACTGTACTAGGTTCTGGAAAATCGATGCTGAACAAAATAGATGTGAGTCCAGCTCTCACTGAGCTTAAAATTTGGTAAAAACAATAGAAAGGCAAACAGAAATTACAAATCAGAGGTTTATAGAGGAAGTGTAGAGAGTTATGGAAACATGAAACAGGAATCCTAACATAGACTTCATATAGGTCAGAAATGGAAGAAATTGTCTCAAAGCCAAGAGTACAAGAATAAGAGAGGATTAGCCAGACAAAATAAAGTGGAAAGATAATTTTAGGCAAAGGAAGTGGAATATGGAAAAGCCTTAACATAAAAAAGAATGGGTCAAATTCAAGGATAAACTTATAAAAGTAGTGTGGCTGAGGACTACCATGCTGGAGAAGCCAGCACACAGTTTGGGTTATCTTGAGTGCTATGGAGAGCCTTAGAATGATTTTAAATAAAGATATCACATAACCAGATTTGTATTTTAGAAATATCACTTGGCCACTGTTGGAGAATAGGTTAGAAAGGACTAAAGGGGAATCAAAATGACACATATGAGGCCAGTGGGATGACAGTGATTGGACTAGCAGTATGATGGAGAGGTTAGAGAGACATGAAGAGAAGATACTAAGGAGGCAGAAGCAACAGCACTAGATGTCTGATTGTATGTGGGAATGAAATAGAAAGAGCATAATTATGGTACCCAGCTTGTGGACAGACACAGAAACAGGCTATTTGGGGCTAATGGCAGTAAAAAGACATAGAAGAGAGGCAGGTATTAGAAGGAAGTGAGGAGATAATTATGAGTTTAGTTTGGGGCATGCTGAGTTTGAGGTGCTCATGAGACACTCAAGTGGAGAGATCAGATGAAGATCTGAGCCCCATGGACTTCTGAGAGCTACAGATAAAGACTTAGTCATCTGCATATAAATGAGAAGTGAAGACATGGGAATGAAGAGATGTTCCCAAGAGATTGTGGCAAACACACCTGAATTTAAGTACCATTCTGCCACTCATTAGTAATGTGATCTTGGAAAATTTAACTATGCTGCTCTGGTATCTTATTTATATATTAGAGATAATACCTCACAGGTACAGTGATAGTTAATGTAATAATGCATGAAAATTGCTTAATCCAGAGTCTGAAATACAGTGGAATCTCAGTAAATGCTAGTGCTGTTGAAGTTGTTACTATTGTTATTTTTCTGAAAACAAAAGATAAAGTGCCAATATTCACAATCATGTATGGGAGAAGCTGAGAAAGAAGAGACTGAGAAGGAGAAGACAGAAAGTTAGGAAAATCAAGAGAGTGTCATGGTAGCCAAAAAGAGACAGTATTTTAAGGAGGAAATTGTCAAAACAGCCAATAGGACCATCAAGATAAGAACTGAGATGGGCCTGGACAATATAGTGGTACATTGTCTCTACAAAAAATTTTTTTCAAAACTAGCCGAGTGTGGTGGCATGTGCCTATAGCCCAGCTATTCGGGAGGCTGAGGTGGGAGAATTGCTTGAGCCCAGGAGACAGAGGCTGCAGTGAGCAGAGATGGCACCACTGCGCTCTAGTCTGGGTGACAGTGATACTCTGTCTCAAAAAAAAAAGACAAAAAAGACAAGAACTAAGAAGGGCCCCTTGACTTTAGCCACAAGGCGATCTCTTGTATCCCTGCAAGGAAGCATTTTAGTGAGATAGGAGGGCAAAATCCAAGCTTCAAAGACTGAAGAGTGACTGCAAACAGTGAGTAGAAGTAAGTCCTCTATTAAAAGCCAGCAGAGAACAGGAGGACAGAGGAGGGAAGACCTGGATGGGCTCTGCATCAAGGGAGAGTTTTTAAAGTTGAAGGAAAGTTAAGTATCTTTAAATGCTGATAGGAAAGAGCTGGCAGACAAGGAGAGAGAGAAAAATGAGGTAGCTATGAGATAAGATCCTAAGCAGAGGGAAAGGAGTGGTCCTTAGAATGTAGGATGATATCTCTCATGTTGTAACAGAAGGGAAGGAGGAAAGAAGGCTGCAGATGCAGGTGAGTTGGAGGTTTGATGATATGAAGTTGACAGAGTTCTGTTTTTCTCCATGAACTAGGAAATATGGTCATTGGCTTACTGCAAGGGAAGACAGGGAATAGTAAGAAAAGAATGTATTTGAAACCTCAGACTAGAAGAAACTGCTGACTAGGGATACCATATGATTCCCAGGCAATACTGAGGTTCCCCATAACCCCTCAGCAGTTCAGGAGAATTGTTCTAGATTGACTTAGCCTTGGGATTTAGGATAAGGGTGAGGGAGTGGCTAAAATTGTGGACTACAGGTCTGATCTGGTTATGGAGAAAAGTGTTCAGCCACAGACTGAACCTGGAGGTCCCAGTGAAATTGGAGGTCCCAATGAAATTCTCCAATAATCTGGAGTTCTCCAGTAACTTGGAGGTCTGAATGAAATTCAAACAGGTGGAGAAATGTTGACAATGTCAGTAAATAAAAGGTTGTGATAAGAAAGTAGCATGAGACTTAAGATAAAGTAGACTATAAACCAAAGTCTTTGATGAATATGGGAGAGTGCCTGGAACTCAGTGGTCCTGGAAATGAGGAGAGAGGGCAGCATGGCTAAATCTGGTGGTGGTGGTAGGATGGTACAAAGTGGTGAAGAAGCAATGACATAGAAGCACATGGGGAGCAAAGACATAACCCTGAGGCACCTGGAGGAGGGTGGAATAAACAGCCTCCCCTGAGAGCCTTGCAGGGGAATGGGTTCCTGGGAGGAGCCAAGTGTGAGTTCAGGGAGGAGCCAGATATGAGGGTGGGAGGGGGCTGTTCTGACAATCAAGATGGGACAGATGAGAGGGACAGGACCAGTGGGCAAGCTGTCACCTCTCTGTGGTTATGTCCACTCTTATAAGAGTATAAATACTTCCTGAAGAAGAATGAGAAGATGGAATTCCCCATTGGATCCCTCGAAACTAACAACTTCCGTCGCTTTACTCCGGAGTCACTGGTGGAGATAGAGAAGCAAATTGCTGCCAAGCATGCAACAAAGAAAGCCAGAGAGAAGCATAGGGAGCAGAAGGACCAAGAAGAGAAGCCTCGGCCCCAGCTAGACTTGAAAGCCTGCAACCAGCTGCCCAAGTTCTATGGTGAGCTCCCAGCAGAACTGATCGGGGAGCCCCTGGAGGATCTAGACCCCTTCTACAGCACACACCGGGTAAGAGCTACCAGTAGGAATGTCTGCTCTCAGCTCTTGGAGAGGAAGTCTCGGTCCCACCCAGCCCAGGAAGTCCTCCTGAGCCCTGGGTGATGTGGCAGTCTGCTAAAGATTCCATTAACAACCAAAAAAAAACATATCTAACTTATTTTACGATCTCTTTGAATTTTTATGACATTTATGATAGAAACTAACTAAACCCACATCTTCAAAAGCAGATAACTGCTGCAGAGCTTTCAGGGAAAGTTGGCTGTTCCCTTGGATGAGCTCTGGCCTGGGGCCTCCAGAGGAGTTGGCTCTCTTTGCAGGTGGAGAACAGACATCTTGAGGTTGGGGGAGGAGTATGGCGGTGAGGACAGAAAGCAGGATGATTTAAGCCAGTGGTCCTCGACTATGATCTTGGAACCCCTGGTGTCCCCAAAACTGTTTTAGTGGGTTTATAAAATCAAAACTATTTTATAACAATACTTGGATGTAATTTGTCTTTTTCACACACTTTCTCATGATCATACATTGCTGAATATAGAGGCTATTGATGGGTGATGATGTCATCACTCTAACAGCTACTGGAATGTGTGCCTGTATATTCCCATGTTTTAAAATTTCCTGAGTTTTAAATTTCTAATACGAGATATGTATACACACACATATGATATGTATATATGTGTTTAAGCATATATACATATATATTAATTTCAAATATGATATATATATGGCATAAACAAAAAGGTATAAACATAAACAAAAGTTATTTGGGGTCCTCAATAAGGTTTGAGAGTAATAATCCCTGAAATCAAAAAGTTTGAGAATCAGTAGTTTAAACAAGAGCTTCTTCATGACAATTATCTCACCTGTGCTGTATTTTAGATGTTCTACAGAGCCAAAAAATGGTGAATGCATGTTTGGGGGTTAGGAGGACAGGAATCAGCCATCTCGAATATGGCTAGCAGAGTAAATAAAAAGGCACCGAATATCTTTTTTCCTCCTCTCCCATGCCAAGAGTTCATATCCTCCTAAATGCTCAGAGGGAGAAAACAAGGCAGGGTTTAAGAGACAGAGACCTAGAAGGTGGAGACAGAAGAAACATTACAAAACAAGGATCGTTCTCTAGTCAGAAGAGAAATTAAATGCAACCAGAACTTCACCATCCTGTTGCCAGAGTCCTCCCCCGGGCATAACACATCTTACCAGCCTGAGGATTGGCTGTCTGTCCATTAAAGTACCCTCAGTGGGCTCATCTTGGTGCACTGTCAGTCCCAGAGACCAGGATCTTGCTGAGAGGGTGAGGATATGGCTTTTAGTTCTTGATCCTCTCTACCTCTCTGTACCTGCATTTGACTCTCATTGACCTGTGGTTCCCAGAGCCCTTCTTGCTCATGAGCCTGAGATAATGCCTCTCATGTTTAAAAACATGGTTGTATAAGGAATCTTGTTTCTCATTGGAGGTCCACTGTCTGTTTTGTTTTGTTTTAGACATTTATGGTGCTGAACAAAGGGAGGACCATTTCCCGGTTTAGTGCCACTCGGGCCCTGTGGCTATTCAGTCCTTTCAACCTGATCAGAAGAACGGCCATCAAAGTGTCTGTCCACTCATATCCTTTGCACGATTGCCTCTTCCATGTGTTAGAATTAGACCTTGCCCACTGTGTCCAGTACCTTCTTTAGAGGTTAGCAACAAAGCCCTTATCCAATTGAATCCCAAAAGGATGATGAGGTCATTAGATTGAAAAAATGGCTTGGGCCTTTAATGTGTCCCACACCCCAAAGCAGTCCCAAGACACAGAGGAAGTGTTCATGCAACACACAGGTGGTTTGGATTCACCTCAGACTAATCTAGACACACCTGTGGATGCACAACTTGAAAAATGTCCTCTTTATGAGGGGAGGTTTGCTGATGCCCCCAGACACATTCTCACCACGGTGTGTGGTCCGCTTTCCCCACAACACAACAGGCAGTAAGAGGGCCCAAGCCTTCTTTGGGCAGATGAGATAGGCATGGGTTGTTACTCTGTGCCATAGCCATGCTGAGAAGTGGCTGTTTACTGGGCAAAAGAGCAGCACCTCCCAGAGGGCAAGGAAAACAGACCATGATGGCAAGAGCACACATAGTCTCAATGGGACCTCATTGGTCATGGGGCACTGTTAACATCACAAATTACTCAAAAACTACTAGCAGGTTTAAAATGTCAATAATCTGATGTTCATGCCATACAAGACTGTAATGATTAGAGACACATTGGTCAAATGTCTACTATATGAATTGTTTTAGGTAGTGTCAGAAGCTGCCTTCAGGGGATTTTGCAAGGCAAGCCAAACTAGTAGAAAAAAGAGACTTTGGTTTGGTTTCCTAAGATCTTCCTGGGTGGTCCTAATGGAAAGATCCTAATGACCTGAGATCCTTGGTTATCGGAAGGATTGGAAGTTCTTTATCACAAATTTAGCCCTGGCTTGCAGGAGGTTGATGTGCAAGAATACACCTGCCTCAGTTGCCTGACAAATGGTAACCAGCCTTTTCTTAGAAGCCTTCAGTAAGAAAGAGTTCTACCCTGCTCCCTAACTCTGAGGCAGACTGTTGGATTTCTGGACAGTTCTCATTGAGCTGGTAATCTTGGCACAGTCATCTATCTGCACACTCAACATGAAGCTGCACAGCTTGATGAAGTTGCATTACGTTTTCTCTTTTTACATTTTTTTCTTTCTGGCTGGCCAGCGAGAATTATGTTTTCTGAGCTGAATCTTGAATTTTCAGACTCTACAGAAGGATATTTAATGACAATACAGTCTCCCACTTGCTAAATACTTCCTAAGTGTCAATACCATCATCAGTTCAAAAGCCTCTGAAGTAGAGATTATCATCCCCATTTTACAGATAATGAAACTGACACACAGAGGCATTAAGTAAATTATCCAAGACCACGTAGAGCAGTATCTACAGTGAGGAAGTAGGCAGTTAATGGAAAGTAATCAGGGTAATTATTCTCTCAATGTGTCGTCTCTGCTTGGGTAGTTGTTGCTTTTTCAAAATATATACAATTACATGGAAATTACAAATAAAGAGAAATCACAAACATACAAACTCCTCTTTAAGGATTCTGGTTGAATTACATCTGGATAAGTAAGAAACAGCTAATTAGAAATAAAATCCCCGTAAAAGAACCAAGTGACCAGTGAATATTCTCTTCATCTTGAGATTTGATGAGTAAATAATTGCTTGGTAGAGTCACAGCTGGACAGAAAAGCTGTTGAGGGGGTTTCTTCCTCACAAAAGTCTGCATTTAAATCTCATAAATTTGGTAACTCCAGCCCCAAAAGATACTAGAATTCTCGGGGCCCTATTATTAATATTTCACCAAAAATATAATTCTAATCACATTTGCTATGAATGTTTTCATAACTAGTATTATACTTAAGATATATTACTTTTAAAGGTTTGTAGAATTGGAGACACAATTTTAGTTTAATCCTTGGACTAACATTTCCCCCCATGTGAGCATATTTCTTAATTTAATTGTAAGTCAGCAGGAAAATGTGGTTTAATTAATAGAATTTTCCTTTTCAAAATAGATGTGTTCCTAAGTAACTGTAAAACTAGACACATCAAGGCATTTACAGAAAACTAAAATACATTTAAATACTTCTGCTCAAATTGAAAAATGAGTGTTGTACTCTCTCTGTAGGTCAAGCTTATCTTCAAGCTTTGTTTTTCCTTAGGAAGTACTGTTAGGAGCCCAGCTATTCCTAAGAAAAATGTCCAAGTGGGAACAATTTACCTTTAGATTCTCCCCACCAACATTTCTTCCCTTCTATTTACCCCTTCCACCCACCTTCCTTTCAATGTCTCCCTCCCCTTTTGGTAATCCGTTTGCCCACAGTCTGCTGTCAATATTCTCCGCTCTAGCTATTCAGAGTTCTCCACTCCAGCCTAATCCTACTTGGGGTCTTCTTCCTGAGCCAGTATTTCACTTCCCTGTGCCTGCCTCCACCGTTCCTACCCAGAAGACCATTTCCTCGGTGGAACTGATCTCAACTAAGTTACGCAAACAATCTGATGAAACTAATTCCCATGAAAGTTTGTACCTCTTCACTTATCTCCAAATTTCTAACTTCTCTTTGTCTTTTAGAATAAAAAAGACATTTACCAGATGAAATTTCAGGCCATTCTGTATAGTGAAATGAAGGCTTCGGGGCAGAAGGACATTTTGGAAAAGGGAGCCTGTTTCCTTCTACCTTGCTCAGAGTTTGTTATCAGACAGATAGAGTTCACATCTCTGCAGCATGGTTGACTAGCTGCATGACCTGAGGAAAGTTATTTAACTTTTATTTGTTGTCAGCCTATTTCTCAGCTTCAAAATGTAGTTATTTATACCCACCTGTAGATCAGTTGTATTAGAAGTAACGTGGACAAAGTACTCAGCCTAGCTTAGGCACTCAGTAAATGTTAGTGGTTATTATGTGACAAGATCATAAAGCTAATCTTAGCTAAGATTTATGAATGTAATCATTCAGCATCAAGGTGATCCTAGATGACATCACAGAGACTTGGTGATCTCAGCTTTTCCTTAACACAGGCCTTTCAGGTGGTTCAGTTTATTTATTACGGTCACTATTTTGGTTAATTGTGTGTGCATGACCCGAACTGACCTTCCAGAGAAAATTGAGTGAGTAGATTTGATATCATTATTGTACCATCTCTTTTTACTTTCTTTTCTTCCTTCACTTGGCAGTCTTTGTCTTTTATTTATCCTGCCATGCCTCATGTGGGTAATGCCGAATCTCATTGTCTATGTGTCTTTGTAATAACCAGGTCTCTCCTTCTGTGAGCTTTGTTTCATAAACATACATGATTTTCAGTTTCAAGGAGATACAGATTAGTGGTTCTCAACTTTGGCTGCATATTGCAATTTTCGGGGAGATTTTTTAAATGCCTGAGTCCCAGCCGCAGAAAGTCTAATTTCTAATTTCATTAGTCTAAGGTGGCCTGGGAAGATGAGTCTCCTTGTCCCCAACGCACACACATACACACACATACACACTCACCTGCTAGATGCATGCACAAATGTATGCCTTAGAGAAGGTATGCTTTTGAGAAGGCGTACTATGAAAGAGAGACAGGAGCAAAACTGAGACAGAACTAAGAACAAATGGCTCTGGAGTATATTTAGAAAATAACTCATAAATGAAGCTGTTTAAGTTATCATGCTTCATATGCCTCAAAGTAACCTTAGTATTCCTGAGGTTATTCTATTTCCCCAGGTTGGTGGGTGAAACCCCTACAGTTTCAGAATCTGGGAGCTTTCCAAAAACGTTCCATATCCACACATCTGGGAGGGATGCTTCCACTCCAGCTTGAACCTAACATACCTTTGGGTATAATAACCGGTGCTTTGCAGAGCTTTGATTTTTTTTTTTTTTTTT
This sequence comes from Hylobates moloch, assembly GCF_009828535.3. NCBI lineage: Eukaryota > Metazoa > Chordata > Mammalia > Primates > Hylobatidae > Hylobates > Hylobates moloch. The sequence goes on from NW_026652283.1 coordinate 90,528,189, forward strand.
TTTTTGCTAATCGTAACAGTAATGCATGCCACGACAGAAAATATGTTATATTTTTATTAATAGATTAAAGGAAAAGAATCACATAGTCTTCTTAATTGATGCTAAAAGTCATTTGATAAAGTTTAATTTCCATTTATAATTTTCAATTCTTAGAAAAGTTGAAATGGAAGAGAATAAATGTGGCACATATACACCATGGAATGCTATGCAGTCATAAAAAAGGATAAGTTCATGTCCTTTGCAGGGACATGGATGAAGCTGGAAACCATCATTCTCAGCAAACTAGCACAAGAACAGAAAACCAAACACCGCATGTTCTCACTCATAAGTGGGAGTTGAACAATGAAAACACATGGACACAGGGAGGGGAACATCACACAATGGGGCTTGTTGAGGGGTGGGGGGCTAGGGGAGGGATAGCATTAGGAGAAATACCTAATGTAGATGATGGGTTGATCGGTGCAGCAAACCACAATGGCACGTGTACACCTATGTAACAAACCTGCACGTTGTGCACATGTACCCCAGAACTTAAAGTATAATAATTTAAAAAAAGGGAATTGCATCACTCTGATAAAGGGTATTCATTGTTTTAAAGTATCAGGCATCATACTTAATTGCGAACATGGAAAACTTTCCCTTTGAGATCAAAAGAAAAAAAAACCAAAGATGTCTGTTCTTCTCAGTTCCACTTTGTATAGGAGGTCTCAGCCAGCATAGAAAAGCAAAGAAAAAAAAAGTGCAAGGAAGAAAAAATACCAAAGATGTAATTTACAGATAATAAGATTGTATACATAAAATATCCAACATAACCTAAAGATAAACTGTAAGAATTAATAAAAGAGTATAGTAAGGTAGCTGGGTACAAATTAACATACATAAATCAATTGTGTATGTACACTAGCAACAAATAGAAAATTGTTTTTAAAAATACCATTTACACTGGCATTTTAAAATGTCAAGTATCTAGGAATAAGATTATCAAAGTATAAGTAAGATTTCTATAAGGAAAATTATAATAAGTATTGTGTAAAATTTTTAAAGAAAACCAAATCAGTGGGGAGACATGTTCTCAGATTCAAAGTCTCAATATTGTAAAGACTCCCCAAATGCAGTCAGATGGTGGATAAAACAGAGAGGAAAGGAAATAGAATCACCAAATGGAAATGAGAGCTTTTGTTTAAAGAAATAGTACACTAAGGACAATGTATTACATGGTTTTAATTATAATTATAAATTTATAATAAGTTTTTACTTATAAAGATAACCACCAGGATAAAGATACAAACTCTTTAGTAATCTATATATTTGTAACAAATAATATGACAAACTCTAAATACTGGAAGAATTGTACATCAAAAAATAAAAATCAAATAAGACATGCCAAATAATGAAAAGGTGCAAAAGTAATTGGGGTTTCAGACCATGAATATTAAATCATTATAACTAGGCTCAAACACATCTTTATTAATCAAAGTAGGAACCATTACAATCAACACATTTTTGCCAATAAGAAATGAGTTTGTTTATTCCTGTAGCATAAAAATCCATGCTTTGGGATTCAATGAACTCTTAGAAAGCATTTTCTGCATCCCGCTGGTTGTGGAAGTGTTTCACCTGCAAAAAGCTGTTGAGATGCTTGAAGAAGTCGTAGTTGGTTGGTGAGAGGTCAGGTGAATATGGCGGATGAGGCAAAACTTCACAGACCAATTCATTCAACTTTTGAAGTAAGTGTTGGTTGTGTGACATGCAGTCGGTTGTTGTGGAGAAGAATTGGGCACTTTCTGTTGACCAATGCCAGCTGCAGGCCTTGCAGTTTTCTGTGCATCTCATCAATTTGCTGAGCATACTTCTCATATATAATGGCCTTGCTGGGATTCAGAAAGCTGTAGTAGATCAGACCGGCAGCAGACCACCAAGCAGTGACCACGACTTTTTTGGTGCAAGTTGGGTTTTGGGAAGTGCTTTGGAGCTTCTTCTCAGTCCAGCCACCAAGCTGGTCATTGCCGGTTGTCATGTAAAATTCACTTTTTATTGCACATCACAATCTGATTAAGAAATAGTTCATTTTTGTTGCATAGAATAAGAGACGACAACACTTCAAAATGATGATTTTTTAAACATTTTTCCTTAGCTTATGAGGCACCCATTTATGGAGCTTTTTCACCTTTCCAATTTGCTTCAAATACCGAACGACCGTAGAATGGTCAACGTTGTGTTCTTCTGCAGCTTCTTGTGTAGTTCTAAGAGGATCAACTTCGATGATTGCTCTCAATTGGTCATTGTCAACTTCCAATGGCCAGCCACTACTCTCCTCATCTTCGAGGTTCTCATCTCCTTTGCAAAACTTCTTGAACCACCACTGCACTGTACCTTTGTTAGCAGTCCCTAGGCCAAATGCATTGTTGATGTTGAGTTGTCTCTGCTGCTTTACAACCCATTTTGAACTCAAATAAGAAAATCGCTCGAATTTGCTTTTTGTATAACATAATTTCCATAGTCTAAAATAAATATAAAATAAACAGCAAATAATAAGTCACTAGCAAAAAAAAAACAAAGAGAGAAATGCACATTAAAATGATGTATAACATGGCCACATTTATTTAAGAATGTATTCCAATGTCAAACGGCAAATTTCAACAATGCAAAAACCACAATTACTTTTGTACCAACACAATATTTTAAAAACTAAATACGTCATGTGAAATAATATAAACAAGCTAAGACTAAGCAAATCTGTCATGTCAATAAATATAAATGGATTTGACTGACCTATTTTTAAAAATGCCTATTACATTACAAAGCAATACCCAACTCTATGTTGAATAAAAAAGATACTCCTCATGGTGATACAGAAAGGCTTAAATTATAGAATTCGAAAGACATAAGTAAAGGCAAACAAAGAAAGCAGGATCCATGATTTTAATATCAGAGAAAGTGGAATTTAGGTAAAAAAACATGAAATAGGACAAAAATTGCACAGACATATTAATATTAAAGACAATAGTAATCTGCATCTTTGCAACAAATAAGATGGCAACAATATTTATAAATCAGAAATTATTACAGTAGGAGGATAAATAAAAGCATTGTAGGAATAGAAATTTTCAATTAATTTTAGCCAATAACAGATCAAATGTATTAAAAAGTATGTAAAGTTATAGATGACCTAGTAATATAATTAATATGTGTCCAATTAATATATAGCAAACTACCTTCCCTAACAATAGATAATGCACCTCCTTTTCAAAAAACCAAACATATCAAACCAAATATTAAGCCATGACAAAAACCTCAATAAGCTCCAGAAAGTGGAAATAATATAGAAAATATTCTCTGATCACATTGAAATAGAGTTAAAAAATAATAACCAAATTTAATGAAATGAGAGGACTTTCCACTTGATAATTTTAAAAAATCTCTCTTAAAGAACTCTTGGACAAAAGACAAACTACAAACTAAAATTATATAATTTCTAGGGAAGAAAAGATAAAAAACAGTTTGATCAGAACCTAGAGAGTGCAGTTAAAGACATACATATTCAAGGAATAATTCACAGCGTGGAAGCATAGAATATTTATATCAGTAAAAGCTGAAAAGAAATTATTTAAAGAACTAACAAAACTAGAAAAAGGATAACAAATGAAAGAAAGAAGTTAATAATTATAAAAAGCAATAAATTAGAAAATAGAAAAACAGTAGATCTAATAAATCCAAATGCTGTTGTAAAAATATGCACAAGACCTTTATACTAAAAAATAATACAGCATTATTGAGAGAAATTTTAAAGTACCTAAATGAATTAAAGGATGTCTCATGTGACTGGATTAGAAGATTCATAATTGTTAAAATGTCAGTGCTGCCCAAATTAGTCTATAAATTCAATGACATCCCCAAAAAAATCCCAGCAGCAGCTGTTTTGTAGAAATTAGCTAAACAGATTTCATTTGCATGGATGAAGCAAAGTTTATTTAACTATTTTCCTATTGATAGACATTCACGTTTATCATAATTAACATAATCCTCATATTTTGCCACCACATATTAATTTTTTGGTGAATATCCTTACACATGTATCTTTGTACACATAATATGAGTAAAATTAAGGGATGAATTTCTAGAAGTAGAATTGCCAGGTCAAAGGGGTGTACATTTTAATTTTTGAGATATTACCAAATTGTCTTCCAAAGTTGGATCCTTTCCATTCCCACTAATTATCAAATCCATTCTTTAGGAGACTTTGTATTAACTGAATTGTTGATATAATTCCCTTTATATGCACATTATGAAAAGTATAACATATACAAATCTACCTATATGGTCACAATCCTGGGAATTTATGTGACAGGTATTGGATGATGTTCAGCATCCTTGGCCTCGTGGAAATAATCAGACTAGATTTTCTTTTTGAAATGCAAATTGATAATAGCCATTAGTTGTTTCCTATGTTGCTGAGAGCCCAGAGGAAGAGAATAAATGTCCTTGGGATAGACTGGGGCTCCAAAGATCATGCTGTATCCTGAAAAAGCATTAAGTTGTAGCCAGTGAGGAATCAGAAACCAATCTTATTGCCATGTTCTTAACACAGTCTTTTTCCTTATCTTCCCTCCCTTCCATTATTCCTTGCTGAAACATTAGCTTTGCACAATTGCCTGCTGATAATGGTAGCTCTGTCTTTCTGTGGGCCTGCCTATCTGTCTGCTTATGGAAGGATAAAGATATATATTCCATTTTCTAATCCCCTCTTTCGCTTGGAAAGAAACTAGAGGTTCTTCCTCAGATTGGGCACCAGAAGGTGAAGAGGGCAGGGGGTTAAAAATTGTTAAGAAGGGCAAGACCAGAACTTTCCTACTCTCCCCATGCCCTGGTTTCAGAGAATCATTGAAGGGGCTCTTTGATGACCCTAGGACACTCATCTCAAACCATATCAATATTCTGGAAAACCTTTGACAAATTATAGCAATTTGGTTGTAGAGAAGATAAATGTTTTCTCACCTGGCAAAGAACATGTGAAATGAAGCTGAATCTACTGCAAATGGGGAAGTGGGTGTTTAACACTGCATGCGTAAAGTATTGATTTGTATCTTTTCAAATTTATGGAACTGTTATCATTTTATATGTGTGCTTTATCTGATGTTTTAAAATTATGTTTTTGAGATTTGCCCAAATGGATACATGTAGACCTAATTCATTCATTTTTTATTGCCATATAGTATTCTGTAAAGATATTATCCTATGTTTTCTCCTCAAAGTTACAGTTTTCCTTTCTACATTTAGGTATTTCGATCTCCTAGAATTTATTTTTGTGTGTGTGTGGTATGAGATAGGCTTCCAACATTTTTCCATATGGATTATTCCAACATTATTTTCAATACATCATTTCCCAAGTGGTTCCTACCACTGCTTCTGCCGTGCACCAGATTCCCATGTCTACTGAATCTGTTTCTCCCAGTAATCTCATTGTCACATCCGGAGTCAACATCATGTGGATTTAAATGCTCTATAGTAAGACTTAACCTGGTCGATTCACATGCTCCTCCTTATTTGTCTTCTTGAAAATTGTTTTGGTTCTTGTTTCTTTACTTTTCCATATCAGTTTAAGGGTCATATTTTCCAGCTCGTTTCTTACAACTCTGTGGAAACTTTGTTTGTTAATGCACTGAATTTACTTACCACCACAGGAAGAATCACCACATTTACAATATGAAGCCTTGCCACACATCCATATGGCAGATCTCTTAATTTATACAGGTCTTCTTTAATATTTTTCTACAACATTTTATAATGTCTTTTTCCTAGGTACATTGCAATTTTGGTTGCCCTGTTGAATACTTACTATTGCTATATATACTGATTTTGCATCCAGCAACCCTGCTGAGCTCCTTAAAGTTAAATTTTTCTGTAAATTCCCTTGGACTTTCCATTTAGACAGTTATATTAGCTGCAAATAATGACAAACTTGTTTCTTCCTTTATGATTCTTATACCACTTTTTTATTTTTCCTGTCTTATTGAATTGGCCAGGACCTTCAACATGATGCTGATTCAAAGCTATGACAGTGAGCATATTTATTTTGCTCTTGATTTTGAAGTGTGTGCTTCTAATGTTTCACTATTATGATGTTTATGAGAGTCTCATAATTACTTTTTATATCATTTTTTTCCATTTTTTGTTTGTTGAGACTTTCATCATGAATGGGTGTTGGCTTCTATTGGTATTTTTATATTTATTGAGGTTATCATATAGTCTTTCATCTGTTAATATAGTAAATCTGTAAACTAACAGATTTGCTAGTCTATTTTTAATGGTTCCAGCTGATCATTTTGCTGGATTCAATTAGGCGTATTTCATTTTATCTATTTTGCTAAATGAGGCTGGCCTGTAATCTTCTTTCATAAACTGTCCCTTTGGGATGTTCCAACTCTCTCCTGAATTGTCCCTGAGAACTCCAACTTATTCTTACTTTGTTTAGCAGAGCAATTCATCTCTCTCCATCTCCTACAATGTTTCTCAACAAGTGATCTAAGGATCTCTATGCACATATAATTTTAAAATCTAGCATGTAAGATTAATTATTATATTCATAGAATTTCTAACTTTTTATGTTTTCAAAAACAGTGCATGTGCTTCAAAAACTAATTTCATTCATAATGGTTAACATGGAGTTAATCATAGGCAGTTTATCTTGACTAATGTATTTTATTGTCACCTGACAGTTGTTTACACCTGTCAGACTTGCATTTGCCATTATTACTGTCGCTTTGCATAATATCACAATTCAAAAAAAAGGAGTCATCACTTAGAAAGTGGTTTTCTGAAGCATAACAATAATGATAAAAATAGAAATATAAATCCTACAATGTGAAATAAGGTCACAATGTAAGTAGTGAATGGCCTCCATTGTAAAAATATAAAGCATGAATCTGTCATGAGACAAGTGGACAATGGATGTGGATAATCTCCCAAAAACAGACAAAAATATATAAGAAAATGAGAGCCATGACAATGAATAATGATAATTGAATTTTATTGGACCAATGATCCTTTTGTCCTAGTACCCAGTTTATTATCTGCTAACATTTTTGTCAAGTAATGATATAAAGCTATCAAAACTTCCATATTATTTTCCAATAGAGCTTATCAACCCCACTTTTAAACCAATTGAATACCTCTACTACAAGCACAAAATAAGGCTTTCCAGTATAAAATTGTGAAAATTTTATGTTAAAGGTTGAGAAGACAACAAAACTATAGAGTCATCATTCATCCTCATATCAAAAGCAAGCACAATTGCACTCCTGCTGGTAAGATACGAAACCAGTTTCCAAATCAATTACAAATATTGTGGTTGGAAAAGAAACAAGAAAAACGATTGGTATAATTCCTTAATTAGAAGTATTGCATTCCTTATAATGTGACTGGCATTTAAAGTCAATGACTGTTAGGTGTATGAGCAGACATTTTATTTTATAGTTGAACAAAACTATGAATAAGTAAGTTGTCAGCATATCTTCACTACATATATGGGAACGACTCAGTGACTTTTTGTTCTATTTATCATGAAGCTAATTTTAAAAGAAGAGCTTTCTGGTTTAATTAAAAATTAGTTTGAACCTATGAAATAGACTTTAAAAGGTATATTGGCTTATGCACTGATGTTTGTAGCAGCGTTATTCACAATAGCCAAATATGTCCATCAACAGATGAATGGATAAAAAATGTAGTATATATGTAAACAATTGAATATCATTCAGTTTTAAAAATGAATGAAATTCTGATACACGCCACAACATTGACGAAGCATTGTGCTAAGTAAAATAACTCAAACGCAAAAGAACAAGTGTTGCATGATTCCACCTTTAGTAGGTACCTAGAATAGGCAAATTCACGGAGACAGAAAGTAGAATGGAAGTTGCCAGAGAGGGGGAATGGGGAGTTATTGTTTAATGGGTACATTTCTGTTCGGGATTATAAAAGAGTTTGGAATCAGATAGTGGTGATAGTTCCACAACACTGAATGTACTTAATGCCACTAAATTGTGTACTTAAAAATGGTGAAAGTGGTAAATTTTATGTTATGTATATTATGCATATTTTACCAAAACTTTTTTTTAAAAGAGGAAAAGTGTTAAATTGCCATTGAAGAAACTCCAGCCACATGGTCAGCAAGGAAAGATATCACTATCCAGATAGAAGATGCTGCTCCCAAATCCTAATGCTAGCACATACCTTATTCACGGAACGAAGCTGGGGGTCTGTAATATGTCTCCAGATTCTGATTTGCTGTTGAGGTACACAGTGGAAATTGTGAATACAAACTGATTGTGGTCACTTAGTGTACCTCGCTTTGGCCTACTGGGCTGAAATGAAAAGTGAGTAAGAGAGGCTGCTCTCCCACACTGAATTGCTTTGGCTGGCAAATAGGAAAGGCTTACACAGAGTTTTAAAAATAAGGAATGCATTTTTTTTAATTACCATTTTTATGAATACAAGTTGGGTATCTCAGTGATCCATTCAGAATTTGAATATTATGAATCTTTGCCTTCAGAGCCTGAATATCGGGATTCATAATGATCAGACATCAGTGGTGCAAGTGGCTCAACGGCTGAGAGCTTGACTTTTTCCCAATACCCAATGATTTTCTTCATTCACCAGAAAAAGCACTTAGGAAATAACACATTGGGCTTATTAAAAATTATATCCAAATGCTGCAACCGAACGTCAAGAAATACTTTGCAGAGCCAAATACCACCAAAGAGAGGATGCAACTCCATTAGCTGCTGTTGAGCTGGGGCACTTGCCTTCTGGTGAAGCACTGAAAATAGTCTTTAGAGAGCACTCTCTCCATAATTTCTGGGTCTGTGTTTGATTTGACAAACCAAAAATATCCGTCAAAGCTTCCCAACAACCTATAATTCTGAGTTAAGATTTTCTAATTTAGAAAACATAAAGAGTGTGGGGGGGAAACCAACAAGATATGGAAACTGACAGCTCAAGCAGCTATGCAGCCAGATATAGATTCCTTCATGATTTCAAACACGATTTCTCCTCTCACAGATGTGAAAAAAAAAATTCACTTTTTAACTTGACTTTTACTTTTATTTAAGACATATATGTTCATGATTTAAAAGGTCATGGAGTTTTATAAAGATTCTGACAAAAAAAACCAGCAATTTCATTTTTCTCATCTCTTCTTTCCAGAGGCCACCACTTTTAGCTATTTTTACCTGTGTCTTCTGATACCTCCCTATCTCCAATAATATACTCATAATACTAATTTTTAATTTTTCAATTTCTGATGTTATTTATTGGCTTCCTATTATGAGAAAAAACTTAAGGCCACATACACAAACTCATTTCCTCTCACCCTCGTCTTCCTGTTACAGTTATATTATAATCTTCAGTTAGATCATCAGATAATATATCCATTCTCTGACTACACATATAATTACATTACATTGCTAAGTAAACACTGTTTACAGCTGTGTCATGCAGTGTATTGTGACTATATTTCCTTTTTGCACAATGTTTTTGCTTTCCCTGGAGTTAATAAGGATTTTATTTTTTTGTTTGCTCAGTTTTCTATGTATCCCTAATTTGTTCCCAAACTCTTCTCCAGATGTTTAATTGTTGCTTCAATTTATTTGCACACATCAGGTGCATGTGTATCATTTTTTTCCTATGGAAATCACTGCTAGAGTACTTCATCTTCTGCCTCATTCTGACCTAGATGTTTTCTAGGCCTGATGCACAGCTGTTTTCTAGAGACTTTTTCTTCTTCATCCTTTTTTTGGATTCCTTTTGCCTCTTCCCTGGATCGCATATATGCTTCTTGTTTGAATGGAGCATATCCTCTAGTAACATTTTTTTTAAGACAAAGTCTCTCTATGTTGCCCAGGCCATTGGCCTCAAACTCCTGGGTTCAAGTGATCCTCCTGCCTCAACCTCCCAAGTAGTTAGGACTACAGGTACATATCACCAGGCCCAGCTTCTAGTAACTTTATTAGAAGGGTAACTAAGAAGTACATTTCCCAAGACTTCGTATACTCTACCTTCTTTGACAGTTTGGCTAGGGAAAGACTTCTGTATTAGAAATTATTTTCCTCTTAATTTTGAAGGCCTTGCTCATTGTCTTCTAATTTCTTTCTAGACCTCCTATTAGTCAAACAGTATACCTCCTAGTCTGATTCTCTAATTTTCAAACTTTTTATCACTTTTTATCCACTTCTGCTTTCTTGTTCCACTTTCTGTGAGATTTCCAAAACTTTATTTACAAGTCCGCCTATTAGTGTTTTACTTTTGCTATCATATTTTTGTTTTCAAAATTCCATTTTGTCTTTGAAGGTACTTTTTACAGTCTTCTGTTTTTGTTCTATACGTGGAGGCTCTTCTCATCTCTTAACTCTCTAAAAATATTAGTATAGGTTTTTTCTTTCTTTCTTTTTTTTTTTTTTTTTTTTGTTGTTGTTGTTGTTGTTTTGGAGACGAAGTCTTGCTTTGTCACCCAGGCTGGCAGTGACGCAATCTCGGCTCACTGCAAGCTCCGCCTCCTGGGTTCACGCCATTCTCCTGCCTCAGCCTCCGGAGTAGCTGGGTCTACAGGGGCCCGCCACCGTGCCCGGCTAATTTTTTGTATTTTTAGTAGAGACAGGGTTTCACCGTGTTAGCCAGGAAGGTCTCAATCTCCTGACTTCGTGATCCGCCCGCCTTGGCCTCCCAAAGTGCTGCGATTACAGGCGTGAGCCACCGCGCCTGGCCAATACAGTTTTATTTCTCTAACTTTTCTTCTGCCCTCTTTATTGTCTTTCTTTTCTTTTCTTTTCTTTTTTTTCAGTTGTTTGGTTGCTTTGGTTTCTGGTGTTGGAAGCATCCTTCAAATTCCTGATGCTCCTTGGCTGGCTGTTCATGTTAAAGGTGCAGCATCTTCATGGGCTCTAAACCAGACTATCTTCTGGAAATTTAATGAGGAGCAGAAGTGAATAGGGAGGGGAGTTGTTTGCTTTTCAGTATGTAAACTTTTCTTTATGTGCATTTTTCAGTATGCAACTCTTTCCCTCTTCTTCAACTCTTAAGAAAATGAGCATCCAATCCATTTCTGGAGCAGAAGCAGTTTCTCACTGAATGGATGGTATAAAGCAGCATCTAGAAAGCTCAACTGGTTCTTGTAAAAAACGTTCAAACAATTCTTTCAGCCCTACTTATCTCCCTCCCCCAAACCTTGCTTTCAGAGATACTTAGCATCTCTAAGTTCCAAGCAGTTCTGGGGCTCTGCAGCGTAGCTTGGCTTGCTTCTAGGTATTCCCTGCTTCAGCTAGTTTTCAGCTTTCTTAGGTCTGCTCTGTCAGTTACTACTCATCAGTCTGCACTCCAGTTTCTAAAAACTGGGAGTTTTTAGTTGAGCCTCCAGCTTCTTGCAGGATAGGGAGGCCCTGGCAGACATAAACAGGAGAATCCTTGCTCTTCACTCGCTACTGCCCTCTGCCTAACCCCAGAACAGCAGAAGCTGCTGACTGTCCCAGCCACACACATCCCTCCCCACTCCATCTATTTGTGTGGCCCTTCTTTTTCCCTCAGTCTGTGTCTTGTTTCCTCGCCTTACCTTCTTTCCCCTCATCACCTTGTTGATATTCTTTGCACGTTTTTTCTTGGAGCAGTCAGAGCAGCTCATCCCTGCCTCCTGGAAGCGGAAGGAACCCCCTGAGTACTCTCCATGGCACAGTTGACACTCCTTTTCTACCCTCCTTCCCAGATATGTCTTCACTGTCATTTACACCTTTGAAGCCTTGATAAAGATACTGGCAAGAGGATTTTGTCTAAATGAGTTCACGTACCTGAGAGATCCTTGGAACTGGCTGGATTTTAGTGTCATTACGCTGGCGTGAGTATATCTCTATACAGATCTGCATGTGTGATAGGAGAGGGGACAAAATGGTGGGTAGGAGACAGGGCTAACATGCAGGTCCCACTTGGACAGAGTGTGGAGACTCACACCATGAACATTTGCTCCAAGAACCACTGCAGGAATATACCAGGAGAACTGAAAGAATTCATAGATCCTTTTAAATAAGTGGCACACTGCTGGAAATTCTGCAAGACAGGTGAAAAACTGTGAGCTCCCAAAGTGTGAGGGGGGAAACCTGCCTCCAAACATACATCCCGACTGGGTAATCTGAATATCCAGATCACAGGAGAAGAATTTACCCTTACCTGGAATGTAAATAAATTTAGGGAGCCACACAAAATATAAAAGTAGAAACAGCAAAGGGAAGTGCCTTGTAGGCACTCCCAGTCTCCAGCTTGAGACCAGGGAACCCATCCCCGACTATGTCTCACAGAGACCCTTGGGGAAGGCAGCCAGTGGAATCAGGGAGGGGTCACAGAGTGAAAGAAGTTTCAACTAAAATTAGTAATAATTTCAACTGGGCACAAATTTTCTTGAGCAGAGTCCAGAAGGCAAATGGGGAACTGCAAGCAGACAGTGAGGGATGCAGTCCAAAAGTCATGCTTTCTTTCTCAGTGGGGAAGCTCACAGCCAGGGGCAAGGTCTGAGTGGGGCACTGCAGGAGAAAGACCAGCCTCACCAACTACATGAGAGCTAGGTGAGGCCTCTCACTAGCAGCTATCCCCCACTTCCCTGGAGAACTCTGTGGCACAGCAGAGGCAGCCAAAATTCCCTCTGGAACACAACCCCATTGGCCTGAGAACCAACCCCCATCCACCACAGTGGCCACAGCAATCCCTACCCAAGAAGAGTCTGAGTCCATACTCACCTACCCCTGCCCCCACCTGATGGTATTTCCCTACCTGCCCTGGTAGCTGAACACAAAACACAGAAACTCTCGGAAGCCTTATGGCCCTGCTCATCACCTGAGAAACTAAAATATTTACCCTGGCCAACTTAGGGTGAGCTTAGTGCTCTCTTGAAAGCATCACCTACCGGCTGGAGGTCAAACAGCTCAGGCCATTAAGGCAACTCATGACAGAATAACTTTGATCCCAGGAAGAAGAAAACAACAACCAATTGCACTGCCTGCAACATCCTGGCTAACCAGACGTCCTGAGTCTGTCCATATGACAACTTCACTGCTAATATAGCTAGCATTCAAGAAAGCCAGCACACTAAATCTATCTATAACTGAGGACTCTCACAGACTCTACTTCATTCCTCTGCCACCTTCACCAGAACAGATGCTGATATCCATGGCTGGGAGACTTCAAGATCAATCACATCACAGGACTCTTTGCAGACATTTCCCAGCACCACCCCAGAGCCTGGTAGCCCCTCTGTGTGGCTAGGCCCAGAAGAACAACAACGATCACTGCAGTCCAGCTCTCAGGAAGCCCCATCCCCAGGGAAATGGGGAGAGCACCACATCAAGAGATCACCCATGAAACAAAAGAATCTGCACAACAGCCCTTCAGTTCCAGATCTTTTCTCTGAAATAGTCTACTCAAATGAGAAGGAACCAGAAAAGCAATTCTGGTAATATGACAAAAGAGGGTTCAATAACACCCCTCAAAAGATCAAACTAGCTCCCCAACAATGGATCCAAACCAAGAAAAAATCTCTGAATTGCCAGATAAAGAATTCAGGGCTGGGCACAGTGGCTCACACCTGTAATCCCAGCACTTTGGGAGGCCGAGGTGGGCAGATCACCTGAGGTCATGAGTTCAAGACCAGCCTGAAGCCAACATGGAGAAACTCTGTCTCTACTAAAAAATACAAAATTAGCTAGATGTGGTGGTGCATGCCTGTAATCCCAGCTACTCAGGAGACTGAGGCAGGAGAATTGCTTGAACCTGGGAGGCGGAGGTTGCAGTGAGCTGAGATCACACCATTGCACTCCAGCCTGGGCAACAAGAGCGAAAATCCATCTCAAAAAAAAAAAAAAAAAAGAATTCAGAAGGCTGATTATTAAGTGATTCAAGGAGACACCAGAGAAAGATAAAAACCAACTTAAAGAAATTTTTAAAACAACAGGATATGGATGGAAAATTCTCCAGATAAATAGATATAAAGAAAAAACAATCACAACTTCTGGAAATGGAAGACACACTTAGAGAAATACAAAATGCAGTGGAGAGTTTCGACAATAGACTAGAACAAGTAGAAGAAAGAACTTCAGAGCTCAAAGACAAAGCTTTTAAATTGACCCAAACTAAGCATACAAAAAGAAAGAATTTTTTAAAAAATGACAAATCGGCCAAGAAATTTGGAATCATGTGAAACAACCAAACCTAAGAATAATGGGTGTTCCTAAGGAAGAATAGAAATCTAAAAGTTTGGAAAACTTATTTGAGGGAATAATTGAGGAAAACTTCCCTGGCCTTGTTAGAAATATAGAAATCCAAATACAAGAAGCTCAAAGAATACCTCTGAAATGCATCACAAAAAAGATCATCACCTAGGCAAATAGACATCAGGTTATCTAAAGTCAAGACAAAGAAAAGAATCTTAAGAGCTGTGAGACAAAAGCCTCAGATAATCTATAAAGGAAAGGTTATCTGATTAACATAAGATTAACAGCAGATTTCTCAACTGAAACCTTGCAAGCCAGAAGAGATTAGGGTCCCATCTTTAGCTTCCTGAAACAAAATAATTGCCAGCCAAGAATATTGTATGAAGTGAAACTAAGCTTCATAAGTGAAGACAAGATAAAGTTTTTTTCAGACAAACAAATGGTGAGAGAATTTGCCACTACCAAGCCAGCACTACAAGAAATGGTAAAAGGAATTCTAAATCTTGAAGTAAAACCTTAAAATACACCAAAATAGAACCTCCTTAAAGCATAAATATCACAGGACCTATAAAACAATAACATAATAAAAAAAGGAATTAAGGCAATAACTAGCATAATGAATAGAACAGTACCTCACATCACAATACTAATGTTGAATGTAAATGCCCTAAATGATCCACTTAAAATATACAGAAGGGCAGAAAGGAAAAAAAAAAAAATCCACCAACGAAGTATCTGCTGTCTTCAAGAGACTCACCTAACACATAAGGAGCCACATAAACTTAAGGTAAAGAGATGGGAAAAGATATTCCATGCAAATGGAAACCAAAAGCAAGCAGGAGTAGCTATTCTTATATCAGAGAAAACAGACCTTAAAGCAACAATAGTTAAAAAAAGACAAAGAGGGACATATATAATGATAAAATAATTGGTCTAATGGAAAAATATCACAATCCTAAATACATATGCACCTAACACTGGAGCTCCCAAATTTATAAAACAGTTACTACTAGACCTAAGAAATGAAACAGACAGCGATACAATAATAATGGGGGATCAATACTCCACTGACAGCACTAGACAGGTCATCAAGACAGAAAGTCAACAAAGAAACAATGAACTTAAACTATAACCTAGAACAAATGGACTTAACAGATATTTAAAGAACATTCTACCCAACAACAGCAGAATATACATTCTTTTCATCAGTACATGGAATATTCTCTAAGATAGACCACGTGATACATAACAAAACAAATCTTAATAAATTTAAGAAAATAGAAATTATGTCAGGTATCCTCTCAGAGCACAGTCGAATAAACCTGGGAGTTAACTCCAAAAGAAACCCTCAAAACTATACAAATACATGAAAACTGAACAATCTGCTCTTGAATGATCTTTGAGTCAACAATGAAATCAAAATGGAAGTTTAAACATTTTTTGAACTGAATGATAATAGTCATCCAACTGATCAAAACCTCTGGGATACAGCAAAAGCAGTGCTAAGAGGAAAGCTCATAGCATTAAATACCTACATCAAAAAGTATGAAAGAGGACAAATAGATAATCTAAGGTCACATCTCAAGGAGTTAGAGAAATAAGAACAAAACAGACCCAAACCAAGCAGAAGAAAAGGAATAACAAAGATCAGGGCAGTATTAAACGAAATTCAAACAAAAAAAAATAGTAATACAAAAGATAAGTGAAACAAAAAGCTGGTTCTTTAAAAATATATACAAAATTGATTGACCATTAGCAAGATTAACCAAGAAAAGAAGAGAGAAGATCCAAATAAGCTCAATTGGAAATCAAATGGGAGATATTACAACTGATACCACAGAAATAAAAAAAAAATCATTCAAGGCTGCTATGAACACCTTTATTTGCACAAACTAGAAAATCTGGAGGAGATGAATAAATTCCTGGAAATATACAACCGTCTCAGATTAAATCAGAAAGTAATAGAAACTCTAAACAGACCAATAACAAGTAGCAAGATTGAAACAGTAATTCAAAAGTTGCCAAGGGAAAAAAGTCCAGGAGCAGACTGGATTCATGGCTGAATTCTATCAGACATTCAAAGAAGAATTGGTACCAATTTTATTGAAACTATTCCAAAAGATACAGAAAGAGGGAATCCTCCTAAATCATTTTATGAAGCCAGTATCACCTTAATACCAAAACCAGAAAAGGACATTTAAAAAAGAACTACAGACAATATCCCTGATGAACATAGTTGCAAAAATCCTCAACAAAATGCTAGCTAATTGAATCCAACACATATCCAAAAGATAACACACCATGATCAAAAGGGTTTCATACCAGGGAGGTAGGGATGATTTAACATACACAAATCAATAAATGCTGTACGTCACATAAACAGAATTAAAAACAAAAATCATATGATCATCTCAATAGGTGCAGGAAAAGCATTTGACAAAATCCAGAATCTGATTATGATTAAAACCCTCAACAAAATTGACATAGAAGGGACATACTCCAAGGTAATAAAAGCCATCTATGACAAATCCACAGCCAACATTATACCAAACAGGGAAAAATTGAAAGCATTCCCCCTGAGAACTGGAACAAGATAAGGATGCCCACTTTCACCATTTCTATTCAACATAGTACTGGAAGTCCTAGCCAGAGCAATCAGACAAGAGAAATAAATAAAGGGAATCCACATCAGTAAAGGGGAAGTCAAACTGTTGCTGTTCACCAATGATATGATCGTATGCCTAGGAAACCCTAAAGACTCATCCAAAAAGCTCCTAGATCTAATAAATGAATTCAGTAAAGTTTCAGGATACAAAAACAATGTATACAAATCAGTAGCACTACTGTACACCACCAGCAACCAAGCTGAGGAACAAATCAAGAACTCAATCCCTTTTACAACAGCTGCAAAAAAACAAAAATAAAAACAAAAAAAAAGTCTTAGGAATATACCTAACCAAAAAGGTGAAAGATTTCTACAAGGAAAACTACAAAACACTGCTAAAATAAATCACAGATGACACAAACAAATGGGAACACAACCAATGCTCATGGATGGATAAAATCAATATTGTGAAAATGACCTTACTGCCAAAAGCAATATACAGATTCAATACAATTCCCATTGAAGTACCATCATCATTCTTCACAGAAATAGAAATAACAACTCTAAAATTCACAGGGAACCAAAAAGGAATCCACACAGCCAAAGCAAGACTAAGCAAGAAGAACAAATCTGGAGGCATCACATTAGCTGATTTCAAACTATACTACAAGGCTATAGTTACCAAAACAGCATGATACTGGTATAAAAATAAGCACATAGACCAATGGAAAAGAATAGAGAACTCAGAAATAAAGCCAAATACTTACAGCCAATTGATCTTTGAAAAAGCAAACAAAAACATAAAGTGGGGAAAGGACACCCTATTCAACAAATGGTGCTGGGATAATTAGCAAGCCACATGTAGGAGAAAGAAACTGAATCTTCATCTCTCACCTTATACAAAAATCAATTCAAGATGGATAAAAGGCTTAAATCTAAGACGTGAAATTATAAAAATTCTAGAAGATAACATTGGAAAAACTCTTCTAGACATTGGCTTAGGCAAAAAGTTCCTGACCAAGGACCCAAAGCAAATCCAACAAAAACAAAAATAAATAGATGGGATCTAATTAAACTAAAACGCTGTTGCACAGCAAGAGAAATAATCATCCAAGTAAACAGACAACCCATAGGATGAGAGAAAAATCTTTGCAATCTATGCATCCAACAAAAGACTAATATCCAGCATCTATAAGAAACACAAATAAATCAGCAAGAAAACAAACAAATAATCCCATCCAAAAGTGGGCAAAGGACAAGAATACACAATTCTCAAAAGAAGATACATAAATGGCCAATGAACAGGAAAAAAAAATGCTCAACATCATTAATTATCAGGGAAATGCAAATTAAAACCACAATGAGATACCACCTTACTCTTGCAAGAATGGCCATAACCAAAAAATGATAGATGTTGGCATGGATGTAATGAAAAGGGAACACTTTTACACTGCTGGTGGGAATGTAAACTAGTACAACCACTAAGGAAAACATTATGGAGATTCCTGAAAGAACTAAAAGTAGAACTACCATTTGGTCCAGCAATCCCACTACTGGGTATCTACCCAGAGGAAAATAAGCCATTATATGAAAAAGACACTTGCATATGCATGTTTACAGCAGCACAGTTTGCAATTGCAAAAATATGGCACCAGCCTAAATGCCCATCAACCAACAAGTGGATAAAGAAAATGTGGTGTATACACACCATGGAATACTACTCAGTTGTAAAAAGGAATGAAATATGGCATTGGCAGCAAGCTGGATGGAGTTGGAGACCATTATTCTAAGTGAAGTAACTCAGGAATGGAAAGTCAAGCATCATATGTTCTTACTTACAAGCAGGAGCTAAGCTATGAGGATGCAAAGGCATAACAATGACATAATGGACTTTGGGGACTTAGGGGGAAGGGTGAGAGGAAGGTAAGGGATAAGATACTGCACACTAGGTACAGTGTACACTGCTTGGGTGATGGTGCACCAAAATCTCAGAAATCAGCGTTAAAGAATTTTTCTGTGCAACCCAACACCACCTGTTTCCCCAAAACTACTGAAATACAAATAAAGAACTTATTCATGTAACCAAAAACCATCTGTTCCCCCAAAACTATTGAAATAAAATAAAATAAAAAGATTTGCAAGTGTATCCATGTGGAGCTTATGGGTGCATCCAGGCTCAAACTCTGAAATGGTTCTTCATCTCAGTTCAGCTTCCTCATTTGGAATTGTATGGCCTGGGGTTCTTACCACAGAGTACCACTTTGGGGGTTGCTTTCCAAGATTAGTCCCATGCCCATAAGGAGATGTCAGAGACCTCAAATTTGAAATAATAGTTAGCCTGTCACAGTGGATCAGACAAGGCCCAGCCTTGTACCCCCCTGACATGGAGGTCTCCTCCTGAGAAACCAGTGTCTGAGGAGACTGGTTGGCCAAACTCCCATGTTTGAAGATCTATCCACATGCAGTGTTGCCTAGATCACAATGCATCTTCTCAAAGGGTCCACTCTGAAAGATGTTGCCATAATGAAATCAGTGTCAGTGTCAGTCTATAGATGGCAGTGTCACGAGATTCTAAGTGTCCGTTCTGCATCCTTTCTAGGCTAATGATACCCCAAGTTATCCTTATTTATGCTGCATGCATCCCCAGGACCTTTGCTTGCAGAGATGCTGACTAACTTCTGGTCCTACAGATATGTTGGCACAGCAACAGATCTCCGTGGGATCTCAGGCCTGCGGACATTCAGAGTTCTTAGAGCATTAAAAACAGTTTCTGTGATCCCAGGTGAGCTGCTTGAACCAGAACATTTATTCATAGAGCATATGTTGGTTTTCACAGCCTACCTCCCTTCTTTAATTTTCACAAGAACCCTGTAAGGTTCCAGGGCAAAGACTATTGTCCCCACTTACGAGACAAAGGAACTGAGGCCTGGAGTACAGGAAACATAAACCCAAGGCCTCATCACTAGTAAGAGACAGAGTGACCTGGAAGCCTATTGTCCCAACTCCTAGGCCAGTGCTCTTCCCACATAGCACATGGCCTCACAATCAATACATAACAGGAGGGGCATGTCTTCATTTTCTGTTCTGGTTGTGGGATTCAGGCAAGACCCCCCAGTTAAATTTTTATTTGTACCTTAAACTAAGGATTAAACTTGGAAATGGGGAGGAAGGGAGAAAGCAGTCCCAGTATCTTCACTATTTCCATAGGTCTAAAATCCTGTCTTTAGACACCCAGAGGAAAAAAGAATTAGGCAATTCTTGATTACTGAGAATTCAGAAACAAAAGTAGTCCCTCAAAGCTCATTGTATGGGGCCTCTAAGATCTCTACTGTCACCAGTAGCCCAGCGACTACTCTTCAGCCCCCGTGAGGTTGATGGTGAGGATGGGGAGGCCAGAGACAAGGCAAACTTTCTGAAATGGGACTCAACACTTCCCCTTTGTGGCCTGATGGGTTCTCTCCTCTCATCCCAAGAATTCTTTCTCTCATCTGTAAACAGCACCCATTCTAGGGTGGAAGTCTTTTCTACCATTTCTTGTCTGGCTCTGCAGGGAAAGATAGGAAACTCTCTGCCAATTCCCACTGGACACACTTCTTGAAGAGAGCCCTGGTCCTGCCCCTTCATATCTCTCTCACTTACTCTCAACTGGGAAGACCCTGACTCTTATTTGCAAGACCTGGTCTGTCCATACTGTCTCTTCTGCCTCATCTCTCACCTCTCTTCACATCTCACCATGCTCTGGAATCCACCTATGGTTCCGCAAGTACTCCACACCATTGCTCACCTCCCAGCTTTCGACTGTGCTGCCCCTTCTTCTGGGATATCCTTCCTCCTCTCTTTACTCAACTCACACTCATTCCTCAGGGCTCTGCCAAGGTTTTACCTCCTCCCTGGTTTTCCCACCTTCCTCACACTCCACCCACCCCATTCCCACCCCTGGAACTTCAGTTAAGGGCTGCTCCCCTGTGTGCCCATCTGCTCAGTAATGCTTCGGACTTTCCCCTCAATTGTCAGACAACAGCACTCGACATGCTGCTGCCTTAGCCATCACTCAGCTCCCAGTCCAGGGACTGATAACATGTAGTGCTCAGTGGATTATTTGCTGACCAAAATGACTAAACAAAAATAAATCCTAGATTGCTTCCCTGGTTAGAGCTCTTTCTGCTACCTGTGAATCTGCTCTCCCGAAGAAGTTGATTTTACTTACCAGAGCAACAAATCATCCCTCCTTAAACAAGCAGGTATATCCTTCTTTGCTGCCAGCTGTGCTTGGCACAAGTTCTATTTATGCCCCAGTGACTGTCTCAGTGTTTCTTACAGTCTGTCTCTATTGCTAAACTCACCTCTCTGTTTCTCTGTGTCTCTGTCTTTTTCTTTCTCTTGGTCTATTTTTGTTTCACTCTATCTCTCTTGCATCTCTCTCTCTGTCTCTCTCTCCCCCTCTCACACACACACACACACACACACACACACACACACACACACACACAGAGTGAGGTTCATGTGTCCCAAGTCTCAAGCTGCCTCCCAGAACTGAGAGATGCATGCAGAAAGACAGATGCCAAATTACTGGGGTGAAGTTAGTAGCTTCATGCCTAGCACAGCGCCTGGAAAAAAGTAGGTACTCAGCATAAATTATTTAAATTGAATTGCTAGTGTCAGGAATTTTATTAGCCTCAAGATGATAAAACATGCATTGCCTGGGTCTCAGCTGCATCGTCTTTATAATGAGAATAGCCCCTGACTGCCTGCCTGCCTCTCAGAGTAAATGCAAACTTCAGATGAGAAAGGTCTTGGAACTGCCCTAGAGTGTGTATATACTTCACTCCTGTATGTAGAGATGAGGGAGGATGACTAAGATGAAGATGTGTGCTCTGTGTGTGCTACCTCATCCATGTGGTCATACCACTGTCATCTTCCCACAGGCCTGAAGGTCATTGTGGGGGCTCTGATTCACTCAGTGAAGAAACTGGCTGATGTGACCATCCTCACCATCTTCTGCCTGAGTGTTTTTGCCTTGGTGGGGCTGCAACTCTTCAAGGGCAACCTCAAAAATAAATGTGTCAAGAATGACATGGCTGTCAATGAGACAACCAACTACTCATCTCACAGAAAACGTGAGTGGAGTCTCTTCCATAGGGACCAAGGTCTGGTTGGATCCTTGGTATCATATAGGGACAGGGGATATGGAGCCCCTGTGTGTGTGTATAGACATATATTTTGATTCCCCTTTCCTGCCAAAATGGTTCTCTCGAGTTGTGTTTTACTTTTGGGTATTCTATTTCCTGTTGCTCAGCATCCCTCTTGCAAGGAAATGAGCCATAAATCTAGAGACAAGTCATTCTACCTCTGCTGGGGGAGACTGAGAGCCGAAGTCACTGCTTAGCTCTTCTCTTTTCAGATGTGACTTTACACCTTCCATGTGGCCCAGCATGCCCACTGAGTACATGTAGCCAAAGGAGCTCACTTTGGAAGACTTGGGAGTGTTGCGTTCACCACACAAGGCTTAGGTTGGAGGGTTCAGAACCATCTGTGAGGCTTTCTTTTCTTCCTTTCTTCAGCAGATATCTACATAAATAAGCGAGGCACTTCTGATCCCTTACTGTGTGGCAACGGATCTGACTCAGGGTGAGTTCCCAACTTATGACAAAGCACCAATACCCAGCGATTCCTTCTCCATCTTATCCTTGGCATATTATGGGCACAGATGGGGTTGCAGGTCCTGGGAAAGATGTATAAATAAATAAATCATGGCCTTTGCCAACCCAGAGCTCATGGGGAGGGAATATATGAGTTAGCTTTTGCTGTATAACAAATGACCCCAAAATTTTGTGAATTAAAACAACAATTTATTTAATTCATGATTCTGTGCATCAGCATTTTGGACTGGGATCAGATGGGCATTGGGTGACATTGACTAGGCTCATTCATGCATATGCAGACAGCATATTAACTTGGAGATGGCTGGTCTAGGATGTTCTGTCTCTGCTCATGTGGCCTCTCACCCCCAAGCAGGTTAGCCTGGGCCTGTTCTCATGGCAGGTTTCCCAGAAAAACAGTGGAAGTTTGCAAGGCTTCTTCAGGCCTAGGCTTAGAACCAACACAATGTACCTTTTGTACATTCTGATACATTCCTGACCAAAGCAAGTCCCAGTTCAGTCCAGATCCAAGGGATAGAGAAATAGACTTCATCACTCAATGGAAAGAGCTGAAAAGTCACGTTGGAAAGGGTGTGGATACATAGGGAGAAGAATTATAGCCATTTTAATAAACAATCTACCCCAGGAAGGAACCAATACTTATTTGTGCCAAATGCTCTACACTTAATCATCACAGCTAGCTCCATTCTATAGCCACATTACCCTTACAAATAGAGGAAGAAACACATGTATCAGACTTTGCAATTTCAAATTCTTACAGAGGCCAGATTCAGAACAACAAATGAGTGGAGTGGGCCAGGAGGGAACCTAGGAGCTGAGAATTCATGCGTCCTCTAAAGGGGACAGCCCCACTGCTCGGTCCAGCTTTTGGTTGACATGTTGAAATGTGGGTTCACTGTTTCCAGCTCTTCCAACTTTTAAAATGGAGATAGGAAATTTAGATTTTTATACAAAATCTCCCAACTGTGAACATTGGCTACCTATTCCAAAAAATGTCTACATATTGTTGGGCCAAACAAAATATTTCTGCG
Organism: Hylobates moloch; assembly: GCF_009828535.3. Lineage (NCBI taxonomy): Eukaryota > Metazoa > Chordata > Mammalia > Primates > Hylobatidae > Hylobates > Hylobates moloch. The sequence goes on from NW_026652283.1 coordinate 90,551,725, forward strand.
GGCCAAATCCAGCCTATATGCTGCTAGTTTGCAATTTGTCATGCATAGACATAAAGATGCTACTCTGTGGAAAACAAGTTCTTTACTAGAGGCTTCATGGGCTGGGGAAACACAGTGAGGTGGCGGTGTGAGGCAAGAGAGAAAGTAGGGAAGGCTTCCTGGAGGTGGTGTTTGAGGTGAGTTTTCAAGGGCAGCTAGGATGTCTCCAGGCTGGGTGGATACGAGATAGTTTGAGTGAAGGCCATTCCAGGTGGCAGAACGTAATGTGAGACAAAGCTAAGGGATGAGGACCCCTCAGCTCTGCCTGCTGCTTTGGCCACTGGAGGAAGGCATGAGCAGAAAGAGTTAGGCAAAAGATCAAAAAGGCCCATCTCACCCACCTCTATGGCTGAGAGCTTGGAAGAGCAGAGCTCACAACACCCCCAGTCCCTGAGAGGCTGATAGCTCCATATTGCCCAGGTCAACCTGTGTGGAGCCTGCATGAGGTTCCACCTTCATCAGCTCACTAGGAAAACTATCTCAGTTGGAGTTGAGGACTGGAAACAAGCAGGAGCATTTGGTCAACATCAGGTTCCTTGGACTCTTCTTTCACAAATGCACTTGGCATTTGGTTCTTTGGCTCATGAGAGGGTTATTCTGACGTCAGTTTTCATTTGCCTTTGACTTAAATGTAAACCAAGAGCCCCTCAGCATCCTTCTGTCTAGATAATGGCATTTCTCAAGGCAATGGCTCCAGAGCAGCTTAAGTCCTTTTTGTGGTAAAGTTGTTGGGTCCATCTACACACCTCTACAGCTCAGCTCCCCGAGAGGCCAGGCCTGCTATTGGGCAAGTGCCAGCCAGGCAGTGGGGGAGTGGACCAGGCAGGGATGGCAGAGAGAGGCCAGCTCAGGGTAACGGACAGAGTGAGCCCTGCAGAGGCATGCTGTGAAAGCTAAACCTGGGTCCTCTGTGGGGCTGCAGAGAAGCCAGAGTCCTGAGGAAAGGCACACATTGGCCAATGGCACTGTGGGAGGAAGGTCAGGGGTCTCAAGGCAGAAAATGGATACCAGAAAATAGTTGATAATTTTCAGTGTTCTTCCACATATATTATTCCAGTTTATCCTTTCAGCAGCTTCCAAGGTTAAAAACAGTAGGAATTTTCCTTCGCAGTTTATATACAATATTTACTATGCAGAAGTGCAAGACACTATTCAGTGATCTCATTTAATCCTCAGAGCAGTGAACTGTTTATATTCAGTGGCTACAGTGGGTTTCTACAGAAGACATAGAAATAAGGCTGCCCTCAGAGTTAATTAAGAAACCTACGAGAAATGGGTTGCCTAGCCCCTTGGAAGAGCAAACCAAGAGCCTACCTTTAAATGTGGGTCTACAAAGCCAGGGAACTTGCAATCTTCAATCGAAGTGGAGATAGACTTGGAACTGATTAGAATTAAGTTGTCAGAGCTCTAATCCCCGGCATGGGTTGTTCACATGGATGTCTGGGACAAGGAGAGCCCCAGAGGTTGGAGTTCATGGAGAAATCCTGGGAGTAAAAGAATTCCATGTATTCATAAGGAATGCAGGTAAATAAAAAAGAAAAAAATTTTTAAAAATAATTCTGGACTTCAAATGAGGCATTGCTGTTTCATTGATCAGGCCATCTCCACTAGGGTGGATGAGAGCACTTTATGCTCCCTGAGCTGACAGATGCTCCTTGACATCAACTCATCCTCCTATTATGAGAGAGAGGAAGGAGTTCAACACTCCCACCTCAATACTCATCAGGCAGTCATTTTTAATCTGGCCTTCCTTCATAGGCCACCTTCAGGAGGAGGCTAGGCTGACTCAAGTATTGGGCTACTTGACAGTTATATTTCTCCTTTTAATAAATATATTGACACCTGCGTAGTTTTAGGCAACTGACTTCTTTCTGACCCCCAGCTTCCTTATCTGTAAAGAAAGAACATTCAGTGATTAAATTATAGTGTTTGTAAAGCACTTAAGGGGAGAGAGAAGAACACAGAAAGTGCTCAGTAAGTGGAAAGTGTTATTTCCACTGTTATATATAATTAATCAGTGAACTTGGCTAATGTGAGACCTCCCTTGATAGACAACTCTGCAGATGATGCCAACAGGCTCAGGTTTTAAGTCTGCATTATTGCTACTGACTCTCCTTTCCCTGGTATGAACTGGCAAAGAGCTTATAGTAACGTGTCTGGGCGGTCAGCTGCCTTCCCCTGGCCACTCCCCTGTGCATGAAATTCTGACGTGAAAGTATTAGCATCCCCGTTTTATGGATAGCAGAAACCAAGACCTAAACAGACCAAGTGTCCAAGATCATCCTGCTAATAAGAGGAAGACTAGGTCTTGAACTCTGATCTCTGACATAAAACTCTGTGGTTGTCTCGCAGCCCTGGGCTGCCTTGTCTGCAATAAGCAGGGGATGACCTTCTCTGTTCTTGCTGCAGCCACTGCCCTGATGGTTATATCTGCCTTAAAACTTCTGACAACCCGGATTTTAACTACACCAGCTTTGATTCCTTTGCTTGGGCTTTCCTCTCACTGTTCCGCCTCATGACACAGGATTCCTGGGAACGCCTCTACCAGCAGGTACTGAGCTGCATTCCCCCACACAGACTTGGTTGGAGGCTGGTGGGTCAGCTGCATGGCTGTGCTTTTCCTGGAGGAGCCTGATTTAAATTCAATGGTCCATGTGCTATGGGTACAGGTTTCTCTTCTTTCCCTTGAATCTGCAGACCCTGAGGGCTTCTGGGAAAATCTATATGATCTTTTTTGTGCTCGTAATCTTCCTGGGATCTTTCTACCTGGTCAACTTGATCTTGGCTGTAGTCACCATGGCGTATGAGGAGCAGAACCAGGCAACCATTGATGAAATTGAAGCAAAGGAGAAGAAGTTCCAGGAGGCCCTCGAGATGCTCCGGAAGGAGCAGGAGGTTTGTGAGGAGTGGAAGTTTTGTGAAGAAGGTTGCAGACTGTCCATTCTTGGATACAGTTCTGGACTAGCCACTTCAATTAGGGCTGCCATTTAGGGAGCTATAGGAGGAATCATCTTGCCTCAGGGACCATATTAGATCAGGTTTTCTCAAAGAAGAAGCTAAGTGAGGATTCTTGTGCAAGTGACCTATTGAGGGAGTGCTCTCAGGAGAAAGCGAGTGAAGCAAAACAGAATGGGGCAGAGGGTGGAACTAAACAAGGAGTGTTCTCAGCTAGAGACCAGCTTCAGCTTGATCCCATGGGGAACTCTGGGGCATGACCTGTACCACAGTTAGTCCTACCTTGAGGCAAGGGGGCCAGCTTTTTTTTACCCTCCCCATACCTATCCCAGAAGCAGACAGCCAAAAGAGATTTTTTTTGCAGAATGCTGCAAGTATGAGCCATCAGCTGCTGCCACTCAAGCAGCTTGGGATAGGTGTGCTGACCTGGTGAAAGTGATCTGGGTGGGGCACCAACAGAGTGCCCTATGAATGAGTAGGGGGTGACCAGAAGTGTCTGTTCCTGCCATGGCCTAATCCCACCACCACCCAGGTCCTAACCCTTGAGCTTCTCTGTTTCAGATCTCTCACCCCTGGCACCCCATGTCTGGGGGACACATTCATGCTAAGTCCAAGCAAATACTATTGGCTACACCTGCTGTTCTCTCTTCGCAGGTGCTAGCAGCGCTAGGGATTGACACAACCTCTCTCCACTCCCACAATGGATCACCTTTAACCTCCAAAAATGCCAGTGAGAGAAGGCATAAAATAAAGCCAAGAGTGTCAGAGGGCTCCACAGAAGATAACAAATCACCCCGCTCTGATCCTTACAACCAGCGCAGGATGGTAAGAGGCTCAGGTTTGTGCTCTAAAGATTACCCACCATTGCAGATGCCGTAGACAATGGGTTGGAGTGGGAAGAGGTGTGTGGCAGAGAAAGAGTGGGAGGCATAGAGCTTAAAAGGATCCAGACACCCCTCCAAAATTATATCTTAAACTAGGAAAGTGTAATTACAGATGGGGAAAAGGGGTGAATTATAAGGACACTTTAGGGGAGGAGATCAACAAGATTGGGATTGTGGACTGTGGAAAAAAGAAAGGGGAGTCCAATTTGACTCCCAGGTTTCAGGATTGGGCAATCAAATGGGTGGTGATTCCAAGATGAGGACACTGGAGGAAGAACCCAGGTTTGTAGGAAGGGTGGGAAGCCCATACTGAACATGCCGATCTTAAGGTGTCTGTGGACATCAAAGGTCAGCTTCCTTCTGAGGCTCTGGTCTGCAGTTCTAGAGCTCAAGGTTCCCTGTCTGTGGTGCTGAGATCCTTCATGCACCTTTTTTTTTCTGATGCGTCGAGGTGGTTTTTATTTTTTACTTAGTTTTTTTTAATTGACACATCACAATTTTACATAATTATTGGGTATAATTTCTGACCTCCTTCCTAGGGCCCTGCAATTCAAGCTGTCACCTGTTGTTATCAGAAAAGGTCCCAGCACCCATCTCTGTGACACAGTCCAGCCTGGGAATGGCTTCAGCACCTCACCTCAGACCCTGTAGCAATTCTCTTCCCCCCATAATAACTTTCTGCCTCCCACTCTAAAATTTGCACTGCAACTTTCCTTACCACGCTTCCTCCCACCACCTTCCTGCCCCTTGAAAATCCTTTTACCCCAAATATGCCCTTTCTATAGGTCTGACAGATGATATCGGCTGTGTGGGAGGGTGGCTCCACACTAACAGTGTGGAAAAGGGGATCAACATGGCTATTTTTTATGCTTTATACCTCTCACTTCCCTCTCAATCTCTTTTCCTGTGCTAAGCTGAAGGATGTTTTACTTTTTTGCAATACCATCTCTCCAACCCTCAGATTTATGTGTGCATATACAAACACAGACACACTCACATGCACACCGACCTCATGACACACCCACACTTCAGCATTTATCTGCATCTGTGCCCTCCTCTTTCTTGCTTTGCCTCTTTTGAGCAGCACCTGGCATACATGGTGCACAGTTGAGACAATCACAGAACAGGATGAATCACAGCTTCCATGGAAATGTCAATGACACTGAGTTGGGCTTTAATTTCCCCCATTCTGTCAGCCCCACACAGATTAGCACTTGGATGTCCAATAATTGGTATGTGTGCTTGTCTCTCCAGTGATGCTTACTTTCAAAGGGAAAAAAGAAGAGCTGTAACTTGTTCATTCAGCAATACTAGGTGCTTGGTATAAAGAGATGACTAGAACATGTTCTTTTCCCCAAGGATTTCCATTTGGGTGGAGGAGGCAGATATAAACACAGCTATGTGTTAAATAGTGTATTAGAGACACATACATGGTGTTTTAAGAATCAAGGAAGAAACATCCACTCTTATGGCGCTGGATAGGTATCAGAAAAGGCTTCCTGGAGGAGGGCATAATTGGGGTCAACAATAAATAGCATGTAGGGATTCTTCTAGTAATTGAAGACTTGAGAGAGTTTGGGGAGGAGTATTTTCCTGGCAGAAAGAAAAACATGTATGTGCAAAGACAGGGAGGCATCATTTGAGTACTTCTTTAATGCTAACTGATTGATTGGAGCCCACTCAGGAAGGCATCCTCTCCCTCTTTTCCCAGGTACATTCATCTGGTAAATAGACCTAATGCAGTTTTTATATAAAGCCATTTTATAACCAATAGAAATTAAATAAAGGAATATATAGGAGAGACCCAGGAGGATTTTCGTGGAAAATCACAGACCAGTTGGTCTCATTAGAGGATGAATTTTAAAGCAATTCTAATGCTTATACTCAGAAGACATTGCCCACCATTTGTCAAAAAGCTTAATTCTAAAATAACTCGTGGCCAAGGAGACACTGCTGTCAAATATGCAACCAAAATTTTCTTCTCAGTTTCTTCATTGGTTTGCTTGGTGCTCAAGTGCAAATAATGTAGTATTCCCTTCCTTAATATGGATGTGTCAATTTTTCTCATTTGCTTCAAAAATTGGAAGGATTTTTGCATTTTATGAGTTCTATAGCCCTTGGGCATGTATTACAGGCAGAGAGTACTCTATTTATAATACTGGGCTTTTAATAATGGTTGCTAAACAGGATCAGGCTTCAAATTATCAAGAGAGGAAACCAGTTCTGTGAGATAAGGGGATTAGTAAGGAGAACCCCAATTGGCAAGATTCTCCACTTTAGTAGCTTAGTAATTAAAAGGAATTAAGGAAGGTGAGTGAAATAAATCAGTATGATCAGAGTTTGGTATGAAGTCAATGTTTAGATTTTGTACATACTGTAGACCACCTGAGGACAGAAATGATGGTTTGTTATGGTCAAGTTTCACTATGGTCCTGGGAACTATCTAACCCAGCACACTAATTCTCTGAGGGCTCTGGGTTTATGAATTAGCTCTTTTCTCTGGCAACGTTAAGCCACACAGTTCCCTCAATGGAAGATTTTGATGGGAAATGTTTATTGATTTGGAGGAATGATATTATTCTTCCAGGAAATTAGGCTGCAACCCTTCCTTCAATCTCTCCATTGTTGACTGTTCAAGCCTCGAGGGATCCTATAAACTCATTGCACTGTACAGCTCTTGTCTCCTCCTTTGCAACACAAACTCTCACACTCATACAGATGGGATCTAATGAATTGTACAACCTAATTTTCAGACAACGAAGTGCACTCATTCATTCAACAAACACTTACCAAGTATGTTCCAGTACTGGTGTGCATAGTAGCCTCCTTATGTCACAACTTTGCATGTGGAAAAGGGAATTTAAGACAGCTTTGTCTAGCCCTGTGGCCAAAGGTTGGCAAACAGCTGAACTATCCAGGTGATAAGGTTTCCTCTGACATGTTCCTGGCCATGATAACCTATTTGTTGAGCATCGGTACCCTGTAATCTCTCCTCTCTCCTGGTCTTTCCCCAGGTCTGTCAAGAATCTCCTTTTTTCTTTTTCCCTCACCATGCATACCTAGAATACCCCTTAGATTTGTGCCTTTACTTAGCGACTGAAAGGTCACAAAGATAGGGGCAGGGAAATGGGAGTAGGTAGAGGGAAGTGTTGGGCTCTGCATTTGCCAGAGGATCAGTTTCCAGCCTTCTTGCTCCTTTGGGGCAATGCCCAGTCTTTTCTAGGCCTTGCCTCTGGAAAACGCCGGGCTAGTCATGGCAGCGTGTTCCATTTCCGGTCCCCTGGCCGAGATATCTCACTCCCTGAGGGAGTCACAGATGATGGAGTCTTTCCTGGAGACCACGAAAGCCATCGGGGCTCCCTGCTGCTGGGTGGGGGTGCTGGCCAGCATGGCCCCCTCCCTAGAAGCCCTCTTCCTCAACCCAGCAACCCTGACTTCAGGCATGGAGAAGATGAACACCAACCGCCGCCCACTAGTGAGCTTGCCCCTGGAGCTGTCGATGTCTCGGTGAGTTTGTGAATGCTTCAGACTCCCCCAGGCTTTCTTCCAGCTAGAAGTCTTGGGCCAAGAAGCCTGAGTATCACCAATGGAAGGGATCTTTAGCCATCATCCTGTCCAATGCCTCCCTATTCTACTTCTTTTTTACAGACATAGAAGATGAGACCCAGAGAGAGAGAGAGATTGAGTTGGCCTGAGGTCAAACAGGTTTCCTGGTTTATTCTGCAGTAGTGATGCAAATTATATTCCATTTGACCCCGTATTTCTTATCAGTGTTTCTCTGTCCCCACTGAACATCACTGCCTCAGTAATAGGCCTGCTTTCTTGCTGGACAGGTATGAGAAAAACTGAAGGACCCTTCTCTTCCTGCTTATGGCTCTATGCAAACTCCTCTAGGCTGGGCAAATGGAACCCAGAGAAATTCAGGAAGTTTCTTAGGACAGATCTGAATAGAAGCACAGTATTCCTTGCTTTACTCACAGAAGAAATGATTTGCCAAAATGAACAAGTTAGGCAACAGTGACTAACTGGCCAGCACTCTTTAATAGAATAATCGCAGAGTGTAATGGCAAGTCAGGGATTCCTCATTGGATTGGGAGCTGTGAGTTAATTTGAGCTCTCCTCTCCAGTTTCAGTAACGATGTTTCTAGTGTTTTTCATTTGCCCTCTCTGGCTAGCTAGGGATACAGAGCAATTTGCAGACAGAATTGTAAAGAGACCAATATATGGTTCTGCTGATACAGATAAGTCTTACAGAGTTGCCTTAGCTCAGTCTCTGACTCAATGTCATGTGATCCAGGGTCCCAGCAAGAAACAGATGGACCACTCCGATGGGCTAATAGAGAGAGTTTAGTAAAGTATTTACAGAGGTGTGGGCTGGACTTAGGGAATGAATAAGGGACGGTGAGGCATCTAGAAACTAGTAACAGGGGGAAGCTGTTACATGCCTAGGCTGAAGGGATGAAGGAAAGGACCAGAATTAGACTACAGCAGCAGCTGCCCTCATGTGTCAGAGAGGCTGCCTGGCAGAACTTGTGATCTTAGTAGAGGATCACAGCTCTGCTACTCAGCCATAGCACAGGAGAGAAGAAGCCAGGGGAAAACACCTGACTTGTCTCTCCTTCTATCCTTGAATGTCCTGCCTATGTCTCCCATTAACCAAACCTGGCCAGAACCAGAGGGTAAGGGTAACGCATTTTGTACAGGTCTCCCTCCCCAGGCACAGAGAGAGTGGAGAAGGTAGAGTGTAGGTCTCCAGGACAAACGGAATCACCAAAACAGAGCCTTAAAGTCAAAGGCAGCCTGCAGGGCTCGCTGGGAGTGCATTAGCACTCTAGAAAATGCCTCATTGAAGGCATTTATGCCTCTCTTGTGATGGGCCCCCACCCTCCTTTCTCTGTTCCTGAGATTATCATGTGTGTAGATATCCTGACCTTGATTCATTCTAGTTAAATTACCAGGTTAGTGAAAGATTGAATCTTCAGGCCCTTCTGTTTAGTATGGACCTGTATTTTAGTCCCAACTGTGCCAGTTACCACCTGAGTCACTTTTAGCAAGTCCTTTAAATTATCCAAGCCTCCTTGTCTCCCCTTGTAAAAAGGTTTTTAAATAGCTGGAGGGTTAAATGAAATAATAAAGTGCCTACATTTTTATACATGTCTGACAGATAACAATAAATAGTGACTACTAGTATCATTTACTTAGTCCTCATGGTTGGAAACTTTATAAACTTTCTTTATGTTTATTAACTGTTTATACTTACAGTATTCAGCAATAACATGCTGTACAGATTTGTAGCCTAGGAGCAATAGGCCACACTATTTAGCCTAGATGTATAGAAGGCTATAGCATTTGTTTGTGTAAATACAATGTAGGATATTCACAGAATGATGAAATCACCTAATGATGTATTTGTCAGAACATATCTCTATCATTAAGTGACATATGACTATATATGAGATTGGCCAATAAGAGGATGAATGATCCAACTTTGCCATGAAGATGTCAGGTTAAGGGAGTGTCCTGACTCTGTTTGTGTCTCAGCAGGCATTCGATGCAGGACAAAAGAAGACTTTCTTGTCAGCAGAATACTTAGATGAACCTTTCCGAGCCCAAAGGGCAATGAGTGTTGTCAGTATCATAACCTCCGTCCTTGAGGGTAAGTGCTGCTCATTGCATTATTCATCCACTCTGTCATGATGAATTCCCATGTGAGCAGCAGAAGCAATGTCTCTAACTCATGTCAAAGCGTCCATCTCTGTGTACTGGAATTCTTAATACTCCTCCTTCCTATGTCTTAGGCCCCACCATCTTTTATCAATGTGGTTTTTTTATATGCATAATTTTTCAAAAACAAAATAATTTGATGAATAAAATATCCTAGCTCATCTCTTGTTCAAATTAGTATCTGCTTTGTATGCATCACAAAACTAGATTTTTAAAAGTGATCTGGCAGGCATCAGAGAATTTCAGGCCAGCTCTCCGGTGTGCAAGAAATTTAACCATCTTTAATTTTCCAACATGGCAAAATTATCCTTTTCATGGTTTCAAAATTATATTTTTCATGGTTGTAACTTACACAGTTGTAATTTAATTTCTTGTTCAAGCCCCCATTATGCTGAATATTGGAAGACAATTTAAGTCCATTAATCAGTCAATTTAACTAAGTCCTTGTTAATTTAGAATTCTACCAATCAAGTGGGAATCCACTCAGTCTCCCCAGCAATGTGTCTAAGTTCCAAGCCAAGGGGTAGAGGAAGAGAGTGGCAATGATCATGGCCACCTATCCACACACTTTGCCATAGAGCGTGATTGCATCCCCCTAACCCTGAGCAGGAGGTCTGTTCTAATCCAGCCTTTTTTTGCCTTAGGGTATGAAGAATGCAGCCTTAGTCATTTCCAGTTATCTTACTCCACTAGACAATTTAAACTGACCTAGGCTGGAGGAGTTGTAAGGGAGCTTGAGTGCTGGTGTGCTCCTGAGAAGGAGTCCTGTGTGTTTTCCTCCCAGCCCTAGGCTGAATCCTAATTTGAGGGGAAGAAGTGGTGAGCAATAGAAACCAAAAAAATGTTTGAGAGATTTCAAAACAGAGCCAATGTGTGCCTTACTTTCTAGGTAAAGCCAGAGGGGGCAAGCCTTAGAGAGAGATTCACATGCACAGAAACTGTAGAGTAGAACTAGCCATTAATTTACCAGATACGCAGAGATGTATCTGTTTTGCTCACAGCTGGATCTCCATTACCTAGAAGAGCAGGGCATTAACAAAGGTGATATCTGGGGGGTGATGCCAATTTATAGTGGTGTAAACTGATAAAAAGGGAGAAAATAAGGAATAGTCAGGTATCTTGGGGTAGGATAGACTTCCGCTAAATGAAGATATGTGAGAGTAGAGTAAGAAAGGCAGGAGAAACAAAGACGTTTTTAAGAAAATCTGGGGAAAGGCAACCTTAGCTTAGGTCAACCTTAGGTTAGAGAAGGCCTGAAGCAGCCTGAGAGCCCTGTGGCTCCAGAATGGCAGAGAGGAGCTGGGTGATGACTTAGCCCCCAGTGAAGGCTATGGAAAAAGGTGAGTGAGACCCATAGATGGAATCTAGAGAGAGAAGAGCCATCTTCATGGACTCTCCCACCAGGGACCAGATGGGAGCTACAACTCAGGCAAAATACGCTTAGCAATGACAAAGGACCAGCTCAACTCTCCACCAGGTTTGAGCCCTACAAAACTCAGACACAGACTCAGATATTGAAATAGTACCCAACATTGACTTAACAAGAGAGAGTTCCCATGGTGAGGACTTGAAGCGTAAATTGAATTCAACTAAGTTACATTTCTTGCATACCTGAGTTTGTGCTTTGAGAAATGTGTACTCATTTCTCAACAACAATGTGTACAGACTTTCTTATATTATTTTTTCTCATTGATAATTATTTAATCTCACTGTTCATTGTAATAGAGTCTGCACTTCTAACGTTTTCATGGCATAGAATTTGACCAAGCTGCTATTCCCACAATTTTTTTCTTGGCCAGATAGGTTTCTTGGTTTTTGTTTGTTTGTTTTGGTTTTTGTTTTGCTATTAGTCATCCAACAGCAAACATTGAATACAAACAGTTTGTGTGTTCATTTATTCTCGAACACTGTTAAGCTTCCTCCTTCTCTCTTCTTCCATTTATTCTCTTATCAACAAGCATTTGTTGGGCCCCTGTTGCGTGTGCGGCATTGCTCCAGGTGCTGGGATTCAGTGGTGAACTGATATAAGCTTGAGCTCATGGAATCTACATCCTAGCAGGGAAGGGGGCATGAAAGATGGACATGAATAGATATTCAGATATAAGAAGTAAGAGAAAAAATAAAGTAGGAAAGGAGATGGAAAATTATCTCCAAGAAGAACAGAAATTTGAATTAAATAAAGGAATCAGCTATGTAAGAACCTGAGGAGAAAGTTCGCAGACACGAATAGCAAGTACAATGCATTCTGCAAGAATGAGATAGGAATAAGCAAAATGCATGTCCTAAACACATCCCAGTGTAGGTAAGAAAAAAGAAGGTCATGGGATGAATGAGAGGCAACAGAGGGTAGTAGTTAGAACACTGCTCTGGAGCCCGGCTGCCTGGGTTTGCATCCTAGCTCTGCCACTTATGGTACACAGTGTGACCTTGGAGCTTCAGTAACTTTTCTGTGCCTCAGATTTTTAGCCAGTAAAGTAATGAGAATATACTTATCTTGTAGAGTTTTGTGAGGATTAAATGAGTCAGGTCAAGCAAAATGCTTAGAACCATGACTGGCATGTAGTAAATACTCATCACATTTGGCTATTATGATTCAGTAGGTTGTAAAATCTATGAGGGCGGAGATGTGTCTGTTTTGCCCACAGCCTGATCTCCATTACCCAGAAGACAAGTGCATGCACAAAGGTGATATTTGGGTGGTTGGCAGGGGGAGTGATGCTAATTTATAACAGTGTGAACTGATAAAAAGGAAGAAAATAAGTAATAATCAAATATGTTGGGGTAGGGTAGACTTCCCCTCAAGGAAGATGCTGTGACAGTAGAGTAAGAACGGCCAGAGAAACAATGGTGTTTTAAAGAAAATCTGAGGAGAGGAAACCTTAGGTTAAATCAAAGAGGTCAAAGTTTTCTGAGCATAGGGCACATCGTCTTCTCTGTTTGGATGTTATATTCATTACACACATGAGACACCTGAAGGATGCTCCATGCTGCCAGAGTCATAATAGGATTTACAAAGGCCACCTCTTTAAGAGGGAAGATGCTTAAGAAAGTTTGGCCCAAACCAATAGGAGTTTGACAATTCACTGAATTCAAAGCATGTGAACCATCTATGCTTGGCATGCAAGCTGAGATTTCACTGTTGTCCAAACCAGAATTCCAGAAGCTGGGTCACAGCAGTGAGCTTACTGGAGTGGTGAGTGCCTTAAAGAGGAAGTGCAGGATACTAAGTGAAATATGGTAAGGTTTGCCTGGAGCCAGGGAATTATCCCAGGCTGAGAGGACTGCAAAGCCGAAGAGAGAATAACATTTGAAGGAATGAAAAAGCCTAATGTAGCTGTAACCTAGAGAACCAGAAGAACTCAAAATAAGGCTAGAGGGATGAGTTGGGGCCAGATCCCAAGAACCTCCGAGACCGCATTAAGGATATGGGACTTCATGCCAAGAGGAGTGAGGTGCCATTAAAGGATTGGAGGCAGGGAAGTTACGTTTGCATTTTATAAAGGTTACTCTGGATACTTGTAGATAATGAAATTAAGAGGGGAAGTATGTTGGCAAGGAAACCAGTTAGGAGGAAACCAAGTACAAGATAGCAGTGCTTGAACTCTAGGGTAGTGACGGTGGGGCTGATGGGAAATGGAAGAATATGAGAGCTATCTAAAGGGCATAAGATTCAGGACTTGATGATGCATATGGTTCTGGTATAAGAGCCTTAAGATATGCTGATACAATAACTCATAAAGAGAGCATTTTAGGGGAAGAAGGGGGCTTTACTGGGGAAAGATGAAAGAAGATTATGAGTTGAGTCTGGGATATATTGGGTTTCAGGTGCCCTTGGAACATCTAGGTAGGGATGTCCAGTAGGAAGCTGACTTTAGGATATATGGGTCTAGAACTTAGATGACAAAGATGGCCTAGATACATATATATATATATTTGAAAGCAGTTTGAACGTAAGTGTTAATTTTGAAAAGATGCAAGTGGATAAGTTAACACAGAAGGGTTGAAGTAAGAAGAGAAGAAGGCCTCGGACACAGTTCTAACAAACTAAATGTTAAATGGTTAAGCAGAAGAGATGGACCCAGCAGAGGAGACTAAAAAGGAAGGTACAGAAATAGGAAACGATCTAGAAGAGTACAATGCAGAGCCAAGAGTAAAAATTTCTTCAGAAAGAATAGAAAGGCCAACAGAGGCAATGCTGTGGAAAGGTCAGGTAAAATGAAACATGAAAAGGTCCAGGGGCTTTAGTCACATGGATGTCTTTGGTGATCTAAGCAAAAGAGGATTAATGGAGTAAAAGGGTAGGCAGAGGTCATATTGAAGGGGCTTAAAGGGCAAGTGAGAGGTGAAGAAATGGAGATACGGTGTACAGGCAATTTTTTCAAGAAGTTTGCCTGTGAGGGAGAGGAGATAGTAAGATGGCACTAGGGAGTAGGCAGAATTGAAAGACTTTTTGGTTTTTGTGTTTGGGGGAGTTTTTGTTTGTTTGTTTGTTTTGAGCATATTTGCATGCTAATGGGAAGGATCTGGGAGAGTAAGAGAGACTGAAGATTAAGGGAAGAAAGGGAATATTCAACAGATTCCTGCAGTGGCAGGAGAGAATGCACAGTGGAGACACTGGTGTTAACAGGAGCAGGGGGACCTCTTTAAACGTAACAGGATGAAGGGAGGAAAGTTTTTTCTGTATCAATTTTATATAGGAGATCCTTTTGAGGTGGGGCCATGGTCATGTTTTAAGCTGGCCAAGTAGATAATTTTAGCCTCTGTGTCTCTGCAATCAATCAAGTTCAGCGATGTCAAGGCTGTTTACAAAGCTGCCTCTCTTTTCCCATCATGCCTCACAGGCGGCTGCTTCCTGCCAAAATGGCACATCTAAAGTGTCCTCATTCATCACTACTTCCTGTGCTTCTTTTTAGTGCCAAAATAGGTCCAGGGAAGTTCTTGCTTTTGTTCCAAACGGGGATTGTTGATTTTGGTCCCAGGATGTGCCAACTTCTTTAGAGAACTATGCTTTGCCAGTTTTGACATCTGTAGTTTCTAAAATCCACAGTCAGTGATTAAAACAGCATGATAGTGAAAATAAATAGTCTGATCTGTGGAAGAGAAATGGACATGCGTATATGAAAACACATGAACATAAATGGTAATAACATGACAAAAATGACATTTCAAATCTTGGGAAAATGAAAAATTATTCAATAAGTAATGTTGATATAAATAATCAGAGATAAGAAAAAATAAACCACATCAATATCTTACTCTTTACCCAAAATAAATTTCAAATGCTCCAAAGTTTTAAGTGAAAAAAGTGAAACTACAAAAGAAAGAAAAAGACATGGAGAAGGTATTTTCCAAGCCTTGCAGTGAGTAAAGCTTCATATGTAAGGCATACATGCAAGAAAACAAATAAAAATACTACTGATAAATCTTGACTACATACACATTTTTAAATTATCAGGAAAAAGCACTGTTAGCAAAATTTGGGGGCGCACAGTTATTTCTCTAAACTCATTTTTCAAGTGCATATAGTAAAAAAATCTAAACACTGCAAATGTGTATGCAATGACAACTATATCTCCTTCCCACTGTAGACCCTTCCTGCTCCCCAGACTCCTGGTGCACCCCGCTCCTGCTCCCGTTTATCTTATATTCTTCAAGCAATGTTCTATGCATATATAAGCACATGCATGCACATACACACATTACACATATATATTTTTCTACATCACCACAAATAAATCTGCCTCATCCTTTTTCATAATATATTATGCTTTATCAGTTGTTGTTTTACATTATTATTATAAACAATGGACAACATCTTTCTTTGCCCACATAGGCTGATATCTGTTCAAGATGCATGTCTTGCCAAGGAATTTATAGATAAATCTAAAGCTAAGAAATTGCCCTCCATTGAGGTGGACACAGTTACACATCCACATGGAGATTTAATGGAGGCAGGTAGAGAGATGAGCCTAGTGTTTAGGAAGGGATCAGAAATTGGACACATAATTTGGTGGGAATCGGCATAGAGATGGTTTTTTAGGGCTATGAGATTCAAAAACACAGAGAAGCTAAGGTGAGAATGCCTGAGTTCTTCAACATTTACAAGCAGGAAAGGAAAAGGGAGACAAAAACAGAAAGTGAAAAGAAGTGGAGAAATATGGGAGAAAAAGCAAGAGATTATGCAGTCCCCAGAGCCAAATGAACACTGGTTTCAACGAGAACAATATAAATTCTGTCAAATACTATAAAGGTAAGATGAGAACTGGAAATCAATTATTTGAATTTGGAAGCAGTTAAAGTCAGATTCCAGGGGCTGCAGAGAAAAAAAGAGGTAAGGAGGTATAGAAGGTTACAAGGAATTTTACTGTTAAAGAAGCAGTAATGAAAGAGAGCATGGGGTCCAGAGAGACTTTTTCAAAGCTGGGAGGTAATTAAAGCATGTTTACCTGCTCATGGGAATGGTCTGCAAGGGAGAGTGGTCTGGATGACGCAGGCCTTGAATAGGTGGGAGAGGAAAGGGCCCCGCACAAGTGGGAGGGGTAGAGCCACCCATGCACTGTGTGGGGCACGAAGACAGAATACCGGGTGGACTTGCAGATATGCCAGAGATTCAGTGGTAGGAAGAAGGGGAAGTTCTTTTGTGAGCTAGTCTATATTCTGAGTGAAATAAAAGGGAGCTCATCAACAGAGAGTAAATAGAAAGAAGAGCTGGAGGTTAGAGGGGGGAAGAGGAAGTGAGAAACAGTCATCTGGAAGACTGAAGGAGTGGAATATAATATAGAAACACAGCCCCTTGCCGGGGCTCACAGATCTCTAGGAGGGTCGGTAAGCATAGTTGTGTATTTTTTCCAGCCAGGTCCAGCTGGTTGGGTGCAAGTACAGAGTAGTCTACAGATTGGGTCTATTCACAGTTCAGGTTTTGCCAGGCAAGTACAATGAAGGAGGAGAGGGGCAAAGGAATTGAGGGTGTCTGCAAGGGAGTAGTTAGAGAGATGAATGTGAAATCTAAGCTGGGTAAATTGAGAAGTAAAGACATGATATAGGTGATGGGCAGTAAAAATGTATAATGTCAGCGGTTTAAAGGACTGGATGGGGCAGACATTAATTGGAGTTGCAGGACTAAAGGAGTTCAAAATACAGGAAATGAACACCAGAGACAGAGAGAGGGCTGAAGGCAAAATGTTGGAGGTGGTACTTATTAGTAACAACAAGGTCTAGAGGATGACTGCAGAATTGGGGTCCAAGGTGACATATGGCTGACAGCTGTCACTGACCACACCTGTAATGCAGAACTCGAGGAGTCTGAACAGAAGTGCCCACCCTGCTTGACCAGCTTGGCTCAGAAGTATCTGATCTGGGATTGCTGCCCCATGTGGGTGAAGCTCAAGACAATTCTCTTTGGGCTTGTGACGGATCCCTTTGCAGAGCTCACCATCACCTTGTGCATCGTGGTGAACACCATCTTCATGGCCATGGAGCATCATGGCATGAGCCCTACCTTCGAAGCCATGCTCCAGATAGGCAACATTGTGAGTGCTCTGGCTGGTACTGCCCTCACTGGCATGGCCGGGGCGGGGTGGGGATGGTGGCAGGGTGCGGTTCGGGTGGTGTGGGGCATGCCCTTATTGGTTAGTGTGTTGAGCCAGTTAGCTGAGAGCAGAGCAGCAGTGTGGGAGACATGTGGACACTGGGTTCAGGAGGTCAAGTGTGGGAGGACCCAGGCTGAGCTGGTGGGAATGGCTTTGGGATGAACAAGCACAGGAAAGTGAATCAAGAGAGCCTGGAGCCAGAGGCAGCTAGTTGCCCTTTACAAAACATAGGACAACCACTTGAATCTTCTGGATCTCAGTTGCTTTACCTTGAAATGAGGATAAATGTCACTTTTTTATCCGAAGACAATATTTGGACTTGTCCATTTCCTTCCAATGTAATTACTTTTATGACTGCAATGAACAGTAGACACGATTTTCAATGCTGTCACTTAAGGAGAAAAAGAGTTGGGGAGGGAAGGGGAAGACAGTGGAAGGGAAGAAACGTGGAAACAAGGTTGCTGTTGTAACAAAAGCATCAGGAAGTCGGAACTTTTCTTTGGCATCTAGTTTAGACATGATGCTACTTTAAATTTTCCTCCATCACTTGTTAGTATTATTTACTCTTAACAAGATACAATCGTACTGGATTTCACTATATACTGAATAAAGCATCTGACTCAGAGGGAGAATAACTGCTCCAACCTTGCCCCACCCACAGGAATAGTAATAATACTCAGATGCTTCTCATGGATTATCTCATTTTATTTTCACAACAACCCTATATGGTAGGCACTGTTGTTATTCCCTTTCCCAGATGGAAAAATGGAGATGCAAAAGGTTAAATAATCTTCCCAAGATCATAGAGTTGAGTTTAGTGGCCACATCAGAATTTGAACCCAGACAGACCAGCTCCCAAGCCCACTTTTCTTAACCCCTGAATTAAGCCACCTCACAAGACCTGCGTGTGTGTGTGTGTGTGTGTGTGTGTGTGTGTGTGTGTGTTCAAACACATGCACACATGATAGGCAGAAGCTAGAAAGTGTCAGTGTCCTGCCTTCATGTCCGCAGCAGGGTCCACCAAACTGGAGGTGACCTACTGGATTCACCAGAACTGTCTGGCTTTGGGGTCCAGCTTCTTATAGGCTGCAGACTTAGGTGGAGGGGGAAGGCCCAGAGGAAATGTGACTGCTTGTCCCTAGAAACCACTCCCTCCGCCATAATCCAGGGCTGTGAAAGGGGCTGCAGTAGGTTCTGGAACATGGTGGAATCAGCATGCCTCATGTTTTGGCAGCACCTAGGCTGAGGTCACATCCTAAAGTTGATATGAAAAAGAAAAATGGAAAGAGAAGAGAATGCTTGTTCCCAAGAAGTCAGCCACAGAGGGCCTTATGGAATAGACATTTGAGCCCACACCCTCATTCTACAGTTAGAAAAGTGGAAGCAAGAGAGAGAAAATGCCTTTCCCACAGTGTCAGAGCAAAGCACCATTTTTTTAAAGCAAGAAAGTCATGTGTTTGGTGCCTGCAATGAGTCAGGTGCTTTATGAATGTTATCCCAGTGTCACAACAACATTATAAGGTTATTGTCACCCTCACATGACAAAAGAGAGCACTAAGACTCAGAGAGGTTAAGTATCCTGCCCAAGATTGTATAGCTGGTGAGGGTGGAACCAGGGTGGACCCAGGTCTCTGGAAGACACAAGACCTCAACCCTACCCCCCACCACACCACACTGACTTGCCTACAAGGGGCACTCAATAGATATTCTTTGAATCACTCTTGTGGCATGAGAAAGTCACTTAAACTCTCAGCCTGTTTTCTTCTCCATAAGAAGGATGCATTGTCTGTTTCTCAGGCTGGTGATGGGCTCAGATAAAAAGATATGAAGGAAAAGCACCTGACCCTGGTCTTTGCTTTCCTCCTTCTCTGTCTCCCTTCCCTGCTGGTTGTTGTGTTACCCCAGCCTGGTTCTGACCTCTCTCAGTGTCAGAATTCTGTCCTATTTAAGACAATTAGAGACACACAGAGCCTAAAAGAACCTTAGAGACAATGAATCATTGTTCTTACTAGTCACTGTTATTTATGAATGAATTACTGTCTGCCAGGCTCTTTGTTAAGAACTGCACATGCATTGGCTCATTTTATGCCCATTATACAGATGAGGAAATTGAGGTACAGGAAGGATGCATTATTTGTCCAAGCTTACATAAGCTAGGAAATGTCTGAGATGGGATTTTAATCCAGGTCTGTGATGTCCCACAACCCACACTTTTTAACTACTGAACCAGACTGACTCCTCACTGACATAATGATATTATAATAATGATCTTAAAGACTATCCGCTTACTCCAGTCCCACCGCCATTCACATGGAAAAACTGCAGCATGCACAGCCCCTGAGAATGGTGCAGAAATGTCTCCATTCTGTCACGTTGACTGTTCCCCTGGCCAATCCTCAGGAGCCCACAGATAGCACAGCAACTGAACAAAACAAGAGGATTTTCTATTTTGTAAATAAGACATTTTCTTGCTGCCATTTTTATCATTGCCTCCGACCCCACAGATCCCACTGTGATGAAAACTTGTTTCCATTCCTAGGTCTTCACCATATTTTTTACTGCTGAAATGGTCTTCAAAATCATTGCCTTCGACCCATACTATTATTTCCAGAAGAAGTGGAATATCTTTGACTGCATCATCGTCACTGTGAGTCTGCTAGAGCTGGGCGTGGCCAAGAAGGGAAGCCTGTCTGTGCTGCGGAGCTTCCGCTTGGTAATGTTTTTCTCTTGATGGCTTGGGGAAATTCCCACCCAGACTCAGGGAAGACACTGTGCTCTGGGGACTGCACCAGCCAGCTCCCCCTTCCTCTCCTGTCCTTGTGGGAGGGAGCAGGGTCTGATTCCTGGGCGACTGGAGACTCGGGTCTGTGGTCCCAGCTTTTCGCTGACTCAGAGTGGGGACGCGCCTTCTCCTTTCTGGGCCTTGGCTCCCTCATCTGCACCAAGAGGGGACTTCCAAGCACTGTCCTCGTCTCTTATCAAATAACAATAACAGCAATAATCATAGCAGCTAATACTTACTGAGCACTTACAATGTGTCAGGCATAGCACTGGACACTTGAAAAAACGTACCTCATTTTATGCTCACAACAACCCTGAGAGATAGTCGTTTTTAAGATCCTCACGGGTGGGTGAGGAAAAAGAATGGTTCCATGATGACCCCAAGTCTCCCAACTGCCAAGCAAGCGAATAAGCCACAGACCTGGATCTCAAATCCAGGTTGTCTGACTCCAGAGCCCCAGCTCCTTCCAGCCCCAGGGAAGTCATTCTCTGATTCCCTGGTGCCGGAAATCAGAGCCCCAATGTCTCAAGCACCTTCAACCTGCCTCCTATTACTCTCACTCACATGCAATGACGGCTCTTCTCTAAACTCAGCTGCAGGACGCCCTCTACAGGAGAAGTGCCACAGGCCACCCACTTTTATCAGAGCCACGTTTGTCAGCCAAACCTGTCAGATTCCCAGGAGTGTCGGGTCATTAGGTTCTTCCGAGTCTCCAGGCCATCTGGAGGAAGCTTGGCATCTCACTGACTCTTGGGAATAGGAAAGAGGCCTGAAGAAATGTCATGGCTTGTTGGCGCAGGCCGCCTGCTCTCAGGATCTCTCAGTGTTAACTGGGAGCCCTGCATCTAGCCTTGGAGAGAGGTGACAAAACAAAGGGGAGTATCCAGCAATCTCCCCAAGGTCCTGACAAGTCTTGGGCATCCAGAGGTTGAAGGGGGTGCATGGTTCAGGAGGCAGCGAGACACTAGGACAGATCTGCTTGGGACCCTATCATGGGGACCAGTGAGACAGTGCTGAGCCCCTGAACTTGGTGTACCTGGAGCAGGGGTGGCAAACTCAAATGCCCATGTGTGGTGACATAGAGCCAGCCATGGAAAAGATTTGGGCACTGGATATTTGCCTCAGGTAGACAGGCAAAGAGTACTCCATTTCACCTAGGCAGATCCAAAGCAGTGCACAACTCCAGGGAGGGATGTTTACATAGAAATCAATGTGACCATCTCAGGCCGGGTGCAGTGGCTCACACCTGTAATCCTAGTACTTTGGGAGGCCGAGGCAGGCAGATCGCTTGAGCCCAGGAGTTCAAGGACAACATGGTGAAACCCCCTCTCTACAAAAAATGAAAAAATTAGCCAGGCATGATGGTGCGCTCTGTTGTCCCCGCTACTCAGAAGGCTGAGGTGGGAGGATCACCTGAGACCAGGGAGGTGGAGGCTGCAGTGCACCATGATCGTGCCACTGCCCTCCAGCCTGGGAGACAGAGTGAGAACCTGTCTCAAAAAAGAAAGGAGACAGGGAGAGAGAGAAATAAAGATAGAAAAAGCAAGAGATAGACAGATGAAAGAAAGAGAGTAAGAGAGAGAGAGAAAGAAAAAGAGAGAAAAAAGGAAAGAGAGGAAGAAAAAAGAAAGAAAAGAAAGAAAGAAAGAAAGAGGAAGGAAGGAAGAAGAAGGAAGGAGGAGAGGAAGAAGGAAGGAAGGGAAGGAAGGGAGGGAGGGAGGGAGGGAGGGAGGGAGAAAGGGAGGGAGGGAGGGACGGGCTATGGCCTGTCCATTATTGTCAGAGTTACTAATTTTCCACAAAAAGTCAGAAATCCAGATTTTTGTGCAAATATCTTTAATATTGGCTACTAATCCAATTTTTAAAAACACTCTAAAGACCAAATAAAGCATGTCCTGAGACACAGCTGTGCCATGAAATGCTGGGTGATGGCATCTGCCTAAGCTGATGGTGCTGTCACCATCCCAGGGAGGAGAAGGGTAGAGTAGGCCTGTAGGACTCTTTATCCATAACCTGAAAATCTTAGAAGGTCAGAATTAAATCACATTTTTAGAAGGACAGATTTCTCTAGGTATCTAGAAATTGATGTCAAGAGGCAGGCCCCTAAGCTAATGGTCAATATAAGGTACCTATGCACAATCGTCAAGAGAGCAAGATATCACACCCCCATACCCTGGCAGGCCCACAGTTAGTTTTCTAATAAAATACGAACATTTCTACTACACTTGGGGAAGCAGAAGCTTAGTGTTTTAAGGTCTATGTGCTACTTTTGTTCTGATCCCACAGTCTAAAGTCCCAAACAACCAAAAATAGGCAAGTTTACTTCACAATCTGCGCCTACAGGATTCTGCAGGGGAATGCTGCCCTGTCCCCACCTCGCCGATTTAACATGCTGATCAATGCACAATTCCCTAACCACACCCACCAGCTACACACTTTTGGGATCTAGTCCACTTCCCTCATGACCTGGCTTAGATTTCACAGCCTACCAATATTATCATGCCCTTGAAAACAAACTCAATCACCTTTCCCCTCTGCCTCTTTGCATTTTTGTGTTTGGCAAAACCTCACCAGAGAGTCTAAGTCAAATATTTCTCTCCACCTTGCCTGCCCCTGAGCTGTAAGAAATGCTGGAGAAAAATCACCGCCAGCTGGTCAGTCTCCTGGTTTTAATTAATAGACTTTATTTTCAGGACAGTTTTCGGTTTTCAGAAAACTGGAGCAGATTGAAGAGAAAGCTTTCATATACCATCAATCCCACAACACACACACACACACACACACACACACACACACACAGAGTTTCCCTATTACCAACATCTTATGTTAGTACTTACATTTGCTACAAATAACTTCACTGGTTTCCCATTGCTCTGAGAATAAAACCCAGACTCCTCATGATGGTGTACAAAGTTCTGCATAATCAGGACCTGCCAGTTCGCCAGTCTCCCGCTTGCCCACTTTGCTCCAGCCAGAAAGGCCTACTCTCTCTTATTCACACATAACAGAGAACTTCTTGGCTTTGGGCCTTTGAAGTTTTTTTCACTGTGCCTGGAATACTTTTCCTTTAGTCTTCACTTAGCTCGCTTATTCTCAACCTGTGTTCAATGCACTTGTCACCTCCTTAGAGGAGACCTCCCCAACCACACTATCTAAAGTTGGATTCCCTCATCAAATTAACCTGGCATTTACAATTGTCCTGCTATCCCATGAGGCAAAAACCAGACTTTCTTGTCTACCATTTTATCCCAAGGGCCTAGCACAAGGCCCAGCACATACATAGGAACTCAATAAACACCTGTTGATTGATTGAAGGAAGGAAAGAAAGAGAGGAGAGAGGAGGGAAAAAAGAAGAAATAAAAAGTCTGTCTTCCTTCTCTCCCAAAATAGCATTGCTTCTCCTCCCGTCACTTAAAGCCTTGCTCCATTTGCTCCATTAGTCCATTGGTCTATCCTGGCACCAGTATCAGTCTTAATTATGGCAGCTTTAAATGTATCTGTGTCTGTAAATCAAGTAATCCACCTAATTTACTTCAAGAATATCTTGGCCTGCACACTTTCATATTCACTTTAGAATTATCTTGCCAAGTTACATACCCACATACACACAAAACTGCTATTGTTTTTCCCATCAGGGACTGCTATAATTGATAGGTCAATTTAGGAAGACTTATAATCTTTACATAATTCAGTCTTCTGATTATGAAGATAGTATACTCTCTATACCAGTCTTTCAATAAAGTTTAAAAATGTTTCCATGAGGTTTTTATAATTTTCTCCATAGGATCTTGCATATCTTTTTAAATGTTCTTTTCTGGCATTTTTGGCTAGCATTTTGATATTTAACATTTTTGTATCCAGAAATGTCTCATTAATTCTAATAATTTATCTATACAATGTTTTAAATTTTCTAACATAATCACATCATGTGAAAATAATAAGTTTAATTTCTTCTTTTCTTTTCTTTTTTTTTTTTTTTTTTTGAGATGGAGTCTCGCTCTGTCACCCAGGCTAGAGTGCAGTGGCACGATCTTGGCTCACTGCCGCTCCACCTCCCGGGTTCACGCTATTCTCCTGCCTCAGCCTCCCGAGTAGCAAGGACTACAGGCGCCCGCCACCATGCCTGGCTAATTTTTTGTATTTTTAGTAGAGACGGGGTTTCACCGTGTTAGCCAAGATGGTCTCGATCTCCTGACCTCATGATCCGCCTGCCTTGGCCTCCTAAAGTGCTGGGATTACAGGCATGAGCCACCACGCCCAGCCTAATTTCTTCTTTTCTAATCCTTATGCCATTAGGTTCTTTTTACTAGATCACTGTGCTAGTTAGGACATCCAGTACCCTGTTGAAAAGAAGTGTTAATAACAGGTATCTTTATCAATTTTCTGATCCCAAAGAGAATCCTTTCAATATTTCACCAACTCTAACAGTTGTAGCAGGCTTTTTTTAAAGATAAGAAACCTTTGTCAGTTTAGGAAGTTCTCTTTTATCAAGAATATTTATCATGAATGGATGTTTAATTTTATCAGACAATTATTCTACATGTATTGAGATAATCATGTATTTTCTCCTTTAATCTGCTAACGTGGTGAATTATATTAACTGATTTTCTAATGTTAAACCAACTTTACATTCCCAGCTTAAACCTAGCTTGATCGTGATGCATTTTTTAATACATTGGAAGATTTAGTTTGCTAAAAATTTGCTTAAGATTTTTTTATCCATATCGATGAGTAATATTTGATCTATAATTTTCCTGACTTTCATTGTCCTTGCCAGGTTTTGGTATCAAGGTTCCAAGGTTATGCCAATTTTCTTTTTTAAAGCCAAGGGGGCCGGGTAGGGTGGCTCACGCCTGTAATCCCAGAATTTTGGGAGGCTGAGGTGGGAGGATTGCTTGAGGACAGGAGTTGGAGACCAGCCTGGCCAATAGGAGGAAACCCCATCTCTACTAAAAATATATAAATTAGCTGGGTGTGGTGGCGCACGCCTGTAATCCCAGCTACTCAGGAGGGTGAGGCACGAGAATTGCTTGAATCCCAGAGACAGAGGTTGCAGTGAGCTGAGATCATGCCACTGCACTCCAGCCTGGGCAACAGAGCGAGACTCCGTCTCATTAAAAAAAATAAAAAGAAGGCCAGGGGCAGTGGCTAATGCCTGTAATCCCAGCACTTTGGGAGGCGCAGGCAGGTGGATCACCTGAGGTTGGGAGTTTGAGACCAGCCTGACCAACATGGAGAAGACCAATCTCTACCAAAAATACAAAATTAGCCAGGTGTGATGGTGCATACTTGTAATCCCAGCTACTTGGGAGGCTGAGGCAGGAGAATTGCTTGAACCCGGGAGGCGGAGGTTGCGGTGAGCTGAGATCGCACCATTGCACTCCAGCCTGGGCAACAAGAGCAAAACTCCATCTCAAAAATAAATTAATTAATTAATTAAATTAAAATTTTAAAAAGAAAAGAAAAGAAATTAGCTGGGCATGATGGCACGTGCCTGTAGTCTCAGCTATTTGGGAGGCTGAGGTGGGAGGATGACTTGAGCCCAGGAGGTCGTGGCTGCAGAAATTACAGCATAAATTAACTCTCCATTAGTTAACTTAATCAAAGCCAAAAGTTAGCTAAAATCTTTAACCTTCCTCCAAGACAATTTTTCATTCCAGATATCCTTTCCCAATTTATTGTAATGATAAGTATTTTAATTTTATCTTGTTTATAAAAATTTTTATTAATCAATGAAAAATAAAGCTACCTATTACACAGACAATCCCTAAAATTGAGTAACTTACCCCAATAAAGGTTTATTTCTCACTCATATCATAGCCTAATGCAAGCCAGACAGCTCTAGGTGGGACTCCAAGAAGTGACTTTGCCATACCTGAAGGAGGCCAATATAACCTTCAAAGTTTGCCTCCTGCTTGTGGGAAAATGGAAAGCCAAGGTCCGTTTTAAGGTTTAAACAGTGAAAGGCTTTTTCAGTCAGGGATTATGGTTTATTTCACAATACAATTACTTCAAAAACTTAGATGGCTTCAGACCTCTCATTGCCACACAAAGTGCTTTCTTTGACAAAGTTCTCAAGTGTTCTTTATTTCTTTGCTTTCCTTTCCCTACGCCTTTCTCTTGCACAAGAAACAGTGGCTACACCATTACTAAAAGCTTTGTTAAGAGTTGTTTCATTTAATTGGAAAATTTAGTCTTAACATTTGAAGACTTAATCCCATTGCTCACTGCCTGGAATCTAGAAGCAGTACAGTTCCCTAAATCTTCAAGGCTCTAAACTTCTGGATTATATTTTCTTTTATTTCTTATAAACCAGCTAAATCTTTCCTGAGCTAATCTCTTTCTTGTACTGTCTTGACCACATAGCCAATTACAACTGACCCACAATACTAAGGTTTAATAAACCCTTCCCCTAGGGTTGCTGGTTCATGAGGCTCATGATCTGCCTCAAAATTTTTACCAGCAATATTTTTGTCACTGAATAACATAGATTGACATTCCAAGCCTTCTCCTGTCAGCTTCCTTGTTGCCCACCACATGATCATTAAGCCAGTGCCACATAGTTGATGCTTTTGAAAAGGCAATACCTTTTTTCAATGAAGCAATTTCTCCATTACTCAAGATAAGTACAACTAGCTGCAGTGATACCCTCTAATTCTGTGAGTTAACATAATAGAGATGTATGTCTCACAGCACATTCAGTGCTTGTTGGGAAGCTCTCCTGGGAGTGTCTACTTCCAGTAGCGACTCAAGGATCTAGGATTATTTCATATCATGACCATCTTCAATTAGTGACCTTTATGGTGAACATGAAAGGGAAAGAAAAAGTGCAGGGGGTTTAAGGCTATGTCTAAAAGTCATGTATATTAGTTCTGTCTCCATCTCCATTCCACCAGACAGAACCCACTAACATGACCCCAACTATTTGCAAGCAAAACTGGAAAACAGTCTTCCGTTGCGCCTGGGAGGAGACAGTGAATGGAAACCATGTGCCCAATCTCTTCCACATCTCACAAGACATTGTTGTTGTGTCCATTCAATGTTTATTTAGATTCACTCTCATGCTTAGCACTTTCTTGCTCTTTATACGTTTGTTATAGAGGCAGTGGGGGCTCGCTGCCCAATGCTCTAGAAGCCAATACTATGACTTTGGAAGCCAAGACTATGACACCAGGTTTTTGAGAAAAGAAAAGCTTAATATTGCAAGCTGGTTGGCAAGAAGACAGGAGGTCAAGCTCAGATCTGTCTCCCTGTGCCGTCTTCAAGGCAGTATTTTTATTAGAAAATGTTTAGTGGGTGGATACCGGGATTTGCAGGTGATTGGCGGAAGGAAAGGGGAGGTTTGGAGAGTCCCTGGGCCTGCGCAGGTATCTCTTCATTCTAACTCATGGGTTGCATATGCAAATCTGGGGGGAGTTAGTATGCAATAGGAAGTGGAAACTCAGTCCATGACGTCAGCAAGCTCATTTGCACAGACTCCAGTCGACCATCCTGGTTCCAATTGATTTCAGCCAGTTTTTTCATCATCACACAAGGGGAGGGAGTTTCAGTGTCTCAGCAAGTTGTTTCTTTACCTATCTGCTATCCTAAAAACTCAAGAATTTTTGTAAGTTAGTGATTTCTTACTCTTTGGAACACAGTTTGAGTTTCAGATTTTCAGTGAGCTGTTTCTTATCTGGTATCCTGTAAGCCTGAAAATTTAGTTACTGATTTCTTTAACCCTTTGGAGCACAGTTTCACATTCTTGTATATTACACATTACACATTACTTCTGGGATCACTTTCTATCTACCTGAAGTACCTCCTTTAGAATTTCTTTTAATAAGTGCCTTCTGGTCGTAACCTCTTTGTTTATCTGAAATTTGCTCTTCAGTTTGCCCGTGTCTTTGAGAGACATTTCTTATGAATGTAAAATTCTAGTTGATACTTCATCTTCCTTCAGTGAAGATAGTATTCCAACAATTAGCCTCCATTTTTGCTAATGAGCAGTCAGCTTTCAATTTAACTGTTATTCCTTTCTTTCTGGATGCTTTTTAAATCTTCTCTCTGTCTTTGGTGTTCTGCAGTTTCACTGTAATATGTCTAGGTGTGGATTTCTTTTCATTTATAATGCTTAAGATATATTGACTTCTTGAATCTTTAGATTTGTAATTTTCTTCAATTCTGGAAACTTCCCAGACATTATGTGGACGATTATAGCCTCCACTCCATTCTATTTTTTCTCCTTCTGGACTTTGGTTAGATAGATGTTAAACTCTCTCATTCTATCCTCTATGTCTCTTACACTATTTTGATATTTTTCATCTTATGTCTCTCTGGGTTACATTCCGAATAATTTATTCTGATATATCCTCAATTCACTAATTCTCTCCCAAACTGTGTCAAATCTGATGCAAACCTTCTTCATAATATTTTTAATTTTAAGTATTATATTTTTCATTTCTAAGAGTGTATTTGTTTTTCACAACTTGTTATTGTTATCTATAGTTTTTTTATTCTCTGCACATAGTTTCAAGTTATTATTTTATTTCTTTAACATATTATACCTAATTATACTGTTATCTCTGACTAATAATTATATCATCTAAAGAAATGGAATGACTATTTCCACATCTGTGGTTTCTTCTGGATCTCATTCACTCCTGATGACTCATTCCTTCTGTTTTTGTTTGTTTTTTTACTGCAACTCTTAAACAATTTTTGAGGGAATACTTTGAAACCTGGGATAAAGGCAGGTTCCTCCAGAGAGTATTCACATTTAATTCTGCAGAGCACTTTGTAGAATTGCTCTAAATTAAATTCTCAACTTAAAATACCTAGGTAGTGTGAATTCCAACTAAAATCCTATATGAGCACCACTTTGTTGTTCCAAATGCTCAGCGTCAATTTTCCTCCTGTAGCTGGTACCTAGCACCAGCCATTCGATTTTCCTTGCATTCTCCTGGGCTTGTGGTTCATCCTTACATGAAGGGTATAGCTCTTTGGGATCTAGTCTTAAAGCGGGGATGGACTACGTTTCCTGCTCCCCATACTAGTTACTAATGCTCAGTTTTTATTTGTGTTTATCAGCTGCCTCTGTGTGTGACCAGTCCACAGAGTTGTTGTTTTAAGCTCTGCTTCCCATATGAGGAGAGTAATTTCCAGATTGGGTGTAAGGTGAACGTGGACCCGCTCTCCCCCATCACATAAAGAGATGTATACGGTACTTACTGTATAAGAGGATTAAACCTCCTCCCATGGGATTTACTCATTGATATGGGTGATAAAATTGTAGCTGCACTGTTCTGTTCAGCATTGCATCCTAGCACCTAAGCCACAGCCTGGCTCTTAGTAGGTCCTCCATAAACACACCTTGACTGATAGACTGACAGTTGAGCTCAGATATTTTTTTCCTAACAAATTAGAGAATCATGCAAATATATTTTAAAACATTTATACATTTTTATGCTTGATGCTTTTGCTGTCTTGTGGGACTTAGCATATTTGAGTTTACAATGAAGACTTTTTGAGACTTCATCTTTTCTCAGTGACTAAATCATTAGTTCCATGAGAGCAAGAGCCCACACACCTCTCTTCATACACCTCACAGGCTAGCACACTGCCGTGTACCTGCACGGCTGGTGTTCCGGGGGGTAGGTTGGTTGGTCAATTAAATGAACATATGAATGCTGAGTCCATGAAATCATGGACATTTGCAGTTTCAAAGCTGGTAGGAGCAACCGATGGTGTCCACTGCCCCAAGATGAGAAATGCCCTAAGAGATGTTTTGCCAATACTATCAAATGCAGTGAGTCATCCCCTACCTGAAGGAGGCTGGTCTCTATTCGGGTCAAAAATAAGCTTGTTCTCACTTATTTGTGAGCCCCATCACACCCACCCCACTTCCACAGAAGAGGCCCATATTCAGGAGGGATCAGGCCTGTGGCTATAGAACAGAGTACAAATCGCAAGGCCACCACCCCAGTACAAGACCCTGACTCGGCCAATAGTCAATGAAGCACATTGATACTTAGGAATCATAGAAGGCTGATCATATTTTTGAGTAATTTATAGCATAGGAAGAAAGGTCTCTGAAAGCAGCTTCCAGAAAACACCCTGGTTTAATGGGATGAGAGGCCTTGTGTTTTTCCCAGATGTTTGGTTTCCAGGCAAAACTTTAGATGAAAGGTAATGAGCACAGCTACCAAAACCTGACAGTCTCTGTTTCTCTGCAGCTGCGCGTATTCAAGCTGGCCAAGTCCTGGCCCACCTTAAACACACTCATCAAGATCATCGGAAACTCAGTTGGGGCACTGGGGAACCTCACCATCATCCTGGCCATCATTGTCTTTGTCTTTGCTCTGGTTGGCAAGCAGCTCCTAGGGGAAAACTACCGTAACAACCGAAAAAATATCTCCGCGCCCCATGAAGACTGGCCCCGCTGGCACATGCACGACTTCTTCCACTCTTTCCTCATTGTCTTCCGTATCCTCTGTGGAGAGTGGATTGAGAACATGTGGGCCTGCATGGAAGTTGGCCAAAAATCCATATGTCTCATCCTTTTCTTGACGGTGATGGTGCTAGGGAATCTGGTGGTGAGTGGTGAGCCCTGCTGGGGGCACTGTCTCCTGGGGAAAGGAGAAGGCTTCTGGGTTAACTGAAAAAGCTTTGATCTGCATTTTTATGCCCAGATTGTACTTCTCTTGTTGAAAAGTCTTCAAACTTTTCAAATTCTTGTGGGATTCATTACAAGAAGTGTGCCTTGGGAGGCAGCCTGACTTGCAGGAATGAGAATATATGATTAGAAAAGAAAGACCTGGTGTAGAATCTCTGCTCCACCATTTACTAGGTGGGTGACCCCAGGCAATAGACTTAATCTCCTCAAGATCTAATTTCCTTAAAATCAAGAAAATAGTGCTTACTCATGGGTTCACTGGGAGAATTAAATGACAGGAGATGACATATGCAAATCGCCTAATGCAATGTCTGGGCTGAGGCAGGAACTCAATAAATGGTGTCTATTAGCTGTTAAAGGAAAAATGTCCTTCCCCAATCTAAGGGGGCTCAGAAAACATTTTTATTCAGGGAAGTAAGAGCTGAGTGATTTCTCCAAGCTGCACAGGTCCTAGCTGGGAGCAGGGGGAGAGGCCGCAGGGAGGGGGCACAATGGGTCACAGACAACATCCAAGGCCACAGAGATAATAACAAAATCTACTCCATGTTTGGAGGAAGCCCCTCTGGAGACTCACTTGCCAATAAGCCCCAATACCCCTTCTCCACCCCAGCCTGGCCCCCTGCCCTCAGCTTATCTCCACCCACTCTGGTCATGGGGGGTCCTTGCCCTCCTGGGACTGACTGGCTGTGTGGGAGGATGCAGTCTTCCGGAAGCTCCTTTCTTATTGCCCTGGACATCAACCAACTTGAGTTCTTTCCTCACGAGAGTTTTATAGACAGAAGAAAGCTAAACCAAGAAAACGGAAGCAACAACAAATCCAGACTCTTTAGTCTTTTCCACCCTGGCCCCTGAGCCAGAGATTCCTCTGCCTGCATCCCAGAAACTCTGTTCTTCCAGGCTGAGCCCACCATCCCTGTAGAGCCACAGATGCCCCTCACCCTCAGACAGGAAGTTTACCCCTCTGAGCACTTTTACATTTCTCGTATCATTTTGTCTTCACAACCACTCTTCATCTGCTCTCAAGTGAAGAACGGGAAGCAGCAAGATGTGCCCAGGATTCCAGAGTCAGGAACAGAGCCCAGGGCTTTGGCACATGAGGATGGTTGCAGGAAGGGCCAATGCCTTCTCTCTGTTGTCCCTAAATGTCCCTCTGCTCAGCAGGGGGCTCCTCCTTTATGGTGGAAAATATGCTTCCAAGCCTCGTCCACTGAGGCGGGTCACTCCAGGACATCCCCAAACTTTCCCTCAACTGCTCTCAGAATGTCCATTCCCCCAAAAGGGACAGCATCCCAGGTGGGCAGGAAGAGGCCCAGGCCATGGCTGTCGTGCCAGCCAGCTGCTAACCCCGTAGGCCAATGTGGGGCTCAGCTTAGAGATTGATCAATCTTCCCTTCCATTCCTTCTCTTCAGGTGCTTAACCTGTTCATCGCCCTGCTGTTGAACTCTTTCAGTGCTGACAACCTCACAGCCCCAGAGGATGATGGGGAGGTGAACAACCTGCAGGTGGCCCTGGCACGGATCCAGGTCTTTGGCCATCGTACCAAGCAGGCTCTTTGCAGCTTCTTCAGCAGGCCCTGCCCATTCCCCAGGCCCAAGGCAGAGCCCGAGCTGGTGGTGAAACTCCCACTCTCCAGCTCCAAGGCTGAGAACCACATTGCTGCCAATACTGCCAGGGGGAGCTCTGGAGGGCTCCAAGCTCCCAGAGGCCCCAGGGATGAGCACAGTGACTTCATCGCTAATCCTACTGTGTGGGTCTCTGTGCCCATTGCTGAAGGTGAATCTGATCTTGATGACTTGGAGGATGATGGTGAGGAAGATGCTCAGAGCTCCCAGCAGGAAGTGATCCCCAAAGGACAGGTAAGAGTTATCCCCAAGGGACAGCCACAGGCAGTGGGGAGGGGCTTCAGGGCTTGAGTGACAAAGGGCAAAAGGGAAATGCACTGGAGACCTTGACATAAAGAAGTTTAAACCATGCCAAGCTTTCCAGAGGAGGTGGCGTTTGAGCAGGGCCTAGAAGAAAAAGTCAGAATTCCCCAGGCAGACAAACAGGGAGTGGGGTGCAGCAGGTGAGCAACAGGCCACCTCGAGGTGCTTGGGGATTGTCTTTCACACAGCTGTCCCATGCGCTCTGCCCAACCCAGGCTCTGTGCATGAGATGCGAATGAGATTTCTCTAAGAACAGGATGTTGTCCAAGAGCAAGGCTCATCTAATCTTTACCAGCATCCTAAGAAGTCCTGATTCTTATGTGACTCATTTAGCCAGCTTTTCCCCACAAGTGATATCACAGGGAAATGACACACTCCTTTTGGCACCAACTAATTTAAAGCACATTTGAGCCATTTGATAATATATATTTTTAAATACTTGGCACTATTCCTTACTACCTTAAGTTGGTATATCAACCCTTGCTGACCTCTTCTCAGTAACTCAGGGCATTCACCTCTGCCCAGCGTGGGAAGGCAGGGATCCCTGTGGGGCCTCAGGAACATGCAGGGCTGCTGGCCAGGTTACTAAGTGGTCCAGAAAAGCTGTGCTTTCAGTCTGTAGCTCTCCCATAGCCTTCTTCCCTGCAGTCGTCACTTGTGTTCCAGCAGCTGCTGTTATCAGCTGCCATATTTTACATGCCTTTGTCTGGGTGACAGCAGAGGGCAGGGCATCACCATCCCCAGAGTAAAGGACATGAACTCTGTGACAGCAGTCTGCTACTCAGAAGCATTTTCAGTTACTTTGGGGCTCTTAGGGAGCTCCAGGTGGCCAAGTTCCCTACAATTTTGACCTCTGGACAAATAACAACGGTCATGGCTAACATCTATTGAGCCAAGCACTTCGTGCAAGGTGTTTTACAAGCATTAACATATTTAGTCATCAAAACAGCTGAATGATGCAGATCTAGCCTTTTCAATTTTGAAGATGGGAAAAACAAAGATTAGAGAGGTTAAACAACTTGCCTAAGGTCACACATCTTATAATTAATGGGGCCCAAGGATAAAACACAGGTCTATCTAGCTATAGTCTTCATGCTCACTTCACACATGTGTATGTATATGTGTATGTACGTGAGTTGCATATATGAAACCCTTGTCTCTGGCAGCCTGTGATGTGCAAGATCCCTTCAAATTTAGAACTGGTCATCTAAGGGTGGGGCCAGGCACCCAGTTGGGACCCTCTCTCACTAGCAGGAGCAGCTGCAGCAAGTTGAGAGGTGTGAGGACCACCTGACACCCAGGAGCCCAGGCACTGGAACATCTTCTGAGGACCTGGCTCCATCCCTGGGTGAGACGTGGAAAGATGAGTCTGTTCCTCAGGCCCCTGCCGAGGTAGGTATGTGAGCTTCCTGGAGAGGTTGGACAGCCAGCCAGACGCTGACCAGTGGGCTGGTAGAGGCTGGAGGGTGGGAGTGAAGATGGGGTATTCCAGACTGCACTCAACCACATAACCTCATTTCTTATCCTGGGAATTTTTAAAGTCCCTCCCAACCTCCGGCTAATCCGCACAATTTCAACTTTCACCCTATACCATTGCCACAATCTCACTCCAGGGTGGCTGTAGGTATAGAAAGAAAGAGTGAGACTCCAGAAGCTGTGGGACCTAAGATCAGTTCCTAAACCTCTCTGATCCTCCATTTATTCATCTATGAAATTGAATGGTAATGCCTACTTGGTAGGATTATTTTGAAGCTTAAATGAGATGCTGCTTGTCAAATGTTTAGGTCCTGCCTGAGACAAAGTAAGTGCCCAGGAAATGACAGCCAAGAAAAAAGGAAACGAAAGACAATGCACAAAGAAAGTCAAATATCTTTCAGGGCCAGCAAATAAGAGTTGGAGGTGCTCACAGATGAGGAAGTTTTCCCTTGTGATTCTCCCCTGCTTTCTTTTGTCCACTTCATTTTCTCTAGGCAAAAGCAGCCTGGGGCTAGGGAGAGGCTCTCTATAGGTGAGTAGTGAAGTGACAGCCTCACAGAGACTGAGCTGGAAGATTTGAGGTTTAGGATTGTCTTATACAAGGTAAAAATAAATGTGGTTTCACTTACAAATCTTGAAGGAAACAAGCTATGGGGAAAGAGGCGTCTATAAAAGTTTAGCATCTTTAATAACACTGCTTCAATTCAAGAATTTAATTTGACACCTAGCCACTGAGTGTTGACTATGTGACAGGCACTGGGCTCAACAGAGATAAGGAAGTCATAATTCATCCCCAAAGTTATCAAGCCCTTCAGCTTGAAGAATGTCAGCCACTGGCTGTGTGCCCTAGGCAAGGCTGACCACAGCAGGGTAAGATAAGAGGGAGGGCTGGGACGGGATTTGGGGGCTGTGGGTGAACAGAAGCTGCTTGGTTCCCACTGGGTGAGGGCTGTCACATTCTGCACGTGGATGTCATGCTTCTTCCCAAATGTTCCAAGGACTCCCCTGGCTAGTTGTCCCTACTCAGTGTTTTCAGTACACAACTTCTGGGTGTTGGTTTTTTGTTTTTGTTTTCTTGTCCATGACCCCGGCTAGGCAGGAGGGGCCTGACAGCGACAGATGGGGACCCGCCCCACCATTTGGGTCCATTAGCCAAGCTATCAGGTTTACTAATATGAGAGCAGCTTCAACCCCTAATTGAATTCATCTGGAGACATTATAGGGCTGGAGCTGCCAGGAGGGCAGCAGGCCCCTGCAGCATCACTCCTTGATTAAATATTCAAGCCCAGTGAATGCCGAGAGTCGTTATGGGTGTAATTACGGTGTCTCGGGCCATTGCCAGCACTCCATCAGGGGCCCCGAAGGTTTACAGTCTCACACAGCTAAGCCTCTGGGACTCCAGGGAGAACAGCAGTGTTCCAGGCCTCAGCTGGCGAGGCACCAAACATGGGTGCAGTTGAACCTGCAGTGACCGCGTGCAATTCCCCGGGCCCCGCGGAGAGACGAGTTCACTGCCCTGGGCTTCTCCCCTGCAGGGAGTGGACGACACAAGCTCCTCTGAGGGCAGCACGGTGGACTGCCCAGATCCTGAGGAGATCCTGAGGAAGATCCCTGAGCTGGCAGATGACCTAGAAGAACCAGATGATTGCTTCACAGAAGGTGAAGGGACAGCCACAGGCCCCCTCACACTGATGTTAATTAGGGCCAGAATCCAGTTGAGAGAACACTCACCTGGGATCCACAGAAGACAAACAAGCTGTGCCCACTTGCTGCCTCATTCCCAGGCTTGAGGGCGCCAGCATCAGACACACGTGCCCCAGCTGGCAGCAGCCTGGCCGTGGTATCTGCATCTCATGCCCTATCAGACACCACGGAGAGACGTGTGCCTTCCTCGTTACCCTCAAAAACCCCTCCCTGAGTTCTAAACCAGCCCTTTTGAGTCGAAAGGGGGAAAGGTAGTCACCACCACAAACACCACTGAAAACTCTTGATTTGGACCATGAAGGACCCAGAGGAGGGCCATGATGTATCTGCTTCCCTCAATCTTTTGTTTAGCTCTCAAAAGCAGAACCTGTGTCTTAGTCATCTTTCTTCTCAGTGTTTAGAACAGTGAGGCACATTACATTCTCAATAAATATTTTTGCAATGAATGAATCAAGAGTCCATTCTATGAAGGGAATTGTGGCCTCAATGCTTTCTAAAAATACGTAGAAAAATTTTTTAAATACTTGAGTTTTTGTTAATAGTTTTATTTGACCCTGGGCTGGGCTGAGCTGGGCTGGACCCAATCCCCATCTCAGCCACGTCGTGGCCCTCAGTTCAGCTTGGGCTTGGAGCATATCCCCCTCAGGCACCCCCAGGCTCATACCCTGTAGCTTGTCTGTTTTCTAGGTATAGGTGGGCAGGACAGGGACCACTAGTGTCATCTGTAAGAAGGATATGGCTAGGAAAAACATCAGAGTGGGCAAGACTAATGATGGAGAGGAACACCTGCAGGTCTGGATTGAGGGACTGCCTAGAAGGGACCCCTCTTCACCCATATTCCAGGAAAGAATTTTTTTCCAAGGGCATGACAAGTGGGTTTCCTAGCAGAATGGTTTCTCTGCAGCAGGAGCAGAAATTATCCCCTTTGCCCAGTGACCATCACCCACCATCAGTCACCTCTCCCCACAGGATGCATTCGCCGCTGTCCCTGCTGCAAAGTGGATACCACCAAGAGTCCATGGGATGTGGGCTGGCAGGTGCGCAAGACTTGCTACCGTATTGTGGAGCACAGCTGGTTTGAGAGCTTCATCATCTTCATGATCCTGCTCAGCAGTGGATCTCTGGTAAGGGGAGGCACAGTCCCTGCCCCCAAATCCTCCAGATAGGAATCTCCTACAATCTAAAGGCCCTGGAGCTGCATCGGTGGGTTCTCCTGACTACTGAGCTGAAAGTCCCCAACCTTGTCACTAGAAGGAGAGCTGCAGCCCAGGGCAAGGGCCCCTCTTAGCAGCAGAGCATGGGAGGTGTTCGAGGTGCCCGTGCCATGGCCTGCCAAACCTGACTGCAAGCATTTGAGTGAGTGAGTGTATGCATCCCACTATATAGATGGGAAAACTGACACTCAAAATGTTTAAAAGACTCGTCCAAGGTCACCCAACTTGTCAGCAGCAAAACCCAGCTTTGCCCTTATTTAATCCCGAAGCCCCTGGCTTCCCACCCTCTGACCTCCCCAACACACGGCCTTCTCTGAAGGCCTACAGTACAAAAAGGACTATCTTTCCTTATCGAACCACTTCCAAATGCTACTAATTACTCCTTTAAAGCTCACAGAAAATCATTACAATAGCACTTCTCAAAATTTAATCTCCCAGGAGCTTCTTCAAATGCAGATTCTCATTCCATAGAGCTGTGGCAGGGCCTGAGAATTTGCATTTCCAATAAGCTCCCAGGTGATGCTTGCACTGCCCTCAGTGACCCACACTTTGAATAACAAGGCCTTATGGGAATAGAGATTCAGAGTTGGGAGACATCTCTAAGGCCCTGGCTGAATACTGGGCTTTGTAGAGCAAAGAAGGAAGGTTCTCTCTGTACTGTGGCTTAAGCTCCTTATACAATCTCAACTACTCCGCCAGTAGACCAAGGTAGACATAGACACAGGAAGGGACTTAACATCCTCAGTTGTTTGCATTTTCTAGATGAGGAAGTCGAAGCCCAAAGGCATGAGGGGCTTCAGGTAATTAGTTGAAGGGCTGGGAATAGAGTCCAAGGTCGCAGCTAATTAGTTGAAGGGCTAGGACTACAGTCCCACTCTTCTGATTCACGGCTGCAGTGTTTTCACTCATCTTGCACCTCATGTGTCATTTACTCTCTAAAAACAACCTACTAAATATCTGGGCCTCCATCTAAATGCCAGATTGCCCAGGAAGGGTGACAAAACTGCTCGGTGCATGGCCTCAGCCTTAGGGAGGAGCACAGGTGCGGGACAAGGCAGGATCTGAGAGGTGGGAGGAAAACTAGGGTGGCAATGACGCAAAGCCAAGGGAGAAGAGAGTTTCGGGGCAGGGGCTGCTCTGCCATCTTGGGTGCAGGGGGGAGGGTGTGACAGCAGCTGCAGGTGCCCAGTGCCCTGGCAGAGGGCAGTGATTGTCCACACGGACCTCAGCACAGTGTAGATGCCAAATTGCAGGGGCAAGAGGGGGCTGGGCTGGGCTGTGCTTTCTCCACACCTACGCTCCTCTCCTTCCAGTCCTCCTGGATTAAAATAATAACCACATGTGCTGTTGGCCAGGTGCTCTCCTCACTACCTCATTGGCTTATGGGCCTTCTCTCCTCATTTCACTTCTCTGCTCTCCCTTGCTCCCTCCCTTCTCTTTCTAACCCCCTTCTCCTCACACCCCGGTCCACCCCCTGCATTCCCAGGAGGAAGCTCAGACCTGCAGCACTGCTCCAGCCCAACCCGCCCCCCTGCAGCTCTCCCTTCCCTCCCATCTCCTTTCCCCTGGGACTGAACAGGCTGGCACCAAATTTAGCCTTCTTTAGGCTTTCACTTTGAGTACCTTTTAAAAATAACATGCATTTTCATCTGACAAAGTAAGGTACCAAAAAAATACTTGGAAATTATAGAAAAAGGTAAAGAAAAAAAAATCATCCATTTCCCTATCACTCAAAGAGAAGCTCACTTTGAAAACATGCTGGTATACCTCCTTCTCATCTTGCTTATGCATAAAATATGCACACATTACAAAAATAAAGCCACATTTATGCATTCTATAACCTCAGTACATTTTCTCCGTAAATATTCTGATATTATTTAATGGATATAACATATTCCTTTATAATTTATTCAACCCATCTCTATGTTTACTTCTAATACACATTGAATATTCCCTATGTGTACTCCCTTAGAGATGTTGGATAATCTCCTGTCTTAGTCCTGGTCCTAGACACAGAATCTGAAGCTGAGAAAAGATATGGGTTCAGTTGAAATCCAGCTTCAGCTGATCCCATGGAAAGCCCTGAAGTACAAAGGGCACCACAGAGCTGTCCCACCTTGAGGCAAAGGAGACAGCCCTTGTAAATCCCCCTGTCAGTGTCCCTGGCTGAGGGCTGCCCCAGCGGGGAGGATGAGCATTTCCCAAGGTGGACACAGTTCCCTCCAGCCCAGCGAAGCCATCAGGTAAAGGGGGTGTCCGCATCCGTGAACTATTAGCAGCTGACACTCCCAGCAGATGAAGGATGGGGCACTGGCCCCTTAAAGAGGAGCTGGGTGGGCACCAACAGCCTCCAGTGTCCTTAGGATTAGTGCTTGAAGGAGGAATTGCTGGGTTCCTGAAACCTTTGAGTCACATTGCCAATTTGGCTTCACACAGGACTGGCCATATTTTCACTCCTGCCAGTCACTTGTAAGGGTGGCAGCTCCCCACAGCCACAGCATCCTAGGGTTTCCCCCATTCTTTTCCATCTCCACCAGTCTGATAGAAGAAAAACAGCATCTTCTTTTAATTTGGATTTCCTTGATTACCAGTGAGATAGAACATTCTTTTTCAGAGGTGTGTTGGCGATTCTTACTTTCATTTTTGTAAACTGCCTGTGAACATCCGTTGATGCTTTTATTTTTAAACAAAGTCACTGTTAGTATCCCTTTGGTTCACTTCCAAAATCCAGTTTGAGAAGGTTTTCTTTCTCCCTTGCATTCAGCATCCCTGCAAATATCAGCAGGGCTGTGTGTCCCCATTGGCCCTGAAGAAGTCATGCTTTGTATCTCACAGTACCTCCTCCACTATCCCACTTTACCTCCCCACAACAAACAAAATGCTACTGGCAAGCTGACTACCAAATCCCCTTCCAGGGACTGTGGTCAGGGCTGGCTGGGTCCTTCCCTATCAGTCTGGGCCCCAGTGCTGTGGGTCCAGGCAGCCTGCCATTCTGCATCCTTTCTTCCTTCCAGGCCTTCGAAGACTATTACCTGGACCAGAAGCCCACGGTGAAAGCTTTGCTGGAGTACACTGACAGGGTCTTCACCTTTATCTTTGTGTTCGAGATGCTGCTTAAGTGGGTGGCCTATGGCTTCAAAAAGTACTTCACCAATGCCTGGTGCTGGCTGGACTTCCTCATTGTGAATGTGAGTGGCTCAGTGGGAACATGTGGGGTTTGGGGTCCTCCCCTCTGACTCCTGGCTACAGCTAGTGCAAAGGAAGCTCAGAGACCTGGCCCTCAAGGGCTACTTCAAAGAAAAGCTTTGAGCATTTAGTGAGGAGTCTGAGAATAGCCCTGACACCCATGAGTGGTAAAGTCCAGGCAGTATGTGACTGCGACACAATAGTGATTGTTAGGTGAGTTATTAGGTCTCCATTCAGAAAGATCCCTGCAATCCTCTGCATTTTTACATCCAAAGTGAGAAGACACATGCAGTTCTCAGAAGTC
The DNA here is from genome assembly GCF_009828535.3 of Hylobates moloch. Classification (NCBI taxonomy): domain Eukaryota; kingdom Metazoa; phylum Chordata; class Mammalia; order Primates; family Hylobatidae; genus Hylobates; species Hylobates moloch. The sequence goes on from NW_026652283.1 coordinate 90,592,162, forward strand.
TTATGGCCGTGCATCCACAGATGGGGCTTCTGGACCTCGGGGAGCCATGAACTGTGAGCACAGAGAATCTTCCCACCTGCAGGTCTGTGGTCCTCACACCTGGCTGCACTTGAGAATCACCTGGGGAGCTATGAAATATGCAGTGACCGAACACCACTACCCCAGAGATTCTGATCTTATTGATCTTGGGTGGGGCCCAGGCACCTGTATTTTATAAATGCTCCCAGGCATTTCCAAGGTGCAGCCATGGCTAAGAACCACTGAGCTTATACTGCTGCCTGCTCCCCAGTGGCATTGAAAAGAACAGAGGGCCCATTTGGAGAGGTAATGAGCTGGAGTTCATGTGTTCACACTCATAGTAACCTGTGGCCAGTAACCCCTGCATTAGAGAATTGACTGTGTGCTTCTCACACATCAGACATGTGATTCCTCAGTCATCTCTTCCTCATCTTAACCACCACATTGCACTATCACTGTGTAGGCCACTACCTTCTTTGCTTTGCAGCATGGTTACCTGAGTTATCTGTTCACTGCCGCATAGCTGAGGGTTTCTGCAAGCAGGGTGAGGTATGTACTGTGTTGGTCTCTGCCTGCCCCACTCCAGCAGCTGCCAGCATCAAGGTCTGCCCAGCAGAGGTGTCAGGAAATGTGTCTGTATTTGGTGCTTGCCTCCTGAAGCTGGATGAGGTCCAGCACAGAACATTCTGTCCAGCCTCCTGTGCTGGCAGGCCCTCCACAGCAGGCCTGTGCATTCAATTCTCTTCTTCCCTGATGCCAATGCACTAGCAGCTTCAGGCCACTGTACCACAAGGATTAGCTGTGAGGCCTGAAATCTGAGTCATGGGTGATAATTCTGTGCATATAAAATAATTATTCATAAATGAAAGGAAAATTATTATTCTGGTGTCCCACCCCTTTAGGGGCACAGTCACTCCTGCTTATGTTGATCTCACCAGTCTCAGTCCTAATCACCTTAAACAGTCACACACTCATTTCATCCATCTTCCTACTGATTCTTCCTTCCAACCATCCATCCTTCCTTCCATACATTTCACCTTTTGTATCCAACCATTCAGTCTTCCTTTTTCCTTCCTCCCAAACATCCATCCATCTTTATTTCTTCCAGCTGTACATCTCCATCAGTCCTCTCCTTCCATCCATCCATTCCCATTCTTCTTTCCCTCTTCTCTTCTGCCCAATCATTTATTCTAAACTTCCTTCCATCTATTCATCATCCTTAACCCTTATATCTTTCTATCTTTTGATTCATTCTTCTATCCAACTGTCCAATCGTCTAACATTCTGTTCACTCATTCATGCATCTTCCATCCAAGCATCCTTCTACTCACTCATCCTTCTATCCACTCATTCTTCCATCTTTCCATTCTTGCTTCAACCTATCCATCTATTCTTCCTTTCTTCCACTTATCTGTTCATTCATCCCTTTCCCTTCCATTCATCATCCATTCATCTATCCTATCAACCTTTCAGTCATTCACTAATTTATTCCATTTATCTGTTCTGTCCAGATCCCCATCTTTCTATTCATGCATCAGTCATTTTATCCAGCCATCCATCCTTCTCTTATCCACCTATCTCATCTATCCATTCACTATTCCCTGCTTTCATACTTTTCCTTTCTTCTTTGTTTCTTCCATCCTTCCATTCAACTATCTATCCTATCCATCTTTTTGTATCTGTTATATTTTAAAATTTTTTAAAATACATTTATACAAATATAATATATATTTGTATTAGTCTATTTTCATGCTGCTGATAAAGACATACCTAAGACTGGGCAATTTATAAAAGAAAGAGGTTTAATTGAACTTACAGCTTCACATGGCTGGGGAAGCCTCACAATCATGGCAGAAAGAAAGGAGGTGCAAGTCACGTCTTACGTGGATGGCAGCAGGCAAAGAGAGAGGTTGGGCAGGGAAACTCCCCCTTATAATATCGTTACATCTCATGAAACTTATTTGCTATCATGAGAACAGCATGGGAAAGACCTGCTCCCATGATTCACTTACCTCCCACTGGGTCCCTCCCCTCTCACAACACATGGGAATTAAAGGTAAGATTTGGGTGGGGACACAGCCAAATCATATCAATATTTAAGGGGTACAAAATGATGTTATAAGATATATATATATAGTAAAATGATTACTATAGTGGAACATATTAACATATCCATCATCTCACATAGTTACCCATTTCTCCCCCTGTGGCAAGAGCAGCTATAATTACTCAGTTAGCAAAAATACTGAAAACAATATGCTATTATTAACTATAGTATTCATGTTATACATTAAATCCATCCTATTTATCGTTGTATCCTTTAATTCATCCCTCTGTGCAATCACCGTTCAACTTTTCATCCAGCTGTACTTCTTTCTTTCCTTCCTTCTAGCCATCCCAATGCTCCTATTTTTCTTCCATTTGTCAAATGTCTATTTATAACTATTGAATACAGGATTGTCTTATGAAGTGCTCTGCAAGAAACAGAAGCACAGAATACTCACTATCTCCAGGATCTTACACTTTAGTCTTTCAGCAGACAAGACACACATGGAAATAAATGTATTATAAGGGTGAATGTGTTGAGCACTGCTGGGGGCAATTAGTATCTTGGAGACACAGAGACATGAGCCTTCTTCCACTCTTGGGGTGGGGTGGTTGAGAAGGCTTCCTATGGGAGGTGGCATTAGATGTGGGGCATAGAAATGAGCGGGAGCAAGGAGCTGCAAGGGGACTGGGGAAGGCCCGTCTTAGCTAAAGCCTGACCCTGAACAAAGGCACAGACACAAGTATGCTCAGGGAACAATTTGATTTGGGTAGAATGTGTGGGTGAAATATGATTGGAAAAGTAGGTTGTGACAATATGACACAGGCTACAGAGTACGGAGCTTATCCTGAGGGTGATAAAGTACCAGTGAAGTTTGGGAGTAAGAGAAAGACATGATCATAATCAGATTTGCAGTGGAGAATAGATGCATGGTGCAGTACTAGGGCCTGGAGACTACTTGGGAGGCTAGTGGGCTGAGCAGTGGGAATGGAGGTGGGCTTGGGTGGACAGACTTTGCTGGAGAGGCACCAGCACCTGTCTGCCCCAGCTGCAGATTATCCATGTGAGGCAGACTTCCCAGGGGGCTGAGCAAAAGACTGAATAGGATTCAGCATGGAACTGGCCCCAAAACTCCCTACCCTCAGGCACCCAGGCAGCTGGGTCTCGCCTGCTGATGTCTGGAGCCTTGCATGAATGAAGGAAGGGGGTCCCTTCCATTCCAGTTCTTTGTCCTGATGGAATAAGCCACTCATCCAAAGAATGGACATCGCTTGGGACTCTGCCACTCAAGTATAAAGCCCTTCTTTTCTGAAGCTCCTGTGTGCATCCCACCTAACTGCCAGGGTAAGCTGAGCCTGAATTCAGCCCACCATCTGTGATGTGGCTAAGATCTCACAGGACAGGGTCATAGCCCATATCTATGACATCTCCCTGGCACCTTCAAAGTTCCTAGCAGGGGAACTTTTTCATGTAAGTTTCTTTCCTTTGCAGTCTTTGGACCATCACTTAAAGAAAACTGACAGACCAAAAGGGGCTCACAAGTCAGTCATTATATCTCAGATGTCTATTGAAGCTAGATCTCACGGACCCATACCAGAAACTTTTTGAAGAACTGCAGTGCTATCAGAACTTTGGAATTCTCTTAGTCTGACTTTTTCATTTTACAAAGGGTGAAAGTACCCTGGACTAGCCAGGCACTAACCCAAGGTCACAAAAAATCAGGGTCCAAAAGGGAATTAGACCCCACCCAAATCACTGTTCTTTCCACTCCACTTCTCTGAGCAAATATAATTCAGATTACTATATTCCTCAGAATAGACTCTCAGCATAGCCCCTAGGAGGGAACATCATATCTCCAAGTCTCTGAAAATCAGTTCAAGGTTGTTGAGGCCTGACTGCTACCCCTAGAGAGAAAAGGAAGGGTTGATTTAATACACTGGAAGCTTGGCCACCTACATACCAGAGGTTGGTGATGTTAGAGACTGAGTTTTGCTTGCCCAGATTGTTTAAGAGAGTGGTGAATAAAATTTTTAATACAAGGGAAGAGACAGAACTCTTTCTAGACCTCTCATTGGAGTTCTGAATAAGGTGAGAGTTAGGATGATGGCTTAGATGTGTACGGATGGGAGGCTGGGCGGGAAGTTCCTATCTCCTTCCACCAGGACTGCCTTTCTGGAAACCTAGAGTGATGTTTCTGCCCTCTCCTGCACTCAGATCTCACTGATAAGTCTCACAGCGAAGATTCTGGAATATTCTGAAGTGGCTCCCATCAAAGCCCTTCGAACCCTTCGTGCTCTGCGGCCACTGAGGGCTCTGTCTCGATTTGAAGGCATGCGGGTAAGTCTGACCTCAAAACTTCTCTCATCTGGCCAGGCACGGTGGCTCATGCCTGTAATCCCAGCACTTTGGGAGGCTGAGGTGGGCAGATCACCTGAGGTTAGGAGTTCAAAACCACCTTGGCCAACATGCCGAAACCCAGTCCCAGCTAAAAGTACAAAAATTAGCCAGGTGTGGCGGTAGCGAGCCGAGATTGTGCCATTGCACTCCAGCCTGGGTGACAGAGCGAGACTCCGTCTCAAAAAACAAACAAAAACTTCTCTGATGTGCAGCTTTTGGTAACCCTTCCCCCTTTATGCCCTCCATCCCACCAACCCTGAGCACCATCTCCAAAGGTAGGCTCTGAGTCTTCACTTCCTGCTCTGACTTTGGTGGTGCTGCATGTCCTAACTCTCTTAGTTCTCTTTCAAGTCTTTTTGTGGGCCCCTCTTCCTTTGTCACCCATAAATATTACAGCCACCAGGACCCAGACCTCACCCCCTTTGCTCTTAGTGAAGTGATCCTGAATCATCGCTCCACAAGCATCTATTATCTCAATCACCCAACTCTGCCTCTTATTGCCAACATCTCCAGAACATCCCAAGTTCTCTGTCTTTCCATGACAAATGAGTCTTTCCTCTAATACTCCATTTAAAAGTAGTGACATCATCAGCTCATTACCTCAGCTGCCACCCACTGGAATGCTTCTTCTCTCCTACCTAATGCAATCATCAGATCCTGTGAATTTTTCCCTTCCATCCACCCCTTTCCTTATCCACCACCGTCAGCCTCCACCTTGCCCTAACTGCCTCCGTCAGGACAGAATGCTCACAGCCAGAGCCTTCTCTTAGAGACTGCTGATTGACACCCACCTTTTCCTCATAATTACAAAAGGCTCCCCAGCAGAAAATAAGGTTTTGCTTTGCTCCACTATCATTGGCTGGAAGTAGTCATCATAGCTTCAAAAACAAAAGTGGGCTTTTGAAATTAACTTGTACCTTTGCAAACACTAAGACCTGAAGATTGAAATAGTTTGAAATTTATTTTATTTTGTATCTAATAGAGTCTCATTTGCTTATTTACAAATGAGCTATTTTGTGAATATGGATTTAGGTTTTCACTAGTTCTTGACCAAAGCATATTTTAAATTGTATTTAAATTGTGTTTGTGTTTTATGCATGGTATTTAAGGAGAATAAGTCAAGGTTCTAGAAGTCTGTATGTGCAAGTACAATAGACACACTCACGCTTCTAAATGAGTGCAGTATGCTTGTAAACTCATCCATCTTCTCACTGCAACCCACCCTGAATGAGGTTAAGGGAAGAAGGTCTAAATCCATCTTCAGCTGCCCAGTGTCTCTCAGTCTTCTGAGTCTGAATTATTGCACTAATTAACCCACTTATCTTGCTGCTTCCAAAGGCCACTGGCTCATGAAGCAGCCTAAATGAGTATAGAAAGAGATAGAATCCAGCAGAGGGGGTGGGGTATTGGGGGGTTCCAGGTCTTTCTCTATCTCCCACCAGGTGGTGGTGGATGCCCTGGTGGGCGCCATCCCATCCATCATGAACGTCCTCCTCGTCTGCCTCATCTTCTGGCTCATCTTCAGCATCATGGGCGTGAACCTCTTCGCAGGGAAGTTTTGGAGATGCATCAACCATACCGATGGAGAGTTTTCTCTTGTACCTTTGTCGATTGTGAATAACAAGTCTGACTGCAAGATTCAAAACTCCACCGGCAGCTTCTTCTGGGTCAATGTGAAAGTCAACTTTGATAATGTTGCAATGGGTTACCTTGCACTTCTGCAGGTGGTGAGTCAACCATGAGATCAACCATATCTCTTGCTTTGACTGCTCAATAAAATGGAGAGTCTGGGTTCCCAGAAGATACTATGTGGGGACTTTGCAAGGAGTAGCCCTCAGAGTGAAGTGAGGTCATTCTCTCTTCCTACAGACTACACCATGAGGCTAGAGGGCCTTCCTAGTGAATATGATATCACAGTGGTGCAATTACACAAGTGTTGGCCAGTAGAATAGTATAAAGGGATGGGCCTGCCATGGGATTGTTATCAGGTGGTGAGTTAAAACACAGAACCTGTACAAAATAGACAAGGCATAGCCACATGTTCAGTCTTCAACTTCACATCATTTCCTAAATGGTAATAAATTATGTCTAACTAGGTCTATTGTAATGATATATAATGTTGGTGATAATGACAGTCAAACACATTCACCCTGTCTTTCTTTCATCATCCATTCAACATTCAATCACTCATTTCTTGCCTTCATCCACCTGTTCATTCAGTCCTCTGTTCTTTCAAGTGTTAATACAATTACTTATACACTTGTCATGCAGTTACTCTTGAGTGTCTACATTCCACCATTGGTTCTTGCATTTATTCAACAAATAATCTCTGAGTAGCTCTGGTATGCCAGGCATGGTACTACTCAGCCCTGGGAGATACAGTCAGAACTGGCCTTGGACACTGATGCTGTATGAGAGAAACAGACTAATAAGTGAATTAAAACAGCAAATCAAGTGCTTTACACAGGCCTAGGAGTGTAAGACCTAAGATGTCTTGCATGCTCTGAACATGCTGGAAGGCATATCCAGTTTCTAGACCTCAAGAATGCTAAAACTGAAGGCAGGAACATGGAGGTCTTCTATTCTCAACTTCTCCATCTGGAAGATATACCGTTCTTACATCATGTGCGTAAGGTGGGAAAGTGGCTGAGAAAATGGCAGCCCTGAGAGGGGAAACCTTAGGCAAGTGCACAGAGCAGCCTTGTAGCAGTTGGCACTAGAGCCAGACATCTAGACACTCAGTCTTCAGTCCATACTACATTCTGAAAGTCTCTGTGTCTTTAATGCTACTTTATTCTTAAACAGTCACGTGTGGGATTACTTTAAATCATCATATGAGATTAGTCAAGTAACCCAAGGGAACCTTTCCTTTCATTCTTTCTGCACAAGCCCTTTCCAACTCAGGACTCTCCCCTCTCTAACTGGGCCACCATGGCTTGGGAAGGGTCTAGTGTAGATGGATGGGCAGACACTGAGTGGCCTCTGCTCCTTGTCTCCAGGCAACCTTTAAAGGCTGGATGGACATTATGTATGCAGCTGTTGATTCCCGGGAGGTGAGTCTCAACCCACTGTCCCTACAGCCTTCCCCTCTGTGCATCCTACCCATATCAGTCTGCATTTGAAATGAAATGACGATGACCCTGGTACTGGAAGAGGCGATCACCCAGCAACCTCACACTGTCCCTCCTTGCAGCAGTGTCCAGCTGGCTCTCTGTTGGGTGTTTCAGCCACCGAGCCTATCCCCCTTTCATCTACACTCCCCAGGCTTCTCGAGGTTTTCCTCTGTTCACCATTGAGGAAAGCATCAGATAACCTCTAAGAGACAGTTCATGTGAGTCACTCCCTGGACAAGGGTGGCAGCAAAGCAAGGGTAGTGGCTAAATCAAGGGGCATCGGGAGGAATGAGGTAGAATCTCAGGAACTATCATAAAACCCAGGCTGGGCCAGGTGCAGTGGCTCATGCCTGTGATCCTAGCACTTTGGGAGGCCGAGGTGGGCAGATTGCCTGAGCTCAGGAGACCAGCCTGGGCAACACGGTGAAACCCCGTCTCTACTAAAATATGAAAGAAATTAGCCAGGCATGGTGGCTTGTGCCTGTAGTCCCAGCTGCTCAGGAGGCTGAAGCAGGAGAATCTCTTGAACCCGGGAGGCAGAAGTTGCAGTGAGCTGAGATTGCGTCACTGCACTCCAGCTTGGGCGAGAGATCGAGGCTCAATCTCAAAAAAAAAAAAAAAAAAAAAGAAAACGAAAAAAAAGAAAAAGCCTGGCTGGGGAGACACTATTGGGGAATGACCCCTTCCTGCTGTGGCAGGCACTGTCAATTCCCTGCCACCTCTTCCCTTAGCCCACTTCTGATTTCACCTGCAGGCTGCACTTCTGATTCTCTGTGTAAAGACTTCAGGGCTTAGGAGCTTGTTCAGCAACTTCTCCCCCAAGGACTAGGGATTTAATGCCCCTAGCGGCAACCCTTACCAATAAGTTTTGGGAGTCTGAGGATAAATACTCCAGCTTCCCTGTCCCTTGGTGATACAATCCTTCATGTGCTCTACACAGTTACTCAGAGGACCCCAATAGGATTGCACTCCAGTTGCCCACAATGATGCCCTGCTTAACAACATCCTCTTCACAGGCTCTTCTCCCATTCCCGCTTATTCTCCCCCACTCCTGCTTATTTGCCCCCACTCCCTCATTCCTGCTTCCTTGGATCACCTCCCAGATAAATCACCTGCACCCAGGTCCATGTCTTAGGCTTGGCTTTCAGAGTGAACCTGAACTAAGACACCCACCCTCCTTCCCACTCTCCCTTGTCTGGTCACAGGTCAACATGCAACCCAAGTGGGAGGACAACGTGTACATGTATTTGTACTTTGTCATCTTCATCATTTTCGGAGGCTTCTTCACACTGAATCTCTTTGTTGGGGTCATAATTGACAACTTCAATCAACAGAAAAAAAAGATAAGTGGGGCTCAGGTGTTTCTGGTTTCTGCTGTAGTGGTAAGCCTTATATTTCCTGTTCCCTGGCCAGCTCTGTCCTCCTAACAAAAGCCAACACTACTCATAGCCCATCACTTTAATGTCATTGCTAACCCTTACCCTGTGATTGCTGTTGCTAGAAGAGTTGCATTTCTCTCTGTCAGCAATGCCCCCCTAACACCCTCACTCAGGGTTCACATTCCTAAGGCATCTTGGGCTTCCCAACTGGAACCAGGTGTGTTAGATGTGTTCCAAGTGAACCCTGGGAGAATACAAGCAGGGAAAGAAAGGGATCCAGAACTTGCTGACCTGTTGGGGGATATGATCCCCACAGAGGACTGAGTCAGGGCACCTCAGGAAAGGCCATGGCCCAGCACTGGCAGAATCCCAACCCTCCTTGGGATGGGGAGGAAGGCTTGTGCCTCCAAGGGTGCCAACTCTGATTGATAGGAATCAAATCCCAGATAACCTCTCATGTTTATAAGCAAATGTCAGGGCAATAAAGGTATAAAGTACTTTCCTATTATCCTTTCATTTAATGCCCTCCATACCCCTGAGGTAGATAGGCGCTGTTCTAGATTTGCGTAACTGAGATCCCGAGAGAAAAGAGGTTACATGCATAAGTCACAGAGTACATGCAAACCTGGGTTTGCATTCCTGACTCAACTACTTGTGGATGGCTCATGCTGGCAATATTTTAAACCTCTCTGAGTCTCAGTTTTCTCATTCATTCAATGGGGCTAATAATACCTACTTTCTGGATTGTGGTGAGGGGTAAACAAAACCCTGAACAAAGATCACTGAGCATAAGACAGCTTTGGTGGTGAAGTTTCTGGCACTGTAACAGCAGAGGGCAGTGTGACTGGCAGGGCCTCAAGAGCACCAGATGCTGTTGCTATTAACAATTTAAAATATATACCTAGTAGGGCAGGCATCCCACTTACAGGAAATCCTTGCCCAGGGTTCTGGGCATAAGAAGAGGATAGGATAGGACTGGGACAAGACAGTGCTGATCAGTGTGATTAGTACCCTAGGGAGGTTTGAGATTATTGAAGCAATCATTTCTCTCATTTTACAGATGAGAAAACTGAGGTCAAGAAACAGATTACAGAGGGAGATATTAGGTAACGGAGGGAGATGAGCCAGTGACCAGGCTGGGGTCACTGAGAAGCTGCATCTACTGAATCCTTGGTCAGAGTTCTCAGCATGACCTCACCTGGAGCTCACCTAACCACTGCCCTTGCCCTTTCCTTCTCTCCCCCCATAAAGAGGTCCTCCCAGGAAGCCCTTTGTGTCCACAGATCTTCTCAGATCTCCTTTCAAATTCCACAGATCTCAGCCCACTTTCCCAGCATTTGCAGGGACTAACTTACATAAGCATGTTATTAAAATAGGTGGCTTTCAAATTATGTCAGCAAGTTAAAGGTGAGAGCTTGAATGAAGAAAATCCAAATAGCCCCTGAAGAAAAACTAATACCCAATCCTAAGAGAGGAAGACATCTTTGGTGGTGCAGTTTCTGGCACTGTAACAGCAGAGGGCAGTGTGATTGGCAGGGCCTCAAGAGAACCAGAGGTCCCTCTGAGACCAAGGACCCAAGGATAAGGCAGTAATTGTCCTCATCTCCTCCTCTCCAGAAAAGATTTGAGGGCTTCTGTCCGTCCCAGAGTCTTTGCTTCAAGGTCCTCAAGAAATCTCTTGCCCCCTCGGAGAGACTGTGACTCTAGAAGCCCAAAGAATTTTACTGGAATGAACAGGCTAGATCCAAGGCTCAGATTTGAACCAACATGTACCTTCTCCTTGAGTCCTGTTTCCTAACCCTCCCCACCCTCTATCCAGCATCTCTGGATCCCTGGAGAACAGAAACTGGCTTTGCTTTAGAGACCCAGGCAGGGAGTCAGCAATGGAACTCAGTCCCCCCGTCCTGACACTGGTTGTGGCAAGACACTCCTTGATGCTGGGCTTGGTGTGTCTATCTGCAGAGGAGGGGAGAAGGTTGATATGATCCTTTCTCTCCTGCCAGTTCTGATTTTGGTATCTGTGGGGAGTTCCTCTTGCTTTAGTAACAGTGTGGCCCTCTCTGCACTTAGGGGGCCAGGACATCTTCATGACAGAGGAGCAGAAGAAGTACTACAATGCCATGAAGAAGTTGGGCTCCAAGAAGCCCCAGAAGCCCATCCCACGGCCCCTGGTGAGCCCCAGAGGTTTACTCTAGCACAGCCAGGCAGGGGCCTGAGGGAGTGCTGTTTATGGAAGAGAAGATCTGGGTTGACGTTAGGATGAGGGTGATGAGGGTTCCTAGGCCCAAGGAATGAGAAGTTCAAAAGAAGCAACTCTGGTCTTCTGGAGTAAACATACCTTTTACGGCTATTTGAAATGAGTCTGTTCGGGGAAGCACTGAGTTTCTCCAACAGTTTTAGAGTTCAAGCACAGGATTGGAGGCAGATTAAGCTAAGTGACAGTAAGGGTAGTTAGAACCCAGGCATTAAACTTGTGTGGTTATGTATCATGGTCTAGGTGGCAGTGGATCTCCAGTATCACCCTATATTCTACCCCACGCCTACAGGTATAGAGAGGAAATGACCACAACCCAACTCCCCTGCCAGGATCCCAGATGCAGTCATGGTCATGGTCAAATGACCCAATAGGAATCAAAAGTTATCCCACTCGAGTTTGAAGATTGGGCAAAAATTAGGGCCAGACTCTAGTTTCACTCCTTTTTTTGTAAAGATCTCAAGAGACATGGCTTTCTGTTCCTCCATTAAATGCATTACCCATACCACACATGATATCACCTAAGTTCTTCTCAGCCTTCTGCCAGAAGATAGAAAACATCAAGCCTCTGAGAGGCCCTAAGATAGCACTTTTTTGGGAAGGGATGAACAGGTTTAGGGGTGAAGATGTTGATGTGTCAGAAATTATTGTTGATCCTCTTCAAAGAATTTCCAAGCCATCCACTTCAGTGAATGGAATTGGCCCTGTGTCCCTTTACATAAACTTTCTGTGGCTAAGATGCAGCATTAGTGAAGAAAATCGCAGGTATTGCTGGTGGCACAATTTCATTAGCCCTTCCCCACACAAGGGCAAGGTCCAAAGGACCTTTAACAAAGGAACAAGCCTTTCCCTTAGCCAAGGTATTAGATTTTTTAAATCAAGGTATAGGATTTGCATAATTTACTGCAAACTTTGTCAGAATAAAGTGAAAAACATTTACAAGAGAAAAAAAGTGATGACTTTTGACACTTTATTTTGAAATAGTGGTCATGAATTTATTACTAGTCTCGATTCTGATAAGAAGTATTACAATGGGGAGTGGGGAGTGATAGAAGGTTCAGACCTCTCTAAGGGCAGAGCTTTTTTCCTAAGTCACGCATACGATCAAGATAACTGGATTTGAGTGAGCCTGAGCAAAAGTCCTTCGGCTCATTGAGTATCCCTCCATCAACAAGTTCAATGGAGAGGAGCAGGCTCAAAATTAAAATTAGGTGAAAGGCTGAGTCCCAACCACATTCAAGTCATGGGTAATGAGAGGAGGACCCTAAGACTTAATGAGAAGCAAACAGCTGAGTCCACATTGGCCTTTACTTGTGGCTGGAGTAAGGTTGAATCCACATTTGAACCAGATGCCAAGGAGGTGTATGCTAGGGACAACCCCTGGCAAAATCATGAAAGTTTTTGGCACCTTTCCCCACATACTACTCAATCTCTCTTTGACATCCCAGCTTCTTCCCTCTCATCACCCAACCCCATAGGCTGCCAAAGAAAGCTTCCTCCCCTCAAGGAAGACAACATTCTTAGGACAAGGTAAATCATATTTCAAAAAGGGACCCTGGAGAGGGCATCTACCTACAAAGGCATGACCCTAATATTGAAATTCCAGGCAGTAAATAGGAGTGGGAGACAGAGTTGATGGTCAGGCAGGAAGACCTGCAACAAAATCACCATTTCTCCTAATTAAGCTGCAACCAAGATCCTCCGAGGATGGCACTGGGGGAGACCTCCACATGTCAGGGGAGAGTGAAACCTCATAACCAATTCTGTTCCTGAGATTCTCCATCCTTTGAATGGAAGAAGAGTGGGGTAGTAATTCTTTCCTTTGTTCCCTAATTTTGCATAGCTGAGGCAAGGCTAGAACATTTAAACAAAACTTTGAAGTCACAGGGATGCCAACAGAGAAATCAGCACAAAGCAGAGTCCAAGCAGCAATTGCAGATGGCTGCTCTCCAGGACCCAGAAGTCTTGGACCATCCTAGCTCCTGACCAGCATCCATATGGCAGGCAACATCTTTGACACCCACATGCCCAGTGGCACAAGCCTGATCATCTTCCCTCTTCAAAGTCTAGAACCAAGAAAGAAATCCAAGGACAAAGGAAATTCCCACTCCCAACTAAAACCCTTCTTCCCAGGCCCAGCTTGCTTTTGGCCAGATTATTGGCCCTGGAATGTCCACCTTCTCCCCTTAGAAGCCCCAAAGGGCAAGCTGGTCATACCAGCAAAGCAGACACAGGATTTCTGCCCCATCAGTGCATGGGTGCCATTTCATGACAGAGCTTACCTGGGACCACATAGGAGCCACACACACCTCCTATCACCTCTGATGATGCTCAGGCTCTAAATCTTGTTTCTTCCATAGGAAAGGCTAAGGATTCCACAAGACTGGGAAATTTTATTCTTTAACATTCCCTACTACAGAAATCAATAAAAGCAGCTCTCATTCCACTTTATAAAAATATAATAGGCTCTAGAGAATATCACATCATCAATCACCCACTACATCGTCTCTGAGAGCACCAAGGGTTGCAAAGGTATGATCCCTGACCATGGGCTAATCCAAGAGCAGCTAGCAAGCTACTCCATTCCCTAAAGTCAGAATATCCAGGGCAAACTTCACACCCAGCCACTTAGCGATGCTGCTGCCTGCTCTGTTTAATTAGAAGTCATGTGACCATGAATGGGCCTGTATTCTTTCACCATTTTCAGTGATGAAATGGAAGGGATTAGTGGCTCAGCAATCCCCCTCCCGCCCTAGGAAAGATGTGAGCCAGCAGTTCTGCCCTGAGCAAAGGCCACTTGGGTCTGATTCTTTGCTCTAACCCAACAGGGTAGCAACCCATCCCCACCATGAAGCAGAAGGCAAGGATCAGCCTCATCGCAGCACTTCCCCCTCTGCCTGCTGTGCAGCTCCTATGGGCTCCCTGGCAGGGATCAGACAGGTTCTTGTCTTCCTCCCTCATAGCCACTCATGCAGAGGCCTGCACATCCCATACATTCAGTATGTACCCTTGGTACAGAATTGAATTTGGTCAAATAAACGGTGACTTTAAATTTTCATTTGAGCTATGGTTAACTCAGAACTGCCCATTCTGTGTTCCATTCATTTACCAATTTGCGGAGCATCTATTGCAGCCAGGCACTACGCAGACACCAGGGTTAGAGTAGTGAGCAAGATAGACAAATTTCCTACTCTTACGGAGATTACAGTCCAGTGACAGAGGCAAACAGTTGGCCAAAAGTTGCACATATACATTAATTCCTGGCTGGAGAAATTGTCAAGGGAGAAAAAATGGGGTGAAGAGCAAAGGATGCTCAAGACTGAGCCTCGAAGAACTCTGATGTCTAAAAGTTGGGTAAAGGAGACTATAAAAGAGCATCACAAATGGCAAGAAAAGAAGCAGAAATGTAAGGCATGGTGGAGACCAAGAAAGCAACATTTCAAGGCAGAGGGGGTACTAGGCAATATCAGACAAGTGTCCTTGGATCTAATATTATGGGAAGTCATTCATGATCTTAGTGAGAACCATCTCTATCAGGATAGAGGCAAAAGCTCTGTTGATGTGGGCTAAGGAGTGAATGAGGGGCACTGATTGTACACAACTCTTTCAAGAAATTTTGCTTTGAAGGTGGGAAGAGATCTAAGATGGTAGCTGGAAGGAGATGTAAGTTTCTGAAAGATTCTGCTTTAAGTTAAGAGAAACTAAGTCATTAGAGATTTGTGCAATAAACCAAGAGACAAAGAGTAATGCACATGGACATTAATTTTGCCTAGGATAATAGCCAAGAGTGGGCAAATGTGGCCAAAAGCCTCACCCATCAGTAATGGGGCAGAGGGACCAAGAGGTTGGCAAGCAGCAGTAATGAAGAGGTGACAAAGCTAGGTGGCAAAGCTTCAAAGCAAGAAGGGGTTTTACAAGACACAGGAAGAGCAATGGTGTGGAAGGGTCAGTGGTGAACAAGGAGAACCCCAGGCCTGACCCCTGAGATACATGGGGTAGGGGAGAATGGCAGCCTTTAAATAGGGGGAGATATATGCAGATCAAGGCAGGTGAGCTCCATAGAGGTCAGGAGAAGTTTTGGGAGAAGGTCAAAGCGTGGGGAATGGGGCTGGGATCAAGGACTCACAGAGCAGTAAGATGTTCACAGCACTAAAAGAAGAGAGGATCACACTAGGAGCTTTTTAAAGACACCATAGAAATAACCAGATATAAATGATCTCTTGGTTGTCCAGGCCACTCTGCCTCCTTCCAAGATGCAAACAACCAAGATTTGACCCCATGCCCTATACCTGCATTTGCTTAGGCATTTGCACAGCACCAGGAACAGAGGGAACATTTCCAAGAATAAGTTTCCCCTTTGCACTTGACTTTACTCTCAGCAAAGTAGCTCAGATTAATATTTCAAACAGCTCTTGAACTCTTGCAATGTGCAGGGCACTACAGGGAAACAAAGTTAAGGAAGGTATAGCCCTTGTCCTCGAACAGCTCATTGTCTAGTAGAGAAGAAGAGACGCATATACGAAATGCTAGAACTCGAGGCTGACTGAAAAGTGGGAGCCCCAAAGGGACAGGACAGTGTGGTGTCACGTGACTAAGGGATGCTCCATGCAGTAAGTGGAGCTTAAAAGAGATGGATTACTCAAGACTGTTGGAATTTAGACAGCCAAGAGAGGAGACTGGGAGGGCATTGCAAATAGAGGCAAGGGCACAGACCAGGACAAAGGAAGGGCCTGGTGACTTCAAAGGGCCAGGAGAGGTATTAAGGACTTGAACTGGGGCAATGAGGTAGAGTCAACTAAAAGTGAAATTTTGGAAGAGGTAAGGCTAGTATTTGGCTTCTGTTCGGATGTGCAGTGTGGTGGAGACAAAACTCATCTATGGATAACACAGTTGCCTGGTTTGTGTTGGCACAAAGGCCCTGATGCCACTATCTCTTGTTTTCTCAGAACAAGTTCCAGGGTTTTGTCTTTGACATCGTGACCAGACAAGCTTTTGACATCACCATCATGGTCCTCATCTGCCTCAACATGATCACCATGATGGTGGAGACTGATGACCAGAGTGAAGAAAAGACGAAAATTCTGGGCAAAATCAACCAGTTCTTTGTGGCCGTCTTCACAGGCGAATGCGTCATGAAGATGTTCGCTTTGAGGCAGTACTACTTCACCAATGGCTGGAATGTGTTTGACTTCATTGTCGTGGTTCTCTCCATTGCGAGTAAGTGGGCAGCCACGTGGTGGGGAAGCCCCACCTCTGCTTGGGGGTCTTTGGGATACTCTTCTAAAACCAAGGAAATAACCAACCAACTTTTTGAAATACATGTTTATTTTAGAAGAACCCTGTATTTGCAGCTTTCCAAGAGTAGCAAGTTTTAAATGCCTTGGGCTGCTCTCTCAGTGAAATGAAGAGGTTCTATTGGCCTTCTCCATGCTCACATGAAGTGTTTTCAGGTGCCTACTGTGTGCACAGCCCATGGCTAGAACCTCAGGGGCTGAAAGGGAATAATCACGCCTCCTGAGAACTTCAGACTGTAAGATGGTGGAGTCTCCAGCAGACCTTACTTTTATGGTCTTGAAAGCAGTGGGCGGGTGGCGTAATGTGAGGTGAGTCTTAAAATATGTTCTGGAAAAGGAGATGGATTGCCATCAAAGTGAGGAAAGACTGGGAGGAGATTGTTCAAAGGAGATTCTCAAGTCTAGCGTCTGGAATTAAATCTCTACACAACTGTTCTATTAGGGAACATGAGTGATAGAAAAGTCAAGATATCAATGCCAAGAACTTAATACAGTTAAGGCCCAGTCTGGGTGTTGTTGAATGACAGGCCCAGTATTTTGGGCCCAATGGTGTTCAGAGAAAATTACTAGAGTTAGAGGCTAACATGGGGAAATGGAGCTGCCATGATTGAATACTTCCTAAGTTCTGAGCACTGAGCTGGGCTCCATGAATGTTCACAGCAGCCCTGTTAAGCAGGTATTATTATCCTCATTTTATACATTTAAAATTGAGACTCAAAGATCAAGAATATTATGCAGGGTCACAGAGTTTCCAAGTGTTGAAGCTGAATTTAGGACAGGCTCCAATTTTCTAATGAACTTGCAGCCTGTCACCAACAGGCTGTGCCCAAACTCTTTGTCCACTTAGCTGTCTTATAAACACTTGGGCTAGTATCTCAGATGGCTTTTTCATCATCCACATGGGATTTAGATGTTGAAGAAGCTGCACAGTCAGTATCTGTGCAGACTGTCCCTGGGCTTATGGGTTAGCTGAAGTTTGACCCTATGAAGGCCAAATCACAGCTCACCAGCTTCACCTGGCATTATAAATGTATCTTGATTGGTTATATCCTGACCTGCTTACTTTTCATGTCAGGGCGTAGCTGTAGATTTAATTTCCCACTGATTTACTACCAAGAGCTGAGAGTATCTAAATACAACTTAGCAGCATTTCATCAACCTCCCCACCTTGGTGCTGAAGCACAGCCTTGGGTTGCGTGTATTTCCGGGGATTTCAGTTTGTTTTTGTTCTCGTTTTATTTTGATACTGCTGCTCTGTTTTTTAACACTTTATTGAGGTATGATCCACATGTAAAAACTATACATGTTTAATGTACACAACTTTATGAGTTTGGAGATAAGTATACACCCATGAAACCATCACCACCATCAATGCCAGAAACATGTCCAGAACCTCCAAATATCTCCTCCTGCCTATTTATTTATTTATTGGGTGCTAGGAACACTTAAGATTTATTCTCTCAGTGAATTTTTAAGTAGACAACACAGTATTGTTAACTATAGGCACTATGCTATAAGTAGAGCTCTAGGATTTATTCATGTCACATAACTGAAAGTTTGTACACTTTGACAAGTACCTCCCCAATTTCCCCTCCTCCCAGCTCCTGGAAACCACCATTCTATTCTCTGCTCCCATGAGTTTGACTATTTTAGATTCCTTATACAAATGCAATCATGTCATTTTTGTCCTTCTGTGTCTGGCTTATCTCACTTAGCATAATAGGAGTTTTTGTTGGTTGGTTGGTTAGTTGTTTTCATTTTTGTTTTGTTTTGTTTGTCTTCCAAAATGAAAGATTCCAAAGGCTATTTTGATTTTGTTTTAAAGAAGGGAGCTTGTTTGTGTATCAGCAATATAGAAATAAAACATAGCCAAGTACTTAGTTCTATGATGGGGATATCTTAACTACCAGTTCCTGTGACTTAGAGGGTAGCACCATCCTCTGGGGCAGGAATCCTTTATAGAGCTGGAAAATAAGCAGAAAAACCCACATATCAATCTTTCTGCCCTCTCTCCTTACCTCCCTTTCTTCCTTCCCACCAGCAAGAGGTGATTGAGTATCTAATTGTTACAAGTACAAGGACTCATTCTCCCTTAAAATAAGATCCTGGAGCAAATTAAAATATGCTGTAGACCAGTTGTCTGGCAGAAAATTTTACCAGAGTATGTAGACAAATAATGTACCCTACACTATGGGAACATGTCCTAGTTAAACTGGAATTTCACAGAAGGTCTTCCACAAAGATTTTATAATCCAAAATTATAATTATTTCCCAAGTCCCCTTCTACTTTCTTCCTCTTTCCAACACAATATTGTGACCCATGTGCATAACGACAAAGGGCAAGTAGGGGAGAGGGCCCAGGGAACCCGGCAAGGAGCGAGAGCTTGCTGCTACATCCCTCACCATTTTTCCTGTGAGATGTTGAACCTTCTCTTACCTAAAGGCCTTGCCTCATCTTTGGTGGAGGCCTTTGGTACAAATAGGGCTCCCCAGGTCCCCAAGACCAAAATTCAAACATCTTCAAGTTAGACATCATATAGAGGGACGTACACATTCTTTATATTTCCAACTTTGTTCATAGTTGGAGTTGGGGGCAGTAACTGACTCCCTCAAAAAAACCTATCTCCAGGCCCTAACATAAAGTTCAAAAACAGCTGGAACCAAAAAAAAAAAAAAAATTAAGGCATTGTGCAGACAGCTGGTCATTCAAAGCCCTTATGCTTTAGCTGTCTGCCAGTTGCCCAAATCCTCAGGCCCCCTTGTAATTAACACCAGACTCTGTACAATTAGCCACGGGACCGGGTGCCAGAAACAGAGTCAATCTTCACAGTAGGAGGTAGGGAGAGGAATCATAAAGGGTCCTGGCCTTCACAGAGCACAGGACCTGGGTGGAGGCAAGGGCATGACCCAAAGGCTACAGTATCAGGGAGGAGCAGGGTCTGTGTCATAGGCAAAAACAGGCCAAAGACTGTGGGCCTGTGGAATAAACTGCAGTCACTTGCAGTTGAACTTGGCTGCAGAAGATGAAGTTTTTGACTGTGGAGGTTGACCAAGAGGATATTCTGGGTGGAGGCAAAGATAACATGGTAGGAAGGGTAAGACTGATGAGGAAGAGAGGACTTATGCAATGGGCATTTACTGAGCCCCTACTTTGTGCTACCTACCATGCCAGGCTCTGAGGGCCCAGAGTCCTCAAATATGGATGCCCAAGTGGCAGTCTATACCAAGCAAAGCATAGTGCCATCACAGCCAACTTTGTCAGGTCTCATGGCCGGAGATACTGATTAGATGATTTCTTCCTTCTTTTAAAGGCCTCGTTTTTTCTGCAATTCTTAAGTCACTTCAAAGTTACTTCTCCCCGACGCTCTTCAGAGTCATCCGCCTGGCCCGAATTGGCCGCATCCTCAGACTGATCCGAGCGGCCAAGGGCATCCGCACACTGCTCTTTGCCCTCATGATGTCCCTGCCTGCCCTCTTCAACATCGGGCTGCTGCTCTTCCTTGTCATGTTCATCTACTCCATCTTCGGTATGTCCAGCTTTCCCCATGTGAGGTGGGAGGCTGGCATCGACGACATGTTCAACTTCCAGACCTTTGCCAACAGCATGCTGTGCCTCTTCCAGATCACCACGTCGGCCGGCTGGGATGGCCTCCTCAGCCCCATCCTCAACACAGGGCCCCCCTACTGTGACCCCAATCTGCCCAACAGCAATGGCACCAGAGGGGACTGTGGGAGCCCAGCCGTAGGCATCATCTTCTTCACCACCTACATCATCATCTCCTTCCTCATCGTGGTCAACATGTACATCGCAGTGATTCTGGAGAACTTCAATGTGGCCACGGAGGAGAGCACCGAGCCCCTGAGTGAGGACGACTTTGACATGTTCTATGAGACCTGGGAGAAGTTTGACCCAGAGGCCACTCAGTTTATTACCTTTTCTGCTCTCTCGGATTTTGCAGACACTCTCTCTGGTCCCCTGAGAATCCCAAAACCCAATCGAAATATACTGATCCAGATGGACCTGCCTTTGGTCCCTGGAGATAAGATCCACTGCTTGGATATCCTTTTTGCTTTCACCAAGAATGTCCTAGGAGAATCCGGGGAGTTGGATTCTCTGAAGGCAAATATGGAGGAGAAGTTTATGGCAACTAATCTTTCAAAATCATCCTATGAACCAATAGCAACCACTCTCCGATGGAAGCAAGAAGACATTTCAGCCACTGTCATTCAAAAGGCCTATCGGAGCTACGTGCTGCACCGCTCCATGGCACTCTCTAACACCCCATGTGTGCCCAGAGCTGAGGAGGAGGCTGCATCACTCCCAGATGAAGGTTTTGTTGCATTCACAGCAAATGAAAATTGTGTACTCCCAGACAAATCTGAAACTGCATCTGCGACATCTTTCCCACCATCCTATGAGAGTGTCACTAGAGGCCTTAGTGATAGAGTCAACATGAGGACATCTAGCTCAATACAAAATGAAGATGAAGCCACCAGTATGGAGGTGACTGCCCCTGGGCCCTAGTGAGAACACTCTAGCCTGGATATGTTCAGTTATGATGTGTCCTTCTGCTCTGTGTTAACTCTTTCCCATTGCAGATCACACCCAGCTACAGCCTCACCAATGCATGCCACTGATCACAGTGTCAGAACTGGGCAGGGAATGCAGCTGGTAACCACCTTTGAAAAAGTCGTCATACACAAAAAGGAGTCAGAAGCTAAGAGCACTTCCACTGTGATTTCCCTTCTGAATTTCAATATCAGATCATGGGTTCTCTTACTCTCCAGAAAATATCCCTTGTCCTTTTATTTTTATTGTAATCAGATTATATTTACTGAGACAAACTTCTCAGGACCAGAACTTCCAAAGATATAAAACAAGAACATTACTGAAGGTCCAAGGTAGTCCTCTGTGAAGCACCATATAGAGATTGGCAATGTTATTTAGGATTTTGCATGACTGCATGTGAGAGCTGTCGGACAACTGCTCTGACCCAGGGTAACACCTGTGGCCTATGTCTTGAAAAGCCTTTGAGATATCCATTAAAATTAATATTTTTAAAGGTATATCCACACCAGTGTTATGTCATAAAGCATCATTTTATTTTTCTCTTATTTCTGTGATGCTGACATGTATCATGAGTCACTTACCCCTCACTTTCTGGGATCTTTATATTTTTCAGTTTGAGATTGAGGCTGGGTGGAGCAGGAAAGAGCACTGTCCTGGGATCTGGAAATGCCAATTGGAATCCTAACTTTTCCACCAATCGCCTGGCTGACCAGGGCTAAAGTCTTTCCCCTCTTAACTTCAATTTCCTCACTTGTAAAATTGGTGGGAAGGGAAGAAAATGAATGCTTTCTATAGCCTTCGCATCTCATGTTGTAGAACTCAATGGTGCCTGCCCCATTTATATGGGAAAAACACTCTTTTCTGAGGCCGAAATGGCTGGACCTTTCTGTGGTGTAGCTAAAGAGGCAGCTTTTGAATACATTCCAGAGTGTGTTTACATCTCATAATCAGACATTAAGGAGGAGAGTTGTTACATTACCCGGCGTCTAGAACTCCATAGTTAGTATAATCAGAAGAAGAAGTATAATCATGAGAATGATGATCCAGTAGATAAAAGGTATGGCCAGTAGTTTCATTCATCCTGCAAATGTTATTAATTACCTACTATATGATGGGCATTGCTCCAAGAACAAGAGATAAAATAGGAGTTAAGCCCCCAAAAGATTAATTATATGAACTGAATGGAGTAAGAATTGTCAGAGTTTACTTAGTCCAAAGGCATGTTGCAGATTTTGAGACGAAGGAAAGCAAAGACTCCCTATGACAAAATAGGACATAGGGATTGTAATGACAATTATGATCTTCCATTAACTCTTGGGCCATTCCCAGCCACAATCACAAAGATTCAAATATATAGCCAATTCATTGGCTATATATTTGATCATTTCACAAGATTTTCCATTTGTATAATTACAAAGCACAGTGGCTGATACATCTCACATGCCTCAAGGATACAGATTTGCTGAGGCCTTGCTCTCCCTTCTCTGTCACTATTAGCCCATCAGAAGTCAAAGAGGCTTTCGAGATGCTTATTGGGAGTTGGCAGCATCCACAGATGCAGGTTAATAAGATGATGATGGGATAGCAGAGAGCCCAAGCCTTCTCAAATCAGCTATTCTCTGAATGCCTGATTTATTCTAAAAGATGAGTTCAACCAAATAGCTCGTCCTCTCTCGTACCACTGAACCCGGGAGCACAGATACTGACTGTGCAGCTTCCTCAACATCTAAATCCTATGTGGATGATGAAAAAGCCATCTGAGATACTAGCCCAAGTGTTTATAAGACAGCTAAGTGGACAAAGAGTTTGGGCACAGGTTTATTTTTACAATGATATGTGAAAGAATTAAGTGAGCCAAACCATCAGACTGGTTCTATTAAAGTAGATGATACTATTCTCAAAAGTATTCTTACTTTCAGTTGAATTATGCTCCCTAAGCATAGGAACATAATTCAACTTTATGTTCAAATTTATGTTGAATTATGCTTTGGGTTGAATAATGTTCCCTAAAAGGGTATGTTGAAGTCCTAACCAATAGTACCTGCGATTGTGACCTTATTTGACATTAGGGTCTTTGCAGATATAAACAAATTCAGATGAAGGTGAGCCCTAATCCAATGACTGGTGTTGTTAAAATATGAGGGGAATTTGAACAGAGACACACAGAGAGGAGAATACCATGGGAAGATGCAGAAAAACACACACACAGAAAAAAGACAGCTGTATGAAGACACAGGAAGAAATCGGAAAGACACATCTGCAGGCCAAGGAATGGCAAGGATTGCTGAAGCTAGGAGGAGGCACAGAAGGCAATGGTTCTCACCTGCAGGCTTCAGAGGGAACATGGCCCTGCCAATACCTTGATTTTAGACATCTAGCCTCAGAAGTGTAAGAGAATAAATTTCCATTATTGTGATCTACCTAGTTTCTGGTAATTTGTTACAGCATCCCAGGAAAACTAATCCATTTCTCATTTTTTCTACACAAATGCATTTCCTAGATTGTAATGGGAAACATTGGAAAAGGGATGCAATATATACATCTTGCATGACACGGAGTTTTTGGAAATGTATCCAAATGCAAGATTATCTTTTGAAAACTTCGCTAGAGCCAGTTTCCAAGTTCACCTGGTGGTACAATTACAAGGTAGAAACTAGATTTCCATGGGAGCCAACCTGAGAGCCAGAGCTACTTTCTCAACCTCACCCGCAAGAGATAAAACTAGAATCTCTCTGGCCCAGAATGTGAGGATACCTTAGCACTGAAGGGAGATAAGAGACAGGACAATGATGCTGACTGTACAAATATCTGGAATCTGCAAGTTCTCAAAAATATGCCTCCACCATAAACACCGCCCTAACTTTTTATACCATTAAACTGCATAACACATAGACACAGATGGCAAATAACATTCAGAACATCCACTTAACACAGAATAGTAGGTATAGGCAGAGCCCTGGTGTGCTGGAGCATTTGCTTAAGACAAAAGTGAAGTCACTTTCCTAAGTGCTAGGGATGCAAAATAAGACAGATCTTCAGTCTGGAGCTGAACACAGGCTGAAGGTTTACAAATACATTAAAAAGACAATTCCTTTTTTTTCTTTTTTTAAAATTATGCTTTAAGTTCTAGGGTACATGTGCACAATGTGCATGTTTGTTACATAGGTATACATGTGCCATGTTGATTTGCTGCACCCATCAACCCATCATCTACATTCCGTATTTCTCCTAATGCTAAAAAGTAAAAAAAAGTAAAGGTTTTTATTATCATTAGACTGTGTAACTTAAGAATGAATTACTTAATTATTAGGGTTGCCAGTAACAAATCAGAAATAGAGTATATCATTTCCAAAGTAGGACAAGGGGGAACTATGCTGAGAAACAATTAGCCAATCAAA
The DNA here is from genome assembly GCF_009828535.3 of Hylobates moloch. Lineage (NCBI taxonomy): Eukaryota > Metazoa > Chordata > Mammalia > Primates > Hylobatidae > Hylobates > Hylobates moloch. The sequence goes on from NW_026652283.1 coordinate 90,616,632, forward strand.
AAAGTAAGGTTAAAAAAAAACGGGATTAGGATTGACTTGGCAATGCAGGCTGTTTTTTGGTTCCATATGAACTTTAAAGTAGTTTTTTCCAATTCTGTGAAGAAAGTCATTGGTACCTTGATGGGGATGGCATTGAATCTATGAATTACCTTGGGCAATATGGCCATTTTCATGATATTGATTCTTCCTACCCATGAGCATGGAGTGTTCTTCTATTTGTTTGTATCCTCTTTTATTTCATTGAGCAGTGGTTTGTAGTTCTCCTTGAAGAGGTCCTTCTCATCCCTTGTAAGTTGGATTCCTAGGTATTTTATTCTCTTTGAAGCAATTGTGAATGGGAGTTCACTCATGATTTGGCTCTCTGTTTGTCTGTTATTGGTGTATAACAAAGCTGGAGGCATCACACTACCTGACTTCAAACTATACTACAAGGATACAGTAACCAAAACAGCATGGTACTGGTACCAAAACAGAGATATAGACCAATGGAACAGAACAGAGCCCTCAGAAATAATGCCGCATATCTACAACTATCTGATCTTTGACAAACCTGACAAAAACAAGAAATGGGGAAAGGATTCCCTATTTAATAAACGGTGCTGGGAAAACTGGCTAGCCATATGTAGAAAGCTGAAACTGGATCCCTTCCTTACACCTTATACAAAAATTAATTCAAGATGGATTAAAGACTTACATATTAGACCTAAAACCATAAAAACCCTAGAAGAAAACCTAGGCAATACCATTCAGGACATAGGCATGGGCAAGGACTTCATGTCTAAAACACCAAAAGCAGTGGCAACAAAAACCAAAATCGACAAATGGGATCTAATTAAACCAAAGAGCTTCTGCACAGCAAAAGAAACTACCATCAGAGTGAGCAGGCAACCTACAGAATGGGAGAAAATTTTTGCAATCTACTCATCTGACAAAGGGCTAATATCCAGAATCTACAATGAACCCAAACAAACTTACAAGAAAAAAACAAACAACCCCATCAAAAAGTGGGCAAAGGATATGAACAGACACTTCTCAAAAGAAGACATTTATGCAGCCAAAAAACACATGAAAAAATGCTCATCATCACTGGCCATCAGAGAAATGCAAATCAAAACCACAATGAGATACCATCTCACACCAGTTAGAATGGCCGTCATTAAAAAGTCAGGAAACAACAGGTGCTGGAGAGGATGTGGAGAAATAGGAACACTTTTACACTGTTGGTGGGACTGTAAACTAGTTCAACCATTGTGGAAGTCGGTGTGGCGATTCCTCAGGAATCTAGAACTAGAAATACCATTTGATCCATCAATCCCATTACTGGGTATATACCCAAAGGAGTATAAATCATGCTGCTATAAAGACACATGCACACGTATGTTTATTGCAGCACTGTTCACAACAGCAAAGAGTTAGAACCAACCCAAATGTCCAACAATGATAGACTGGATTAAGAAAATGTGGCACATATACACCATGGAATACTATGCAGCCATAAAAAATGATGAGTTCATGTCCTTTGCAGGGACATGGATGAAGCTGGAAACCATCATTCTCAGCAAACTATCACAAGGACAAAAAAACCAAACACCGCATGTTCTCACTCATAGGTGGGAATTGAACAATGAGAACACATGGACACAGGAAGGGGAACATCACACACCGGGCCTGTCGTGGGGTGGGGGGAGGGAGGAGGGATAGCATTAGGAGATATACCTAATGTAAATGACAAGTTAATGGGTGCAGCACACCAACATGGCACATATATACATATGTAACAAACCTCCACGTTATGCACATGTATCCTAAAACTTTAAGTATAATAATAATAAAAAAGGGATATAGAGACATACAGAATAAAAGAAACAAACAGAATAGACAGAGTAAAGTAGTATATTCAAAAACAAATATATTCATAAATTACATTAAATTTAAATGGACTCTGGGAAAAAGAGTGTCAGTCAAGATTTTAAAAAATTCAAATAAATTCTGTTTACAGAAAGCCACACAAAACCTAAGGTTACCAAAAGGGTACAAATACAAGTACATAGGGCACATTTACAAAAATAGTCTGTATGCCTAGCCATAGAATAAAATTCAAACAGTGTTCAAGGGATTAAAATTATATGTATGTTTTCAGATGATAATACAATTTAGCTGAGAATCAATTATGAAAGGAAGCAGACCCAAGCTTATATATCGACCCTTCATATATGGTAAAGATGGGATAACATAGAGTGAGGAAAAGATAGTCTTCCTGTAGGATTAGGTGCTAGGATTATTGTGTTTTCAGAAGAAAAAGAAAAAGAAATTAGACCCCCACCTAAAACTGTACTCAAAAATCAATTTCAAGTATACCTAAATGTGAAAGGCAAATCTATAAAGCTGTTAGAAGATAATAGAGGAAAATATCTACATGACCGTAGAATAAAGAAAAGACTGATAAATTTGACTACATTAATATCTAGAACATCAGTTTATTAAAATATATATTAGGGATGAAAAGGCAAAGTATAGAATGGAAGAAAATATTTAAAACACTTATATTCAACAAAATAATATTCAGAGGATATTTTTATTAACTTCTACAAATCAATGCAAAATAGTAACACAATAGAAAAAAAATGGCAAGAGACTGGAAGAGGCACTCCACAAAAAAGAAAATCTGAAGAACCAATAAGCATATAAAAGTATGCACAACGTAATTAGTAATTAGGGAAATGCAAACTAAAATCACAGTGAAATACCACCACACATCTATTCGATCTGCAAAAATGTTAGAGTCTAAGAAATATCAAGTGATGGCAAAGATGGAGAAAACAGGAATTCCCATTAAAGAGAGTGTAAATTGGTACAACTTCAGTCACGTGTAGCTTAGCAATGGAGATATATTCTGAGAAATGTGTCTTTGGGCGATTTTGTCACTGTGCAAACATCATAGGGTGCATTTACACAGACCTAGATGATATAGCCTACTACACATCTGGGCTGCATCACCTGTAGCCTGTTGCTCCTAGGCTACAAACCTGTACATGTTACTGTACTGAATACTATAGGCAATTGTAACGCGTTTGTGTATCTAAATATAGAAAAGGTACAGTAGGCCGGGCAGGTGGCTCACGCCTGTAATCCCAGCACTTTGGGAGGCCGAGGAGGGTGGATCATGAGGTCAGGAGATTGAGACCATCCTGGCTAACATGGTGAAACCCCATCTCTACTAAAAATACAAAAAATTAGCCAGGTGTGGTGGCGGGCACCTGTAGTCCCAGCTATTCAGGAGGCTGGAGCAGGAGAATTGCTTGAACCCCGTAGTCGGAGGTTGCAGTGAGCCAAAATTGCACCACTGCGCTCCAGCCTGGGAGACAGTGTGACTCTGTCTCAAAAAAAAAGAAAAAACAAAAAAAAGAAAAGATACAGTAAAAATATGGTATAAAAGATAAAAATGGTATGCCTTTGTAAGGCACTTACCATGAATGAAGCTTGTGAGACTGGAAGTTGCTCTGGTGAGTTAGCGAATGAGTGGTGAGTGAATGTGAGGCCTAGGACATTATGTACGCTTCCTGTAGACTTTATAGACACTGTACAGTTAGGCTACACTAAAGTTTTTTAAAATATTTGTATTTCTTCAGTGATAACCTTAGTTTACTGTAACTTTTTTACTCTATAAACTTTTTAATTTCTTTTAACTTTTTTATTCCATAATAATACTTAGCTTAAAACACAAGAACATTGTACAGGCTATACAAAAGTATTTTCTTTATATCCTTATTTTATAAGCTTTTTCTTATTAATTTTTTTAACTTTTTTGTTAAAAACTAAAATACAAACATACATATTATCCTAGGCCTACACAGAGTCAGGATCATCAATATCACTGTCTTCTTTCTCCACATCTCGTCCCACTGAAAGGTCTTAGGGGCAGTAGCACTCATGGAGCTGTAATCTCCTATGATAACAATGACCTCTTCTGGAATACCTCCTGGAAGACCTACTTGAGGCTGTTTTACAATTAACTTTAAAAAAAAAAGTAGAAGGAGTACACTTTAATAATAAAAATATGATATTGTAAATATATAAACCAGTTAGTCACTTATTTTCATCATCAAGTATTATGTACTATACATAATTGTACATGTTCTACTTTTATATGACTGGCAGCCCCATAAGCTTTTTTATACCAGCATCACCACAGACATGGGAGTAATGACTTGTGCTACCACTTTTTTGTTGGCTATGACATCACTAGGCAAGAGGAATTTTTCAGCTCCTTATAATCTTATGGCACATCGTCTTCTATGTGGTCTGTTATTGACAGAAATGTTATCATGCAGAGCATGACTGTGTTTTGGAAAACCGCTTAAATTTACCTAGAAGAGTTGAAGATACATAAACCCATGACTCAGGTTTTCCATTCTTGGGTATGAAACCTAGAGAAATCCATGGACGGATATTCCAGGAGACATTTACAAGATGATTTCTTATCAACATTGTTCATGATGGACCCAAATTAGAAACAACCCAATGTCCTTCAACAGTAGGATAAATTTAATAAATTTTGGTATTTTTAATGTAATTTTATGCAGTAATGAAAATGGATGAGATACAGCCTCAAACAAGTCTAAAAATGAACCTTATTAAATGAAAGAAGCCAGACACAAACTATATCTACTCTACGATTATATGAGTTTCAAAAACAGGCAACATTAAACTATATTGTTTAGGAACGTATAAAGAAAAGCAAGGGCTGGTGCCCACAAAATTCAAGGTTACTGGTAGACGGAAGATAGCGCTTGTGACTGAGATTGGCAATGTTCTAATTACTCATGTGGGACGGGCACGGTGGCTCACAACTGTAATCCCAGCACTTTGGGAGGCCCAGGCGGGTGGATCACAAGGTCAGAAAATTGAGACCATCCTGGCCAACATGGTGAAACCCTGTCTTTACTAAAAAATACAAAAATTAGCTGGGCATGGTGGCTCGTGCTTGTAGTCCCAGCTACTCAGAAGGCTGAGGCAGGAGAATCGCTTAAACTCGGAAGGCAGAGGTTGCAGTGAGCCAAGATTGTGCCACTGCACTCCCATCTGGTGACAGAGACTCTGTCTCCAAAAAAAAACAAAAAAGATTACTCACCTACGTGGGTCTCTTAACGAGTATTGTCTTTATGTCTAAGCATTAAGCTAAACATTTGTCTCATGCATTTTCTGTGTGTATGCTCTATCTCATTATTTTAAGAAAAAAAAGAAATTTTAAATGGTTCAGCTTTGATACTCTATCTCATGATTTTAAGGGAAAAAAAAGAAATTTTAAATGGTTCAGCTTTGATACTCCTCCCTCTTCACAGAAGTAGTTACTATTTGCTACTCTCAGTGGTGACATTTTATGTCTTGGACTTGGATTATCAGAGCCGAGTTGTAAAAGATGGCATAGGAGTTCAATAGTGGGTAATAAAAAATAAAATTCTAGGAAAAAGTAATAAAAACTGCAAAGGACACAGAAGACGTGCACGTGGATGAAGAGTTTGAGGAAAGGTAACCAAGCTATTGTAATACAAGCATATCAGGGAGTGTGGGAGCGAGTAGAATATGCTCACAATGGGCACAAAGTTTTATATCCCTCTGACTTATTTTGGATGGTACTTTGGGTGATATTAAAACTTTTCACAATCTGCCTGGCGCCAACCAATTAGCAGGAACTGACCATATTGCTGAAGCAGGCCCCCTGCTGTGTCGTGTATTAACCCTTTCGTTGTTGGATTGTGGGGAGGTCCAGAGAGAGGTCCCAAAGAAGGGACCAGGATAGCTGGCACAGTAGGGAGCCCTTGGAAGACTTGAGGCAGCTGCTATTTCCGAGTCAATATAGAAATATCTCATTATACCTGCATATACTGACCAGATATTATCCCATGTTGCAAGTGATAGAAATCCCACCTAGATTAGTTCCTGGGAAAAAGGAGAAAGAAAAGAAGACATTTTCATCTACTAAACCGGAAACCCTGAGATGCAGCTGGATCTGGCTTAGCTGGATTCAGGAGCTCACACAATGCCATCAGGATGTCATCTCTCCCTCTTGACTCTGGTCTCTTATATGTTGGCTCCATTATCAGGCAGACTTTTCCCATGAGGTAGCCAAGATCACCTGCAAATTGCTCGTATCTGTGATCGCAGAGGGGAAGCTTAACTCCTACCTAGTGATTCCAGCAAAAATCCAGGAAGGCATGGCATTGGCCCTGATTGTATTACATCCCTTTTCCTAAGCAAGCATTGTGTCCAGAACATGCAGCCCACTGGCCATTCCTGGATCATGTGCTCAATCAGAATCAGAAACTGGGTGGAGAGTAGTTCCCATATAGAGGAGCTCTGTGGCCATAACAAGAAGGAATAGATGATGAATAATAGCTGCTCACCACATTCCACCTCATGGCTGCCCAGTGTTAGCAAACTTCCTTCTTTCCAGACATGCAATAACAAGAATAACTTCCTAACATGATGTAACTTTCTCACATAAAACCATAGACTCTAGAGCCTTGTCCAATTATTGCATTCAGCTTCAAGTCCAGCATGTTTCAATAATAGATATCAGCAACTCCTGTCAACTCTGCTTTCAAAATGCATCCAGGATTTGACCATTTCTTACCACCTTAACTTTCAACTTTATCCAAGTAGCCATCATTTTTCACAAGTTTTATTTCAATTTCTACTCTTACCCTCAACAGTCAATTCTCAAACCACAGCCAGAGCTCAAAATCCACCCATGGCCCCAGGATGCTCTGAGTAGATGTCATTACAACCGTTTCACATCATCAGGCCCTTACTCCTCCCTGACCTCATCTCCCCTCCACTCACTCCCTGTGCTTCAGCCACACTGTCCTCCTTGCTGTTCCTTAAACACACAAGGCATGCTCTTGCCTCAATGTCAAGTCCATGGAACTTGCTTTCCCTCAGCCATTATAACCATATCACTCAGCCCTGCGCTTTCTTCAGTTCTTCTCCGACCAGCCTATCTAATCATGAGCCACAACCACAGCACTTAACACCCTCTGGGATCTCATACATGAACTCGGCTATGGCCTGTCTTCTCCACTAGAATGCAAGCTCTGTGAGGGCAAGGACTCTTCTTTACTCATTGATATATTCCTAGCCACCAGAACAGTATCAAAGTAAATTCAAAGATATTTGTCAAATGAGTGAAATGCTTTCTTTCTGATCAGTTTAGAGGTAGCTCTTCATGGCCCAGTACCCAAATGCTAACCATGCGATTGATAGTATAGGATAAACATGTTAGCTTCCATTTAAAAAATCCTATTTAGAAAAGGAGAAACCACATCCCGAAGTGCCAATCCACAATGTACCCTGAAGCATGTACTCCTTGACCTGACAGTGGAGAGTTTTCTTGGTCTTGATGGCTGGAAGAATTCCTCATCCACTGTCCTACTTCCTCATGAGACAAGAGCACTGGGAAGAGATTCCCTCTTGGGAATAGGCAGCTTATTGCACTTTCTGTTGGCACCACTGGGCCCTACAAATTCCCTTCAGCTTTGAGCAATCACAGGCCATTTCTTATCTGGACTGAAGTTTCTCTGGCAATGCAACTCCCTCAAAACCCCAGTCTCAAAATATAAGAGATTTTTTCTGTTATATTTTACCAACTTGTCAAATCTAGTGGGTTACGCCCCTTCCATCTAGACTTAGACTTGTATGTTACTGTCTTTTAGCAGTAGACCTCCTGCCCTTCCTCCCTCCAGTTCTCAGCTGAGTAGCCTTCATCCTGGCTTTAGCCAGCCACTGTATAAAGATACTGCTGAAAAAACATAGGCTTTGGTTTGGAGGCACAGTTTACTTCCACCTTACCCCAGTCTGTATCCCACTGGACAGCTCTTTAAATTGGGGTAATATCTCTTTTGCCCTACAGAGAGTGCAGGAGAGGGGAGGAGGTGTCAGGCTTCTCCCAGCTCCTATTCTTACCCCATCTCAATGTACCCAACCAGTGGTGTGCTGGTGAGTGTTTAAAAAAATCAGCTCTTCAGGAGAAAAAAAAAACTGATATGTAGCATTTTCTGCCTTATCTAGTGTAAACACTTACACCATGGCCCATGTGAAACTACTAATGTGACCACCCTGAAGATAGAATTGGGAAGAGATGTACACAGTCGACTTGAGCGAATATGAGCTGGCTCTGGCACACCACTGTTTCCAGCCCCACTGCCTTCTCTCCACCATTATTAGCCTGGGACAGAAATTTGCTTTTTCTACTCTTCAGTGCATAAGCCTGTAAGATCTAGGGTTCCTGCCATAAAGAGAAAAAGCTTCCCCTTCTGCTTTAATATGGGCCAACTTAGGCAAAGTAAGTTTGTCTTCATTTGTATGACTTTGCTAAGCCTTACAGAAAGTAGCCCACACCTTCCAAATCTTAGAATTTTTCCATCAAGGCCCTAAAACTCCTACTGCAAGAGGCAGGTGGCCTGAGTCTCCAGATATAACAGGCTACAGCTAATGGCATAATAGAGATTTCCAGATTTGGATCTGGGGATAGGAAAGTCTCAGTGCTCTACACTCAAACCTCAGTTTGGCCAATGACACATTTTAGAATCTGTTAACGGTAACACTCATCTCTAGGTATCAATTTCTGCATCAGAATTATTCAGTTATAAGCACAGAAATAATCTGCTAGAAGGCTATGGAAGCTCAAAGAATGAAAGAAAATGCTGGAGAATCAGGGAGGATGGCACCCCAGGCTAGGTAGATTTCTGGGCAGCAGGCACTAATATAAAGTCTCTTCAGGAGGCCAAGACCAAGCAGTTCCAGTTTTTTCCCTTGTGAGTCTCCCAGTTAGGATTCAAATTTGAGGAAGAGAGCATCTGATCGGCCCAGCCCCAGTGGAGGAAGAGAGGGGCATTTAGACTGATAGCTCCAACAAGACCACGTGCAATCACCTCCTCTCTCCAACCCCTCCCTCACCCCCAGCAAAAACATGAAAGCACTGTTACCAAAAGGAGGAAGGAAGCTGGTAGGCAAAAATTCCCCATGAGTATTACAAGTTACAGGCTGCATTCATGTTTTGTAAAGACCCCTCTGGCCACAGATACAAATTACGTAAAAGCTGAGCTTAGGTGCAGGGAGATTAGGTAGGAGGTTGTGTCCAGTGCTGACCTGATCTAGGGACTTTTGATTCTCTCAGCCAAACTGACTAAAAGCCACTAAGCCTGCTCAGATAGGATGCCAAGGACATGGACTAGGCTTCCTGCTCCCACCTTCATCTAAGGGGAGATGGCCAAGTACTATTCGTCTGGATAAATGCTCCCTAGGCCCCAAACATTGGCAGTGAACTCTGGCTCCAGAAAGTCATTCAAACATTCCTTGAAATGGAAATATGTTTGAAATGTGTCCTCCTGAGGAGACCCAGATAAATCATCACTCACCTGAGTTCAGGTAGAAAAAGGCAGGATTTGCTGGGGGCATCAAATATACACCAAGGAAATTCCTGTCTACTGCTGACCCTTTAAATACCAGTTCTGACAACAGAACCAACAACAAAACCTGGTCCATAAGCACACCGCACAAAGATAAATTCTAAAGGGGGATACATGAAGAAGACTCATATTTTTTTCCTTACCAGCATTGAGTTAATTGATTGTTAGAAATGTGGCTATTCCTACTTCCAGCTTACAGATTTAATTGCATTATAAAGCAATATAAAGATGTGTGTGTGTGTGTGCACTTGTTGACTAATTATGTTTCTTGAAGCTGGAACAAGGAGCCTCAGAAACACCTGGAGGCCGAAGATGTCTGGAAATGATCCACGCAGAAGCATTCAAACTCATCTGCTAAGTGGTATGGCGCTCCAGACAGAGCTCTGGATGAGAGGGCAGATGGTCCCAATTTGATTCCAGGCCTTCTGTTGCTCATATCACAAGTTCCTTGAGCAAATTTTCTCGTCTACACAATTGGAGGAAAGATTACTGCCCTACCAAACCCACCAAAGAAGTTCAAAGGGGATGAAAATGCTTTGTAAGGTTTGAAAGAGAAAACCAGCTTTGGGAGGGGTTGTTATGGCGGGACCATTATGAAATTCTGCAGCAGATAAGGAATGTGCAAGGGAGTGCTTAACTCCCAGAGCTTCCTCCTAATGAAGTAGAATGGCAGAGCCTCCAAAACACCAGGCCCTTAAGAGGCAAGAGGGCTTGAGTCCTTGCTACCACACTCCCTCCTCTGAAAACATTCTCTTTCTTTCACTTTCTTTCCCTCTTCCTCTCTGAACACCTCTTCCTCTGGCCATCTTTAAATATCAGTGCTGGCCAGGCACAGTGGTTCATGCTTATAACCCTAGCACTTTGGGTAGGCCAAGGCAGGAGGATCACCAGGAGCTCAAGAACAGCCTGGGCAATTTAGCAAGATGCCCATCTCTACAAATTTTTTTTTTTTAAATTAGCTAGGTGTGGTGGCTTGCACCTATAGTTCCAACACTTTGGGAGGTTAAAGTGAGAGGATCCCTAGAGCCCAGGAGTTCGAGGATACAGCAGATATGGAATGTGCAAGGGAGTGCTTAACTCCCAGAGCTTCCTCCTGATGAAGTAGAGCTATGATTGCACCACTGCACTCCAGCCTGTGTGTCAGAGTGAGGCGCTGTCTCTAAAGACTAAAAATGTGAGTGCTCCCTAGAATTCAAAGTCACCCCTCCTCCCCTGGCTGCAGCACCTCCTGGTCATGTCCACCTGAATGTTCTCGGATCACTCCAACTCACGCCTCTTTTCTCATAACAAGTCTGCAGTGCCCCTTGCCCTTTTCAGGTTACCACTCACCTCCCAATCCACCCAGTTTGGACACTCAGAGCTAGCTATGCTTGCTGCCTTTCCACATACTCTATCAGCTAAGTCCTGGGATCTCTACATCAAATCTCTACCTCTCACCTTCTGTTATTTTTTACTCCTCTAACTCAGGGTCTTGCCTTCTCTCTGGATTAGTATGATTACTTCCCTCAAACTCTTTGAAATATTAAATTTACTGCCTAGAGATGCATTCAGCCTTAAAACCTCCACCTCAGTCCACTGCTGTAACTCCTATCATTCTGGCCCTAACCCACAGTGACTGAAAAGTCATGCCCACTCCACCCACAACCAAGCTTGCTTCTAGCTGACCCTAAACTGCTCTGAAGCAGAGGATGATGGTGGCGCTTCTTTGCTGCCCACTTAGGGTGGCCTTGCAGTTCACACAGAGTTGGCCAGCCATGGCCCCATTTTGCCCTCCCCTTTTATGTTAAGTCACTAAGTCTCATTGACCCCTACCCCATATTCTTTAGGAAGGAGCACCTACAGGCCAACCATTTATTGCCATTGGCATAACTTTTAAACATTCTCATGCTAAGAGATGCCTTCCACTTCTGCCCAGAAGAAAGAAGCAGAAAGATAAAAGGGGGGAAAATTAGAGAGCCCATCCTGCCACACTGTGCCCCTCCCAAGTGGCAATGCTGCTGTCCCTGCCCCACTGAGTAGAGGGGTGCTGGGTGGGTGACACTGTGCTCACACACAAAAGAGCATCTCACCACATTGCAGGGTCCTCCCTGGACATGCCCAGAACTTGGGTCATCAAAATAGATGGCAGCTCCTCTAGAGACCACTGTGGGAGGCTATGCTCAAATTCTACCATGTCAACCCTGTAGCACATACCAATGGGGCTCCGTGCCACATCCCTTGCCTCGTCTGACTTGGGATACAACTCTGCAGCTCTTCTGCCTCGGGACTTTCTCCAAAGCCATTGGGCTTTTCTCCACTGCTATTTTTCAGGCACAGCAGCCCAGAAGCTGTTCTTCCTGTGGAGGGGCAAGTGCAGGGGGATGTTGACACTCTTGAGGCCAACCCTCTACCAATGGAGGACAAGAGTTGGAAGATAAATATCCTAATCTCCTTGGAGAGACAGTTCTGAGCCAAATTCCTCAGAGAATCCCCAGCAAGCCTAGGCTTTAATGTAGGGCTGGGTTTTCATGAAACTGAGAGTGAGTGCTTCCTTAAGTTCTGCACCCCAGGCCACTCTCTCAACTCGCCTTAGTCCCTGCCCTGCCCTGTTACCCAGGGCATTAACCAGCTTTTCTTGGAGTTTCTTCCTTCATGGCTAACTCTCCCTGCTCCTTCACTTTTACTTCCTGGAATAGCCACCCAAATTAACTATCTGTCCCCAAATTCTTGTCTCAGCTCCTGTTTGGGGGAAAGCACAAATTAACACAAACCCCCAGACATCCTGCTGCTCAGAATTGGGAAGTCACTTTCCCATGCCATCCACATGCTAACGCTCCCATCTCCAGGCTTGCTATAGATGGCTCCTGGAGAAAGGAAATCACTTCCTCTAGCTTATGTGAGTTGTTGAAGGGTCCCACCCAAAAACAACATTGTCATCTCCAGCTCCCCACTGCTCACCCATCGCCCATCAGCTTTTGACCAAGGAGGCAGGTGAAACTCCTCTCTACACCCTCTCAAAGCACTACTGAAGGCTTTGATTTTGGTGGCAACTGCTTTGGGACCAAGTAGATCCTCACCTCCCCTCTCAACTGTTCTGTGAGAAAGAAAAGGTAATTACAAGCCCGAGTTCTAGCTTCTCACTGCCTCTTGTAAACTGACAAGACTCCCAACAAGTCTATAACCACCTATGGCCCCTTTTCCATCAGTTTATTGTACTGGACTACTTTGTGGGTCACACTTTGCAACAAGACTCTCCAAACTGTGACTGTACCCAGAAGCTATCATGGTTCCTTTTCCTGGCACACAGCATCAGGCTAATTTGCTGTGGCCTACTGTTAATAAGAAGCTTAGCTTTTGCCACTCAGAGCAACAGAAGACTGTGGAAGAAACCCTCAGTCTTCTCCCTTGTTGTCCACCTCATAAAAGAAGTCAGTAGGCAGCCAAGGCTCTTTCCTAAACATGGAGAAATAAGGGCTCCAACTGGTGGCTTCATTCCAGTGGCATCCTATGTATGGACTATGAGGTCCACCTACCCCACTCACCGTCCTTGTTTTGGACAGAGCCTCTATAGTGTCTTACTAAGCTCTAAAGTCTTTCTAGATAGGGATCTCCTTGAGGATGATGGAGCACATTTCAGATATGTTTATCCTGCCAGCTTGAACACTTCCCATAGTTCTCAAAATCCCTCCCTGAATCTCTCCCATACAGAGTCTATAGGACCAAGATTAACTGCCCCTGCAATATGCTGCCGTAGTGGGAAGAGCACCTCTGTGTCAATCTTGGTCCTCCAAGAGCCAGTCTCTCAAGTCAAAATTACATTGCAAGAGGTTCATGGAGGGGGGCATTTATAAAGAATAAAAGAGAGGGGAGCAGGAATCAGCAGAAAGAACCTCCGATGTGATGCAGGTCTACTGTCTGTAAAAGGAGAGAAGGAAGGAAGTAGGATTAGAATCGAAGAGCTTCAGTCTGCAGTGCAGCCAACAGTGGGAAAGTCTCAAGCGGGTTCGTGAGGAGTCTTAGAATAAAGAGTGCCCAGTGGAGGGGTCTTCAATAGGCAAGAATGGCCTAGTTCTAGAACCCCACTCTTCAGTCATTGATGGAGGCAGCATGGGAGGAACATGGCTTTTACATGAACATTATGCAGTAGAGTAGATTCTGAAGGTGTCACAGATGGAGCCCCTCAGAGCAGATGTTCAGCAATATGTCATCTGAGCATCCTTAGCCATCTTGGACCAGAAAAGCTGCTTTCTAATCAGATCTAGCAACAACCCCTCCCCTCCCTGAGTGCCCACAGTCACCATGGATTGCCCTCAACACCGTGAAGCAGTGTTTCTGAAGCAGAGCCCCCATTCAAGAAGCTCCCATGCAGTAATTTTGACCTTCCTCAAATCAGTGCCTCGAGAATAGGCTTCCCCTTACCACCTGCAGGGATTGTGCTTTCTCCTCGAGTACTGCCCGTCAAGGTGAGGACCAGAGTGAGGCAAGCATGGTGCCCTGGACACAGTATTGAAGGAGGCACTCACTCTCAAGTGCTGATCCTGCAGTTGCATGAGCCTGAGAGTTGGTGTCTCCTTAAATTTTGCACCCTGGCACATTGCTTGCCTCTTACTTCTGTATTCAATGATGCAACTTCGTTTTTGTCACTGCCCTCTGGAATTTCATTCAGAATGGAAGTTGTAACACTTCTGAATTAAATCTTGATTGTCCTTTGCCTCTTCTGATTACATTTATGTAAAAAGAAGTCCACTGATAACTTTTGGTCACAAAATACAGTCCCAGTTTGGTACTTAGAATGCCGGTCCTATGTAATAGCCAAAGCTTTCAACCTTGTTCAAAGTTCCAGTTCCTGGAAAGGGGTGTTGCTTGTTTCTCTCTCACTTGCCTTCTCCCTCTTCTAGCTGCTGTCTCTGACCCCTGTGGAGTTTGGGTGTTGGAGAGGGAAGGGAACTGGAAAATTCTTTCCAGCTGTCACTGTTGTGAGTTGACCTCCCACTCTCTGAGCCTTGCCAATGTTTAAAGATGACTCTGTGGGAGATTTTATGGGTTTACCTCAAGCTCTCATTCCTGGAGCTCTCCCACTTGTGGTTCCTTCCTTTGGAGTAAGATGCTCTCCTCTAGCTCATCCGCCCTGTCCTCTCACTTCCTTCCACAGCCCTGAGAAGCCCTGAGGTAGTCCCCTACAGATTCTTTCTGCTGAGGTCCCTTGGTCCTTCTGGGCATCCTGTTAGATGACAAATTCTAGGAGGGCTCATCTATCCCAATAGATATGTCCAGCCTGCATTCGGCCGGCCTCTATACCAACAGCTAGCCAGCCCATCTTCAGCTGCGTCATGTTCCAGGCATGAGAAACACCAGCCACTACATCTCCCATCCTCAAATCAGTGCTTCAGGAATAGGTTGGTGGTCAGTACTAGTGGGGAAAGCACCCTCAGGGGTCACAGAGTTGGCCTGTTGAAACCCTCCTCACGAGGCTCAGTTACAAGACAGGCCGTCCACCCACAAGCACCACACATCCAGGTTCTACCGACTGTGAGACCTTGGGTAAGTTATCCAGCCTCTCGGTGCCTCTACTTCCTCATCTGCAAAAAGGGATAGTGTATTGTTATGAATATTAAGTGACTGAATCCAAGATTTGAATCTGTGCCTGGAGCATTGTAACTGTTTAACAAATGTTGTCAATCACATTTGTTTCAGATCTCTTCCTTTATTCTTGAAAGAATTCAAACATTAAAGAGTTGAGGTATCCCTTGTATCCCTTCCCATTCTGATTCTCTTTCCTTCCATCCCAGAGACAACCACTGTGATGAGTTTAGAGCATATATTTGTTTGCAAGATTTTATCTTTATATTACATATATAAAGGTTTTGTGTTTATATTACATATATTTGTTTAATGAGTAATATATGATATCTTGGGCATTTTATAAACTTTGCATAAACAGTATAATGTTTCCTGTGTCTTTCAATAGCTTACTTTTTTACTCAACATTTTTAAGCTCATCATTCATTTTAACTTTTAATTATTTTTCATCTTTTGAATATACCATGATTAAACCATTTCCAACTGATGAACATTTACATTGTTTGATTACAGCATAATTGTTTGATACAGCATAATTCCCTAAGGATCCCTCCAAGTTGTTGTGTGTATTCATAGTTAATTCTTTTTTCATTGCTGAATAACATCTCATGGTATAGATGTATCACAGTTTGTTTAACCATTTACCCATTGAAGGACATCTTGGTTATTTTAACTCTTTATTTATTAAGAATAAAGCTACTATGAATATTCATGTACAGATTTTATGTGAACATAAGTTTTCATTCCTTTGGAATAAATGCCCAGGTGTGCCTTTGATGGTTCATATGGCAAGTGCATGTTTACTTTTGTAAGAAATTGCCAAGCTATTCTCAAATGGCAGTACTATTTTACATTCCTACCAGAATGCATGAGTGACCCAGTTTCCACATATCCTACTCATCATTTGTTGTTATCACTATTTTGTATTTTAGCAATTCTGATAGGTGCATAGTGATATGTCATTATGGTTTTAATTTGCACTTCCCTAATGGTTAATGATGTTGAACATCTTTTCATATGCTTGTTTGTAACCTATAAATCCTCTTCAGCCAAATGTTTGTTTATGTATTTTGCTCATTTTCCCATTTGGTTGGTTGAGACTTTTTACTGTTGAGATTTGAGAATTCTATATATATTCTAGATAATAGTTTTTTATTGTATATGTGATTTGCAAATATTTTCTCTATATCTGTAGCTTGTCTTTTCAACCCCTTAATGGTCTTTCACAGAACAAAAGTTTTTAATTTTGATGAGGTGCAATTTGTCAACTTTTACTTTTATGGATCATGTTTCTGGCATCAAGACTAAGTCCAAATGTGTTGAAATTTTTTACCTAAATATTTTTCTTAAAGTTTTTTAGTTTTACATTTTACACTTAAATGTGTGATCTATTAAAGTTTATTTTGAGGTTGTGGTTCATGTTTGTTTGTTTGTTTGTTTGTTTTCAGACAAAGTCTCGCTCTTGTCCCCCAGGCTGGAGTGCAATGGCGCAATCTCGGCTCACTGCAACCTCCGCCTCCCGGGTTCAAGCAATTCTCCTGCCTCAGCCTCCTGAGTAGCTGGGATTACAGGTGCCTGCCACTACACCTGGCTAATTTTTGTATTTTAAGTAGAGACAGGGTTTCGCTATGTTGGCCAGGCTGTTCTCAAACTCCTGCCTAGGTCTCCCAAAGTGCTGGGATTATAGGCATGAGCCACCGCGCCCGGCCACAGTTCATGTCTTTGCCTATGGATGTCTAATCACTCCAGCACCATTTGTTGAAAAAGATATCTTTCTCTATTGAATTGTTTTGACGCTTTTGTCAAAAATCATCATGACATAAGGCTGGGCACAGTGGCTCATGCCTGTAATCCCAGCACTTTAGGAGGCCAAAGCAGGTGGATCACCTGAGATCAGGGGTTCAAGACCAGCCTGGCCAACATGGTGAAGCCCCGTCTCTACTAAAAATACAAAAATTAGCCAGGCATGGTGATGGACGCCTGTAATCCCAGCTACTCAGGAGGCTGAGGCAGGAGAGTCACTTGAGCCTGGGAGACAGAGGTTGCAGTAAGCCAAAATCATGCCACTACACTCCAGCCTGGGCAATAGAGCAAGACTTCATCTCAAAAAAAAAAAAAAAAAAAAATCAGTTGCACATATATGTATATCTTATTTCTGAGTTCTCTATTCCACTCCATTGACCTCTATGTTTATCTCTCCACCAGTGCTACATATCTTAATTACTATAACTATGTAATAAACCTTAACATTGAATAGAGTGATTTCTTCCACTTTTTCTATATTTCAAAATTATTTTAGCTATCTAGGTCCTGTGCATTTTTATGTACTATTTAGAATAAGCTTGTCAATGTCTACAAAAACTGTTCCTAATATTTTTATAGAAATTGCATTAAATCTATAGATTAATTTGAAGAGAACTGACATCATTACTATATTAAATTTTTCAATCCATGAATATGGTATATATCTCTCCATTTATTTAGCTCTTCTTTTTTCACCCACATTTTGTAATTTTCAGAATGTAGAACCTACACATTTCATTAAAGTATTTCATTTTCTTTTAAATGAATACGATAATGATATTGTGGGTTTTTTTCACCAACTGGTATTGTGTTTTTAATTTCAGTTTTTATACACTCGTCGTTAGTATATAGAATGTGATTAAATTTTGTGTGATGATCGTGTATCCTGTATCTTGATAAATTCATTTATTAGTTCTAGGAGTTTTCTTGTTTGTTTTTGTAGTGATTTTCTACCAGACAATTATGTCATCTGCAAATAGTAATTCTTTCATTTCTTCCTTTTTGTATGCTTTTATTTTTTTTATTGCCTTATGGCCCTATCTAGAACTTTCAGTGGTAGTATGTTGCAATAAGAACAGTGAGAATAGACATTTTTTCCTCATTCCCAATCTTAGGAGGAAAACATTCAATCTTTCACCATTAAGTATGATGTTAGCCATAGGTTTTTCATAGATGCTTTCCATCAAGTTGAGGAAATTTCTCTCTATTTCTAACTTGCTGAGAGTTTTTATCATGAATGAGTGCTGGATTTCTACAATACTTTTTTTCTTAATCAACTAATATAATCATAGCATTTTCAGCCTGTTGATATGGTGATCATATTAATTGATTTTCCAAATCATTTTTCAAACCAGCCTTAAATACTTATGATAAATCCCACTTGGTCATAGTATATAATAATTGTTAAGTGTTGCTGGATTCAATTTATTAATATTTTGGTGAAGATTTTTGTGGCTAAGCTCATGAGAGACATTGATCTCTTTTTTTCCTTTTTGTACTTTCTATGTCTGGTTTTTGTATCAGGGTAATACTAGCTTCTTAAAATAAGTTTGGAAATTCTCCCTCCTCTTCCATTTTCTAGACCACTGTGTGAATATTACTACTCTTAAAAACATTTTTTGGCTCTTTGTATTTTTTCTTCTACGTACTGCCTGCTTGTACTTTTTGTTCACTTGTCTATTACATCAGTTGTCTTTTTCTTATACACTTTTAGGCATTCTTTGCATATATCTTTACCTGCTATAAATTGAAAATGTCTTCTCCCAGCCTATCGTCTGTCTTTCTAGTCCATTTAGAAATCAGTAAGGAGCAGCATAAAGTTGTGGTCAAGTGTGTAACCTCCAGCGCTTGATTGCCAAACTCCCCTTCTACTACTTATTAGCCCTGTGCCCTTGGGCAAATTATTATGAACTCTCTGTGTCTTCATTTCCTCATTGTCAAAATGGAGATAGTAATAGCATAGACCTCAGAGCACTGTTTTGACCATAAATATGTAATTACTGAAAAAAAATTTAGAACAGTCACTTGCAAAGAAGCCTTCATCATATATAGTTACAGTTGCTTTATTTCAATGATTTTTATAAAAAGAGGATTTTGATCTACATATGGTCATATTTGTCAATCTTTTCCCTCTTTTGGTCTATGTAAGAAATCATTCCTTATATAATTAAAAATTTAAATATATTCTTATCTTTTTATTCTAAAACTTTCAAATTTTGTGTTTTGTTTTGGCTTTTTTAATTCACCTTGAATTTTATATTTTAATACACAAGGTATCTGTTTATGTTAGTTAGGATATAACCTTGGCTATTGTAACAAAGAGACCCCAAATCACAGAGGCTTAAACAGTTAGAGGTGCATTGCTTCGTCAATGAAAATCCAAGTGGGAAGTATAGGACTGAAGGCTCCACAGCCACCATGAGCCAAGGCTCCTTTTACCATGCTGCTCTGACATCTGCATCATGAAGCTTTCATCTCAAGGCCCAGAAGGGCTGTTCTGGACCCCACTATTGTATCCACATTTCAGCCAATGGGAAATGGAAAAGTGGACAGCACATTTTCTCCCTTTAAAGGTATCACTGGAAGTCACCCACATTTCTTCTGTCATAGTCTCCCTTACAAGCTAGGTGCTGCCACCTGACTAAGCTCTAGCAAGAACATATTCCTTTACAGGTTCTAGTCTGTCACTCTATCTATTTAGCACAGAGGACCAGCTCTGGCTGCACCCTCAGGCAATGACACACCATCCACAATGGCAAGTGACTTCTACAGAACAGGCTTGACCTACCCATTTATTATGCCAATTGTGGGCCACTTCTAAAGACTAGCACCTGCCCACACTCTGTGGCAAATCTCTTCACTACCAATAGGCCGTGTTCCTGGGGTGGCCACACCATCTTCAAAGAGGTCTTAATCTCAGCCTTGGGGATGGGTCTATGCCCAACTAAAAATATATCAATTTATGAAAACAAGAGAAGGATAATGGATATTAGAAGATAACCAGTTATCGTCAACACAAAATTCAATATTTGTCCATATTAGTAGTCTTTGTTCCAACACCATTTTGTAGACAGCCATCCACTCCCTAAGTGATTTGAAATATCACTTCTGACACATGTAATATCAAGTTCCTATACATGCTTGGGCCTGTTTATAGACATTCTGTTCAATCTCACTAATGTGTATCTCTGCCTTTTTATAGGAAAAACACTGTATTACTATAGCTCTGTAATAAATCTGATAAGCAAAGTCTCTCACTTGGTTTTGCTCAAAATTTTATTATTGTTTGTGGCCTTTTAGTTTTCCATATAAATCTTAGAATTATGAGTTGTTCCATATAATCATCTATTAGAGTAATTGTTGAAAATATATTGAATTTATAGATTATTAGAAAAGAACTGACATTTAAAAAATATTTGGTCTTCCAATCCAATATCAAGATATGCCTATTCATTTACTCAGATTTTTTATGCCCTTCAATAACATATGACATTAATTTTCATAAAATACTTGCACAACTTTATTATGTTTACTGCTAGGACATAGTTTGTTGCTACTACAAAAGGCATATTTTGCTCATTACTTTTTATGATTAATTATTACTATTGTATAGGAACACTATTGATTTTCAAAAGTTGATCTTGTATCTGGAAATTTTTCTGAACTCTCTTATTAAGTGCTACAAGTTTGTAGATTCTTAGATTTTCCTTGCAGATAATTAGATCTTATGTAAAAAATAATATATTTGTATATTTGTCTCTTCCTTTCCATCCTTAAGCCAATATTTCCTTTCTTGTCTTAATGCATGGAGGACCTCCTGCACAATGTGGAATCGCAGTGATAAGAGTGGGTATCATAATCATGTTTCTGACTTTGGCAGGTATATCTAAACCTTTCAGAATTTATTAATGTATTTGCTATCAGTTTTTGGTAGGTTTCCTCAATCACATAGTGGAATAAACAGCTAATTGCTTCCCAAAATCCAGTCTCTTCTTTTGCCTTGGTAACAGAATTCTGACAAGTATATTCAGCTAAAACACAGTCTTCCCAGCTTCCTTTGCTGCTAGGTGTGGCTTTATAACTAAATTCCTATTAAAGAGATATAACCAGAGGCATTTTTACGACTTTCAGAAAGCTCCTTAAAAGGCAGGAGGCTGCAGTGAGCGGAGATCACGCCACTGCACTCCCAGCCTGGGCAACAGAGTGAGACTCTGTCTCAAAAAAAAAAAAAAAGGGAGGAGGCAGACTATTTTGAGTTCTGTTTTAACTCCTCCATCCAGCTTACCATGCAAATGAGACAGATGGAGCAACCACCTTGGACTATGAGGTGACAGAAGCTGTGAATTAGTATGGTGAATTAGAAAGACAGAATTGATGGATTCCTGATGATCATAGAAGCACAAAACTTGATCCAGACTGCCTATCTTCAAAATTAACTCACACAAGGGAGAAATAAACTTCTGTTTTGTTTAATCCCCTATTACGTTGAAGTTTTGTTAAGTCACTGGACTTTATGTTAACAAATGCACAGGTTTAGAAACTTCTACTAGTCATGTGCTGAGCAGCAAAGCCTTCCCAAAGCAGCAATTAAATCTAGTTTGCATTTTTTCAGCACTTGCAGAACCAACTTCTTCATGATTTTACCCCAGAAACACCTTCACTAGCCAGCCAGAATCACCTCCTTAAAGTCCAAGTTTCAGCTCCTCAGGACCCCTCCTTCCAGCTCTTTCCTTTGTACCTCCAGCTCTATCTAATTATAATTATATCTGCTTCCTGTAGTTCCTACTGCTGTGAGACCTTAATGTTCTCTTTTTATCTTTTCAGTTACTTAGTTAACAGATTAATACCTACTTCATAATTCTCTATATTATATTATCTCTACTAATTTACCTCTATTAAAATGAATAGTGAGAACTTCCAGCTCAAGCTTGAAGATATAGAGAGCCGGAAAGAGCATTGCTCCCACCCATATAAGAAAAAAGCTGAAAAAGTAGTGACTTTTCTAAAATCCATGAGAGAACTTAGATCACAGGGCAAACAACTAACCCAGTATCTGGAGAGAAACAGGTGCCTGTAGGGAAAAATGCTTAGATCTTAAGCATTTGCTTACGTAGGACAGATGTTGTTAAAAACCATATAAGCCAATGAGAAGATTTAAGATTTAACTAGAATTTTTTTTTTTTTTTTTTTTTTTGAGATGGAGTCTCACTCTGTCACCATGCTGGAGTGCAGTGGCACAATCTTGGCTCACTGTAAGCTTCGCTTTTTGGGTTCAAATGATTTTCCTGCCTCAGCCTTCCGAGTAGCTGGGACTACAGGTGTGTGCCACCACGCCCGGCTAATTTTTGTATTTTTAGTAGAAACGGGGTTTCACCATGTTGGCCAGGATGGTCTTGATCTCCTGATCTCGTGATCCACCTGCTTCAGCCTCCCAAAGTGCTGGGATTTCAGGTGTGAGCCACAGCGCCTGGCTTAACTAGAAATTTTTAATAAATTGTAAAGTACAATGGTGGGGTAGCATGAAAGAGTAAAGTTTGTAGGGAGTGGGGAGGCATATAAACAGGGGAGTTTACATTCTCTTGCATCTTTTTATTCTGGGAACCCCACCTGGTTCTCACAGGGGACATAGGTAAGAAACTTGCTAAAGCTCCCTCCCCATTGCTGGCTGGGGAAGGGGAACAGCAGCCACAGTGTAAAAAAAAAAGGAAAAAAAAAAAAAAGAAAACCTCTAGCCAGACCCATGTTCCCTATCTCCCCTAGTTTTTTTTTTAAAAGCCCTAGCCCACAGAGGACAGGTAACAGTATAATAGCCTTAAAACACTGGTGGAAACCCACTGCAGCCAAGGGAGGCCAAATAAATAAATAAAACCAAACAAACAAAAATCCTGTATCCCCACATGGGAGGAACAGGAGTATAAACAAGGCCCAGTATTATATGAAGAAGCAAGAATACTTTTGGAGAACACACTCCCAAGACCCAGGTTCTCAGTACCTGCCTAAGAATGAAGCTAAATTAATACATCAAAAAACATTTCCCTCTCCTGTCCACTACCACCATGCTAACAAGTGTCATGTAAAAATAACAGTGGAATACATCTGAGAGAGCTGCAAGAAATTCATTCTCTCTGAGGGGCAGCTCAAAGAGACAACTCAAAGCCAAGTGGGGAGCAGCCCTCAACCCAGCCCAACTACTGACTAGATTAACACAAACCCCCAAACTAAAGCCCTGGCAAAAACAAAAGCATGTGCATGTCCAAGCATAAAAATATTTAACCCAGTTTCTACTGACTTATACAATGTGCCCAGCTTTTAATAATACAAAAAGTGAGGCATACAAAATGGCAAGACAAAACATAACCTGAAGACATAAAGCAATAACCAAAACTAAACTCACATATGACACGGAAATTGGAAATATCAGACAGGGAATTCAAAATATATATGGGTAATATGTTGAAAGGTTTAATGGAGAATATAGACAACATGCAAGATCAGATTTCAGCAGGAATGAAAACTATAAGAATCAAATGAAAATAGTATAAATCAAAACCACAATAACAGCAGTGAAGAATACCTTCAACTGATGCATCAGTGGATTCAAAACAACTGAGGAAAGAAACAGTGAGTCTGAAGATAGGTCGACAGAAATTACCCACTGCAAAGAAGGGTCACTGCAATAAAGAGTCACAGCCTCTCACCCAGTTTCCAAACCTTAATCAGTCCACAAACTAAGATTCCTTTGATTGTAGAGACAAGTTGCTATTGAAAAAGGATTCTGCAGAATTTCCAAATGTATATACTATAAATCTTTCACCAGGCTTTTTCCAAAGGAACTTGCAACTATTTACTGTAGTAATTGTGCACTGGTGAAAAAGAAATATCCAGAGGGATTAAAAGACACTGACTCTGAACTGATACTAATTCCTGGGGACCCAAAATGCCACTGCAATCTAAATGGAAAATGAGTGCTTAGGGAAGTCAGTGATTATGGAGATGTGGCCAAAGTTCAAATCATAGTGGACCCAATAGGTCGATTGACATACTTGATGGTTACTGGATATAGATCTGCATAGTCCAATATAGTCAACACTAATCACCTGTGGCTATTTAAATTTAAGCTTCCATTATCATGTTATCACAGAAAGTTTTATTATATAGCGCTGGTCTAGACCAGAGGTTGGCAAAATATGGCCTGGGCTAATTATGGCCTGTAGCCTTCTTTATTTATTTATTTATTTATTTGGTACATCTTGTGAGCTAAGAATAGTTTCTATCTTTTTTAAAGGCTGAAAAGAAGAAGGAGGAGGAGGAGGAGACGACAACAATGTGGTCCACAAAGCCTGAAACATTTACTATCTGATCCTTCACAGGAAATGTTTCCTGACCCCTGACAGCTGGGAGAGACATACCTGGAAGCAGGCAGAATCCTCACATTGGCTTGTTGACACATGGAGTAAGGGCTATTACTGTAGCCCTTTGAAACCCCTGGGAGAATTTCAAAGATTAGTGCCACCAACAAAGACTTTAAAGTTGCACAGATAGTGTTATCTGTCACATCCCATTTAACTCACTAATTTAGCTTGTTCAGAAGGCAGGTGGATCTTGGAGAATAACTGCGGATTACTGTAAGCCTGATTACGTAGTTACTCTAATTGCAACTGCTATTTCAGATGTAGTATCTTTACTGGAACAAATCAACACAGGTTCTGAGTCCTGTATGCAGCTATTGACCTTGCAAATGCTTTTTCCTTCACATCAATTTGCAAAGATCATCAGAAGCAGCTTGCTTTTACCTAGCATGACTAACAATGTACCTGCACAGTTTTTCTACAGGACTATTTAAACTTGCTTTCACTACAATTATACAGTCTGAAGAAATCTTCATAATATTGGTATTCTACATAACAGCAAACTGATTCACATCATTCTTGATATTATGCTGATTGGATCTGATGAACAAGAAGTAGCAAGTTTTTTAGCTGCCTTAGTAAGACAGATGTGAATCAAAAGATGAGAGTAAACCCCATTAAAATGCAAGCACACGTAATCTCAGATTCCAAGAGTCCAGTGATCTGAAGCATGTTAAGATATTCCTTCCAAGGAGAAATATAAGTTGAAATTTTAAAAAGTAAAATTTATAACAGCACTAAAAATCATCAAACACTTGGTATAAATCTAACAAAGTATGTACAGAAGTTGTATGTTAAAAACTATAAATATAGATGTAAAAAATCAAGTAAAATCTAAGTAAATGAAGAGACATACCATGTTCATGAATTAAAAGACTTAATATTGCAAAGATGTCAATTCTCCCATAAACTAATCTATAGATTCAACACAATCTTAGTATCCCAGCAGGATTTTTTGCAGAACTTGACAAGCTAGCCAGACACAACAGCTCTTGCCTATAACCCCAACACTTTGGGAGGCTGAGGCAGGCAGATTGCTAGAGCTTAGAAGTTCAAGACCAGCCTGTGCAAGATACCAAAACCCTGTCTCTACAAAAAAATACAAAAATTAGCCAGGCATGGTGGTGCATGCCTATAATCCCAGGTACTCATGACACTAAGGTGGGAGGATAATTTGAGCCTGGGAGGCAGAGATTGCACTGAGCTGAGATCATGCCACTGCACTCCAGCCTGGGCAACAGAGCTAGACCCTGTCTCAAAAAATAACATAAAATAAAATAAGAAATTGACAAGCTGAATCTAAAATTTATATTAAAAGGTAAAGAAACTAGAATGGTCAAAAGTTTTCCAAAAAAGAAAAATGTACAGAAATTCTTGTTACCTGATTAATTTACTATAAATCTTTAGTAACCAAGACAATACAGCATTGATGAAAGAAGAGACATACAGATCAATGGAACAGAATACAGTTTCCAAAAATAAACCTACATATACATGGTGAATTTATCTTTGACAAAAGCACAAAGACAATTTAACGGAGAAAGGGTGGCCTTTTCAACAAACGGTGCTGGGACAATTTGATATCTATATGCAAAGAAAAAGAATTTCTATGTATGTTTCACATCCTATACAAATATTAAACTATGCCTAATATATGCCCATATGCCTAAATATAAAACATAAAATTACAAAATTTCTAGAAGAAAACATAGGAGAATATATATTTTTGACCTTGCATTAGGCAAAGCTTTCTTAGATATAAGCTCAAAAGCAATAAAATTTAAAAGAAAAAAATGATAAATTATAAATCATTAACATTTAAAACTTCTATTCTGCAAAGGACACTTTTTATTTGCTTGTTTTGTTTTTGTTTTTTGTAATCAAACTTTTTATTTTTTAAATTAAGTATTTTTTGTAGTGGTACATAATAGCTGTACATATTTTTACAGTACATGTGATAATTTGATACATTCATATAATTAAATTAGAGAAACTGGGATATCCATCACCTTAAATATTTATTTTTTCATTATGTTAGGAATATTTGAATTATTCTATTCCAGCTATTTTTAAATGTACAATTAATTAATGTTAACTATGGTCACCCTAATAATCTATCCAACACCAGGTCTATCTATCTTAGCATGTATTCGTATCCATTAATCAGCTCTTCATCCTCCTCACTCTTACCCTTCCTGGCCTCTGGTAACCATCAATCTACTCTCTGTCTTTATGAGATCCACTTTTTTTAGCTCCTACATATGAGTGAGAACATGTGACATTTGTCTTTCTGTGCCTGGCTTATTTTATTTATCATAATAACCTCCAGTTCCTACCATGTTACTGAAAATGACAGGATTTCATTCTTTTTGGTGGCTGAATAATATTTCCTTGTGTATATATACCACATTCTCTTTATTCATTCATCCATATGATTCCATATTTGGGCTATTGTGAATAGTGCTGCAATAAACATAGAAGGGCTGATATCTCTGATATATTTATTTCCATATATATGGAATATATATATATATGTATTATATATATGTGTATATATATATATACTCAGTAGTGGAATTGCTAGATCATATGATCATATCATAGTTCCATTATTAGTTCTTTGAGGAACCTTTATACTATTTTCCATAGTGACTGCACTAATTTACATTCCCGCCATGGGTAGGAACAAGGGTTCCCTTTTCCCCAGATCTTCACCAGCATCTGTTATTCCATGTCTTTTTAATAAAAGCCATTCTAACTTGGGTGAGATGGTATCTCACTGTGGTTTTGATTTGTATTCCTCTGATGATTAGTGATGTTGGGCATTTTCTCATATACCTGTTGGCCATTTGTATGTCTTCTTCTGAGAAATTTCTATTCAGATATTTTGCACTTTTTAAAATCAGATTTTTAAAATTTGGTTATTATAGCTTTGGAGTATATCTTGAAGTCAGGTAGTGTAATACTTCCAGCTTCATTCTTTTTGCTCAAGATTGCTTTGGCTATTCAGGGTTTTTGTGGTTCCATATGTATTGGACCATTCTTACATTGCTATAAAGAAATACCTGAGACTGGGTGACTTATAAGTAAAAAAGTTTAATTGACTCATGGTTCTGTAGGCTGTACAGGAAGCATGACACCGGCATCTGCTTCCAGGGAGGCTTCAGGAAGCTTAAAATCATGGCAGAAAGTGAAGTGGGAGCAGTCACATCATATGGAAAAAGCAGAAGCAAGAGAGAAAGACAAAGTGAGTGAGAGGGCAGGTGCTACACACTTTTAAATGACCATACCTCAGGTGAACTCACAGTGAGAACTCACTTATCACCAAGGAGAAAACTCAAGCCATTCATGAGGAATCCATCCTTATTATACAAACACCTCCCACCAAGCCCCGCCTTCAACTCTGGGAATTATATTTCAACATGAGATTTGGGCAGGAACAAATGTCCAAACTATATCACCATATAAATTTTAGGATTTTTTTTTCTACATCTGTGAAGAATGTCCTTGGTATTTTGATAAGAATTGCACTGAATCTGTACATTTCTTTGAGTAGTACTGTCATTTTTAACAATATTAATTCTTCCATTCCATGAGCATGGAGTATCTTACCATCTTTTTTATTTATTTCATCAATGTTTTATAGAGTATTTTTGTATAGCTCTTTCATGTCATTGGTTAAGTTGGTTTCTAGGTATTCTATATTCTTTGTGGCTATTTTTAATGGGATTGCTCTCTTGAAATTTTTTTCAGATTGTTTGCTGTTGACATATGTATCAGTCTGTTTTCACACTGCTATGAAGAAATACCCAAGACTGGGTAATTTATAAAGGAAAGAAATTTAATTGACTCGCAGTCCAGTATTGCTGGGAAGCCTCAGGAAACTTACAGTCATGGCAGAAGGCAAAGAAGCAGCAGGCACCTTTTTCACAGGGCAGCAGGAAGGAGTGAGTGCAAGCAGAGGAAATGCCAGGTGCTTATAAAGCCATCAGATCTCGAGAGAGAACAGCATGGGGGAACCACTCCCATGATCCAATTACCTTCATCTAGACCCACCCTTGACACATGGGGATTAAGAGGATTACAATTCAAGATGAGATTTTGGGTGTGAACACAGCCAAACCATATCAATATATAAAAATGCTACTGATTTATTGTGTTTATTTTGTATCCTGCAGCTTCACTGAATTTCTGCATCAGTTTTCACAATTTTTTGGTATGCTCTTCAGGTTTTTCTATTTCTTTCTCTTGACTAATTTTCTGACCAGGACTTCCAGTATTGTATTGAATAAAAGTGGTGAAAGTGGGCATCCTT
The DNA here is from genome assembly GCF_009828535.3 of Hylobates moloch. NCBI lineage: Eukaryota > Metazoa > Chordata > Mammalia > Primates > Hylobatidae > Hylobates > Hylobates moloch. The sequence goes on from NW_026652283.1 coordinate 90,645,185, forward strand.
GTCTTGCTCCAGATCTTAGAGGAAAGATCTCATTTTTCCCCCATTCAGTATAACGTTGGCTGTAGGTTTGTCATATATGGCCTTCTTTTCAAGTATGTTCCTTCTATGCCCGGTTTGTTGAGGGTTTTTATCCTAAAGGAAAGCTGAATTTTATTGGATTTGTCATGTACTGAAATAATTATATGGTTGTTGTTCTTGATTCTTTAATGTGATATGTCACCTTTATTGATTTGTGCATGTTAAACCATACTTGCATCCCTAGGATGAACCCCACTTGATCATAATAAAAGATCTTGTTAATGTGTTGTTGACTCCAGTTTGCTAGTATTTTGTTGATAATTTTTGCATCTATATTCATCAGGAGTATTGACCTGTAGTTTTGTTTTTTTGGTTGTCTGGTTTTGGTATCAAGCTAATACTGGCCTCATATAATGAGTTTGAAAGTATTCTGTCTCTTCAATTTTTTTCAAAGAGTTTGAGTAGAATTGGTACTGGTTCTTCTTTAAATGTTTAGTAGAGTTCAGCAGTGAAGCCATCAGGTCCTGGGCTTTTCTTTGATGGGAGACTTTGTAATTACAGTTTCGATCTTGTTACTCATTATTGACTTGTTGAAGTTTCTATTTCTTTGTGGTTCCATCTTGGTAGTTGTATGTGTCCAGAAATATATCTATTTCTTCTAGGTTTTCCAATTTGTTGGCAATAATTTTCCATAATGGTCCTCAATGATTCATTGTATTTCTATGGTCTCAGTTGTTATGTCCCTTTTTTCCTTTCTGATTTTATTTATTTGGGTTTCCTTTTTTTTTTTGTTAATCTAACAAGAGGTTTGTTGATTTTATTTATCTTCTCAAACAACCAACTTTTTATTTCATTCATCTTTTATAAATTTTTTAGTCTTAATTTTATTTATTTCTGCTCTGATTTTTATTTTCCCTTCTGCTAATTTTGAGTTTTGTTTGTTCTTGCTTTTCCAGTTCCTTGAGGTGCACCATTAGGTTGTTTATTTGAAGTCTTTCAACTTTTTTGATGTGGGCGTTTATTGCTATAAACTTCTCTCTTAGTACTGCCTTTGCTGTATTTCATCTTTTTGGTATGTTGTATTTCAATTTTCATTTGTTTGCAGGAATTTTTTAATTCCCTTTTAATTAATTTTAGTTAATTAAAATTAATTAACGTTAATTAATTTTAATTCAGGAGCATGTTGTTTAATTTTGATGTGTTTGTGTAATTTCCAAAGTTCCTTTTGAATTTTATTCAGTTGTGGTCAGAAATTATCCTTGGTATGAATTCTACTTTTTTAAATTTGTTGAGACTTGAGTTGTGGCCTAAAATATGTCCTATCCTGGAGTATGTTCCATGTACTGATGAAAAGAATGTGTATTCTGCAGCAATTGGGTGAAATGTTCTGTAACTGTCAATTAGGCCTATTTTGTATAATATGTACCTTAACTCTGGTGTTTCTTTGTTGTTTTCCTGTCTAGATAATCTGTCCATTACTGAGAATGGGGCATTGAAGTCCTCTGTTATTATTGTATTGCTAACTCTCCCTTTAGATCTATTAATGTTTGCTTTACATATTTGGGTACTCCAGTACTGGGTGCATAGACATTCGTAATTGTTATATTCTCTTGCTGTATTGATCCCTTTGTAGTCTGTTTTATCTGATATAAGCATACCTATTCCTGCTTTTTTTTGGTTTCCACGGGCATTTCTTGTAAGATGGGTCTGGTGATGGTGAATTATCTTAGCTTTTATTTGTCTGGGAAAGACTTCATCTCTATTTCATATTTCAAGGATCACTTTTCTGGATAGAGTATTATTGGGTGGCAGTTGCTTTCTTTCAGCACTTTGAAAATGTCGTTCCATCCCTCCTAGCCTGTATGGTCTCCACTGAGAAGTTTGTTGCCAGATGAATTGGAGTTACTTTACATATAATTTGCTTCTTTTATTTTTCTGCCTTTAGAATCCTATGTTTGTCCTTGACCTTTGAGAGTTTGCTTATTATATGCGTTGAGGTAGTCTTGTTTGGGTTGAAACTGTTTGGTGCTCTCTGACCTTTCTGTACCTAAATATTTATATCTTTCTCAAGTTTTGGAAAATAATCCGTTATTATTTGCTTGAATATGCTCTACACCCCTTGCCCTTGCTCAGCTCCCTCTTGAACACCAATAATTATTAGATTTGGCCTTTGAGGTAATTCTCTATATCTTGTAGGAAATCTTCATTCCTTTTTATTCTTTTTTCTTTTTTCTCCCTTGACCATGTCATTTCAAATAGCCTGTTTGTGGGTTCACTGATTCTTTCCTCTGCTTGATTCATTCTGCTGTTGAGAACCTCCAGTGAATTTTTCAATTCATCAAGTGTATTTCTCTATTCCAAGATTTCTGTTTGATTTTTAAAAATTTATTTCAATGCCTTAACTAAATTTCTCTGATAAATTTCTGAATTCTTTTTCTGTGTTATCTTGATGACTACTATGTTTCTTTAAAACTACTATTTTGAATTCTTGGTCAGAGAGCTCACCTATCACTGTCTCATTAGGGTCAGTCACTGTTTCTTTGCTTTGTCCATTTGCAGAGGTCATATTTCCCTGTATACAACTGTTTTCACATTGAAGGATTAGTAACTTACTCCAGTATTCTCTGTATGACTTGCTTTCGTTCTTATTGGGTATATTTACTTAGACATTCTTCATAATCTACCTGTTGAATTTCTTTTTTTCTACTAGGTCGCTGCCTCCTTTTTGGCACTAGATGGCACCTTAAGCCCAGGATTGCCTCAGCTCTAGCAAGTAATCAGAGAGCTGCCAGTCAGGAAGAGGCCCCAAAGGGGATATTCAGCAATGTGGAAAGGCTGACAAGCGGTTTGTGCCCAGAGGGCCTGTGGAATGTACCTCCTACAGTGTGTTGCTGCTGAACAACCACTCCCACTTGCCATCTCCTTTGGCTAAGTTACAAAGCAAATTTTCTAGAGCCAGGGGTGATAATCCTGCCTCCCCACTTTGTCTCTTGCTGTCCTCAGGAATATGTCCCCTTTAGGCACTCACGCTACTTCCTGTGGGTTGAGGCATGGACAGAGCTCCTGCCAGAGAATCTAGAAAGTGGGAAAGCTGGTTATCCACCTTAGTATCACTTTTCCCAATGTAGAAACTGATTTGGCACCTGTAATCTCAGCACTTTGGGAGGCCAAGGTGGGTGGATCACTTGAGGTCAGGAGTTTGAGACCAGCCTGGCAAACATGGTTAAACCCCGTCTCTACTAAAAATACAAAAATTATCAAGGTCTGCACCTGTAGTCCCAGCTACTCAGGAGGCTGAGGCATGAAAATCACTTGAACCCAGGAGGCAGAGGTTACAACAAGCCAAGATCATGCCACTGCACTCAAGCCTGGGTGACAGAGTAAGACTCTCTCAAAAAAAAAAATAATAATTATGAGTTAGAAAGGGGTGGAATTTTGCATGCTTGCTGCTCGGCAGCTGGGGGAAAGGGGCATTGCAGATATGAAAATCTGGTTCTACTACAGTCTGCTTGGAGTTTTTTCACTTCTTTGTGGCCCCAGGAATTGACTCATTCCCATATTTAGTTCTGGGATATTGCTGGTGATAATCCTAGCACTGTATAATTTGGGTTTGGTTTTCTGTTGTGGGGAGGACAGTGAAGCTAGCTTGAACTTATGCTGCCATTTTGAAACCAGAAGTCCATGACATTGTAAAAAAAAAAAAAAAAACAACAACAACAACAAAGAAAAAAACAGAAAGATAAGCCACATACTGGAAAAAAATTGCAAAACACAAATTTGATAGATGATTCAGAATATATAAAGAACTCTCAAAACTCAATAATAAGCAAATAACAATCTAATATTAAAACGGGCAAAAGATTTGAACAGACACTTCAAAAAGTAGATACCAGGATAGTAAACAGGCACACAAAAAGATGCTCAACATCATTAGTCATTAGGAAAATGCAAATTAAAATCACAAGGATATACTATTAAACACTTAGCTAAAATTTTAAAAAACTGACCAGACCAGACCAAGTTTTGGGGAGATAATGGAGGAAGTGGAACTTGCCACGGCTAGTGGGAATGGTGTAACCACTTTAGAAAATAGTTTTATGATTTCTCAAAAAATTAGACATTCCTCTACTGTACAATCCAGCCATTTCACTCCTTGATATTTACCCAACAGAAATGAAAGTCTATGTTCATACAGAGATTTGCACATGAATGTTCATGGAAGCTTTATTCATGACAGTTAAAACTAGAAACAACCCAAATGTCCATCAACAGTTGAATGAGTAAACAAATTTTGATACAACCATACAATGAAATACTACTCAGCAATAAAAAAGAATGAACTATCAATACGTAAAATGACATGAATGAATTTCAAGATAATTATGCTTAAAAGAGCCAGATGAAAAATTATAATAATAATTATCCCATTATTGAAAACTCCAGGCAAATACAAACTAATTTGTAGTATCAGAAAGCAAGGGCAGTAGATCAGTGGTTCCCTGGTGACAGGGGTGAGGAGATGGGCGTACAGGAAGGGACAAGAGGGAAGGATTGCAAGGGGCACAAGAAACTATTGGAGGTAATGTATATGTTCACTATCTTGATTGTGGTAACAATTTTATGGATGTATACATATGTCAAAATTTACCAAGTTGTACACTTTAAACATTACCCCATGTAAATTATGTCTCCATTTAAAAAGTACTAATTGCAACAGCTTTAATCCAAGGATCAGTGTTTTAGTTGTCTATTGAGATGCAACAATCTATCCCAAGATTGAACGGGCTTTAAAAAATTACCTTCTAGGCAGGCACAGTGGTTCACACCGGTAATCCCAGCACCTTGGGAGGCCGAGGCGGGTGGATCACCTGAGGTCAGGAGTTTGAGACCAGCCTGGCCAACACAGTGAAACCCCATCTCTACTAAAAATACAAAAAAAAATTAGCCAGGCATGGTGGCGGGTGCCTGTAATCTCAGCTACTTGGGAGGCTGAGGCAGGAGAATTGCTTGAATCCAGGAGGCGGAGGTTGCAGTGAGCCGAGATTGCACCATTGCACTCCAGCTGGGGTGGCAGGGCAAGACTCTTTCTCAAAAAAGAAAAAAAATCACCTTCTAATTTGCTCCTAAGTTTGTGTGTTAGGAACCTGGGCAGGCTCAGCTGAGTGGTTCTTTTGCTGCCTGTGGCATTAGCCAGGGTCCTTCACTCAGCTGCATTGAGCTGTTGGTTAGGATGAGCTAGAACATCCAAGAATGCTTTACTCCCATCTTGGCATCTCATTGCTCTTTCACATGGACTATCTCTCTACCTATGGCAGTCCTGAGCTTCCTCACAGCATGGTGATCAGACTTTCTACATGATGTGTGACTTCCAAGAGAGTGCTTCAAAAAATGAAAGGAGAATTCACCATGGTAAGAAAGCCATTACACCTGCTACATATTTTTTTTTTATACTCATAAATCTGGTCACAGGTCACTGGAATACTGATATAGAAAAGCCCAACATCTCTACTATGCTTGCCAGGAGAAACAGCCAAAACAGTAGGAAGATGATTTCTGCTTTAAACTGCTATTCAAATCTCATGCCAGCACATCTAATTGGTGGAATCTAAATTTAAATCCAGAACTCTATCTGCAAAGGAGTCTGGGAAATCTACTTGCTAGCCTTCTGGCTTGGGTACAGAAAGGTGCACTAGAAGGATGTTGAAGTTGCGGCTGAGTGTCCCATCCACTCAGCCTCAGAAGCATTAAACAGTTCAATTTTGCTTCTCAGTGTGATCCAACAGGTATAGACCAGGCACATGAGCCAGGAGACAAACGGAGGGCCTCTCCCTGCTGTCCACCCGCAGAGGCTTGACAACAACCATAGAAAAAGGCATTTCTATTGGATGTTTATCTAGAGGCATCCCAGGTTGGGCCCTAAAAGGCATTACAGCTAAGGTCTGGACCCTGGAAATGAATGAGAGTTATTCAGTGGAATCTTCCAAAAGAACAAACGTCAAGCCCTGTGTTCACCCTGTTCCCATGGAAAGGTCCGTCAATAAGGAAGTGGTCCCGAAGTTGGCCCAGGCTGAAGCCAACCTCCCTGGGAGTTGTGGCTGATTGGGCCCCCAACACTCCTTTCTCAGAATGGGAGCCACAGGGATTCTGTTCTCCACAGCGCTCAGAAATTACAAGGCTGCCTCCATTCCACAGCTAAATCCAGAGCAGCTCCACTCTTCCCCAGTGCGCATTTAGGCGGACAGGTCCCCAGACTCTCCCCAGGGACCCCAGCAACAGCCGCTGCTGCTTGCAGGCCCTGGGCAGGTCACTGCCGGTGCCCAGACCTGTCTCCCCTCGTCAGAGCAGTGTGGGGGCTGGAGTGGTTGATGTCTCCGCCCTGGCAGCCCGGATCTCCGTGCTGGTGAGAGTGGGAGGCAGCTCTTCTGTTCTCCTGTCAGCATTCACTTGAGAAGCCTGCACTCCAGCCCCCTGCCTCTTATCTCTTTCAGAAGCTGATACGCTTGCTGACAAGAGGCAGCTTTTGTCAGCCGCTGCCAGGTTTAAGCATTTTCTGGCCCGAAGCATTGACTTCCAGTAAAAAAAAAAAAAAAGAGAGAAAAAGAACCAAAGTCTCCTGAATCCTCTTGTCAGGTCTAACACCTTTGTTCATTCACTAATCTCAGGAGCGTGCAGGCAGCATGGGGTAGGCTGGGACACCCAGGACTCCTGTTAGCATTTGGATGCAGAAGTGAAGGAGGTAGCCCCAGGCAGGGGAACGGCAGCAGGAGAGGCTGAGTTGCTCCTTGTGTGCCGCCTTCATTCATTATGACCGCATTCTTGCTGAGTGGGGTGGGGTAACTGGAGGATTTCAGAATCCCACAGTTTTGCTCCTAGAGATGGGGAAACTGATGCCTGGGGCAGCCTCTCAGCTAACCTATGTAGTACTGGGACTCCAGTCCTCTTTCCAAATCCCTGATGTTTTTATTTTTAGAAATCTGGATGCTGGGGAAGGAACGGAACTGAGGGGGAGGCTCAGGAGTGCCCCCAGCGTGGGATCACTGGCTCCCTCACTTACTGGCTCCCTCCCTCTTCTCTACCACCAAAGACAGAGCAAAGAGTGCGTTAGGGAGAAAACGTCTGATCAACAAAACAAAACACAGTCTTTTGTTTCAAAGTCCAAACTCCTGTTTTTGGGCAACGAGAGCCCCTAGACCAGGCTTACGTACAGAGCAGCAGAGATGAAATACCTGAAATCCAAGGACTGTTCCAGAACGGCAGCTCTGACTACCATCTCTCTAACAGCCAGAGATACCTCCTGTCTCTCCTCCACTCCACACACACCCACACACTCACACATTCCTGAAGGAAGCACCACTTCTGCTCACAAAGGTAAAAATGCCTCCTTTCTTGTTTTTTAAACCATTTATTTATTTATATTTTAATTTACATTCAGGGAAATTCATGCCTTTTGGTGTCCAGTTCTGTGAGTTTTGACAAATGCAGAGTCATGGAACCACCATCACGGCCAAGATACAGAACAGCCCATCACCCTAAAATGCTCCCTCCCTCACTCTGCCCCTCTGTAGTCAGCCCACACCTCCCTCCACCCCCAGCCCCCACGGCCACTGATGTTTCTTGTTCCTTTAATTTTGCCTTCCCCAAAATGCCATATAAATGAATTCATAACATCTACAAAACCTTTCGAGGCTGGTTGCTTTCACCTAACACAACAAATTTAAGATTCATCCATGTTGTGTGTGTGTATCAATAAAAATGCTTCTCAAATGTATAAAAATAAAACTCTGGTGGAAACCCAATGCCCAACCACAGCTCCCATCCAATGAGAGTCTCCAGCTCTGAACACAGCTCACTAGCTCCTCTGTAACCAACGTCACCCTCCCCTCCACCTTCAGCCCCATTCCAGTCCCTGCCTGCTTGCTCATTACAGCATGCAGCCTGCCCAGAGCCTACCCACCTCCTTCTGAGCCTAGTTCCTGTGGCCACACTGGGTGCTCCACAATCCTCTTGGTGCTGCTTGGTCCTAATCCAAGACAGAAAATCGCAAATGCCGGCAGAGCCAGGCAAGTAATTTAATAAACATAATACAACACGGAATGGTGGGGATCAAAGGGACTTGGCGAGTGCATGTCTCAGACAAAGATATTCACATTGCTATAAACTATTTGACACACTTTACCTGCACACCACTCTCCCTGCCCCCAAAAATACATCTGTGGGATGAATTTAGGCACCAGGATTCTGGATCTGCAGACTCTAAATCTCTCACTCTGACCCTCTTACACAACTACACCACTGCACTGATGTGAAATATGACAAAACACAGGACAACCATCGCACCTTTATGAAGGTGGCAGAACTCAGGGTGATCACATGTCCCCAGTGAAATGCAATGGAACATGGGGAAGCAGATCACCCCATGTGGACTTGAGAATATGCTTTGAATAGAATATGCTTTGAGCAGATTCAGCTGCCAGAAAGGCCAGCTGAGTGAAAGGGATAATGCCCAGGAGACCCCCCTCCCACAGCAGTCTGGTGCTTCTTACCCTACAAAGCTCAGACCCGGGAAGGCTGTGTAATGTATAGAATCAATGGTTGGCTCTTTTTCTTATGGCTTCCATATTGCGTGCACCAACAACACCCCTCACTCTGCGTATACAACCAAGGGAAGAGAGCATGCTGCAGTGAGTTGCCCAGAGCCCCTCTTAGGATGGAATTCCTCCATCTAGCTCCTCCTCCAGCTGGAGGTTGTTCCTCCAGCTGCCAGGAGTGTGGCTGCTGATGGCTCTCAGATGTGCCCCTGTCTGGACATTGCCCTTGCCTCATGGGAGCTGCTCACCCAAGGTTATGGCCTCTCATCAGAAGCAAGCCACTGCCAATGACTGGTTGAAGTGGAGGTAGACAAGCTTGCTCATACCACTCTGGCCTAAAATTGGGACAACTCCAAGGGGTCATCCCAACTCCTGGTCATCCCAGCTTCCAGGACGCTTGGCTGAGGTGTTGGTTGCAACCACATTAGAATTCAACTTCCTCTGCCCAACCCTGCTTCCCTCACATCCTTACAAATATTGTTTCCAAGTGAACTCCATAGAAACTTCCTGCATGCAAATCTCCATTTTAGAGTCTGTTTTTGGGGTTTTTAGGGAGCCCAATCAAAAGCAAAGGATGAATAGGCTTTAGATAGTATGACTGTCAAATTCAATCTGTAAAATATTTATTTTTAAAACATCTTCCCATATTATTTCATTTGCTCCTCTTAACAACTCAGCTAGGTAAGTATAGAATTATCTCATTTTATATATCAGTAAAGTAAGGCCCAGAAGGGTTATGTGTTTAATACGAGGTCACATGGGCTATAAGTGAAGAATCCTATCAAGACTTCTGGCCCTCCAAGCCCTGCTCCCTAGTCACTACAATGGCCAGAGCTGATGGGTGAGGGACTGCATTTTGTAGCAAGGAGATGAGACAGGTGGAGGCAGGGGCCGATGCCATGCACCATCATGCTTCACACAACCTGGGGTACGATGCACATTCCTACTCATCAGAGATTTCTATTTTCTCTCAATTTTCCAGCAGATGGCAGTCAAGTGTCTTGAGGAAGGGGCAGCTCATCCTCATTTGCAGATTTGCAGGTAGGCATTATTTGAGCTAGTGGGGCCACCCGCAGAGGCAAGGGCATGTGTGTCTGACTTGGGCTGAGGGTACCTGTAAGAGACAGCAGATGCTTCCCACATGGGAATGGTCCCTCAGATAAGAGCATTACCCTGTCCATTGTCTAGGTATAAAGGCAGGATCAGGTCACCAGCCCTTTGGCAGCAGGTCATGGCCTTGACCATGAATATATTTATTTTTTTCTCTGCCCCTTCTAAGATAGAGGGTCTCAATTGCTCAGGCCTTCAAAATAAAGCAAGAATGCTCACAATCCATGAGGGTAGTATCTGATTACTACTTAAAACTACCTGGGGTAGAAACTGAAATGGAGGACTTTCTTTCAAAATATAGTGGAAGACATCTATTGAAATGTCACTAAAGTGACAGTGAAATAATTTTTGTTGTTTGTTTGTTTTGAGACAGAGTCTCATTCTGTCACCCAGGCTGGAGTGCAGTGGCACAATCTCGGCTCACTGCAACTTCTGCCCCCCAGATTCAAGTGATTGTCCTGCCTCAGCTTCCCGAGTAGCTGGGATTCCAGGCACCTACCACCATGCCTGGCTAATTTTTGTATTTTTAGTAGAGACGGGTTTCACCATGTTGGCCAGGCTGGTCTCGAACTCCTGACCTCAGATGATCCGCCCTGATCGGCCTCCCAAAGTGCTGGGATTATACGCATGAGCCACAGTCCCCAGCCAACAGTGAAATAATTGTAAAAGGACAAAATGTACGGAAGAGGGGCCAACAGCGGATATGATGACAACTTCCTGGAAGTTTGAGCCATAACTGCCAGAGCAGAGTGTGCCTGCAGAGGGAAAGCTGGCAAAAGAAAGCAAGGGGTAGCCACTCTCTTCAAAACCCTGGAAAGTTCTCAGGACTCCAGGCATTGGGTACCTTCAAAAATGGGGAGGAAGAGAGAGGTTAAAAACACCAGAGCTAGTAAACAGTTTGTATTCGGAGCAACTGAGCTACCAGGCCCCTCCTCACCCAACACAATCTGACTGTGGATGGCAGAGAATCCTGTCTTGTTTGTTTAAACAAAGAGTGAAAGAGAAGGCCAGGCGCGGTGGCTCACGCCTGTAGTCCCAGCACTTTGGGAGCCTGAGGCAGGTGGATCACGAGGTCGGGAATTAGAGACCAGCCTGGCCAACATGGTAAAACCCTGTCTTTACTAAAAATCCAAAAATTAGCTGGGCACGGTGGCACATGCCCGTAATCCCAGCTACTCAGGAGGCTGAGGCAGGAGAATTGCTTGAACCCGGGAGGCAGAGGTTGCAGTGAGCGGAGATCGCGCCACTGCACTCCAGCCTGGGTGACAGTGCAAGACTCCATCTTAAAAAAAAAAAAAAAAAAGGCGTGAAAGAGAAGTACAAAGGTATTAGTTCTATGGTTCACTGCCATCAAGGCCAATGTTTCTGCAACTCTCCCAGCCTTACCTTCAAGGCTGAGAGAGATTTTGTCAGCTCCAAGCATCATGTCCTCATTCAAGGCAGGGAGAATCAAGAAGAGGAAGACAGTAGAGCCAGCAGCTCTTGTCCTCTTTTACCAGGAAACAAATGCTCTCTCAGAAACTGCCCTTCCCTAGCAGAAGTTTGCTTCTGATCCTTGGCCCTCATCAAGTTACGCGGCCGCCACTGGGTATAGGAAAAACTGGAAAGGCAAATACTGTTTGCCTCTTACAGCCTTCATGGAAGAGGCAGGCAAGGAGAAAGAGGGGTGGGGATGAATGTGGAGCAGGCAGAGTTTCTTGACAAGTGGGCAGTATAGATGGTAATGTCAGTGCCCAGTATCAGAGATGTTTTCTCTTGGGCTGGTCAGTGTCTCAATGTGAAATTCCCCAGCCCCCTGCCTAGTGGGAAGTGCACATAAGAGTCAGAGTTCCAGTGCCCAGCAGAAGGAGGAAACCAGGGTTCTCACTAGACCTCCTTACTTTCAGTAAGGCTCCTCAAGCCTGCCTCCACTGTGACAGATGCCCTCCATCTAGAGCTCAGAGATAGCCATCTGCATGAGGCAGGACCAGCCTCTGGTGGGGAGGGCTGGGCAAGGCATTTCTGGGTCTGCTGGCCTTTGTGTGGCCTTTCCCCCAGGCCTCCTGTTCTCAGCCCCAACCTGCACCTCCACCATCTAAGATGCCTCCTGGTCCTGACTGTTTATGGATCTGAGACCCCACTTGCTTCTTTGTCCACCTCCACCCCTGGAATTAGCAGAGTGAAGAAAACAGGAACACAAGACAGTTACTACTCTTCCATCCACTTACCTTCTTCAATCTCTCACCTCAAGGGGAATGGATTAATAAACTGCTGTGGATGCAGAACACAGAACATTCTGCAGTTATCAGAAGCAAAGAACCAGCTGCCTACACCACAACACAGATACAGCTCAAAAGCAGGGTGTTGAGGGAGAAACATAAGGAAAAGAAGGAAATCTAGAACAATACCCATTTATATAAATGAAAAGCACATACACACCGACAGCCATTAATCATAAAAAATGTGCTCAATTTCATTAGTCATCAGGGAAATGCCAATTAAAACCAGAATATGAAACCTCTGCACACCCACTGAAGGAGATAAAATGAAAATGACAAAAGTATTAAGTGTTAAAGGATGCATACATTCACTGCTGGTGGAGTGAATACTGGTGGAACCACTGTGGAAAACTGTCTGGCAACATCTGCTAAAAGTGAACACACACTATCCTATGACTCAGCAATTCCACTCCCAGATATGTACCTGGCAGAAATGGGTACATATGTTCATCAAAATTTATGTACTAGAATGTTCATAGGTGTGCTACTCATGAACCCCAAACTAGAAACTACCCAGACACCCATCAGCAGTAGAATGGGTAAAGTCTGGTATATGCACACAATAGGATGCTGTACAGCAACAAGAATGAATGAACTACAACAACAAGCAGCAACATGTGACTCTCATGAGCGTAAATCTGATCAAAAGAAGCCCGACACAAAAGAGCTCCTATTATACAATTCCACTTTAAATAAATATCAAAACCAGGTAAAACTAGCAAGGGGAATTCTATGTGACTGTAGTAGTTAACTCTGGGTGGGTGTAGCGGTGGTGACAGAAAGAGGGCACAAAGAGGTCTTCGGTGGTACTGATAACATTTGGCTTCTGTGTTGTGCTGCTCACACGGATGTGTTCAACAACAGAAAACCCTTTCAAGTGAACACTTAGGATTTGTGCATTTTTCCATTATGTAGTTTCAATAGAAGTAAAACATAAAAAGAAAAGCTTTGGGCTGGTAGAAGAGAAAATGCATATGCACAAACAACAATACTACCTGTTTTACAAGGATGTGCACATAAAGACCTACTTTAGCACTTAGAGAGGTGCCTGTGTGGAGAAGGAGATGGCAGTGGAGTGATGATGGGGAAAGAAATAAAACAAAAACACAAGAGAGGAGTAATGATATGGTTAACCCAGCTTTGAACCTGAGGCAAAGTAAAGGCAAACCTTGGGCGAAACTGAGGGGCGAATAAAGGAAATACTAGTTTTTAAAAACATTTATCTCTGACAGCCAACAACATGTTCCTCTTATTGCTTTAATTAAATAGGGCTGCCCAGGTGTGGTGGCTCACGCCTGTAATCCCAGCACTTTGGGAGGCCGAGGTGGGTGAATCACGAGGTCAGGAGTTCGAGACCAGCCTGGCCAACATGGTGAAACCCTGTCTCTACTAAAAATACAAAAAATTAGCTGGGCATGGTGACGAGCGCCTGCAATCCCAGAGACTCAGGAGGTCGAGGCAGGAGAATTGCTTGAACTGGGGAGGCAGAGGTTACAGTGAGCCGAGATCACGTCACTGCACTTCAGCCCTGGAGACAATGCAAGACTCCGTCTCAAACAAAACAAAACAAAACAAAAAATTTAAATAGGGCCTGGCAAGGAGAAGGGAGTAGCCAAGATCTTGGCAAGGGCTCTTTGTAGGAAGTGCCTGTCTCCAGACACTTGTTGCCTTTCTCTGCACTCTGAGGCCTCTCTTGGACCACAAGGTGTGCTTTTATGGATGAACTTCTACAGGGTCAGAGCTCTGGTTCCCCATCCCCTGGGCTTCTGTCCCCCTGTTTAAATTCAGGGTGCATGTAGACTTACCAGGCTCAGCCCACCTTTCCTGCTGGCAACATCCAGTTGCCCGATACTAAACAGGAGAGTGAAAACCCCACTTCTGCTACATATGGAAGGAAGGGAGGCAGGTATCCACCCCTACCTCCAGCAGCTTGTATCCTAGCCTTGTCTCCTGCTTGACCCAATGTCAGTTTGCAAGTAGAAGCTTCACTCTGAGGCCGAGAAGCCCGTGATGGAAGTTCTTAGGGGAAGTAGGACCTTCCTGCTACTGTACTCTCCTGCCTGGTAGGTGTGACTCTGGGAAGGCGGTACCGCACGGGGGCTGAAACGTTGACACTGCCTGCACTTCCCCTTCTGGCCGATAGTGGGAGCTGCTAGCCAACGTGAGGCTCGTCAGGCGCTAAAGGCTGGCAGCCGACCTGTGTGTGGTCCATCCGTCTGTACCCCAGACACCCCACTCAACTCGGGGCCGGAGAGGTCCATGTCCTGAACTTTCCTGCAGACTGACTTTCTTACTGATCCCCTCCTGCAAGCAGAGCAGCCCCTCCGTATGTACCTAAGGCGTCCAACGAAGCCCCACACCCAGGTCGCAAACGGACGCTGTCCCCCACCCCCCTCTTTGCCCTACCACCGCTCCAAGATCCCCATCATGGAGGAGCAGGTCCCAGCCTCTGGGCTCCCAAACCCAGCACCGCTGTGCCCTCTGAGACCCTGGCACCCATTTGGCTCTCTAAGAGTGGTTCTTGCTTCTGGGAGCCCTGAAAATGTGGCAGAAAAGTGTACCATCCCTTCCAATGACTGTACTTTTCTCGTGGGCAAAAGCTGATGGCCTGTTTTTTTTTTTTTTTGGTCGTTGTTTTTGTTTTGTTTTTCTGTTTTTATTTTTGTTTTTTAGAAGCAGCAAGATTTATTGTGAAGAGGGAAAGAACAAAGCTTCCACAGCGTGGAAGGGGACCCAAGCAGGTTGCCCTGATGGCCTGTTTTGTTTGAACAAGAAGTGTGTCCCCATAGGCCCTGGGCATGGGCATGGGAGCAACTGTTTGTCAGCGTATGTCTCCGTGTGTGTGTGCCTGTGACCATGTCTCTGAGTGAGAAACAGTGGGTGTGTAGGTATGTGACTCCAGGCTCTGCGTATGTCAAGGTGAAGGTTGTATGTGGCTCAAAAGGGTGGAGGTATATATATAAAGAGGTATATATATGTATATATATGTATGTGTGTGTGTGTGTGCGCGCACGTGTGGGTGTCTCTGTGTTGGTTGCCTGCTTGCTTCTGGGTCTGGGTGTGTGTTTGGTTCTGTCAGCATGTGCGTCAGTGTGTTCAGGTAGATGTGTACCATTGTGCAGATTTCTGTGGCATCACTAAGTGTGTCTCCAGGAAAGTGTGGTTCGAGTGAGTGTGTGTGTGTCTCTGTGTCAGTGTGTCAGTGGATGTGTGTCTAAGTCATGTGGGTGTCTAAGTTTGTCAGAGTGTCTTCCTCAGTGTCAGTGTGTGTCAATGATGTGTCTGTCTGCGTCTGTGTCTGTGTGGGTGTGTGGAGGTGTGTATCTGTCTCAGGGTGCATGTGTGTGTCTGTGTCAGTGCAGGTATGCCTATGGAAGCATGTGTCTGTCTCGGCATGAGTGTCAGTGTATGCCCGTGTCCACTTGGGTGGGTGGGTGTCTGGTAGCCTTCCCAAGTCAGCAAGGTTGCGTGTGTGTGTATATACTCCGGCGTGTGCTGGTGTGTATGCCAGTGTTTGTTAATGTGTGCCTGTCCGCGTCTGCGTGGGTGGCCATCTGTGGCGAAGCGTCCCCGGGTTGCCGTGTGTGTACCCCTGCCTGTGTCTGTCTGTCCGCGGCCGCGTGGGCGGCTGTCTGTGGCTGTGAGCCCCCGGGTCAGTGTGGGAGTGTGCGCCCCGGCGGGCGCCGGTGTGTCCCCCTCCGAGCGGGCGGAGCGCCACGTGCGGAGCCGCGGGCGCGTCGCTCTGGGGCGGAGCCAGCCCGGGGCCCCAAGCCCCAGGCCTAGCCCAGGCGGGGCCCGCCCCGACCCCGCCCCCGACCCCGCCCCCAGCCCGAGCCCGCGCCGCCTGCCCAGCCCGGGAGCCCGAACGGAGCCGCGGAGCCGAGACGGCGGCGGCGCCCGTAGGATGCAGGGATCGCTCCCCCGGGGCCGCTGAGCCTGCTCTCAGTGCCCCGAGCCCCGCGCCGAGCCGAGTCCGCGCCGAGCAGCAGCCGCCCACCCCGGGGCCGGGCCGGGGGACCAGCAGGTGAGCGAGCGCCCCCGCGCCCGGCAGCCCTGGCCCGGCCAGAGCCCCCTCCGCCTGCCGCCGCCCAACTTTCCTCCTCGAGGGCCGAAGCCTCCAGCCCCTGCGTGCTCCTCCCCTGCCCCGAGTCCGCCCAGCCGCTCCCTCCCCGATCAGTGCCCCAGAGAGCCGGAGGGGGAGAAGGGGCGCAGATCCGCCCGGCTGGAGGGTATCCCCGGGGGAGACGTCTGTAATCACCGTGCGCCCCCCTTCCCTTCCCTTTCCTTCCGGGTTTCCCGGTGCGCTGTCGAGGGCCGGGGGAGGGGGAGCTGCGGCCCCAGCTTCCCGGCCATCCCTGGCGCAGGCTCGGGGAGGGTCTGGGATTGGGACCCGGATACCGGAGGCCGCAGACCCCAAGGTCAGAGCGGCGACTAGGCGCGCAGTGAATGTGGTTCCAGAGAGCGGGGGTTGCGGGGGCTGACTGAGCAAGGCTGGACATGGGGGAGGAAGCCACGCACCCCCTTTCTCTGGGCCTAGGGGGAACCGTCCTCTGGGGCTGTCCTCTCTGTGGGACGAGATCTCTGCGCGTTTAGACCATGTAGAGATCTCGGTGCCCTTTGACGCCCTAAAGGGGCCGCATCTCCTCTATCTGATCTCTGTGCTTCTCGAAGGGGTGGAGATCTCTGTGCGCTGAGATTGGAGAGAGTTCTCTGCCCTCCTCTCTCTGAGCCAGACAGATCCATGCACGCTGATGGGAGGTGGCTCTCGACCTCTGTGTTATTTGATCGTCTTTGGTGGTGCTCTGGAAGAAAGTGGAGGTGCCAAGCTTTGTCCGAGAGGCCAAGGGCTGGTGGGGGCCAGATGTGTGGGGACTGTTAGTGGTGGTGATGAGGATGGGGGGAAATGATGTTGGGGACAAGTCCCTGGCTGTAGGCCTGCCTTGCAAACACCTGTTGGAGAGCAGCGCACAGCCAGATCAGGACGCCGTGGCTAAGATAGTGCAAGACTCACTCTTGTGCTCCTCAGTGCCTTCAGCCCAGCCCCGGGCCATGGGATCTATCTCGTCTTAAGGTCCTGGGTCTATGTTCCATTCCCAGGCATCTGCTCACCTCCTGCTGAGACCCCAGGTGTGTCTCCCAGTAAGCCTAGGCAGTATCATCCAGACAGGCAAACCAAATGACCCCCACCATGCCATGGCATCCCAAGCCCTCTCCCAGGTTCCCACCATCCTTCAGGATCTAGTGGGACCCTGAGCAGCAGAGGTCCCAGCTACTGGGGGCCCAGGCCCTTGCCGCTGCCCTCAACTCCATCTCTTTGACCTCATCTCCACTCAGTTAGAATTGGGCAGGTGCATACGAATCGGTGGTAATGAGTGAGAGGTGGAATGAGGGTGGTCAGGCTGCTGTCGCAGGAGCATGGAGAGGATGAGATCAGGTGACAGCCAGGGTGTGGAACACAGATTCTATGTTACAGTGTCCAGCTCTGTGCTGAAAAGAGCCTCATTAAACTTTTAATCATGTCATCACCACCATATTGTACAAGCGGGGAAACTGAGGCCCAGAGGAGCTCAAGGACTTATTCAATGTCATCTAGAGAATCAGTGGATTGGGGGCACCACTCAGTGTGAAGACACCTTGAGATCTACTTTCTGTGGGGCAAATAAGCCTAGAACTGAGCCAGGAGGATCTGAGCAGAAGGGGAACCAGCCCTGGGGTGCCGAGAGCCAGCATTCAGCCCAACGTGGCATGGGCAGCTGCTGTGCTCCAAGGTGCTCGGCCCCCTCTCTGTGTGTTGATCAAAGCTCCTCTGGAAAAATTCTAGGATTGACTTACTCAGCATGAAGATTGGGCTTGGAGGACTGGTGGGAAGCACCAGAGACAGCTGGGGATGGGGGAACAGCGGAGGCTGGTGCCCAGGCAATCCAAAGAGAAGGGAGTCCTGAGGGCAGCCAGGGACAGTGGCAAATTGCAGTTTGTGTTCTGTTCAGAGGAGGCTGGCTTATGCTCACTCTTGGGAAGGTTATTGGAAGGGTGTGCAGTGATAGAAGTGTGTCCCCAGAGCCCACTCACAGGAGAGGTGGTTACCTTTGGCCGGAATAGTCAAGAATCTTATTCTAACAAAAATAACCTTCCACACTGGGTTTTGACGGGTGAATAGGAGTTTTCCAGGCAAGGACAGTCCACTCTAGCTGTCAGGACCAGTATGTACAAAAGCACAGAAAAGTGAAACAGCACAATTATTAGTTGAGTGATTCATTGGGTCCCATGGTGTGAGGAAGAGAAGAGCGGAGTTAAAGCCAAGGTCACAGTCACGGGGGCCCTTGTGAGCTCTGCTCAGGAATTGGGAATTTATCCTCAGTAATGTTACTAAAAATAGCTAACATTCACTGAGTGTTTTCTGCAGGCCAGGCATGGCACTAAGCGCTTTATACGGTTAATCTCACTGAATCCTTGCATCAACCCTAGAGGTAGGGACCATCATAATGGCCATTTTGCAGATGGTGAAACTGGTGGTCTAGAAAAGTTAAATAGTTGCACACCATCACATTTTCTAACTAGCAGAACTTGGGTTTGAGCCCAAGTGTCAATATCTGCTGTGTACTATACCACCTCCCCAGCTCAGACCACAGGTGCCATCCAAAGTCTTTCCATTGAAGGAGAGGTGACTGGCAGCTTACCACAGGTAATAGAACTTATGGTGTCCCATCTTCCTTCTCTGTCAAGTGACATGCTGCTCTCCCATTCCCCACCTCCAATGTCTCACTAAGTGAGGTGTGCTGCCCCCTGGCGCACCATGAGAAGAAGAATGGGCAAGTTAAATTTGGGTTGGCAAGCTTGATGAAGAGCAAAGGAAAAGTGACAGATGTTTCATGGTTCTGATTTGAACCTGTTGTACTTCCAGGGACAGATGCTGACATCCAGAAGGTAGTTGGAGGGAAGGGCCCAGGAAGGAAGTATGTTCAGGATGGAGTTCTGGGCTGGAAATGGAAACTTGGAGTCTTCAGCAGAGGTTGGTCATTGGAGATGCGGCACTGAGTTAGATTGCCCAGCGAGAGTGCAGACCTGAGGTTCTCAATCCTGGTGACATTAGCATCACTTGGAAAGCTTTAAGTAAAAATACTTATGCTCAGGCTCCAGCCCTAGACATGCTAATTCATTTGACCCTGGGATGGGGCCTGGGCATCAGGAGTTTTGAAAGCACCCAGGTGATTCTAACGTAGTGTAGAGGGTAAGAAGGAAGGGGATTGAGTCAGGAGCCCAGAAACACTCCAACCATCAAAGCAGAAGTCTGCAGAGAAGGCTGAGAAGGAGCAGCCAGAGAGGTAGGAGGAAAGCCAGGAGTAGGAGGCACTGCAGAAGGCAAGGAGAGTGCCCCGCTCAGGGGGGAGGGTAAGTGCCCTGTTTCTTTCTGCTGAGAGACTTAAGGTACATTCTCAGAAGTTCATGGATAGATAGAAAAAGAATGAATAATTTAAAAAGAAGTGTCCATTAGATCGAGCCATGGTGAGGGTGCTGGTGACCTTGGTAGGAGAAACTCCACTCAGCGCCCGCAGAATGTAGTGCCCAGCACAGACAGGTTCTTGTTGAATGAATGAATGAGTGACTTGGTGGGAATGGAAGCCAGTTTGGAGTGGGTTGAGAAGCGAGCTGGAGGTGAGGACGTGGAGACAGTATGTGTAGACAGCTCTTTCAAAGAGTTTGATGGTTGAAGAGGGAGGAGAGAGATAGAAGGGAGCTGGCGAGGGGTGGGGTCAGGGAGGGCTGTCGGGAGAGCCTGGAGTGGACACTGTGGGCATGCGTGTCCGTGCAGCACATCGCCGTGCAGGAGTCTGGGGGAAAGCCTTTCCCTCAGTGAGGGCTGCAGGTCTGTGAGTTAAGATCGTACCAGTGAAGTGTGTAGTGGTTACTATTTGTTCAGGGGGCAGTCGGGAAGGCCTGGGTAGAGGGAATAACTCTTTCTGTGAATCTCTGGGAGGGAGATTTTGATGGCAGGAAATGTGATTCCTGCTGAGGGTGGCAGGCAGAAAGGGAAGAAAGCCCTTGCTCTGCAGAGAGAAGGGTGTTCCAGAAAGCCATATTTAGGGACAAGATGAAGTTGTCTAGGGCAGGTATCCAGGGTGATAGGATTGGGAGAAGGGAGCTGGAGTAAAAGCCCTGTGGCTAAATACATGAAGAAGGCAGAGAGAGGAAAAAGCAGGGCCAGTGGGTAGCCTGTGGACAGAGGCTGGGCCCCGTGGGGAGCAGACCCACTACAGGGCTGGCCAGGGCTGCAGGGGAAGCCTGGGACGGGAGAGCCCCACAGCCTGCTGCCAGCCTAGGCTGCCCTGATGCAAGGGTCTGAGGCAGAGTTCATGCCTTTGGGCCATGGAAGGTTCTAGAAGGTGTACAAGCTATAACAATTGTTCTTATGAAGTTTACGTAAAAGTAGGGAGATACCGTTAAACCAATCCATACAGAAGATAATTTGAGATAGGGGCTAGTGCTATGAAGGAAATACAACAGGACAATGTGATGGAGAGACATGGGGGTGACTCTAGACTGGCTGGGCAGGGAAAGCCCCTTGAAGGAGGAGACTGAACTGAGACCTGAATAACATGAAAGAACCAAGCCCGAGGAGATCTAGGGAAAGAATGTTACAGAGGGAACTGCAAGTGCAAAGGCCCTGAGGCAGGGGCAAACTCTGTGGGTTGGAGCAGAGGGAATGGAGTGGGGATGGAGAGGTTCTGTGCCTCTGTTTCTGACCCACCCCTTCAGACTGCCCATTCGGCTATGCACAGCTTACACCACTCGCCTCAGGCTGGCAGCGGTTCCTGGGGATGAGACTATTTTTAGACACAACTCTCCTCTCCGTGGGCCTAGAACATACCGTGTCTTTTTAAGATGATCAATATGGAATGACGCTATTTATAGAGACCCCACGTCAATTCTCGGAGCCTGGGACCCCCAGTGTGGGGAAAGTCCCAGGACCAGGCTTTGTGGAGGTAGGCACCACCCCTGGCACAACACTGGGGCCATCTGACATCAATTCTTTAACACTTATCTTACCTTCTCCACCCCGCCTGCCGTCACTTGTCTTTCCTGAAGAGCCACAGCCATGGGCTGGGGAGCTTGGTACCCACAGCCTCCCCCTGCAACTTCGTTTCCCCAAGGGGTACCTGGTGTGCCCCAAGCCCAACATAAAATTTAGTTGTGATTTGCGAAGCCAGAGTCTGATAGAACAGTTTCTCAACCTCTCTTGTCCATTCCTCACTCTCGTTTACTATTCTGGAGGGGCAGAAAAGGACAGTGAAAATTCTTAGGACCTCCTAGGTTCCCCTCAGAGGGCCAGGGAGAGATCCGCCCAGGACAGGAAGAATGCAAGGTTGAACTTAGGGGCTGAGCTTCCCTGGTGGGAGGTCAGTGTGGCCCAGAGCAGCCAGGGGAGACTGCCTGGAAGAGGTGGGACTGGTACCCCTCCACAGAGGATGCACAGAATTTGGAGAGGTGAGTGCTCAGATCATGTGGCTGGGCCTGTGGTTGGGAGAGAATGTCTATGCGCTGAGGCTTCAGTTCTTTCTCTCCTCTTTAGTTTCTTCTTCTGTTTAAATCTCCTAGGGAGGCAGTGGAAAGTCATGTCCCCACAGAGGTATTAGCAGAGTGGAGGGATGGCGCTGCTCTCACAGCATCTGTGTGCACCCAGGAGGGTCCCTTGTCCACTCAGAAACCCCTGTCATCATCACCAAGGGCTTTCCCTGGCCTCCTAACAGCCCTGGGTGGCCGAGGCTGGTGCTGGCTGCCCCATAGGCTCCAGGTCACACGGGGAAGTGGGCAGAGCTCAGACAGGACTTCACCCTTGCCCTTGCCCAGGGAGCCCCCGTGGTTTCTGGGAATGGATTTTGAACAGGAGAGAGGCTTCTCCTGGCACCAGGAGCATGGTAAATGCCGTTCTGGTGGGTATTGATTCCTCGAAGGCCTGTGCGAGGCAAGAGGCCGCTTTCAAAGAGATGGCAGAGCAGAGAGAGGTAATCTGGCTTCAGGCACCACATCGGTTCTCAGGGTACTCAAGCTACATTAGCCATCCCCCTACACTCAGGCTAGGCTGGGAGGTACCCCAAATGGTCTAAGATGGGGGAAAAAATCAGACCATGGGTGGGACCAGCCCAGCCCAATCAGTGCACCCTGCCTGGCCATCAAAGCCCCAGTCTCACTGACCTGCGCCAAGTGCAGGAAAGTGGCCCAGACAAGCCCCTCAGAGCCAAGGTGCCCGCCCTTGACTGCGCAGCTCTGCTGCCTCTGGGCATGCTCCTAGGAAGAACCCCAGCCCCGCATTCATTCTGTACTGAGCCCAGGGCTCCACTCAAGGGACACCAGCTGATGTGGGGTACAAGGAGGCTAAGGGCCAGAGGCCACCCACCCCAGCCTCTGTTCGTCATGTTCTGCTCATAGACGTGGTCGGAAGAAGACACGGGAGCTCAGTCGGCCATTTGCAGCGACAGCCTCACCACCGTGCTGGGTCAGATGCAGCACAGACTGCCAGTTAAATAAAGCGACAGCTAGTTGCCAACAAAACTGGAAACCCAAGGAAAGCCCCCACTTGTTTGCTGAGCCGAGGTGCCTATTAGATGTCTAATTGCTGAGCTTCTGTTTCAGGAAATCTGAGGGAAGGAGAGAAAAAAAACTCCCTAAGGATCCCTTGGGGCCTGTGGTCCCCAGAGATAGCTAGACTTCAGGTCCCTTCCAGTCCTCGCCTTTTATGATCAAATTAAGGACGTGTCCCCAGATGGGTGACTTGTATTCACAGTGCATTACACAGGGAGCTTAGATCACACTCGCCAACAAATAAAAGGTAAAAATCTCAAACGTCGTGTTGAGCAAAAACAGCCTGACACAAAAGAGCCCATAAGGTAGAATTCCATATGCATGAAGTTCTAGAATAGGCGAAACCAACCTAGGTGATAGAAATCAGAGCAGTTGACTGAAAGGAATAGTGGGACTTTCTGGGGTGAGGGGATGTTTACTGTCTTATTGGAGTGGCATTTGCACAGGTGTATGCATTTATCAAAACTCATCCAACTGTATACCTAAAGCATTTTCTTGTGTTTAAAGAATACCTCAGTATGAAAGAATATTAAGAAAAAAAGGTTGCACATTTGGCTATAATACATCATGGACACTTTTGTGGCATAAATTTAGGCTGGTTGATCGGCTTATTTCCCTCTGGACACTAAGAGACCCTAGAGGTGGGCCTCCCAGGTTTCCATCTCTCTTGGTGCACACAGTAGGTGCCCCATAAATGCCTCAGTTGCCATGGCATCAGTGCACAGTTCCTCTGTGAAGCTTTTTCTCAGCTCAAGTATTGAGAAAAATGAGTTGGAAGGAATTGAGCTAGAAAGAGACTTAGAATGCTGATTGCTGTCTCGGGCACCTGTGTGCCATGAGGGTGTTTCCTGGGCCACATGTGGGCACCTTTCTGGCCTGATTATGTGTACCATGTGGGTTTACACAGAGATGGTCTGGGGCCTGGGGTGGAATGCCCCTGGGTGACCGAGCTGGCTCTCCAACTCTGGGTCTCTGTGGTTTCAGGGTATTAGACCATCCAGGTCCCTGCCCTGGAGACCCATGGCCAGGGGCAGTGCTGCCTTGGCTGACAGCAAAGTGCCACTCAGCATATTCTAGATCCCCTGTGGATGGACCTGGGCATGTGTAAAGGGGCTAACAAGACTTGGGCCTGGGGGAGGGGGGGGTGCCCTGTACCATGTGGAGGGGGTACCTGAACGACCTGAGCCTTTTGCAGTTCCCCTGGCCTGGCACCCAGACACTGATGAACAGTCGATGGGTTGAATAAGCTGCTGCCAAGCCCCCAGCCCCCATCCTTACTGTGGGCAAGGGCTCTGAAGAAAAAAGCAGGGCCACCCGCCTTTCAGGGAAGAGAGTGGCTACCCCCAGGCCAGTTTGTCCTTGGGAGGTGGGCGAAATTCAGGGATCAGGCCAAAGAGCCCACTCTTCCTCAGCTCCCACCTCTGGAGGGGGACCTGGTCTCAGGGACCCCCATTTCATTTCATCCCTGCCTGGGGAATCACTTCAGCAGAGCAGCAGAGCTAAAGCGGGTGGGGTTTTCCTGTCAGCTGAATTAGCCTCGGCTTCAGCCTGGGTGTTGGAATAAATGAGATGCAAATGCATGTAAATGAGGGCATTCCCCAGCTTCAGGGTGGGTGTGTTCTCCTCCACCTCCGAGAGGGATGGGGATGATTCTGCAGGACTTAGCAAGATCGCTGGAGGTGGAGATTAAGAGTAGAGAAGGACAGGCTCCTCAGACTCTCCCATCTCCCCCAGAACTGGGCTCCAGACTGGACAGGGTTAATGCCTATGCAGCCTCAAAGGAGCGGAGCCTGTGGGGAGCTGGTTAGCTGAGGCCCCGTGCAAGGACGGACCAATGTGCCTTTGATCTGGGAGCAAGGACCTGAAAGCACAGGCCACCAGCACCAGCTGGCACCCCCACTGAGCCTTTGTCCAAGCTGTTAGCCCGGGAGAGCCGAGACTGTGCAGACAATTGCCTGGGCGGGAGGGATGGTCTGAAACTTACTGTCGATCCCTCCCACTTACATCCCCCACCATCCCAACCTGTGGCTTAAGCCTCCACAACCACCCACAGCCACTGCCAGAAACCAGGATGGCCACTTTCTGGTCTGTGGGGGACAATGCTCTTTCAATCCTTCCCTGCGGCCCCAGCCCCCAGCCCCACCCCTAAAGCAGATAGAAGTCTTCCCCGCCCCCTGCCCCCGCCCGAGACAGAGTGTCGCTCTGTCACCCAAGCTGGAGTGCAGTGCAGTGGTGCAATCTCCGCTCACTGCAACCTCCGCCTCCCGAGTTCAAGCAATTCTCCTGCCTCAGCCTCCTGGTAGCTGGGATTACAGGTGCCCGCCACCACGCCCAGCTAGTTTTTTGTATTTTTAGTAGAGATGGGGTTTCACCATGTTGGCCAGGCTGGTCTCGAACTCCTGACCTCAGGTGATCCACCTGCCCCGGCCTCCCAAAGTGCTGGGATTACAGGCATGAGCCACTGCTCCCGGCCTCAGGTAGAATTTTTTAAGGGCTTAGGGCCTGGTGGCTGGAACTTGATGTCAGTGCCATCCAACAGAAATATAATATGAGTCACAAACGCAAGTCACATATGCAATTTTAAATTTTCTAGCAGCCATATTTTTTAAACTAAAAAAAGTGAAATTAACTTGAACACATTTTATTTAATCCAGTATAATACTATCAAATATTATATTTAACTTGTAATCAGTATTAAAAGTTATTAACGAAATAGTCAACCTTCCTTATTGTACTAAGCCTGCAAAATGAATGTGACTTTACAATAGCACAACTCAGTCCACAGTAGCCACATTCCAAGCACTTGGTCGCCACATGCGGTGAATGAGTGACCACTCTGTTGTTGGACAGTGCTTGAGCTGGAGAGAAAAACTGCTGGGGAATCGGTTCTGCCAGGAAAACTGCTGACTCTTCGGGCATGGGCAGAAATAGGCTAGGTCTCCCTGGGGGCATCTGGGCTGCATAGAGGGAGAACCAGGCTCAGATGAGGCTGACAGGGCTGACTCTTAGCCTTGAAGTGGGGGTCACAGACACAGTCCAGACAGATGGGCCATAGGCAAGCCATGAGCCTTTATCCCACTCTTTGCACGTAGAGGTAGGAGGCAATGTGGTGCAATGGGTAGGCTCACAGGCCTGGCTTCAGACAGACTGGGGCTCACTTCATCTCTCCTAGAGT
Source organism: Hylobates moloch (assembly GCF_009828535.3). Taxonomy (NCBI): domain Eukaryota; kingdom Metazoa; phylum Chordata; class Mammalia; order Primates; family Hylobatidae; genus Hylobates; species Hylobates moloch. The sequence continues at coordinate 90,670,912 of NW_026652283.1, forward strand.
CAGATTTCCCGTCTGTAAAGCGAGGCTAATAAGCCCCGTCTTCCTAGGATTGTTGCAAGGATGAAGTAAGGTGATCCACGAACAGCACTAAGTGCAGCGCAGGGCACAGCGTGAGCATGTGATGCTGCTGGGGTGGCCCTTGGTCCAGTGCCTGGGGTTGGAAAAACTGAGGTCTAGAAAAGGGACTAAGTCACAGTGTGAGTGTGTATCCAGGCAATAGGAAGGTTAATCTCACATTCCCTCATTCTTTCATTCCTTCATTCACCAGTCCCTGCTTTGGGAGACCAGGACAAAAATCCAGGGGAGAGGCAGGCGTGCAAGTAAACTAGTCCATCCTGTGCTGAAGTAAGGATGGGAATTCAAGTGTGCCAGGAATACAGAGAGGAGGGAAAGAGCCAGCCCAGGCAAAGAGGGTTGGTGTGGGCAACAAGGAGGCCTTCTGAGCTTGATCTCTCATAAGAATAATAATAACAATAACCACAAGAGCAACTAAATTCATTTGGCACTTTCTGTGTGCCAAGCATGTACAAATATCAATACATTTATGTTTCACAGCAGCCCTGTGAAATAGATATTATTATTAACCCCATTTTACGAATGGGAAAACTGAGGTAGAGAAACATCAATCAATTAATCTGCCCAAAGACACAAGACAAATGCGTGGCCAGGGCCCAGATTCACTCAGGTGAGCTGGCTTCCAAGCACAGCCCTAACCACTTCCTTATCCCTAGGAACAGGAAATCTTCAAGAGCGCGAGGTGGGAGGCCAGAGGGGGAGGCAGAGGTGGATGCAAGGCCTGGTTCTCTGGCTCAGGGCATTTCCTCATTGCCAATGTCAGCAAGTCTGGGTGAATTTCCTTGCCAGCCACCACAGACTCTCTTTACTGATGACTCTTCCTCATCCCCTCATTATCTGTTGTTGATTTGGGATCCATCACTTTGGGAAGAAAAGTATTCTGTGTAGTCATTTTTAGGACCATGTACACAATGGGTGCTGATTAAATGTTCACTGAATCATTCAATTAATAAAATGAGTCTGTGAGGTGTTGATGGGTTGACATGTTCTCAAGGAAAAAATGCAGTTGCCTTACAAGCAGGGCTAGAAGTTCTGATGGGCGACTCCAGGCAAGGAAGCCTGGAGTGAGCGAGGTTCCTAGGTGTCATCTCCACATTTGGGGGCCTGTGGATGACTGGGGTGAAGTTACAGCTTGTCAAGCTACATCTAGTCCCATTCTCCTGTCCGTGGTGTTGCCAGGCCAGGAGCACCCAGACTCGTCTTTGGAGGGAGTCCCGTCAGCCAGGGTAGAGAGCAGGGGCCCTGTGCTCATCTGTGGAGTATGATCAGAGTGTGATCAGGGAGTCCTGACCTCCACCTGTGGGGAGTGAGCTCCTGTTTTGAGGGCACCCACACTCTTTTCCTGAGCCTCTTCTTTAGCACTGAGGGGCAGGCAGAAGGGGAGTGCCCTGTGGCCGGGCAAAGCTGCACTGTGTTCTGAGGTTGGTGAGACTGCAAACCCTAGGTGCTGGGTGCTCCAGCCCGAGGTCACCCCAACTGCAGGGAAGGAGAGAGGAGCACAGAGTGGAGGAAGCCCACAGAGATTTTCTAGGAAGCCTGGGAACCACTTCCACACAATGCTTTGCATAAATTTACATGGCAAAGCATATTCTTTGCATGCGGTGTTCCAGAGGCTCCGATTCCAAGGAGACCAAAATGCCAGACGTGACTCAGGAGGTTGAAGTGTGCCTTCCTTCGCGATCAGGGAGGGGAGTGAGTAGGGAGGGGCTACAAGGAGAGGGGAGGCTCCCCAGGGTGACCTGATTTGTCCAGGACTAGGGGGTATCCCAAGGTGCAAAAATTTTACTGCCAAAATGAGGAAAGTCCCATGTAAACCGGGACGGAGGAGTTCCCCCCACATCCATCTCCCACCTCAGACAGTGCCTACAGTTGCACTCTACCTGCCTGGCTATTGTGTCCTGTCATAGCAGTGTCACCATTGCTGATTGAGCACCAGCTGTGTGCCTTTACGTTCAAAAAACCCTCCTTCAGGAAAGCCAGTTGAGAAAACAGTGCAGGGGGATCTAGTTTCTGGTGTCAACAGTTAGTATTCTCCTTGTGCAACATGTCTACCTTGATGTGAATACACATACTACGGGGCCTGTCAGTAACCAGCAGAGGCCAGGAAGGGGCCAGAGCTGGGTGACGGGGCACAGAGGAAGGAGTCAGTGTGGGTGGGTGGGCAGTCAGAAGAGGTGTCCTGAAGGAGGTAGAGTGGGGAGGAGAGCAGGAGGTGACTCTGGCATCACTCAGGGAACACAGAATGTTGGAGAATGTCTAAATCTAGGAGCAGGGGGCTGCATGTGTGGGATAGAAGGAAAGAGGGAGGCACTGCCATCTTCCAAGCAGGGGCAAGGAGGCCTGTCCCAGGGCAGTGATGTTGGGTGAGGGTTGGGAACTTATGGCCAGTGCCAGAAGAAAGGGTGTCAGGAGGAGCCAGTCTGGAGAGGAAGATTCACAGTCTGCTCCCATCATGAGCTCTCAGGAGCCTTCCGGATGCAGGGAGGGATGCATCCAGTTCCAGAAGCTGATGAACCTGGGGCAGGATGGAGTTGGGGGTGGGGCTCTAGAGTGAAGCCCAAAGGACAGGGAAGCCTGGCCCCAGAAGAGTGCATAGCCGGATGGAGTGGTCCCAGCCTGATAAGCTGCGGTAGGGCTGGTGCAGATGGCCAAGCTGATGCAGATGGAGCAGCTGTCCTGGGGGGGGGTGGAGAATCATGAGGTGCTGGCAGCTAGGGGATGAGCGACTGTGGTCTTACAGTCAAGCCAGGTCCAGCCTCCCCAAACTCTGGGGCTATGTGAGACCAAGACCAGGGGCCCCTGCTTACCTATTTTCCCCTACAACCTTCCACAGCCAGGGGATGGGTTCTGAAATCTGCAGACCTGACATCCTAGGCCTGAGGGGTGTGGCTGAACCTGAGCCCAGAGCATCCTCAGACCACCCCTGAGCCCTCCTCACCCTGGCAGCACCGGAAACCCTGCAGCCGGGACTCAGCCAGGCTTGGCCACAGCAGGGCGTGGGCCCTGAGCTGCTAAAGGAAGGGCAGGGCCAGAGCCAGGTGCAGGTGGTGGGAGAACAAGGGAGAAAGCGGATCCCACCCGCCCACCAGGAGCCGCCTGGGGGCCCCAGAGACAAAGGACACTCTTGGTAGGTTTACTTTGGAACATGAGGCTGCCTAGCTGCTGCAGCAGAGAGCTTCATCTGGAATCTGGTTTCAGCAGCTCCCCTGGGCAGACTATACCCCACCCAGGCCAGGGCCCTGAGCGAAGGGATGCTCTACTGGAGGCCAGCTGGGATAGGATCCTTCTTAGGACCTAGGGCTTCTTCACCAGGCCTTGGATGGAGCAGATTGGAGAGGGTATGGGAGTACTTGGACATAGGACATCTGCCTCTCTGGTCTTTGTCCATCCCACAGGGCCACTGCAAGACTCAAAATGGAATTTCTCAGGTCCAAGGTTGGGGCAGACTGGGGTCCCAGTCCACACCCAGAAATGACACAAAGTCCAGGTAAGTCAGAGCCAGAGGCCAGGGGAGTGGCTGAAACCACTCACAGTAAGAGCATTATAGAATCCCAGAAAGGACTTGGAGGCTCGCCTCATCCTTCTTTACAGATGAGGAGCTGAGGTGCAAAGGAGGGGACCCCAGGGTCAGCACCTGAGCAAGGACCAAGCCAGGGTTTTAACCTTTCTCTACCAGTTGAGCGAAGCCCATCTCAGAAGCACATATTTTGAGACAAAATAAAACACATAGGATTAAAAAGGAAACCAGCTATATTGAAATACAGCTATCGGAACACAAAAACCAATTTTTGATAGAGTAGTATATGTCTTTATTCATGTTTTAAATATTAAGATCTAGCAGCAAATCTAAGTGCTATAATTTTAAAGTCGTGATGAGTATTAATGTTATTTGAGAGGCCAGCAGCAACTGTAACACGACAGGGAAATATCTGCAGTTTCTTTTGGTCACAATTTCTGCTTTGTTGCCTACATTCACAATTGAAGGAACTGCTAAATTTGAATTAGAGGTTAATGAGAAGGAGATGCGATTTCTCCCCTAAATCTCTCCACCACCCCTTCACGGAGTCTGTTAAGAAGGGCCCCTGAACTATTCATACATAGACAGGCAAAACTAATCTATGCCATTAGCAGCGAGGAGAGTGGTTCCCTGGGCAAAGGAGGGTTAAATACTCCTTGTGACTGGAGGGCAGCCTAAGTCTGAGAGACTGGGAGCATTTTATCTCTCTGTCTGGGTGCTCGTTACCAGATGTGTTCCGTTTGTGGAAATTCTTCCATCTGTACACTTATGTGCATGTAACTGTATGAATCCTTTATTTAATACAAATTAAAAACACACCTTTACTAGAACAGACGTATGTGCAGGTGTAAGCTTGCACCCGCACACGCACACTCTGTCTCTCTCTCACACACACAAACCCTTGCCAGTGTGTACCAGTGAGCCTCTGCAGATCCATGGGCGTGCATGTGTCCCCACAACCCTTGCAGGCATATGGACACAGATGGATACAGTGAGACAGAGAACACTATTTTTAGGAAGTAAGTCCAAGCAAAAGAGGTGGCTTCCCAATTTATGGAACTGATTGCTCACAGTGGAGAGGGTTGCCCTGTAAGAAGCTGCTGTCATCCAGACTGTTTTATTTTTTTAATTTTTAAAATAAAAAGACAAATGAGTCTTATTGTTTCTGTAAAAATAATGCAAGCTCATTTTAAAGAATTCAAGCAATGAAGACAAGTATAAAGAAAATAGTTTAAAATTACCCAAATTTCCAAGAGCTAAGAAAAAGAAGTCCTCACTCACATGCATTGATGAGTGTTGCAGATGTCTGTCTGTTCACTCAAAGATGGAAGGGAGACAGAGAAATGCTTTTGTAGAGTGGAAACCTACTCCCTCACCTGCTATTTTTAACAAAGATGTTCCTTTAACTTTACTTGAATGAAACAAGAAAAAGACACAGAGTGGCTCTTAACGTGCGGGTCCTGGGACCTCTGTCCTGCCTCCCTTCACAAATTTCAATCCACGCTTCCCCAGGGACGAGAGGTGCCCTTCTGAGTCCTGAATGTGTTGTGTTTGCTCACTATTTACCTGTGTTTTGGCCAGGTGCCTGCTTCACAGCAATCCAGGGTTCAGGGCTGCGGCCCCAAAGTCCAGGCCGTTTGCCGGCCATGTGCAGGGGTTGGTACGGCAGCAGCTCGTTGGGGTCATCAGTGACATGTTTTGCAGAAGTAAGATCAAGGCAAAGCTGACCCTCGTGAGGGAAAAGGATTCTGTTCTGGCAGAGATGTCCAACAGGTGTCCACCGTGCCCTCTTGAACGGGTGCCCACCATTCCCTGGTTTGATGTGGTCATTAGCGATGCAGCCTCCCGGCTTGGTGTCACAGTCAGGAGCTGCTCCGACCACATCCTGTTTTGGTGGGGCAGTTGGGACTGCATTCTTCTGCCTCGGTGTCATAGGCAGAGTGTGTTCACATCAGGTTCTGGACTGTTTGAGGCCACCAGGGGCCACATTCTCCCGGTTTGGCGTCACATGCCTGTGCTGGCTGGATGTCCTCGCTGATGAGTGGTGGCCGTTTTCCGGTTCTGCTGTCACTTGGGATCAGCATTCATTTGTTCACATTTGGGAGGAGGGGAGCAAGGAGCAGTGTGAGGAGCCAGAGATACTCCATCAGCTCTTCCCATTTTTCTTTTTGCAGTATGATTCAATTTATTGCTAGAATTTTATTTGGTTATTACAAAATCTGTAAGCATGTATGTATTTTTAAAGGGGATGGGGGAGATGGAAGGCAGAGTTATCTTCGGGTTACCTAAAGTGCCAGGCTAATTTTAACCTTTCCAAGGAAGGGAAATAGCTCAGATGGGCAAGGGAGGCATTGCCCATTTTTTGAGCCGCATTGTTTCAGAAGGTTTCTGCACCCTGGGGATTTCCTTGGGAGCCTCTCTGCAGGGGCTCCACCACAGCTGTGTACACTAGGGTGCCGACATCTGGATGACAGCTCCAAGCTGAGAAATGTCTCAAGTGATGACAGTTAAGAAACCAAAAGATGCAAGTGTTTCCTGTTGTGTGGAATGGGGCAAAAAGAAGGTGCTTGGATGACACAGTCACCCTTGCCTGCTTGAATTCAGACATGCTTGTTAGGAGGGGAAAGGGGAGGTGACCCTGCTGCCTGTCTACATGCGTGTCCCGTAGCCTGGGGGGCTTTGGGTTTACCCAGGCCAGTGTTGCCCGGGTGTGCCTGTGGAGTTGTTGGCATTCTGGGGTCTGGAGCCTCTCTGCAAATGGTGTCCCTCCCTCCACCAGCACAGGCACCCCCAGGAGGTCTGCCCACCCTGCCCTCTGTCCCTGGGCATAGCATCAGGCCCATTGTCTGTGTCTTCCAGCTTCCCCACAGGCAACGTGAGGAAAGCCTGTGCCCAGAAGCAGGATGAGAAGATGGCAAACTTCCTATTACCTCGGGGCACCAGCAGCTTCCGCAGGTTCACACGGGAGTCCCTGGCAGCCATCGAGAAGCGCATGGCGGAGAAGCAAGCCCGCGGCTCAACCACCTTGCAGGAGAGCCGAGAGGGGCTGCCCGAGGAAGAGGCTCCCCGGCCCCAGCTGGACCTGCAGGCCTCCAAAAAGCTGCCAGATCTCTATGGCAATCCACCCCGAGAGCTCATCGGAGAGCCCCTGGAGGACCTGGACCCCTTCTATAGCACCCAAAAGGTGACTACCACCCACCTCCAGCCCTGCCTACCCTTCTGTGCAACTCCCTTGTCAATGGAGCAGAGGGGGAAGAGGGCCTGGCCTCCATATGGGGCTCTGTTTAGGGTGGCTCATCAGGCTTTGGGGGAATGAGTCACTGGTGATCGATATTCCAATCACCTTGATTTTGGAATTCTGGAATAAAAACAGGAATTATGCAGCCTGAGATGCTGGTTTGGTGTAATGAAGAAGAGAGGGTAGCCTCAGGGAAAACACGCCTCCTATGACTACCTTCTTTGGGAATTACGTGTGGTTAGATTTTCACCCCTGAAGGACTCCTCCCCGTTGTGTGATGTGTGTGTGAATTGGAGTCAAGCCCTGAGTTCTGGCCTCCGTTTGGGCCCTGCCTGAGTTTGGGCCACAGAGCATAGCATGTGGTCCTTTCTCCTTAATGGGGACAGCACATAGTCCCCACACCCACGAACTATGCATGGCTATGCTGGCTAGCTCAGGCCACGGCCACAGCAGCAGTTCCCTGAGCTTTGAGGGCTGGCAATGGGACCAAGAAGGCCAGTGGAAAGTCTGAGAGGGATGGAGAGGGCAGTGATCACTGGGGGATTTTGGGGGGAGGGTGGCGCGTGATGTTCTGCCATTGTCCCTTCTGATCATAGGGAAGGGAAGTGGCTTTTGTCCACTAGGGCAAGGAGACTCAGGCTTCCTCCTAGCATGGCTCCGACCCAAGAGGTAACTGCCCCTGTCAGAGTCCCCTGTCCTGGCCTCCCTCCTCCGGATCTCAGGCCCATTTGTGCCCCATCCCTGCACCCCACTACACACAGAGCTCTCGCAGGGGCTTGGTCTCCAAGCTACCCACACTTCTGGGCCTTACTTCCACGGGAAGGTGGATTGAATTTGGGGGAGGTCTTTTTCCCAGAAGGCTGAATATGAGGAAGACAGTGGCCAGGCACAGTACTGCAGTCAGCACCAGGCTGAGGAAGCTCATAGGGGTCAGACAGGGCTGGTGTGGCCAATGCAAGAATGTGACTACAAGGGTGTGTGACTGTGGTTTAAGACCAAGAGCCTGGGGATGAGCCTGGGGCGTGTCTTTGGGTGTGCATGCAGGAATTGGATGTGTGAGTGATTGTGCATATGAAGTAAAAGCCTACCCAGTCCACCTAAACAGGTGGGGGAGGAGGCCTTGAACTTGGTCCTACTCCCAAGCCCCCAGCTGAACTTTCCCTTGGTTCAAGTGACTCCAGTGGAGTCCAGGCCATGTTGGGGCCACAGCTGGAGACAGAATGAGGCTGGAAGGTGGGCTTAGTCAAGGTGGGCCGGCCTAGGTCATGGTTGCTCAGAGATGGAAGTAGGAATTGGGGTTGGGGTTAAGGCCACAGCTGGTAGTGAGTCAAGCTTATGGGGAGAGGATGAGTGGCGATTAGGCTGAAGTTAGCTGGGACAGGCAGGCTCCACGGCAGGTGGACCCGACTGAGGTTGAGGTCAAGACTGGACTGGGCTTTTGGGGGTTGGTGGCAGCTGAGCCTGTGAGAGGTCAGGGACACCATCTCTTCTGTCCTTGGGTCTGGGAATGCTTGAACAGCAGCTCCAGGGATGATTCCGGCCTCTCACTTTCCGTTTCCACTTGTTGATCCCTGGCCACGCTGCCTGCAGCCCCACAAGGCAATAGAGGCACCACAACAGAACTTTTGGTCCTAATCTATCCGGTCAGCTTGTCTCCCCAGACCAGATTGGGTAGAACCTTGTCCCACCAGCTCATTCAGCAGACCAGTGGACTCACTGCCTCGCCCATGGGTGGAGGTGAGGGAGGTCTCAGGGGAATGTCAGGTTGTGACACCGGGGCAGGTGGGGAGGCACTGCTGTCCTCATGGGCTGCTTGGGCACCTGATGTGCATGTGTCTCGGCATTCAGCTCTCGTTGTCTGCCCCTGTGCCCCATTGTGCTGTGTAGAAAGGATCTTCCAGAAGCTCAGGGAGGGGTTGCATTGCACCGTTGGTGATCCTCTGGAGGGAGGCTGTGGGCTGTGTCCTGTGGGATGGGGCTGACATTTGTCCTGGACTCCGGGAGACAGGGTCCCAAGAAAAGCTCTCTCGGGATACTGCTTCTGCATTTTCATTTTCCCTTCTCTCTCGTAAGTCCTCCCTGCTTACCCAGCTTCCTTATCGCACCCTCCCTCCCAGTGGGCCTGGCAGGGACCCCATGCCGGGTGAGGAGGGGTCAGCTAAGGGAGAAGGGGAGGGAGGAGGCATTCCCAGGTCTGCTGAGCCTCTGCTGTGACAACAGCTGGAAAAGGACTGTAAAAGCTCCCTTCTTTTTGTGACTATAATTTTGAAACAATCTCAGCCAACCTGACATTCCCCTGAGACCTCCCTCACCTCCACCCATGGGCAAGGCAGTGAGTCCACTGACCTGCCAAATGTGCTGGCAGCCTCCCTTCCCCCTCTCCTCCCTCAGCCCCTCTCCTCCTCTTCCCACCCCACCCCTCAGCCACAGTCCAAGGGCTCTGATCCAAAAGCTGCCCCCAAAAGCCTTTCTACACAAGGGCCTAATGCTACTGTCTGTCCCCAGACTTTCATCGTACTGAATAAAGGCAAGACCATCTTCCGGTTCAGTGCCACCAACGCCTTGTATGTCCTCAGTCCCTTCCACCCCATCCGGAGAGCGGCTGTGAAGATTCTGGTTCACTCATATCCTTTGCAGTTAGTACCTGCTGAGTACCCCCTGGGGGCCCACACTGGGGATGTGCACAGGGTGCTGCCCCCACCCCACCTCCATTCTAGTTTAGGAGTGAGAGTGGTGCTGATTCCCTGCTGGTCCTAAGAAAAACGCATGGTCATGACCTGCAAGCTGGTTGGAAATGAAGAACCTCTGACCCTCCTCCAGACCTGCTAAGTCAGCATCTGCATTTTCATTTGATCCCCAGGGGATTCTTGGGCACATGAAAGTTTGAGAAACTCTCTTCTGATTCTTCAGGAGAACATTCTAGAAGCTAAGCTACTGAGGCTCCTAGAAGAAATGACATCTGTCAGGCTCTGATATTGGCTCCAAATGTCCCTTCCCACCACACCCCCTTGGTCCGTCCTCCTCCCCACCCACTTGCAGGGACCTTCAAGCAGGTCACCAGAACTCAGCCGAGGAAAAACCATTTCCCAATAAAGAAGCCTCCAGTTTATTCACATGTGGGCATCTTTTGAGGGAGGCAGCACTTGCTTTTTGATTAGGCGTTGACAAAATGTTTGCAGTTTCAGAGTATCTCAAAGAACTCTGGTTAGCATTAAATTATATAAACCACAGCTGAAAAAAGCTCCAGCCTGCAGAGGAGAGCCATTGGAGTGATGCAGCGTAATGAGGGATTTATCGGGCTTGGGCCTGAGAGGGGCATCATTTGGGCAGCACACAGCATGGGGCGCCAGCACCTAATCACTCTGTTCTCTGGACTTCAGAGAAGGGGCCCCATAGATGGAGCCTTCCGGGAGGGTGGTGCCAGCTGCAGAGTCAGAGGCATGAGTACTTCACTGCGAGGGCCTGGGAGACCTCCCCTTGGCCAGTGGCAACCAGGGTGAGTGCACACATGCAGGTGGCTCTGCTGTTCATCTAAGCGATGCTGCTAGGCTCAGCAGTGCGACTGATTGTGGGTCTAGTGGGCTGGCCCCACAGAGCTCCCCAAGGTCCCCTTCAGCCCCTTCTCTGAATGGACTTTTTTGAGGCCAAGACAAAGACTTCACTCAATAACCTCTGGCCAAGGCAGGAGGCATCAGGATTACAGATACCGAGTGAGGGACTAAGTAACCAGGACTGAGGCTGGCAGGTCAGGAGCTTTTCCTGTCAGGGCAGGGATGGGGGATGCTCCTCCTATGGCTCCACTTTCTTCCCACCTGTGCCCAGTGCCTGATCCTGACCCCAGGGGTTAACTGGAGGGCCATGCACAGCAAGTGATGTCTGCATGCAGATGTGCAGTAAAATGCATGCTTCCAACCACGTGTCTGCTCTCCTCCAGCCTACCCCTGCCTTTCTGGTGGGGTTCATGAGACACCCCACATGCAAACCATGGATGTGGCATGAGCAAGGTGGGAGGCAGACAGTGTGGAGAGGAACCATATGTAGCGAGCAGACTGCTATTCACAGCTGCATCTTATTTTGTGGGGCAAGTGTGGGTCTAGATTTCATCTTGAGCCATCCTGAGTTCCCTGTAGGTGTCAGGGTCTTTGCTAGGCATGCTGGGGTATCCAGCCGAATAAGACCCCATCTGGGCCCCTTGGGAATTTTATAGTCCCCTAAAAGTGATAAGGCAGCTTCGCAAATAGTTATCCTTTCTGCCAGAGTGTGGTCACAGCCTGGTAAGAAGAACAGAGCAGCAGGAGGAGGAAAAGCCAGCTTTTCTTGCTCTGAGCCCGTCTCCGGCCTCACTCCGGGGGTGTGGCCTCTCTAACAGCATCCTCCAGCTCTCACCTGGGGCTTCTCCTCCAGGTATCTAACCAACCCAGCACTGTTTGGCAGCCACAGAAGCCCTCAGGGATGTAGCAGAAGCTTCAGAGCTCCTGCAAGGTGCTGAGCTGGGTCGTGGGGCAAATGAAAGGTAAGGGAGGCAGGTGGGCAAGGGAGGCAGTGGGGGGCCCTCGAGTGCCCAGCCTGGCCAGAGTGTCCATTGAGCAATGGCTCTGAGGCTGTGAGGTGCTGCTTCCACCTGGAAAAACTGGCCCTGAGGGCTCGAGCCAGCCTCCATCCCCCGGGACAGCTGCCTCAGGGAAGTGTCGAGCATTAGTGAGGACCTGTACTGGGTTCCCAGTGGCTGCCTTGACACTGCAGCTGCCTGGGGGTGGGAGCACATTGCTGGACCTCGACAGCGCCACTTAGTGGGCTCAGTGGGCACTGGGGGGAAGAAGAGACGTAGATTTATGGGGTTTGGGAGCAGCCCCTCTGCAACACTCACTGTTGAGCCTTGACATTGAGTGTGGTGTGTGGACCAGTAGCATCAGCTTTACCAGGATGTTGTAGGAGTGGCCGAATCTTGGGCCTTACCCCAGAACCTGTGTTTTAGCAAGGTCCCGTGTGCATGCCACCCTAGGGCAGTTGCTTCCAAATGCTAGTCTGAGGGCCACCTCAGTCTCACCTAGGAAGTTTGTAAAAATGCAAATTCTTAGCTCTTTCCAGACCAGAATCACCAGTGTGAGGCCTAGAAATCTATAAGTGCTCCATGAATTTTTTTTAACTTGAGGTATACTACTTCACATACCATAAAATTTATCTTTTTTTCTTTCTTTTTTTTTTTTTTTTTTGAGACGGAGTCTCTCTCTGCCGCCCAGGCTGGAGTGCAGTGGCGCGATCTCGGCTCGCTGCAACCTCTGCCTCCTGGGTTCAAGCGATTCCCTGCCTCAGCCTCCCGAGTAGCTGGGATTACAGGCGCCTGCCACCATGCCCGGCTAATTTTTGTATTTTTAGTAAAGATGGGGTTTCACCATCTTCGCCATGCTGGTCATGAACTCCTGACCTCATGATCTACCCGCCTCGGCCTCCCAAAGTGCTGGGATTACAGGCAGGAGCCACCGCACCCAGCCAAAATTTACCATTTTTAAGTGCACAGTTCAGTGGATTTTAGTATATTCATAAGGTTATGCAACCATCACCACTATCTATTTCCAGAACATTTGCATCACCCCAAAAGAAATCCTGTGCCCGTTATCAGTCACTATGCATTGCTAAAGAACATCAGATCTCATGTTTTGAAGGGTGAACTTTTGCTCTGCTTAAATTTTTATACTCATTGAAACATCTAAGTTCCACATGTGCAAAATTCTGTGCTACACCCTTTGGGAATGGTAAGTGGGGCAAAGACAAACTTAAAAGTGGGCAGGAATGCAGCCTGGTTAGAAAACCTGCTCACTCGTGACAATCCAGGAGCTCACAGACCGTAGCAGGTGCGCGGTGATTCCACTTGGCCTTGTTCTTGGCTCCATGCTTGCAGTATATCTCTGGGAAGTTACCAAAAAGTAAATATGGGCATGTGGAATGATTTTTTTATATGTATTTTTTGTTATAATCCTGCAGAATGTGTTCCTGCCGGGATTAAATAAAAGAAAGCAACTGAACTCCATATCCTATCGCAGTCACATTCAGAGAGGCCTCACACACACACACACTGAGAATCATTTTGCCTTCGTGGTTGTACAGGATCTGTGCATAAAATCCTCCCACGTTCCTCTACCAGATTCAAATGGGCAATCAAACCACATGTCTGTGGTGTATGTGTGTGTGCATGTTGATTTAATAGCACAAACACATGGAAATACCCCTCCACAGTTAATTACCTTTTCTTTGGGAGTTTTGTTTTTTTTTAAACTCCCTGGGATCTGAAGACTTAGGCAGCCCAAGTGTCAGGCATTCCCCACAACTCAGGCACTCCTTGCTGGCATTTTAATCACAAGGCTAGGAGTGGGTGTTTAGGGACAATGACATGACAAGATTGAAGGTGTTCAGCTGAGCATAGACCTGGAGAGCTGGCCTTTGCCTCAGCCCACACAAGGGACCAGCTCAATCATCAGCCTGAAATTATGAGGCAGTGCAAACAGGTGTGCCCTGGCCAGGAGTTCAGTTGACTCATTTCTTTGGTGTTGGCTACGTGCTGGGTGCCATGGGGGACCTGGGTATGCTTTAGACAGAGTCATATGGACTGGGGGCTCAGTCTAGGAAGGAAGAGATCTCATACATGCAGAAGAAGGATTGACAATTGTGCAAGCACTGTCCTCAAGGCCATGGGAACCAGGCAAGGATTTTGAGCAGTGAAGTGGCAGAGAGACAAGAGCTTGCTACATGTCACCCTAAGCCATTGCTGTGTCTGGAAAAGATAAAACCCAGATAAATAGCTCCTGTCATTGCCCACCATGGGACCCAGGCCCTGACTGGTGGGATTCAGAGGGCTGTGTGCCCTGGCTCTTCCCTGAGTCTGGGTATTCAAGTCTCACTCATGTCTGTCTGGGTCCAGCCAAGTCGTGTAGTACAAGGCAGCCTGTTCACACTACTGCTCCCTGCAGTGGGGCCTGTTCCCCACTCTAAGGAGAGCTATGAGTGGTCCCCCTAGAGGTGGAAGGGACTTGGCTCCACCGAGAGGAGTCCACCGCCCAGCCTTCAGCCCACGCTGCTTCACCATGACCAGCTGGGCTGACTGGTTGCTGGAGCAACCCCGGCCAGCCTTGGTGCTTATCTAAATGCCTCTTCCAGGAAGCCTTCCTGCCCAGCCCAGCCAGAGGCATGTTTGGTTTTTCATAACATCCCATGTCAGAGCGTTTTGGGGACATGGCTCCATTGCCTCCCTAGCTCCCACTCAGGGCCAGACACACATGCTCAAGTGGGATTTCCTCTTACAAATGACAAATAATTTCCTCCCTCCTGTACGGTAGTCTCCCCACATTCGACGGTGCTCTTTACCTCATTTGGTTTTCACACCGCCCCATGGGTGGCAGAGGCCAGGCGTGGAATAGCTTACCTGCTTGGCATGTGAGAGCCAGAAGCAGCATGACTCATGCAGACCCTCCAGTCTGGAGGCAGGAGAGTGGACCGGGTGGCCTTGAATGTCATCTTGCAGAGGTGGTGCAGCATGGGGCCTCAGAGTGGGGCCCAGATCAGGAGAACCAGGGTGCAGGCTGGCTCAGCCATTGATCAGCTTGGTGCCGGGAGTACTTTCCCAGGAATGCTGTAACAAATTACCATCAATGCAGTGGCTTAAAGCAACGCAGATTATCACCTTACCGCTTTGGAGGTCAGAGGTCCAAAATGGTTCTTGCTGGACTAAACTCGGTGTCAGCAGGGCTGCACTCCTTTTGGAGGCTCTAGGGGAGAATGTGTTTCCGAGGCGTTTCCAGCTTCTGCAGGCTGCACTGGATTCTTAGTCTGTGGTCCCCTTTCATCATCAAGCCAGGAATGGCCAGTTGAATTTCATGTCACAACACTCTGCCTCTCCCTCTTTTGCTTAAAAGGACCCCTGTGATTACACTGAGTCTACCTGGATAATCTAGAATGATCTCCCCACCTCAAGATCCTTAATTTAGGGCCAGGAGCAGTGGCTGATACTTGTAATCTCAGCACTTTGGGTGGCCGAGGTGGGAGGATTGCTTGAGCCCAGGAGTTCAAGACCAGCCTAAGCAACATGGTAAGACGTTGTGTCTACAAAAAAAAATTAAAAATTAGCTGGCTATGGTAGTGTGCATCTGTAGTCCTAGTTACTCAGGAGGCTGAGATGGGAGGATCTCTTGAGCCAAAGAGTTCAAGACTGCGGTAAGCTATGGTAATACCATTGCACTCCAGCCTCAGTGACAGAGCTAGACCCTGTCTCGTGGAGGCCAGGGGAGATCCTTAATTTAATCACATCTGCAGGGTCTCATTTTGTCATACAAATTAGTATATTCACAGTTTCCGGGGATTCCTCCATGGCCACCTTCGGGGTGCTGGAGGGATTATTCTGCCTACCGCAGTGACCTTCAACTTAACCTCTTTGTGCCTCAGTCTTCTTATCACCTAAAATGGAAACAAAGTCTGCATCACATATGGTTGTTGGGAAAACTGAATTCGCTGATGGACACGGAGAGCAAATTCTGGTACCTAGGAAGGGCTCAATAAATATTCACTCTTAGCATCATTGCTTGCATATTTTAGGAGTCACCTGGGCTCCTCAGTAGATGCTTAGCAGTAGATCCGTGGGGATGAATAAAGACTGGTTGGGGGGCTCGTTAACCATCCACCTAGTGAGGAAAGCCTTGGCACATACCCCGCGTGTGGGCAGTGTGTGTGTGTGTGTGTGTGTGTGTGTGTGTGTGTGTGTAAGGGAGAAGGGGTACTGATATTGACATGATTATCTGATCCTGCCTTGAAAGCTGGAGAGGGATATAAGCCTGGCCCTGGAGACCCTCACACAGGCAGAGGGCTGGGCAGATACCAAACTGACGGAGGGACCCCAGGGCCTGAAGTGATGCCTTCTGGTCAGGGAGAAATCAAGGCTTCCTGGAGCCGTGGCATCAGAGCCGAGCAGTCCTGTTGGCTCAGTCCTTGTTTGAATAAGGGAGATTCCCAAAGCCTAATTCCCTCTCGTCCCAGATGAGAAACTAGATAATTATAAACTGGAGGCTGTTTTGAGAAGATGCTGATTTCCTGATTGCCTGACTCCCTAGAAGAGGACTGGTGGCACGGAGGGCATCTACCTGGTTAGATTCCTGAGAGGCATCCCCACTGTCCCCAGCTGGGGCAGTCGGCACCGCAGCCAGGCCTGGTCTGTGCTCTGACTGCTCTGGCCTCCCAGTCAGGCAAGATGGAGCTATGCTAGGGAGGAAAGAGGCAGCCCCTGGAGCTCAATTACCGCAGCTCCTGGGCGGCCTGTGGGAATCACCAGTTTGGCAGCTGTGCATACGGGGCTGAGGCCGGGCATGGTGTTGAGCGCTTGGGGGCAGCCATAGGGAGTGGAAGGCCCAGCCTCTCCTCTGGGGCTGGGTAGGGATTTGTGAGAGAAGCACAGTGTCCCTGCTCTAGGCCAGGCCCCCAGGGGTGCCCCAGCCTACAGGAGGCCCAGAGTCTGCCCCCTTGTTCCTCTGCAGGCCTTGCAGAGGTGGAGGAGGGCGGTCGGAGCTTTGTCTAGCCTGAAGCAGCAGCTAGGAATTGTAGCCAGAGTCGGGCTCAGAGAAGTCCTGGGCAGTTCAGTTCAAGGCCAAGAGCCCATAAGTAGACCTGAAGCACAGCTCTGGCATTTGAAGCGCTGCCTTGTGATGGGAGACAGATGGACATTGCCGTTCAGTGAGCCGCCAGGGCTAAAAGAGGGGTGCCTGAAGCCCGCAGGGCACTGAGGCAGCACCGTGTTACCAGAAAGGCAGGACAGGCTGCTGGGGAGTTGGGTGGGGTCCTGCTGAGGGGCTCCTGCAGGGTGAGAAGGAGATTCTCAGGTGGAGCAGAGGGCTAGCTTGAAGACTAGGTGCACAGGCAGGAAGCAGCCGGAGGAGTGGTCCCCTGCCTCCCCAGGGGTAGCAGGCCCTGGCCAGGTGTGCAGTTGTTTGGCAGCAGAGCATTCTGCAGAGAACTTCTAGATAAAGCCTGGCCTGGGCTGCTCCCCTAAAAGTCGGGGAGGGAACTCAGAGCCCTGCCACTCTGGCCTTGCCCTCCCCTGAGGAGCAATTTATAAATGCCCATTTCTCTCCCATGTGACTGAGGACAGGGCCCCTCGCCTGACTGCGGTTAAAAGCCTTTGAGGTCTGGGGCCCACCTCTCCTGCCGTCCCTCCACACGAGACCCTACCAGCAGTGTGGTTTCAGGTCTCTGGTGCCTATTAAGTGTCATGGAGCAGGGCAGGGGGCCAGCTGCAAGTGCCGGGGAAGGGACAGAGACCAGCCTGGGTGGAGGGGGGTTGGCATGGACTGGTCACAGCCCCAATGTGTCTCCTTGGAGACCCTGCTTATTTTCTGGTAGCACTGGCCTGGCAGTGATGACCCCTAGGGGCAGGACCCCCCAGCGGTGGTGGCGTGGCCAGCCCGCGCTGCTCAGCTTTCCTTGACCCCACGCACGCTCTTCAGCATGCTCATCATGTGTACCATCCTCACCAACTGCGTGTTCATGGCCCAGCACGACCCTCCACCCTGGACCAAGTATGTCGAGTGAGTATCTTCAGGGCCTTTTCTCCACGTGGCCCCCTCCCTTCCTTTCCATTCCATGCCATAGCTCCTGAAGCCGCCCCAGAAGGGGGCTGTGTCCAAGCCCAGGAACTTACCCACGGCGGTGGGGCGGCCCTTGGCTCAGCTTCTACCCTCTTTTGCCTTTCCCAGTCCTGCCAACTTCTGGCATTAATTTGAGTTGTGCCTTCTGGGGAGGAAGCTCTCCAGATTGGCAAAGTAAGACGTTTCTCCCTGTCCCGCCTAAACAGGAATGATGACATTGGAGAAAGCTCTGAAATAATAATAATTTATTGAGCATTTTGTACACACCAGGCACTGTCATAAGAACAATAAGTATCATCTCTTTTAACCCGCATGGCCACCCAGTAGCGTGGGTGCAGCCACCTTCCCCATTCCACAGATGAGACTAAGAATTAGAGAAATAGCTGGCCTGATGTCATGCAGCTAGGAGGTGGGCAGCTAGGAGGTGCCCCAGGGCTATCCTCACTTCAGTAACACTCTGCTGCCTTTTTTTCCCAAGTCCTGCCTCCTATAACCATTTGCACAGTTCCAGAAACTGCTTCTGGTCTTTTCTTCCCAAACAAAAGTACCTTACCTGGAGGTTCTAAGCAGACTTGATAGGCCCTTACTGCATTTGGCTGCAGCTCTCAGGAGACCAGCAGAATGTTGGGGCAGCCTCTCTTCCCAAAGCGGTCTGCCTAGTTGTTCTCCATGTTCACACAGAACCTAGCAGTGCTCTCAGCTGGTACGTGCAGCTGCTCTGAATCCTGGGATGCGGTCCTCTCCCGCTCCAGCCCTGGGGGCCCCAGTCCCAGCATCCAGGCATTTTGGATTCCTCAGGCTCCCCTAGGCAGAGAGAACAGCACCCCGACTCCCATCAGCCCCATGCATTATAACATCAACACCCCTTCAAGCCCAGGGTGGACAGCTGGACCCACTTACCCTGTAAGCAGTTGAGGATTGGCTGGGCCCATTGCTACCTGCTGAGGACCCACAAACAGGGGTGAGGGTCCATGTATACTGTCCTATAGCACAGACCCTGTGGCCACTGTATGCCTGTTGCACACACAGCCCCCCCCAGGGCTGGGGTGAGGAGATTGGGAGGAGGTCTTCCACCAAGACAACTGAGAGGGAATACACAGAGTTCAGATGGACACATGGCAGTTACACGGTAATATGGAATAAACAGATTGGCTGATGGATTCGTTAGCCAGATGTTTAGAGCAAAGTTCCATCCCCAACTCCAGCTCTGCCATGGGGGCATTGCAGAGAGCCCCATTTGATGGCCCCTGTTGAAGGGAGCTGTGTGGGGCTCACACTATGTAGGGAACCTGGAGAACCTGGCCTGCTCAGGCCTCCCTGAGAAACCCCACTGGCCTCTCCTGCCCAGGTACACCTTCACCGCCATTTACACCTTTGAGTCTCTGGTCAAGATTCTGGCTCGAGGCTTCTGCCTGCATGCGTTCACGTTCCTTCGGGACCCATGGAACTGGCTGGACTTCAGTGTGATAATCATGGCGTAAGTATCTCGTTTGCTATGCTGTGCTATGCCTTGCAGGCCAACTGGGGCGGGGTGTGCACCACCCCAGGCCCCAGACCACCCCTCTCTTTCTGGCTTCCTCCCTGCAGTCCACATGCAGGTCTGCACACAGGCTGGAGGAAGGTAGGGTGGAGGCCCTGAGCTCACCCTGGTGGGGAGAGACAGCTCAGGCAGGCCTTGGTGGTCAGGCCTACTGGCTCACCTGGGGCTCCACGGCAGCCCTGGGTTCCAGGGACGTCATTAAGGTTCTGGTCTAGTATCCTCTGCCCTTTCCACCAAGAGAAACCAATATTTCAGTCCCTGGCCCACTGCAAATGGTGACCTGGATTCCAACATGATTAAGGATGAAATTGCAGCCAAGAGAAGGAGCCTGGAGAGGTGACTAAGCATCCCCAGGAACTCACACCAGGCGCACCAGCACATCAGCTTGCTCCATCCAGAGACTCAATGTTTGGCACATTTAAAGCACCCGGCCACTGACACAATACAGTGGATCCTCACACCAGCCAGAGAAGTAGGCTATATGGGGATGGCTTAGCCCATTTTATGGATGAGAACCCTGATGCCAAGGACACACAGGGAGGCTGCCAGAAAGTGAACATGACCCCAGGCCTGCTGCAGCCCAGGCTGAGGCCCCGCCTCTTTGCCTATAGGAGAAACCCTTGCTGAGGGGTCAGTGTTGAGGGTGCACCCCACCCTGGAAGTATCAGGGAACAGATGCTGGGTTCTGATGGGACATCTGCAGAAGTCATGATCAGAGGCTCAACCATCAAAGGCGTTTTGAAGGCTGAGTGCGGTGGCTCACGCCTGTAATTCCAACACTTTGGGAGGCCGAGGTGAGCAGATTGCTTGAGCTCAAGAGTTCAAGACTAGCCTGGGCAACATAGCGAGACCCCATTTATGAAAAACACAAGAATTAGCTGGGCGTGGTGGCACACACCTGCAGTCTCAGCTACTTGGGAGGATCACTTGAACCCCTGAAGTCAAGGCTGCAGTGAGCTATGATCACATCACTGCACTCCAGCCTGGGCAACAGAGCAAGACTGCCTCAAAAAAAAGAAAAAAGAAAAAGGCCTTTCTGAAGCAGAGGACCTAGTGTGTGCAGGGCCGAGCACTGCATCTCAGCAAGGGGCAGAGCTGGTGAGGCTCATACCCCCTGCCCTTGCAAACCCTCAGTTTCCCGACATGTGAAAGAATAGTGTTGGGTGCTGTGGTAACAGAAGCTCAATTCAGCTCTCACTTTCTAGGATGCTTGGAATCCCTGAATCTACCTATTGAAGACAGGCTTTAACCCCAGACATGAGCGGCCCTGAGCTCAGCCATGCTGTCACGGAGAGAGGACAAAGAGGGAAACTATACCCTGGTGAATGGGGCGCTTTCAAACTAGACGGAGAACCTGGTAGTGGGAAAATGCATCAGAATCTCTGTTTCTAGGTACACTATTTGTAAGCCAACTCTAGCCCTCCATTCTACAAGTGGGAAAACAGGCTCCGAGAGACAATACCATGTACTTGCCCCAAACCCAGTATGGATTTAGGCCTGGGTGGAGTTGAGCGAGCAAGGAAAGAGTGGTGGGAGATGAGTTGCAGAGTAGTGGGATGGAGGACAGATCGTGGTAAAAGCCAGGTGTGATGGGAGTCACCGGGGTGTAAGAACAGGCAGAGCTGTGACCCGCTTTACATTCTGTAGAGACTCCCCTGGCTATGGTGTGGACCACAGACTGGAGAAGGTAGAGACAGACGGAGTAGTTAGGAGGCTATATCTTGGCAGCCAGGAGAGAGAAGATAGTGACTGGAACCAAGGACCAAGTGGAGAAGGGGAGCACCTGGTCAGATTCTGGATATACTTTGCAGGTAGGGCTGACGGGAGGCCCCCAAGGTGGTTTTTGGTTTGAGCAGCTGCTGGGTGGATGGTGTTCCCATTGGTTGAAATGGAAAATTGGAGAGAGCGACACTGGCTGAAGTAGGAAGAAAATCAAAAGTCCAGCTTGGGATGTATAACATTGGAAAGCACCCAGGGTGAGATATTGAGTAGGCAACTGGATATTCCAGTCTAGGGTTCAAGAAAGAGGTCCAAGGTGGAAGTATAAGTTTAGAAGCCATGGGGATACAGATGGTATTTAAAGCCAGGAGACCAGATGAGATCACCTAGGCATGAGTGTAGCCTATAGCCTGAATGTACTGTGGGACGCCCCAACATCTCATCTGGAGGCCAAGAGAGAAGGCTGGAGGGCAGAGGCAAATCAGGAGAGAGTAGTGTCCGGGAAGGAATGTGATTCCACTGGAAACCCGCCACCGGGAGGTTGGGGAAGGTGATGACTAACAATGGACTATTGGATTTGACAGAGGGAAGGTCACTGGTGCCCTTGACAAGAGAGGTTTCAGTGGAGGAAAAGGACATGCACCTGGTTAAGGAGGGTTCAAGAGAGAGTGGGAGGAGAGGAGGTGTGGCAAGTAGAGACATCTGTTTTGTGGGGCTTGCTATAAAATGGGACTGAAAATGGTGTGGTGGTCAGTGCGGAATGTGGGTCAATCAAGGGAGGGCTTTTAAAGAAGGGGGGTATCTTTGCAGGCTGGTGGAAATGATCCAGTAGAGAGAGAATGCTAGATGATGTAGATGAGCAAGGGGATTGCAGGAGCAAAGCCCTCGAGCTGGCCCAAGAGGGTGGGAATCCAGTGCCAAGGGGGAGCATCGACCTGAAGAGTGGGGAAGGCAGAATTTCAGGTGGAGATGGAGGTAGATTGATAGAGTTGATGATGAAAGGAAAGGAATTTCTCTTCTGATTGCTTCTATTTTCTCAGTGAAATAAGAAGCTTGATCATAAGCTGAGAACAGAGTGGGGAGGCACTTCTGAGGTTTCAGAGAGAGGGAGAACTTTTCATGTCAGAGCCGAGGAGGTTGCACTGACTTGGGAATGGAGTAGGGTTGCCAGGCTGGGCCCTGGGGTGCCCTGTGGGTGGGAAGCAGTAATCCACGGTGTCCTGAGGCTGGGTGTCACAGGAAGGAAGGTGGCTTCGGGCAGGAGAGGATACGCCGTCTGCCTGAGCCTTTCCTAGCTCCCCAACCTGGAGCCTGGGCAAGACAGTATCACCACAGAGGCAGCCCCAGATCCCAGGAAAAGTCATTGCCCTGGGCCAAGCTTTGGCTCAGGCTGTGTCTCTGGGAGATGCTCTGAGCGACCTCAGACCCTTAACAAGTCCTCCTGCCCTGTCTCCTGGGAGAATCCTGGTTTCATTCCCAAACCGCTTCTTTCACTGGGAGTCACAAAGCGGGTGTGCCTTCCTCACCAAAACCTGCTTGCCTTCGCTGTGTGCCAGGGCCAGGGCTGACAAGGCAGAACTCGGCCTCAGAAGCTCAGACACTCTCCACGTTTCCAAGCATCTCACAGAAATGGCAAATCCACTTCCCGTAGGGCTGTGTGACCTATTAGCACATCAGCTGTGGGCCCTTGGCTGGCCTGGCCTGGCAGCTTTGATTGACGGGAATTCTGGCTTTGAAGTGCATTCTCTTAGAGATGCAATGGTTCAGTAACAAGGGACTCTAGGATGATCTAAGGAGACTTGAGTGAAGGGAAACATTTCATTCAGTGAAATCCTCCATCTGACCTCCATTACACAGATGGAGAAAGTGAGGCTCACAGAGAACCTAGCACTTGCCCAAAATTATAGACTGAATCAGAAGGAATGCTGAGACTAAAACCAAGTCTCCCAACTCCTAACCATGGGATGGATGGGAGAGGCACCCCGAGTCTGATGTTTCTGCTGGGGTGATCCTCCACCCCACTGATTGAGAGGCTGTGGGAGGGTCTGGGGCAGGGTGCTGGGAAGCCTGCCAGGCTCAGCTTGCAGCCCTCCAGCCAGAGCTCTTCCTGTGGCCCCACTCACAGAAGGGCATTACCTGCTAGTTAGCATAGCCTCCCACCTTCTGGGGTTGTTATGGAAACCAAACCTGGAGGGGAAGGGAGGGAGGGCAGAGAGAAGGGTGGAAATTCCTGCAGTCACTAACAGCGTGGGCTTCACCATCTCAAGATAAGGGCGGGGCAGGAAGAAGGCTTCCCTGTGCTGGGGCTGGTGATGGGATAGGATTCTCACCCACCACCCTTTGCTCTTTCTGCCCCTGTCTGCTGTCCAGCTGTCTGCCCCTGGCCAGCAGCTTAGCCATCACTGAAGGAGCAGACTGGCTTGGAGGAGGATTTTGCCAGCCTGAGAGGGGCAAAGCTCTGTCCCCTCATGCGACCCCACACTTGCCACCTCTGCAACTGGCCCTGTGTCATACCAAGCATTCCTCCTGTCCTGCCACACTCAGAGGACCCAAAAGAGGCCTCGGTGGGGACCTGGGTAGAATAAAAGAGACAGTAGCCCACCATGTCACCAACATGGTCCCAGACATTCCACACCCTTACCCTGTAAGTCCTCTTTTAAGACTTCCTCTAACTCATGATTGCTCTCCCAGACAGACACACGGCCACCAGCTGCACTCCTATTTCCAGCCACTCAGCTGGCTTTGCAAGCTTGCCAGGAGCACAGATATGGTCCTCCCTTATTCTGTCACTAAGCTGTCCTTGTCACCTTGGGACACCAGCTGCCTAGAAGGCAGACAATGAATGGAGGCCAAGCACTGTCTGTGCTGGGGACACTGTGCTGGGGGCAGGTTCCACCCTGGGACAGGCAAAGACAGGCAGAATCTAAGCTAGAGATAGGCAGAGTTTTCAATGGAGACACCAGGGGACAGACTGGGTCTGTAAGGGACAGGAGGGAAGCAAGGACGGTTGAAGCAAGGACGGTTGGTTCCCTCTCTGACCTGCACAGTATTCCACTCACTCCCTGTAACTAGAAGAGACAGACTTGAAACCAGTATCCTAGGCAAGGGGAGCTGCTGTCCCCAGCCAAACCCGGTAGAACAGCAGCTGGAAAAGGGGCCCAGAGCCTCCAGCAGGCCAAAGCCATGGTTTCCATGGGATGGCAATGTCAGCAATATCCCAGGCTCAGCCAGAAAGTCCTATGGCAGCACCATGTCTGGAGAGAGACCGAGAGAAGAACGTGGGACAGAGCCCTGAGGGTCTGAGCCGTCGTGGAGACTGGAATAGCTCTCAGAAGTTGAGAGGGACCTTGGATCAAATTAACAGGTGTGTATGGGCCAGAACAAGCATGGTGACCTCTGCTCCCCAGCAGATGATGGGACTGTATCTGACTGCCACACTGGAGAAAGATGTACATGCTGAAGTGAATACAGGAGACGGAATGGAAACCACACCACAGAAAGGGTCTGGTGTTGCCAGAGGAAAGCAAGCTCTGGCAGTGTGTCTGCTGATTGTCCCGTCTGTGTAGGGCTTTGTGAGTAAGGAGAGATCAGCATGGTGCATAGGGCCATGTGAAGATGGAGGGGCTCCTCCAGTGGACATAGAGAAAGCTGGTGTCAGCCCAGTGTCAATTAGAGCTGGACCTGTGGACCCCAGGGCATTAAGTCCCTTGACTCAGCTGGCCAAGTTCTTTCCTGTAGATATTCAAAGCCTGAAGGGGAATTGGGAAGCTGGGAGCAGACTGGAAGGGCCTGGAGGTCCAGACCACCCAGCAGAGTGAGTCTGGCAACAGTGCCAGCCCACCCTTGCACTCACCCAGAGCCACAGGACTGACGTCCTGTGTCTGACATCTCTCAGATACCTGCGTCAGATGCACTTGGTTAAACATCAGACATCCCGAGTCCAATGTCCTTTGTTAAACACCAGACACCTTCGGTTAAATGTCACACACCCTGGATGCAAAGCCTTTGATTAAATGTCACAAGTCACTTGCCACCATCCCGATGGCCTTGGTCACACACTGTCCGTGGTCCTCGTGGTCATGTGGCCCATATACTGCATGTCCTCATGCTCTGCTTGGTCCCTGCTCCCCGGAGACCACCTTCTTACTCCTGTGCCTGTGGAGGCTACGGATGGGCAACTGTCCAAGTTCCAGGAGAGGGCCCACAGCCACTCGCCCTGCTGATCCTCACTCGGACCCAAGCAGGACAGACCCCAGGAAGGGCATCTCGCGTCTGGAGGCCACTGCTCCAGTGGAGATCCAGGGCCATCCCTGGAAGATACCAAGGGTCTGGGGGTGGGACCGGTAGACTTGGGGAGGCGCTCCACTGCCTTGGGGCCCCTCATCCTGCCCTTTTCTCTTCTTGGGTTGTTCCTTGCCTGTGAGTAGTTGAAGAACAGATATTCAGGCAACTTCTCTTCCCACCTTCCAGTGCCTCTGTCTCGGAAACTCTTGTTTTTCTCAATGAGTATTCAGGCCACCTCTACCTCGTGACTTCAAGGACTTCTGAGCCAGGCACAAGCTGATCAACAGACCACAGAAGATGTGAACCAAAACTAGGACCAGAAACGCACTTGCTTCCTGTATCACCTGACCTGAGCCTCCTGGAAAATAGGCTTCCCTCTTCACTCTGATGTGTCCCCAGCCCCACACCCCACATGTGGCTTCATGTCATGGGTCCCAGTGATATGCAGAGAGTGGCAGAGTGGTTGCCTCCTGGCACCAGTTATCCTTGGCACTGTCACCAAGAGAGCCACCGGGAAGCTTGCCATGTGGACCTCCTTACGGCACTCAGGCTGAAGTCCTGTGTTAGGAGGGTTGAAATCCAGAAGAAAACCTGAGGGAGGCCCTGGGCTATCCACAGCACTGCCCCCACCCCCGTGGGAGGGGGCCAAGGGAGAGGGCTGGTCGGGAGGGCAGGCGGAGGTTCTGCTTTGTAATTCCCAATAACTGTGGTTTGATTCTGCAGGTATGTATCAGAAAATATAAAACTAGGCAATTTGTCGGCTCTTCGAACTTTCAGAGTCCTGAGAGCTCTAAAAACTATTTCAGTTATCCCAGGTAAGATGCCCAGGTTTGCCTCTCAGATCTCAGCTACAAGTGACTCTCTCTCTGTCTTCCCCACCCCCTTTCCTCCTCTGACTGTGTGTCTCCTATTGGCGTGTTGTCATTGTCTCGTGTGTGAATTTCCCTTGTTACAGATACACAACTGAATTTGTGGACCTGGGCAATGTCTCAGCCTTACGCACCTTCCGAGTCCTCCGGGCCCTGAAAACTATATCAGTCATTTCAGGTGAAAATCAGGTTAAACGCCAAGGCTGGAGGGATACGCCTGGGCCTTTCCAGCCACGTGGGAGCCAAGGCAACCCTCCAGAAGGCCCTTCGAATGTGCCTGTCACCAGAATACCTTTCCCAGGGCTCAGGTGCCAGGGGCTATTGGCAGTGGACATGCCTGTCCCCCTGGAGCCTCAGAATGGGCTTCAGGCTGCCCACCCCAGCAAAGCCCACTCTCATAGACACGAGGGGGCAGAGAGCACCCCACGGTGGGGCCTACATTGAACCTAAATTTTTCCCAAGATAGTGGACTGCTTTTCCAAACCACACTCAGCTATTTGAATAGCTAAACGTTGTACATGAATTGCTTCAGCCTGAAATGGCAGCTTCTGATGAGGAAACCAAAAGAAGTGTGTTTGCGGGAACACCCACACACACCCGGAATGAAAGAGGAAAACTCCAGCACGGTCTTTCATGACCGAGTGCCTCGGCCCACCTTGTGCCCCATCTGGTGATAGAAGTAGGGCCAGAGCCCCAGCCCCGTTTTGTGAAACAAAGCGTAATCTGTGGACAGGCATCATCGGGCCTTGGTGTCTAACAGCCCTCGCTGCATGGTGCGGTAGAGGTTTAGCAAACCACGCATGGTAGCCTCAGGAAGAAATTCTCCTTGACAGATGTTGGCAATTGCACCTGGGAAATCTCCTAGGCCCAGATAACCTCTCTAGAAACCATTCTATCCATCCATCCAGGAAAACTCTGAAAAGACTTGTGATTTCTGAGCCTGGTTGTGCGATGAGCCAGTGCTGAAGCTGAGTTCCACCCAGGAGACATTCCTATCCTAAGTTTGTATTCCCTCTCCCCAGACTCAAAGCTCCTCCTGTTTGGAGGAATTTGCTCTGGAGGGGCAGTGCCCAGAGGTTCCTTCCAGAAGTCTTTTCCGAAAGCAGCCACACTTAGAACTGGGTAAGGCACCTCTTTTAAAAAGACAGCTCAGCCGGGCACGGTGGCTCGCATCTGTAATCCCAGCACTTTGGGAGGCCGAGGCAGGTGGATCACTTGAGGTCAGGAGTTCAAGACCAGCCTGGCCAACATGGTGAAACCCCATCTCTACTAAAAATGTAAAAATTAGTTGGGCGTGGTGGTGCACGCATGTAATCCCAGCTATTTGGGAGGCTGAGGCAGGAGAATCGCTTCAGCCCGGGAGGTTGAGGTTGCAGTGAGCTGAGATCACGCTGCACTCCAGCGTGGGCAACCGAGTGAGACTCTGTCTCAAAATAAAAAAAAATAAGATGGCTGGAGATAGGTTGCATGCCATCATTCTAGGGAGGTGTGAGAGTTGACGGGAGGATCGGTTGAACCAGATGGCTACATCCACTCCTGATGTGGAACCTGGTGGCTCCCAGGCCTATGGCCTGCATTGAGCTATTGTCGCCCCCAAGGAGTCAGAAGCCCTGCTCTAAGCTCCAATAAGGAATCTGGACTCCCCCTGGTAGGGCTAGTTATCTTGCCAGAGCAGCCCCCAGTTATGCTATGTTCACACTGAGCTTTCTGGCATCTAAACCCACTATAGTGTGTTCATAAGGGCCGCATCTCCCCCAGAGCTCCCACAAGTGGCCCAGACCCCTGCCAAGGGCCAGTAGCAAGGAGGCAGTCTGCTCTCACTCAGTCACATGGAGCCAACTGCATTGAGACAGACATCATGGGCCTTGGCACACATAGACTCCGAAACCACATAATCTGTCCTCTAGGGCCCTGGGGACAGCCTCACAGGCACGCACCCCACCAAAGTAGACAAACACACTAACCACAGGACTTAAGGCATATTCCTGGTGTGTTTTATAAGAAAGATTTACAAAGGGAAATATTTCTCGGTCCTGGGGAAAAGGAGGAAGCCTACCAAACTCAGCCTAGCTCCATGGGACCTCTTCACAGCTGCCAGCAACCTAGTGAGCCAGCAGGCTCTGAAAGCGGCTAACAGAAAAACGCCATGGTCGGCATTATGGAAGGCCCTCGGGAGGAGGTTCCTCTGAGCTGAGTCTGAAATAGCCCTCGCTCTCTAGACTCAGTCGTTTTTCCATAAAATGAGAGTGAAATCAGAATTGGTGGTTTCCAAGGGCTCTTCCACCCAGCCAGGAGGATTTTCCAGTTGATCTCCTGGGGCCAATCCCTTCCTGGGTCTTTTCAGAGAGAATCCTGCAGTTTCATTGCAACCATTCTTGCCAGAAGTGAAATCTATCATCAGTATGAGAAATGTTCAAAGGGGTGAGTTACCCTCGGCCACTATCTCCACAGACCAGGTCAGGGGGTGCTCTGCTGGCCTTGAATGGGATACTTCAGGCCAAAGAGACTTTAGCCTAACAATTGAGGCAGAGACCAGTTTGGGTGTTCGAGCTGCTGTCCATCAGTCTTCACTTTGTTCCCCTTGAGACATGCAGGTCTCCAGCCCAGTAAACCCACCAAAGGGTACAGGCAGCTCTGTTACACATGAGGAGCTCTGGACCATGAAGAGCTTGTGAATCTCACCACCACCACTACTCTGGGCCCAGACCTGTGAGGTCCACCCACTGCCCAGGCAGTTGCCAACATTTGCCAGGACGATTTCCACAAGGAAGGCTGAGTGCCTCTGAGCCCTGGGCGGGCAGCAATGTCAGTGGCACCATGGGGAGGTCATCCTCTCCCCATCTTGTGTTTGCTCACCATAGCCTCCCTGCCTGTGGGTCACAGGCCCAGCAGCAGCAGGCACAGAAGCCACAGGTGCTCGTAACACATTAACCGGCTGGACAGTGGATGGATGGAGCTTAATCTGAGATCTGGCCGCTTGGGACAGGGACATGAGGGGCAGGGCCCTGCTGCTGGCAGAGGAGCCTCCTCATTCCCCATGCTCTGCTTGCACTTGTCCTGGGACAGTTGCTAAGGGCCAGACTGGAGTCTGTACATGCTTTTCTGTCATTCCGCTGTGTGGTGCTGGCTTCTGCAGGGAGCTAGGCTGTGCAACTAACAGAACACAGCCTCTCAGCTATGGGGAATGGGATGGATGGGGGTGTGAGGAGGTCCTAGAGGGACAGGGCAAGTGAGAAGATGCAATGCAGGTTCCTGAACCTTCCCTAAAGGTGGGTCTGAGCCAGCGCAGGCCCTTTAGACATCACCCACCAGGACCCTGCCAGACCCTCACCCACAGCCCCCAGCAAACACCCGACCACAGCCCCCATCCCCTACCCGACCAGACCTTGGGCCCCTAGTTTCCTCCAAACAATCCACACTCCCTGTACATCAAATAGAGCCGGCCCCAGCAGTGGGGCAGGGGGACCCCCAGCAGGAATGGCTCTATTTCTCCCCATCTCAAGATCAAGGCTGAGGCCCCTCCATTGCCTCCATCTCCTTTTCCATGGACTACATTAAAAGGGGTAGGCCTGGCATACCTTCAGAGCAGCCAATGGAGGTCATGGTCTGAGTATGTGTTTTCTCAAGAAAATAGCACTTTCCACACCCATGCCATATATTTGGCTGATGGAGAGCAAAGAGGAGCAGTCTCCCTCTGAAACTACAAAGCCAGCCTAGACTCCTGCCCAGGGATATCAGGACAGAATCTCAGCTGCTGAGGAAAATGGGGCTTGGGTCTCAAAGCCTAGGAGAAGCCTCCCTTATTCTGTCCCCACCTCTGGTTGCCTACTCTGGCCCCACCCCAGCTCAACTCAGGCCCAGCCCCCCACCAGTGGAGCACAGAGCTCAGTGTCCCTGGGTGACCCCGTGCTTGTTCTTGCCTTCCCCAGGGCTGAAGACCATCGTGGGGGCCCTGATCCAGTCTGTGAAGAAGCTGGCTGATGTGATGGTCCTCACGGTCTTCTGCCTCAGCGTCTTTGCCCTCATCGGCCTGCAGCTCTTCATGGGCAACCTAAGGCACAAGTGCGTGCGCAACTTCACGGCACTCAATGGCACCAATGGCTCTGTGGAGGCCGACGGCTTGGTCTGGGAATCCCTGGACCTTTACCTCAGTGATCCAGGTGCGAACTCGCTCTGCAGCTGGGGAAGGCTTTGCGAGACCAGCAGAGCGGGGTCACCTCCCACACAGGTGTCACCAGAGGGCAGGCCTCCAGGGCTGTTCAAGCCCTGCCTGATCCCCCAGAGACCCAGACAGAGGACAGACGGGGAGCAGACTTAGGGCCTGCCTTGTGACTTCCCAGGCTAGATGGGGAGGCAATGCTTGAGGAGTGGGAAGTACGGAGTTAGATGGAGGGCCAGTTAGGGGAACAGCAGCTGCAGCATTTGGAGATGGGACTGACCCTAGGGTGTTGCAATGGCAAGGTGACCAGCCTGCCCACAGAGTGTCAGCTTAGGAAAGGGGTGGACACGGAGCCAGAGTAGTTGATGAAGCTTCAGGG
Organism: Hylobates moloch; assembly: GCF_009828535.3. Lineage (NCBI taxonomy): Eukaryota > Metazoa > Chordata > Mammalia > Primates > Hylobatidae > Hylobates > Hylobates moloch. The sequence continues at coordinate 90,701,314 of NW_026652283.1, forward strand.
TGAAGCCCCACCTAGCTGGCATGGAGATTTCCCAGTTGACATCAGTGTTCCTTGCCAGGATGCTCATTCCATATACGTGCACCCCAGAACCCTGCAAGAGGGTTGGAACAAGCCCAGTGATTGTGCCAAGTTGTGTGAGCCCCTCCGTTGTTTCACTGCCCCGTGGCTCACACTTCCATTCTCCAGGCTGATGGCCAGCACCACTCTTGATTAGAGCCATTGGTCTGTTTCAGAGGTACATGCCGCTGCAAGGCCAGATTCCAGGCCACAGGACCCTGGGCCAGAATGACTCTGAGGGCCATTCTGAAGTTAGGGCCTCTTACATACACCAGCAGTCCACTTTGGAAAACGAAACATAGACACTCAATGAGTAGTTCAGCAGTGGCCTCATAACAGCGCTTCTAAAACTTCCATGTGCACCCAAGTCACCCAGAAGCCTCTGGAAAACAGACTTCTGGGCCCCACCCCTAGAGTTTCCGAGTCAGTAGGTCTGGGTGGCAGTCGGGAAGTTGCTTTTCTAAGCAGTTTCCACTTGATGCTGATGATGCTGGTTCAAGGACCATGCTTTGACAACTGTCGCCTAAGACAAAGCCAGGTAATGGTGAGTGTTGGGGACTGATGACTGCCACAGAGAGGAGAGGACAAGACGGGTGGTCCTGTCTGGTGCAGCCCCATCCGGACAGACCACAGCATTAGCATGGTGACTATGGCAGGCATCACTTCCACCATTTTATGTGATGGAAGTGAGTACAGAGCTGGGCAGTAGCCGGCCAAGGCCCCACAGTGACTCGGCAGCCAAGCTGTAACTCTGCCTAGACCCTTGCCTCCTGGCCTTGGTGGGCCCCCTGAGTGGTTTTGGGTAGGGTGCAGAAGCTTCCTGTGGAGACAGCTGAGGCCCTGCCCAGGGCTACCCGGGTCTTCTGAGAGCATGGGGGCACTGGCAGCAGGATGTCTGCAGAGGAGCAGGAGGAAGGCCAGAGACGCAGCCAGAGTTGCCCAAAGCCTGGCCAGGCAGTGGGAAGGGGCAGGGAAGGGGCAGAGAGGAAGGAAGACCACTAGTGACACTAGTGATAGTGAGGTCTCCACCTCCCCAGAGCCCTGGATGCAAGGCAGAAACTTTTGGGCCAGAGTGCCCCTCAACAGCATGATGTTTCTCTTACAGAAAATTACCTGCTCAAGAATGGCACCTCCGACGTGTTACTGTGTGGGAACAGTTCTGACGCTGGGTATGTGGCACCCACCACCCCGGGTCTCCTTGTCCTGCCAGGGGAGTCTCCTGGAGTTTTCTCAACTGACTGTATTTTCTATTTATGCCCTGACCCCAGGGACAGCGAGGCCTTCTTTTGTCTCCCATCCCTGCCAGGACCCTTCCCCAGCTTCCCCACCTTGCCCCCAGCACAGAGGAGACAGCTGCTGGAGAAAGGTCAGGGACACAGCTGCAGGGAGAGCTAACGGAGCCGTGAAGGTGGGCTTGGACTGAGGGATAGCTTAGGGTGCCTTCTACAGCCCCCCAACCAGCCCACCCCCAGCTCTATTCCCTTCCAGGAGCTCCCCAGAACTGCTCCCTCCAGCTCCAGTCTTCCCTCCCTCACTGCTGATCTGTCCCTTGGAGTGAATGTGGTTTCCCCAGCAGCCTGGACTTTCCTTGAGATGCCCAGTAGCCACGTGCAGCTTCTAGGGCCCTGCGCACACCAGGGTCTGGATCAGTGTGACAGTGCCATGGAGTGTTAGAGAAGGGGGTCACAGAGGGCCACCTCAAAGGAGAAGTACCAAGTTTGTTGCCTCCTTCCCATCACCAAAGAGATTGTCTGGAGGGTCTTGGGGCATTAGCAAGACACAGAGGTCCCTGGATACATCTATCCACTTGCTAAGTCCCTCAAGTGTGTGTGTGTGTGTGTGTGTCTCACACACATACATGCACAAATGACTCCAGACCAGCATTTCCTCTTTGGAGCGAGGCTATCACCTCCAGCTCTGTGAACGGTGGATCTGCCTCACTGAACCAGTGGCTGTGTGCACAGTTGTGCAAATGGGCTCCTGACATGGCCAAGCCCCAGCCCATCCCCTCCAGAATCATTTCTCTACCCCATGGCCCTGCCTTTGCCCTGGGCTCATCCTGTTCAGCTCAGCCGAGGCTCACTGCTCTCCCCAACCCTGCTCTCTCCCATGCCCATACTGTACTCAACTTCTCCTGGGGTAGACGGGCAGAAGAAGAGACATGAGCCAGGCTTGAGTGCTTCCTCTCTGTGAGGAGAGGCAACTTGATAGTAACTGGGGATGGTGTGTCGTATGGGCAGAAGGGAGCTTGATTTAGCCCTAGCAGAGTACACACAGGTAGAGTAAAGAGGAAGATAGTGTCCCAGTGGGAGGCACAGCACGAACAAAGTCACAGAGGCAGGATCCAGCAGCGTGGCACTAGGTTTGTGAAGCTCAGCTTCACCGAGCAGTGGGGCATAAACTGGGTTGCCCAGGGAGACAAGTCCGGCCCAGCAAGGGTCTCAAGGGCAGCAGACCCCTGACAGCATGGAACAAAGTCTCTGTGTGTGGCTGCAGGACATGTCCCGAGGGCTACCGGTGCCTAAAGGCAGGCGAGAACCCTGACCACGGCTACACCAGCTTCGATTCCTTTGCCTGGGCCTTTCTTGCACTCTTCCGCCTGATGACGCAGGACTGCTGGGAGCGCCTCTATCAGCAGGTGCGTGTGTGCCCACAGAGGGATAGCAAGTGTGGGCTCAGGGTCCAGGCTACACAAGTGACTAGCCAGAAGTGGCCCCAGCAGCCTCCCCACTGGTGAGAGCTTTGGAGGGGACAGGGCACAAGGACCCTTGCTTCTGAGGGAGAAGGGATCAGCAAGCAAAGAAACTTTCTTTTTGCTGGTGATGAAGTACCAGTCCCTTTGTATAGGATGCTCTCTGCCCTGTGAATGGGACACTCTTTCTCCCTGTAGGATGGAATATTCTCCCTCTGTGGGCACAGCATGCCCTGAGTTGGGTGGGACATTTTGCCTCCCTCCTTGGGTGGGACACAGTCCCGCTGTGTGCAGGTCATTTTCCTCTGCAGGTCAGCATATGTCCCTCTCTATAGGTGGGACATCTCTACCCTCCTCCCTAGGCTATGGCTATTTGAACCCCTGGCACAACTAGACTAGATGACTTGGAAATGCCATAACCCAGAAAGGGCCCCAGTGAGGGTGACCTCTGCCCCCTTGCTCCCCCAGACCCTCAGGTCCGCAGGGAAGATCTACATGATCTTCTTCATGCTTGTCATCTTCCTGGGGTCCTTCTACCTGGTGAACCTGATCCTGGCCGTGGTCGCCATGGCCTATGAGGAGCAAAACCAAGCCACCATCGCTGAGACCCAGGAGAAGGAAAAGCGCTTCCAGGAGGCCATGGAAATGCTCAAGAAAGAACACGAGGTGGGTGAGCAGTGCCACCAAGGAGCCTCTAAGCCCTCACCTGACTGTAGGTGCCTATAGGTGGGGTATATGCCGGTTAAAGCTGGTGCCTGTGGGCATGGTGCATGCTGCGTAAAGCTGGTGCCTGTGGGCATGGTGCAGTGCCTGCTGGGTAAAGGTATTTTCTGTGAATGTGGTATCTGCTGAGTAAAAATTTGGAACCTGCTGGGTTAAGACGTGCCTGTTAGTGAGGAGCCTACTAAGTAAAAGTGACATCTGCTGGGTAAGGTGGGTCCTATGAGTGTGGCTTGTGCTGAGTAAACTTGTTCCCTATGGTCATCATGTCTTCCAGGTGAAGGTGGCGCCAGGTGGGTAAAAATGGTGCCTGCTGGGTGGTAGCTCCTGGGTAAAGATGGTCCCTGTGAGCATAGTGCATGCTGGATAAGAGATCCACGTGTACATGCACATAGTTTATTCTGGTCAAGCGATGCCTTCTGGTGGGGTAGTGAAGAAGGTCCAATGTCAGAGAACAGAGCTGTCTCAGAAAATAAGCACTGACAACGCTGCCCTAGCCATCCCCGGTCCCCCACATGGTGGAGCCTGGAGGCTGGCTATAGAGTGAGCTATTAGAAGCCAGGCTGTGGGCATCCACCTGTTCTTCTGACTACCCCATGCCACATCTTCCAGTACACTTTTGGCCAGCTAAACCTTCTAGAAGAGCCTCTGCCCTCTGGTTCTGCCACTTCTCTGTTCATCTGCACCCACCTCCCACCTGTTCCACACACTCCCGTCTTCCAAGGCTGCCCACTTTAGCCACTCCTACCTTCCTTCCTGGATCTTGATCTTTCCCAAAACATTCTGGGTCTGTCTGACTTTATCTCCATCATGTCCTCATTTTGGGGTAGGTGTGCAAGTCCACTTACTAATAGGGAAAACCAAGTCACTGAGAGTTGCCTGGCCTGCCTGAGCCTGAGGCTGCACAAAGTCTCAATGATGGAAATATCCCTTCCTCCACTCTTTTCCAGGCCCTCACCATCAGGGGTGTGGATACCATGTCCCATAGCTCCCTGGAGATGTCCCCTTTGGCCCCAGTAAACAGCCATGAGAGAAGAAGCAAGAGGAGAAAACGGATGTCTTCAGGAACTGAGGAGTATGGGGAAGACAGGCTCCCCAAGTCTGACTCAGAAGATGGTCCCAGAGCAATGGTAATCCCAGCTGTGGTTCTAACTTTTCCAGGGTGGGTCTGGCATGAAAAGCCCATCATGCTAGGCCCCTGTATAGTCACAGCCCCCATGGTTGCTCCTCTCTGCCCTTCCTGTTTCCCATGGCCTTCCTTAGAGTAGGGGAGCTCTGGGCAGAGGGACAGGGTAGTTTTGGGTGTTGTGATATCCCCAACCTGAGGCCAGTATCCCAGCACTGGAGCCGGGGCTGGGGGATGAGGCCCCATGGTATGGGTTGGTAGGAGTTCAAGGACATGCCCATAAGAGTGAGGGGCCATTCTGAGTGCCCCAGGTCCTCCTCAGGCCAGGCCTGTCTGCAACACCAGGAGCCTTCCTGCCTCCTTCTCCCTTGCCCAGCCTGAGCTGTAACTCCAAGCCCAGTTAAGTTTCAGGCTCCCAGCTCCAGAGACATAGATTTGAGGGGAGTAGACATCCCAGAGGATACAGGATTATCTCTAACCCCACATCCCCTCTTCCAAACACCCCCGGCCCAACCCACTCAGTTCCTGTGTGGCCAAAAAAGCCCTCAATGCTCTGAGAAGTTTAGCTGAGGCCAATGGCACAAAAGACAGGCTGGGAGCACATGAAGAGCACGTGTCATGGTCGTGTCCCCTCTCCTCGTGCCCTTAGAATCATCTCAGCCTCACCCACAGCCTCAGCAGGACTTCTATGAAGCCACGTTCCAGCCGTGGGAGCATTTTCACCTTTCGCCGGCGAGACCTGGGTTCCGAAGCAGATTTTGCGGATGATGAAAACAGCACAGCGGGGGAGAGCGAGAGCCACCGCACATCACTGCTGGTGCCCTGGCCCCTGCGCCGGACCAGTGCCCAGGGGCAGCCCAGTCCCGGAACCTCGGCTCCCGGCCACGCCCTCAATGGCAAAAAGAACAGCACTGTGGACTGCAATGGGGTGGTCTCATTACTGGGGGCAGGCAACCCAGAGGCCACATCCCCAGGAAGCCACCTCCTCCGCCCTGTGATGCTAGAGCACCCGCCAGACACGGTGAGCCAGCCCCGAGATGCAGGCACCAGGGCAGGTCTGGTCTCCCAGAACTGATCACCAGTGCCAAGTCCAAAAATACACGCCAAATATTTGTTGAGCACCTACTGTGTGCTGGGCTCTAGGTGCATAAACTTACAAAAAAAACTCTGCCCTCATACAGCATCCATGCTAAAGGGGACAGACAGACAACAGTCAAAAGAAAGCTGGGTGCGATGGCTCATGCCTGTAATCCCAGCACTTTGGGAGGCCGAGGTGGGGAGATCACCTGAGGTCAGGAGTTCAAGTCCAGCCTGGCTAACATGGTGAAACCCCATCTCTACTAAAAATACAAAAATTAGCCGGGCATGGAGGCGTGTGCCTGTAATCCCAGCTACTTGGGAGGCTGAGACAGGAGAATCACTTGAACTCAGGAGGCGGAGGTTGCAGTGAGCTGAGATCACGCCATTGCATTTCAGCCTGGGCAACAGAGTGAGACTCCATCTCAAAAAAAAAAAAAAAAAAAAGAAAAAAGAAAGAAAAAATGTCTATATTGTGTGTAATGGTGATAAAGAGGGATGATAGTTAAATATGTCACAACTAGTAAAGCCGTCATTACCGTCATCTGGGGAAGCCTGTTCCAGGCACAAGGAACAGCAAATGTGAAGGCCCTGAGGCAGAAGTCTGCCTAGCCTGTTGGAGGAGTTGCCATGAGGTCAGTGTGAGCGACAGGGAGAGAAGTTGCAGTGACTGTTACAAAGGTGATAGGAAGGGACTGGCCAGATTGTGAAAGGCCAATCAGAGCTTTGGTCACTTAGTCCTATGACAGACTGATGGCTGCCCAATCAGCCATCAGGTGTTCTTGCTGACCCCGGGCCCCCAACACAGTGACCAGAGCAGCCCACCCAGGAAAAAGCTGAACATCTGGCTCAGCCCCCAAGGCCTGCAGGGCGCACTTGGAGAGGAAGGTAGAACGGATGGGAGGCTTGACCAGGAAGGTGGAGGATGGCCTGAAGATGCAGGGCTCCCAGCCACATGGCTTATTTTGTGCCACTCAGACTCTTGCTCAGTCTGTGGGACTTGGTACAGGTTAATTAATCTCTTTGTGCCTCAATTTCCTCATCTGTAAAGTGAGAATTATATGCCAGCAAGTTGTGGTGACGATTGAAAGAGTGCAACTAGGTCCAGTGTTGAGACCCATACTTGCCTGGTGTTAGAGCCATTGGTATTACCTGTTATTGGTATTAGTGAGCAGGAAGGAGTGAGGTTCCTGGGGTACACTGCAGAATGCCCAGGGCCCCACACTCCTCTGGAGCACAGGGTGAAGGGAGGAAACTGGGCACCCCTGGGGGCAGACCACAGCTTTAGGTAGAGCTGGGGAGGCCCTGGCCCATCTGAAGGGTGGGGTGTCTAGTTTCCAGGAACATTAAACCAGGCAGGTTCAGCCCTGGAGCCTCAGCCTCATGGAATCGGGTCAGCAGCTGGGAGCGCTAATAGAATTTCCTAATCTCATTAAGGAGAAAATCATCTCATTGTACTGCACATGTCGGGAGGAATCCAAGTTCAAGCACTTCATTACCAGGAATTCTGACTTCACCCATTCTCACTTCTGTGGGGCCCATTTGTAACCTTAAAGGGATTAGCAGGCCAAGACAGGGTCATTTGCAAAGTTAAAGGAATTAGCGAACCAAGATGGAGACATTTGAAGAGTCAAAGAGATTAGCAGGCTGCAGGCCCCTGGGAATGCCTTCTGTGCTTCCACTGGGTCCCCAGTGAGACATTTCTGTCCAGTTCTAGTCTGAAAACAAAGCACAGGGTTGGGCACACTGTGGGTGCCTAATCAACAAGGATGGGGAGGAAGGGCCAGCCCAGCAGACAGCTCACGTTCAGTTTATCCAGGTTGGGAGGTAGGGGCTGAAGACTTACTTTGCCCCCTGCTTGTATGAGACTGCCTGGTTCCAAAAGTCCAGATGGAGGTGGGAGAAGCACACTGAATATCCATTCCTTTTCTCCCCCTACATGTTAAATCTTCATCCTCATTTCCTGTGGCCACCTAGCAAGTTAGGAACAGAGCTGGAACTCTAACCCAAGCCTTCTGATTGATTCCCAAGAATTTATCCATTCAAATAATATTTATCTAGTGCCAGCCTGCCATGTGGTGTGCCAGGCAGTGTTGAGACTCCAGGGTTATAGCAGCGAACAAAGAAGGCAAGATCACTGTCTCTTGGAGTTTATGCCGTAGTTAGGAAGACAGTAAACTGATCAATATTTTCAGGTAGCAATAAGTCATGTGATAGAAAGCTGCTAAGGGGAGGGATGAGGATGAGGGCTATTAGAATACTCAGGAAAGGCCTTCCCAAGAAGGTAACATTAAAATTGACAGGCAAATGATTTTAGGGAGCCAGCCCTAAAGATGCAGAGGAATAGCCTTCAGGCAGAGGGAATAGCAAGTGCAAAGCCCCTGAGGAGGAGACATCCAAGGGATGAGAGGGACTAACAGGGCCAGGTGTGGTGAAACATTAAAAAGAGTTTCATGAGTTAGGATTTGGACTGTGCAGGGCCTTCTGGACCATAGATAAGTTTGGATATACTGTGTGAGTAAGATGGGGAGGAGTAGGGTGGGAGGAGTTGTTGAACAGAGGAGTGACATTATCTGATTTACTTTTTAAAGGAATCCCTTTCTACTATGCAGAGAATACAGGGATGAGAAGAAGAAAAGAAGCCAGTTAGGAGGCTGTTGCAGTGGTTTTGGGAAAGAGATGATGACCGCCTGGACTAGGATGGTGTATTAGTCAGCTATTGTAATAATAATGCTGTGTAACAAACTACCCCAGAAGTCAATCTCCAGCAACAAGCCTTTATTCTCATGCTCACTTATCTGCAGGTTGACTACAACGTGGCCCATGTAGGTTAGGCTTAGCTGGGAAGCCCTGCTCCAGACTGCATGCTGGCTGGGCTGGGCTCCATGCTGTGGGTTAGGCTCAGGGCTGCTCTACGTCTTTGTTCTGAGGCTCAGGCTGAAAGGGCGACAGCTACCTGGGGAAGCTCTTTTCATGGAGAATTCCTGGAGCACAAGAGCAAGATAAACAGCATTAGCCCAGTTGAGGTTTCTGTTCACAGCATGTCCACTAACATTCTGTTGTCCAAAGCAAGTCATTCATGCCCAGGGCAGGGAAGTTTAATTCACCCTCGGTGGGAGGGGAAAGAGAGTGCATATGTGCCAAGTGATAACCAAACTATCATAGATGGCAAAGAAGGAGGGGAGAAGTTGGGAAAATGTAAAACTTGCTTGTGAGTTAAGCTGGCCAAATTCATGGTTGCGTTGGACCTAGAGTAGTACCGTTGCACCAGCCACCTCAGCCCTCTCAGGTGCCTCCACTTGAATACTTCCATGACTGGGAGCTCACTACCTCCCTAGGCAACATTTCAGAGCAGTCCTGCCAATGGCCGGGATGTCCTTAACTTGAGCCCAGATCTATTTGGTAACCACCCTATGCCCTGCTTCTTCTACCCTGGGTAATCTAGGCCCATCTTCCCTCTGCCCTACGAAGATTACAGAGTCTTGCTATTGCATGCTGAACAGCTCAGCACCTGGGCCGTGGTCATGCAGGGCCCTGCTGAAGTGAAGGTTTTATTGGCCCTCCTTGGTTCTGCGGGAGGCTCTGGGTAAGCCTAGAGAATGCCTGCCTGCCACCTCCCTTCACCAGGGCTGTTTCCAGGCCTGGGTTTTTTACTGATAAAAATGGTACATGCATGGTGAAAACAAACCCCACAGTGCAGAAGTACATGAAGTGAAAAGGGAACTTCTCCCTCTCTTTCCCCTCCCCCACAATCCCATTCCCCAGATATGTCCACTTTAATTATTTGGTATGCATTTTCCAGATCTCTTTCTTGTTTTTTCATCAAACTGTTTGTCTTGGAGATGTCCCCATGGGAGCATACAAAGAACTGCATCGTTCTCTTTGTTGTCTATCAGAGCCCAGAGTTGGATTGTGTCTATAATTGATTTGAATATGGTTGCTATTGATTGGTTGTTTTGTTCTTATGGTATTAGGAACACTGCTGCAATGAACATCATTTATGTGTATTTTTGATGCACATGTGTAATTATTTATGAAGTTAGATTACTAGACGAGGACTTGAGGGCCAATTTAACATTTTCTTGGTAAATCCAGCCTAAATGCCTCCACAAAAGACACAGCCCCCACCAGCCATGTGTAAGCATTGTACTTTATCCTTCTATTAGCATTATCTTAGAGCATGTGAGATTTTTTCTTTTCAGTTTCTTTATGCTCTTGACGCCAGGAAGCTTGTGGTCAATTAAGACTCCCAGATCATTTTTGCATGTACTAATGTGTATGGCAGCATCAGGCTCAGGGAGGACCTGTGATATGTGTAGCTTCCTGACCACACTCAGGAATCACTGCTGATGAGAGGCAGTGAAGAAGAAAGGAGAATGAAGGAGACAGTGATTGGGAGGAGGGGTGGAGGGAGTTCTTAACTGGGAGGGAGTTGGGAACAGAGAAGCCCAGCATCCGGTGTCCCATCAAGACCTTCATCCTATCCCTGTGGCATCCCCAGCCTGAGTCTGGACTGGCCACCCCAGGTCCAGCAGGACTAGAGCTGGGGGCAGGACCCTTTTCCCCCGGCTGACGCAAATCTCCTGATTGCACTCAGACCACGCCATCGGAGGAGCCAGGCGGGCCCCAGATGGTGACCTCCCAGGCTCCGTGTGTAGACGGCTTCCAGGAGCCAGGAGCACGGCAGCGGGCCCTCAGCGCGGTCAGTGTCCTCACCAGTGCACTGGAAGGTCAGCAGCCCCAGGTCATTTAAGCACCCCCCACTTCTGCTGTAGGCACCCTCACCTTTATCCCAGCCTGACCCAGGCATCCCCCATTTGTCTTGGCCTGCTTTGGATATCCCCACACTGTCCCAGCCTTCTCTGTTCTGTGTAGCCTTGCCTGTCCTTCTGTGTCTTTTCATGTTTCAGCTTGTTCTCTCCTGGGTATCACCATGCCTGTGTTTCTCCCAAACACCCCCACATCTGGCCTGTCCCAGATGCTTGTCAGTCTCATTCCATCGTCTCCCAACCATAACCATGTCTGTCTAGGACCATCCTGTCCTGAGCACACCCATGCCTGTTCTAGCTATTCCCATATCTACTTCAGACTATTCCAGGCATCCCACATCTTTCCCAGCCATTCCTGCCCTAGGCAACTCCACGTCCCTTCCAGTCTGAATTGGGCACCCCCCATCCTGATCTTATTCCCTCCTATCTCGGATGTATTCTCATCTTTTCCAGCCTGTCTTTGGCATCCCCTCTCCCATTTGTCCTGACACATCCCAGATGTCCACATCTGTCTCTGCCCATTCTGTCCCAGGTGTCGTGTCCGAACTTGCATGTCCCCATTACTGTCTCATCATTTTCAGCCTGTCCTCCCCTGAGTGTCCCCAGGTCTATGTGGGACTATTGTCTTAAGCAGTTGTACGTTTGTCCTGATAATCTCTCCTGCCCCCATTTTCCCCGCCTCCATCTTTGTTTCCTGTCCCTATGGCCCTCTTCTCTCATATTTCCAGACTAAGGAGCCAGGACACAAGCCACCCATTCCCTCGGCCTTCCCTGCTCCCACTGTCCCGCTGTCACCTAGCAGCCCTGTCATCTCCCAGAGCAAGTCATAAATCTTTCCTGGAAGGTATTCCAGATACATATGACTCAGTCAACAGAATCAAACTAACTCATTGGCTGTCCCCTCAGAGTTAGAGGAGTCTCGCCGCAAGTGTCCACCATGCTGGAACCGCCTCGCCCAGCGCTACCTGGTCTGGGAGTGCTGCCCACTGTGGACGTCCATCAAGCAGGGAGTGAAGTTGGTGGTCATGGACCCGTTTGCTGACCTCACCATCACTATGTGCATCGTGCTCAACACACTCTTCATGGCACTGGAGCACTACAACATGACAAGTGAATTCGAGGAGATGCTGCAGGTCGGAAACCTGGTAAGGGCTGCCTGCAGCTGGCTCTCAAATGGGCATCGTGGCAGGAGGGGACCTCGGGCAGGTGGCACAGCCTTCATGGGTAAGGAAGAAGGGATCCTGCACACAGAAGGATCTTTTGCGGGTGGGAATCATCATAGAGGACGTCTTGGAGGAAGGAGGGAATCAAAGGGTCGGCTTCTAAGGAGCTGAAAAATGTAGATTTGGAGAGGGAGGGTGGAGTGAAAAGAAGTGTATGCAGATGCCCAGAGTCTAGAAAACAAAAGTGAGCTGGGGGTAAACCTGAAATGTGTGGAGACTTGAGATTTTGTAATTTGTAGGTGGAGGAGAGTGCGTGCAGAAGGAGGTAGTTCTCTTATGGATGGAGCTTGCATCACTGTTGTTGGATGGGGGAAATCGTGGATGGGTGGTTGGATAGAAGGAGGGAAGTATGGAGGGATGGATGGATGGATGGATGGATGGATGGATGGATGGATGGATAGCTGGGTGTAGTAAGTAAATCAGGCAGAGCCAGATTTGAATTCTGACTCAGCTCTTACTAACTAGCTGATCTCAAGCTATTTACTCAGTAATTGGCCCAATAAATATTTGTTGAATTCAATAAATGTGAAATTAGTATGACAATATCAACCTCATAGGAAGGTAATGAGGACTGAATAAGATAATGTGTATAATATGCTTGGCTCATAGATTGATAAACAGTAAGCACTCAAAACAAATGATAGCTGTGCTATTGTTGTTGTTGTTAGACTGCTCCTGGAAGTCAGAATGTCTGGGTTCTAATTCTGATTTTTTTTTCTTGATACCAAATCAAGTTCTTCCTCTTTATTATACAGATAGGGAAACCGAGGCCCAGAGACAGGAGGGATGACATGGCAGGGGCAGAGTTGGGCATCTCTCAACTCCCAGGACAGGGCCATATTGGATCAGTCCAGGTAAACAGAGTCAGCCCGTCTTTAGAGGATCCCAGGGCTGAGTTGCCATGAGCCCACTGGCCTCAAAAAGGAGCTTCTGAGATCGTCATCGAGGTTGGTGTGGGGGTGGTAGGGGGACTTCTGGCCCCATTTGATCTAAGCTTGCTCTTACTGCAGACCCAGCCTGTCTCAGGCCTAGCTGTTCAAGTGACCCCCATAGGCAGGTAGGTCTCTCACACTGTGGGGTATGAGGATTTTCTTTTCTTCTTACTTTCCAAACCCAAGACTCTAGGTAGTTCTCTGCGGGGCCTATTCAGATTTTTTCACCAATTTGAGTCCACTTGCTGTAATTTTACTTTTCTTTCCTTCTATGTGCAAACAGAAGGCAAAGCTACATCTCAGCGGGTAGAAGTCTCATGGCACTGTTGGAAATGTTGGGTGGTCTTCAGATGGTAGTTATGCAGGGTTTCAGTTGAGTGTATTTTTATCAGGTTGTGACCATTGGGTTGGACTGAGCAGCAAGTTAGGTGTGATGAAGAGCACTGGTGGCTTCACTGGGTCAGCAAGTTGTGGCTGAACTGCATTGTATTAAACTTGTCGTTAAAATATTGATAACAGGCAATATAGTTGTGTTATAGCTATATTTTGTTCTGTTTGAATAGCTTTATTACTAATATGTAAGATTTTGATTTTATTGCATTTAATATATTCTAGGTAGTTTAAATATTAAGTGTTAAGAAACAAAACCATAAAAATAAGCATGAGTAAATAATCAGCATGGGAAAAGCCTTTCTAAGCATGTCTCTGAAGACAAATTCCATAAAAGAGAAGACTGATAGATTTAACTAACTTTTTAGCCCATCACACAAATAAAGGTAAAAGGCAAATGAAACTTCTGTTTCCAGCAACATTATGGACAAGAAAATCGGAAAAGTCTCCTATTAATAAACAATTTGAAATACAGGAAGCATCCTTTGAATTACATAGCTAAGTGCATGAGAAAGTACAGTGGTTCCTCTTATCCATAATTTTGCTTTCCATGGTTTCAGTTACCCATGGTCACCCATGATGTGAAAATATTAAATAGAAAATTCCAGAAATAAACAATTCACTAGTTTTAAATGGCACGCCGTTTTGAGTATTATGATGAAATCTCACACTGTCCTGCTCTATTCTGCTCGGGGACATGAATTGTCCCTTTGTTCAGCATATCCATGCTCTATATGCAACCTACCCATTAGTCACTTACTAGCTATCTCTGTTATCAGATAGATTGTTGTGGTATCACAGTGTTTGTGTTCAAGTAACCCTTATTTTACTTAATCATTATTCCCCAAAGCAGAAGAGTAATGATGCTGGCAATACAGATGTGCCAAAGAGAAGCCAAATATATGACAAAGAGAAGTTGTTAATCTCTTATTGTGCCCAATTTATAAATCAAACTTTATCAGAGGTATGTAGATTTAGGAAAAGGCATAGTATATATAGGGTTCAGTAATATCCATGGTTTCACGTACTCACTAGCAGCCTTGTGGGAATGTATTCCCCATAGATAAGAGGGGGCTACTTTAAGAGAAACCCCAAGTGCCAAAAACAAAAAGAAGCTTAAAAACCATAGCAGTAAACATGTGAAATGGCTCTGTAGTTGCCCTGGGTGGGGTGGGGAGGTGTTGATTTGCCTAATCTGGAGGCTTGTATTTTAATGAGCATGTAGAGACAAGACATTCAACCTTGGGACAGTGTGAGTAGGGGTCGAAACTGAGTAGCCCCATAAGAATATGACCATACATTTAGAAAAATGGTGAAGCAGAAAAAACCTACACACAGGCCCTGGGAAATGATAAAGAATCCCTGTCTTAGCCAGGGCTGGAAAGGAAAAAAGTAACCCCTGAAAGGCTTATGACTATGGATTTGGCCTTATACAGATTTGGGGTTCAAATTTACACCTGAGTAGTCCTGGAACCTACATCTAAAAAATTAACATAGAAAGTGATCCTAGAATGATGTCTTGGGGCCCCTAAAAGGGAACAAAACTTCTCTGGAAGGACACACCTTGAGCCCAGGTCAAGCTGGATTTCCCAAATTATAAAACACAGAAGGAAATATTCTACCATGAGGAAGAGTCAGCAGACATACACACGCGCAGACACAATCAGGCTATCCCCTTAAAAATGTCACACAGTAGAACTGCTTGATAGAGATGATTAAAATGTTCATAATTGGCCAGGCGCAGTATCTCACACCTGTAATTCCAGCACTTTGGGAGGCTGAGGCAGGCAGATTGCTTGAACTCAGGAATTCGAGATCAGCCGGGACAACATGGCAAGACCCTGTCTCTATTAAAAATACACAAAAATAGCCAGGTATGGTAGTACGTACCTGTGGTCCTAGCTACTTGGGAGGCTGAGGTGGGAGGATCACTTGGATCCCCAGCAGGACCGAGATTGCAGTGAGCCGAGATCATATCACTGCACTCCAGCCCAGGTGACAGGACCAGACTCTGCTCAAAAAAAAAAAAAAAAAAAAAAAAGTTCATAATAACTAAAGACATAAAATAAGGGATTAAAAACATAAGAAAATAATACAACTTTGAAAAAGAACCAAATAAAATCTCCAGAAATGAAAAATATAGACATTGAGATTAAAATTTCAATGTACACATCAAATAGCATATTAATACAGTTGGGAAGATAATTAAATGATTGTAAATTTAGATCTAATAAAGTTGCCCAGAACGTAATATAGAGAGATGAAGAGAAGACATAGAAGAAAGAAGGAAGAAAAACATATCTGACATTATTTTCCAGATTATGTTGCTGTCTATTTAGATCATTTTAGGAAATCTACAGAGGCTGTTAGAACTAATACGAGAGTTCAACAATATTAGTGGGTACAGCCTCAGTATTCCAAATAGTGTTCCTAGTCACCATCAACAATCAATTGGAGAAAATAAAATTTTAAAGTTATCACTTATGATCACAATAAAAACTATGAGAAATTTAGCTATAAATAGAACAAAAGATATGCAAATTTCATATGAAAAAATTATGAAACTGCCAAGAAACATAAAAGAAGACATAAAAGTGGAGAGATGTACCATTTTCATGAATGAAAGTATGAATATTGTAGAGATACAAATTCTTCCCAAATTAACCTATAAGTTCAATGTAATTCCATCAAAATCTCAATACTTTTTTTTAATGGAACTTGACAAGATAATCCTAAGACTCATATGGAAAAGTAAAGCAGATCAAGATAAATTAAGGACTAAGGTAGAGAATTTACCATAGTATGTTAAGATATCTTATAAAGCTAAAAATATTATAGTATTGGTGCAGGGATGGAAAAACAGATTGTGCTACAGAATTGAGACCACAGAAATAGAACAATCCATATTTGGTGACTTGATAAATAACAGAGATGGCATTATAAATCAGTAGGAAAAGGCTGGATGTGGTGGCTCATGCCTGTAATCTCAGCACTTTGGGAGGCTAGCCAAGGTGGGCAGATCACCTGAGGTCAGGAATTCGAGACCAGCCTGGCTGACATGGTGAAAGCCTGTCTCTACTAAAAATACAAAAATTAGCTGGATTTGGTGGCATGCACCTGTAGTCCCGGCTACTCAGGAGGCTGAAGCAGGAGAATCGCTTGAACTTGGGAGGTGGGGGTTGCAGTGAACCGAGATCGTGCCACTATACTCCAGACTGGGTGATACAGTGAGACCCTGTCTCAAAAAATAAAATAAAATAATCAGTAGGAAAAGGATTGGACTGTTTAATAAATGATGCTGGGAGGATGGTTATCTGCGTGGAAGAAAATCAATTTAGATCCCTACCTCACATCATATTCATAAATTAGATGCAGGGGAATTGGACTTAACACCTAAATGTGATAAAGCAAAACTTTAAAGTTTTTAGAATAAAAACATGCAAAAAAGCTTTAAGATCTTGGGGTTGGGAAGGCCTTCAACCATCCAAAAAGCTTATATCATGAAAGAAAATATTGCTAAATTATAAATTGTTAAAATTTATAATCTCTGTACAACAAGGGATGTTACAAACTAAGTGAACTCACTACCACAAACTGGAAATTGATATTATGATTAGTATTTAACCAGAAATACATGGAATCCAGGCAATATTGAAGATTTACACATCAATAGGAAAAGAGGGATAGTGATAAAATGATAAAAACACAACCACAACAACGGACAAAGGAAATGAGAAGCAAATCACAAGAGGTAATTCAGATGGTTATAAACAAATGAAGAGAAACAGAGGAATGGAAATTAAAGCAACATTGAAATACTATTTTTTACCCTAACAGAATAAAAAATAGACTTCCGTGTGCTGACAGGGTTGTGGAACAGTGGGAACTCACAGCTTGTAAGAGTGTGGATTTGGTACAACCATTTTGGGGAGCAATTGAACAATATCTGGTAAATCACAGATATAAACTGTGTACCCTACAACTCAACAATTCCAGATATATATATATATATATATTCCTAAGAAAGTCTCACACATCTGTACAAGGAAACATGTATAAGAAAGTTCTTTACAGTACTTTTAGTCATAGGGGAAATTGGAATCAACATAAATGTCCATTAATTTTATAAGGTGGATAAATAAATTGTGGTGTACTCATACAATGAAATACTGTACATGATTAGAATGAATACATATAAATGTGTCAATAAATCTCAAACATGATGTTAAGAATAAAAGGAACAAAGAATAAAAAACATGATGTTAAGAATAAAAGAGAATATATACAGCATAGCCTATTTACATAAAGTTAAAAGAATACAAAAATACTATGTGTTGTTGTTATATACATTAAAAATGTAAAAATGTGTAGAAATGATAAACATCAAATTTGGGATAGTGATTACCTTGGAATGAATATAGTACTATAGGTGGCTCCTGGTTTATCTGTGATGGCACATGATGGGTAAGAATTCATAGTAGAAGCCATCATTTGAATTACTGGTTTAACTCCTTTGTATCTCAGTTTCCCTATCTGTAAAATGGGGATAATAAACATTACATATCACTTAGGGTTATTGTGAGGGTTAAATGATTTAATATATGTAAAACACTAGAACAGTGCCTGGCATACATCAAATGCTATTTAAGTATTTGCTATTTTTTTTTTTTTTTGGTAAGGAAAAAGAAAAGAAGATTTGAAACAAATATGGCATAATGTTAATATTCATTGGAGTCTGGTGGTGGGTGCACAGGTAATCATTTTATTATCCTATACTTAAAGTGTATATCCTGAAATATTTTAAAATGTAAACAAATACAATAAAGGTAAATGACAAATCAGGAAAATTGTGACAATACAAATAGTACTAATAGACAAAAGGGTAATATCCTTAATATATAAAGTATGTTTATAAACCATATAAAAAAGCAAACACCTTAATAGAACAATTAAGAGCAAAGGATATGAACAGGAAATTTCACCAAATAAGAAGTACAAAATAAAAAGAAATGTCCAATAAAACAAGAGCGTCCTGTTGGATGAGAAAAGGTCATGGGAATGGAATACCCAGTATTAGCATAGTTAAAGGGAAGCAGTTACTCACATGCAGCTCGTGGAATTGGTTAAAACCTTTCTCCGAGGATCATTTAGCACTATGCGTCAGAATCTAAAAACGTTCATTGACTACACAATTTCATCTCCAGAAATCTTTCCTAAGAAAAGAATTAGACAAATTGTTTTAAAACAAGCACGTAAAAGGATATTTATTGTGGCAATGTTTTTAATAGGGAAAAAGGAATGACTATCACAGGGAAATGGCTAAACCAGTTATAGCACATCTGTACAGTGGAATGTGCCACAAATGTAAAAAAAAAAAAAAAGAAAAAGAAAATGATACTGTAGATTGTGTTTAATTGGCATGGAAGGATGTTCACAAGGTATTATGTTTTAAATACGGGTTTACAGTGCATGGAGTATGGTCCCATTAAAGTCATATGCCAAGGTCAAAGAGAATTTGGGGTTCCCCATAAGTTCCCCCAATTCCTGGAAAGCGGCCATTTGCACTCATTGCTCAGTGAACCTCCTGCCAGGAGTTAGGGGAAGTGGGTCACCATGCTCAGAGCCTCTATCTGCCAGATCTTAGTGAGCCTATAAAACATGCAGAGTTGTTTATATCTGAAGGCAGCCCCTGCCTGGGTCTGGAGCTCTTGGCCACTCTTAGCAATCATAATAAATGCTGCTGACAGTAACAATAATCGCCCTCTCATATGGAGTATCCACTTTACAGCCATTAGCTGTAACTCCTAGAAACCTCCTATGGAGTTATTATTATCCCCATTTTATATATGAGGACACTCAAGGCTCAAAGAGATGAAGAAACTGGCCCAAGATCACACAGAGGCAGCCCCTGCTCTGGAACCCGGGCCTGGCCACCATTCTCTGCATATCTTAAACCATCAAGCTTTGATCACATGGCCTTAGAAAGCCTGGTATGAGCCTGTGGAAGGAAGAGGTCTGTTACCAAAATGTATGAACTTCTCAAGCTTAGCTGCACATTAGAATCACCTGGGAAGTTTTTTTTTTTTTTTTTTAATCCCCATACCTGGGCTCCACTCCAGTCTAATGTAACTAGAAACTCTTGGATGCGACCCAGGCATCCATATTTTTAAAGCTCCCTAGGTGATTACAGAGTGCACCAAGTTTGAGAGCTCATGGTCAAAAACAGCACTTGAACTTCGAATCCCAGGAATCTGGTCAAAATGTAGATTCTAATTCAGCAGGTCTGGGGCCTTGCAAGATTCTGCATTTTCAAAGAGCTTCCAGGTGATGCCGTTGATCCTTGAAAATTCTTTTATCATTTCCCCGAAGGGCATTTCCCAAGAGCCTCTCCTGTCTCTTTTTTCCTGAGTCCTAGCTCCACCTGGTAACTGCCATCTCACCACCAAAACAGCTGGGAGCCTGCACAAAGTGAGGTGCAGGGCCTTTCCTGAGCTCCATTCTCTAGAAATGAGTGTCGGCACTCATGGGTGTCAGACCCACCCTGGTGCACCCCGGCAGTGCTGGGGAAGACCAAAAGTGGGGGTCCAAGGGAGGCGCTACCCGGGCCCCAGCTGTAGGAGCTCTCAGCAAAGTGGTGCAGGCTGTGCTGCTGAGTGAGGGCTCTAAGCACAGCTGTGTGTGTCTGAGGCTGGGTAGGGAAGGCTCCTGGAAGTCAAGCAGAGCAGCACGGAAGAGGCAGGACATGGCGCACGGAAGGCCAAAGGCTCAAACGTTTGTACATCTATTCAACAGATACTAGAGGACCACCTAGGGGCTGGGCACCATTCCAGGTACAGTAGGGAAAGGTCCCTGCCATCACACAACTTATCTTCTAAACAGAAGAGGCTCGATAAACAAATAGCTGTTAGATGGTGGTGTGAAGCAGAGGAAAACGAAGCAAGGATGGGGGATAAGGAATGTGGTGGGAGGGAGGCACATTTAAAGTTACCAGGACGCCCATGGATCAGGTGGCTCTGAAGGGAATGAGTTATGCGACTGGGGAAAGGCATGACCCAGGGAAAGGGAGCAGCAAGTGCAAAGGCGCCGAGGAGGAAACAGCAAGGAACAGGCGTGGCTGGAACAGGAGAGCAACAGGCAATGGGGCTGGGGGTTGGAAAAGTCACGAAAGCAGGTTTGGGTGCTGGGGAGAGAAGCAGGTCTCAAGGCTGTCTCTCTATGTGTGAGGAATGCAAACTGAGGCTGGAGGATTTCAGGGTCCCTCCCTTTCCCAAGACCCGGCTGATGGAGGAGCAGTTCCCTCTGGGCACAAGCACTAAAGGGACCCCTGAAGTCAGGAGGGCTGGGCTGGTGGGTGGTGCCCTGTGTGGCAGTGCTGAGGAGTCCACCCACCTGCCCTCCCGGTGCCTCTCTCTGAGCCAACAGCATCCCACTGCCCTCCAGACCACCTCCACAGGGCCTCTTCTGAGCTGATGGTGACAGGATGGCACTGGGGTGACCAGCAAATGCCTCTCCTTCTAGCACAGAGCCCCGTCAGGGCGGGTGCCCAGACCAGAGTGACCTCCCCACCTGATTGCCAACCCCAGTGAGGTGACTCAGACATGCCCGTCTTTGACCCCCACCTCCTCATAACTGCTGCAGGTCTGACACTGTTCTCAGGGGTACTCTGGCCCTCTGGCTTTAGCCCTCCCCTCCAAAAGACCCTGAGTGCCTCCTCACTGCCCTCAGGACAGCCCCCCAACTCCTCAGCATGGTCAAGAGGCCTTGCATACAGGACCCTGACTTCCTGCCATCCACACCATCACAGAACATTCTCTCCTCTGGGAACCAGGCTCCCATCAATTGGCACACTGCAGGGCAGCTGGCACGGCTCTCTGGTCCACTGCACCATGGGATCCTTGACCACAGGGTTCTGCCAGCCAAGGCTGGGCAACTCAGGACTCGTAAGTCAATGAACCAGGCAGAGCTCAGCCTCTGCCCACTCAGGAATGTTTCCAGAAGAGAAAGGAAGTTTCCCTAAGTTCTGAAGAGCAGCACTAGGTTCCTCTCCTCATTCTCAAACTTAATAGCTACATGACCCCAGACAAGTTACTTAACCTCTCAGTGCCTCAGTTTCCTTACCTATAAAGTGCAGGCAATGATACTTCCTCATGGGGTTGTTGGATGAATCAAAAGAAACAACATGTGCAAAGTGTTGTGACCAGCACTTGGCACGTAGCCCTCGGGAAGCAGTGGCTGCTGATTATCACAGTGGGCAGAGTCCAGCAGGCAGATGAGGAGGAAGGGGCTCCTGAGGAGCTGGAACAGCAAGGACAGAGGCCCTGGGTGAGGGGAGCCATGAGCATCGTGTTGATGCGTGGATTTGGCATGTGACGGGTGAAAGCCTTTCCTGTGGACACACGGATCAGAAGTCTAGTGCTAGGTCATGTCACTGTCCATCGCAGGTGCCCCCTAGAGCTGTGAGTCTCTGTGGAGCCTGCGAAGGGCCCAGGCCATTCCCGAGGGCCAAGCTGGTGTGCCTGGTATGCTTGGTGAGCAGCTGCAAGGGCTGGGAGAGCAGGCTGGAGAAGAGAGCTGTCCCCAAGGGGCTGGGCCATGGCGAAGCAAACCCCTACTGGGAGCCTGGGCCCAATCAGAGCTGGCAGCTCTGGAGGGAGCCCCTACCACAGCAAGAGTCAGGAGGCAGGTGCCCCTGCTGGCCAGGGGTGCTTTCCATCTCAAACAATTCCTGCTCCCTCCTCAGGTCTTCACAGGGATTTTCACAGCAGAGATGACCTTCAAGATCATTGCCCTCGACCCCTACTACTACTTCCAACAGGGCTGGAACATCTTCGACAGCATCATCGTCATCCTTAGCCTCATGGAGCTGGGCCTGTCCCGCATGAGCAACTTGTCGGTGCTGCGCTCCTTCCGCCTGGTACCTGGCTGGACCCACCGCATGGGGGATGGTCGTGGGGGTGGAGGGCTCGGCACAACCCAATCTGAGGTCATCACTTGGTCATCCCTACTTTGATCTGTCATGCCTTCACCCAACAGCCATTTGCTAGGTACCCCTGGATGCCTGGCCCAGTGCTGGTGATGTGGGGGGTACAGAGGCAGGCAAGGCAGGAGACATTCCTCCAGAGGAGCAATTGTGGTGGCCATCCTGATGATTTGCAAAGCCCTTTGTGGTCCACAGTGACCCCTTTAGCCCTCACAGGATCCAGAAGTGGGGCTGGTATTACTACATTTCCATTTCACACATGAGGAGACACAGAGAGATGAGATGAATTTCCCACAGCCACATGGCAGATAACAGAGGGAGCTGGGCTGCTAACTGCTCATCCGAGGTTCTGCCTGCTGGTTTCTGAATCAGCATCTTTAAAATATTAATGCACACACAAATCACCTGGGGATCCCATTAAAATGTAGATGCTGATTCAGTCGGTCTGAGATGATGTCAAAGCTGCTGGTCTGTGGACCACACCTGGAGGTTGAAATGCTTGAGAGGTCCAGACATGGGGCAGGAGGTATAGTCAGGGAAGGCTTCCTGGAGGAGGTCCTGAGCACCGTGGGTTGTTGCACATACAGTGGATGGGAGTGGAGCGGGGGGAGTGTGTAGGAAGGCAGGATGGCGGGGGCAGGAGGGAAAGCCAAGGCTGTGGGTTCTAATCCTGACTCAACTGCTATGAACCAAGGGACTTAGACAAGTTACTCCACCTGTGAGGGTTGGCAGTTTCTTCTGTCAAATGAGGTAATACCGGTGCCAACCTCGTGGTTATTGGGAGTTCTGATTGAGTTCATCCATTCTAAGCCCAAGGCCTGGCACGTAGACATTCAGTGTTAAGCACCTTCCCCCCTTTCTCTGTGATGACTGAGAGGCAGAGGTGACGAGTCAGAGATGGTTTGAGCTGTCCCAAAGGATACCTGATGAGGACAGGTGTGAAAGAGCAAGGACACTCCCTGTTGGGAGAATCTAGTGGGCAGTTCCTGGAAGTGAGGCCAAGGCAGAGAGGAGGCTGGTGTGGGGACAAAGAGAAGGGCTGAGTTGGGGAGGTGAGGCTGGAGCTGTTGACCTGACTCCCAGAGCAGTGCCCAGTGAAGCTGCCCTCAGGCTGTGGAGAGAAACAGTAGTGGGTGCTTTGGGAGAAATGGGGGGAAAATGGGTGTCAGTGCCCTCCAAGGGCTCCCTGGGCTTTCAGGCAGGAGCTAGAGAGAGTGAGGGTGCCCATGTGCAGCAGGAGCCAGAGCCTCTCACAAGGTCCCCTCCTCTTCCTCCTTCCCCAGCTGCGGGTCTTCAAGCTGGCCAAATCGTGGCCCACCCTGAACACACTCATCAAGATCATCGGGAACTCAGTGGGGGCACTGGGGAACCTGACGCTGGTGCTAGCCATCATCGTGTTCATCTTTGCTGTGGTGGGCATGCAGCTCTTTGGCAAGAATTACTCGGAGCTGAGGGACAGCGACTCAGGCCTGCTGCCTCGCTGGCACATGATGGACTTCTTCCATGCCTTCCTCATCATCTTCCGCATCCTCTGTGGAGAGTGGATCGAGACCATGTGGGACTGCATGGAGGTGTCTGGGCAGTCATTATGCCTGCTGGTCTTCTTGCTTGTTATGGTCATTGGCAACCTTGTGGTAAGTTGGCCAAGGGCCTCACACACACACACGCACACACACACACACACACACACACCATCCACTCATCTACCCAGCTACCCACCCATCCAATTATCCATTTACCTACCCTTCTATCAGTCCATCTACCCATCCATCCATCCATCTATTCATTTACCCACATTTCCATCTAACTACTCACTCATTTATTTCATCCACCCCCCCATGCACTCACTTACATCCATCTATGTACTTATCAACAAACCATGTATTCGACGTATGCATTTATTCTTGCACCTATATGCTCATACAGCCATCTATCTATTGATCATCACTTATCAATCACCCACCCACCAATCAACGCACCCATCCATCTGTTCACCACTCCAGCAATCGGAAGGATCAGTAGATCCTTCCCCAGTTACCAAGCCACCCATCCATTTATCCACTCATTCACCTTGTCATTCATCCAACTCCCTTTTACTCATTCACTCATCCATTCATTAATCTGCTTATCAGTCACCTATTCATCAACCTCTATTCACACACTTACGCATCCATATGCCCATTCATCTATGCACCCACCCATTCACTTACACAACCATCCATCCCTCCCTTCATCCGTCACCCATCTGTCCACTCACCCAACCATTCACTCCTCTACTCATTCACCCACCTCCCATCTATCAACTCACCATTCACTCATTCACCAATTCCATCTATCTACTCATCTATCTATCCAGTTGTCTACTTACTCATTGACCTATCCATCCATTCACTCACTCTTCACCGCATTTTTTTTTTTTTTTTTTTTTGAGACTGAGTTTCACTCTTGTCACCCAGGCTGGAGTGCAATGGCGCCATCTCGACCCACTGCAACCTCTGCCTCACAGGTTCAAGTGGTTCTTCTGCCTCAGCCTCCCGAGTAGCTGGGATCACAGGTGTGCACCACGCCTGACTAATTTTTTGTATTTTTAGTAGAGACGGGGTTTCACCATGTTGGCTGGTCTGGTCTCAAACTCCTGACCTCAGGTGATCTGCCCACCTTGGCCTCCCAAAGTGCTGGGATTACAGGTGTGAGCCACTGTGCCTGGCCTCTTCACTGCATTTTGCTCATTCATTCATTTACCCACTTACTTACCTATTTATTCATTATTTCCTCATTTTGTTTTCATTCATTATCTGTTCATCTACCCATTATTTTACTGTCATACACTATCAATGAATTATCACATGGTATTTCAATTTATCTTAAACACTTTCTAAGCCCTTGTTGCATGGAAAACATTGTGCCACATGCTGTTGGGCATACAGAGGCAAATGAGGTCTAGCGCCAGCCCTGACATCACTCACCAGCTTAAGAGATTATTGGGGAGGTGGAGAGTTCAAACAGGCCTGAAATAACTCTCAGACTAGTCAGAGTGATCAGAACCATTAAGGAGGAGACCATGGTACTGTTCCCATTCAGCTAGGAAAATCAAGGAAATCTTCCTGGAAGAGATTTTGGAGCTGACCTGATAAACAGGCAATGCTGAAGAGGGAAGGAGCAGGATGAGCAAAGCACAGGTGCAGACAGGTGGTTGTCCAGGTAAGGTGGGGCCCATAGGAGCTTTATATGTCACCCTGAGTAGCATGGTAGGAGTCTCTGCTGTCCCATCATGAGGGGCCCACACCTTTGCTCCTGTGGGTACCTGTCTGTCCTTGGGCAGGTGCATCTTGTCTTGTGTCTTTACAATGTGGGGAATTCTGGAAGTGAGAAAAGCCAAAATTTAAATACCAGAGAAGGTGCCTTAGGAAGAGGCAAAGTTGGGGTCAGTCAGTGGTTCAGGCAGCAATCCGTGTCCACTGTGGACATGAAGCCACCTTCCTGGGTACACAGTTGGCCCACACATGCTCAAGAAGCCTGCCTGCATTGTCTGGCTCCCACCTGTAGCTGTATGTCCCTGCTGTCATGGGCAGTGCAGTCACATCAGCTCACAGAGAGGTTTTACATTCACTTTTTCAGGCTGCTGTGGGGCAAGTACTATGGGCCATAGATTCCAGAGCCTTTCCCCAAACCTGTCTGCTCTCTTCTCCTATGTGCCTTATCCAGGCCAGGACAGGACAGGCCAATTTGGCAGCAGTCTGCCACCAGCCCATGAGCCCAAAGGCCAGAGGAGTGCAGAGCCCAGAGAGAGAGGAGCCAGGGCATCAGTGCACAGTGCCACTAGAACCCTGCTCCTTGGCTGGCCCCCAACTCCCCCTTATGTCCCCCCAAACTAGCTATCCCTTGGGGTGGAGGGTTGCTCAGCCCATCCCAACCCCAGGGCCTGCCAGACTGTCTGTTCTGGGGAGAATGAGAATTGTCAAGCACTCAGCCCAGGTCCAGGCTGAGCCACCCCTCACACACAGAGCCCTGCGATTTCCCAGCAGATCTGCCTGGGGATGAGAAATTAGAGGCTGCTGGAGGAGGGAGCTAATGCCAGCCCACGCAGCCCCCTCCCCGGCCGCCTAAGGAACTGGGCCGCTGCCGGGCGTGGGAGGAAGCAAGATTGCCATTGAAATGGGAAGTGATGATCAGGCAGGGCTGGGAGCAGCAGCAGCATGATTGATGGGGAAAGCACTGGAAGAAGCTGAACTTCTGAAGCCAGCGACAGGGAGGACCCTAGACTCCTGTGTGGGCGGGCATGGCTGCCCAGGTACCCACACCCCCTGCCCTACTCCCAGCCTAGACCCAGGACTCCTGGAGGTTGGGGGATGCAGGGCCTGGTGTGAGTGAGGCTGTGGGGGAAGGATCCAGTGGACAAAGGCCAGGGGCCAGGCCAGAGGTCGGTGTAGATAGCAGCTCAGAATGGTATCACATGCCCTACCCCCTAGTGATGACAAAGAAAGCTGCCAAGTGTCAAAAGTGATCATCTCTCTGTAGAGATAGTATGGGAGAGCCCACCTCTTCACCTTCTGTACTGTCCACATGAATATGTATTACTTTTAAGCCAAAGGCATGTTTCTGAGGCCACTTTTATCAGAATTCTCATTCCCACCTTGCTGATAGGTATGGGGTCCCTGGTAGAGGTGTGTTTTAGAGGCTCTTGAGAAACCGGAACAGAGTCTCAGAGTGGATTTCCAAAAAGAACTGTGCACCCACCCTCACACACCACCCTGCCGTAGAGGCGCTGGGAGGGAGGAGACACCAAGCCCATGGCAGCCTGGTGGCCTGGCGGCCTGGTGAGCCATGGGCCGGTCTGACCCATGCATGTGGGAATCAGCCCACAGCCATCTTAACTGACCCTCCAAGAGACTGGGAAATGGACACAAGCCCAGCCGCTTGTCACACAGCAAAGGCCTTCTTTTTAAACAAAAGCTAAAGCTTCACACTTGTAGGAGGACTTAACGACAAGCAATTCTCCAGAACCATCCAAAGGCAGAGGGTTATGCAAACCCCCTTAAGAAGTCTCAAGTCCCTAAGCCCTGATGATAGACCTCAATAAAATACTGCGCCCTGTGGAACCTCCGACACTGCACCCTCCCCTGGCTCCCTGCAGCATAGCAAGGCCTTGACCTTCACACAGCACCCTTCCTAGCACCCCTCGCAGCCTAGACACGGTCAGCTCTCCATGGCCTGACCCCCTGGTTAGTCCAAGTGCCTGAGGGCTGCCTGTGCCTTCCTGACCTCTTTTCCAGCTATTGCACCTTTCTCTGCCCAGTCCCAGCGTCCCTCCCCTGGAAAGTGTGGCAGACTTGGGCCTCAGGTAGTATGTGCCCTACAGCAGCAGCCCCAGGCCTCTGAGCACCAAGCTGGCTTCAGTGGGGAACTCAGAGGCAGGTCACTGCTCCTCCTCTTTCCAACAAAGTCCCAAAAGCTCTGTGTAGCTTCTCGGTGGGATTCTGTCTCGTCCCTGGACTCACACTTCCCAGGAAGGAGACCTGTGCCCATCCTGACCCCACTGCCCCTCACTACTCCTAGGGCAGCAGGAAGAGGTAAAGGGAGAAGAAGCCTTGTATGTAGAAGCCACTGGTGCCAAGACAGAGCTCAATGTGTGTGACTTTGGGCTAGCCCCTCGCTTTGACACTGAATGCACGCATAGTTCTCCCACTGAACCTGAGCCAGGACACGACATCCTCAATTCAGACTGCGTCTGGGCCCTTGGAAAGAGGGATTCGAATTTGTGTTTTCTTTTATAGCCAAACCTTCCATATTCAATAAAATGAGGGGTTAGGATGAGGGCTCAGGGCCCTGGATTTGAGCCTCGGAGCTGTTTGTCACAGGTAGTCTTAAAGGTCTCTGGGCCTCAGTTTCCCCATCATAGAACTGGGACTGGATGGCTTGGCATGGCACAGTGCCTTGGTGAGCCTGACCCATTATCTCGACAGGTCCTGAATCTCTTCCTGGCCTTGCTGCTCAGCTCCTTCAGTGCAGACAACCTCACAGCCCCTGATGAGGACAGAGAGATGAACAACCTCCAGCTGGCCCTGGCCCGCATCCAGAGGGGCCTGCGCTTTGTCAAGCGGACCACCTGGGATTTCTGCTGTGGTCTCCTGCGGCAGCGGCCTCAGAAGCCCGCAGCCCTTGCCGCCCAGGGCCAGCTGCCCAGCTGCATTGCCACCCCCTACTCCCCGCCACCCCCAGAGACGGAGAAGGCGCCTCCCACCCGCAAGGAAACACGGTTTGAGGAAGGCGAGCAACCGGGCCAGGGCACCCCCAGGGATCCAGAGCCCGTGTGTGTACCCATCGCTGTGGCCGAGTCAGACACAGATGACCAAGAAGAGGATGAGGAGAACAGCCTGGGCACGGAGGAGGAGTCCAGCAAGCAGGTGGGCCATCACCCCTGCATGTATGAGGCACCTACACATACAGGGCCCAGAGCTCTGCTGTCCGGGCCACCCAGCCTCACTCAAAGCGGCTTCCCCTGCCAGACTACCTTGGCAGTGGGTAGGGGTAGAAGGCAGGCCCTCCCCCCAATAGCCAGCCTCTCAGAGGGGTGCTGAGACCAACCCTCAACCCTCTCTTCCTAACTCAGTCCAGAAGCTGACCTGGGGAGGGGCTGCTATCCACCACTCATGCCCTGGCTGGGCATGGGGAATTCATTGTACAGACAGGGAAACTGAGGCATGGCAAGAGAGACTTGCTGGGTGTTCCTCATGAGTTTAGAACAGAGCCTCTAGCCCCCAGTTCCCACACTGACCATTGTCCCCCCTCCAGGACTGGCAAGGTAGAGTGTCTTGGCAAAAGAGAAGTATGGTTTTCTGACCTCCAGACTGCCCCTTCCCCTCCTCCCACATCCAGGGCTCATTCTGAGATTTAAAAATAAGCATCCCTAAGACTGAGGTGCCAGGGACAGCACTATCTTATCTCCCAACCTGTTATTTTTAACACTTGGGACCAGAGTCTGCACAAAGCAGGCAGGGCCCGCCCCTCCCCTCCCCTCCCCTCCCCTCCCCTCCGTTTTCCCCTGGCCTGAGCCAGGCTCAGATGGCTTCTCCTCGGGGCTTTAGGTCAAGCCCCCAGGAGTGTTCTCCCTGTTGAGTCAGGCCCATCTTGGCTGCTTCCTCTGGGCCTGCACTGGGTGGGCCTGGCTGTGGAGAGCAGCCGCTCCCCATGTGTGGAACTTGATCTAAGGCTCTGGGCTTGGTTTCACATCCTCCTGCCTCCCTGTGATCCCAGAGGCCACCCTTTCAAGTCAGGTTGCGGGGCAGTGGCAATGTCTGCTCAGGGAGAGGAAGTGTTGGTGTTGCCAGGACCACAGTTTCCAATGATCTCCAACACAGGAGGGGAATTCCAGCTGTCTCTCCTTTCCCTTCTCTGTTCCTTCTCTTGAGCCCATCGACTCTGGCTCCCTGGTGTGTGTGTGTGTGTGTGTGTGTGTGTGTGTACAAGCTGGGAGTGCCACGGGGATTCATGAAGGAAGTCAGTGTGACCTTCCTAAGTACAGTGGCCAGCATTTGTGAGCTGGACATCGTGGCCCAGCTGCACCCTTCCAGGGAGTCTGGGGAGGGGGAGTTATGCCAGGCTGGCCAGGGGCTTCCTCTGTCTCTAGGCCCTTTGCCTGGATCTACCAGAAGCCTCCCACCTGCCTGCTCAGGCCCCCTGAGGGAGGGGTCTTCAGTGAGATGGAGGCCCCATGAAGACAGCCGGAGGCAGTGCCCCAGATGCATGGGCAGAGTCTGAAACCCCCAGGGTCAGGGCCCTGGAGACCCTCTGGCTGGGTGTGTGGACTCAGCTCATAGGCTGGGGTCTTTTCAGCAGGAATCCCAGCCTGTGTCCGGTGGCCCAGAGGCCCCTCCGGATTCCAGGACCTGGAGCCAGGTGTCAGCGACTGCCTCCTCCGAGGCCGAGGCCAGTGCATCTCAGGCCGACTGGCAGCAGCAGCGGAAAGCGGAACCCCAGGCCCCAGGGTGCGGTGAGGTAATGCACGCCTTTGTCCCTGAAGCCAGCTGGGCGCCGCTGCTTGGGTCAGAGCCAGGCTGTGAGAGGTGCACGCCTGCATTTGCTGTTGGGAGCCACAGCCACTGTCATAGGCAGCGTGGAAGGCCAGTCTGCAGAGGGGAGGGTGGGCATCCCTGTCGTGACAGGGGAGAGATGGTACAGGGCCCAGGGCCAACGGGACATTTTGGAAATTCTGATCCCAAACTCTGATGCAGGACTAACCCACTACCTCCACATGTTCACCCTCTCCACATACTCCATCCCTGTGTTTTGGTCCTGTTTGGCAAATGTTTGTCCTGTGAATCTTCCCATCCAAAGAAGACTTCAGGAGGCTGGGCATGGTGGCTCATGCTTGTAATTTTAATACTTTGGGAGGCCGAGGCAGGTGGATCACTTGAGGTCAGGAGTTCGAGATCAGCCTGGCCACCATGGTGAACAGGTTACCCGCCTGATTCTGTAAGCACTGGAGTTCGCAACCCCTGAGCAAAAGGCCTGTGGCATTGCTGACTAAGCTGCCCAGCCTCACTCACATCTAGCCCACGGAAGGTGGAGGGCACGTGTTCAGAGTGCGTGGTGGCCACTGTCCTGCAGCCTGACCTCACTCCATCCAGCACTTGTGCCTTTTCCTCTTTTGTGAGGTGGGCCCTTGTGAGCTTTGCAAGCATGGTCAGTTTTTGGAGTACTACTGGAGTCATCTTCCTGACTGTGCAGATCACGGTTCTCCCCCTGATGGTCTCAGCTGTGAAGGCACGTGGGGACAGGAAGACACAGGAGAGAGGCAGAATGCCATGTGAGAGAAGCGGCTCTCTCACACGGATGTTAACCTTTGAATTAATTTTATAAGTCTTCCTTTCTTCAAATCAGTTCATGGGGGAGCCCATATAAGGGAGACACAGGCTGGGGTTTTCCCAGGAAAGGGACTCCCTCGTCTCACCTGCAGTAGGACCTGAGAACGTGTCCTCTCACATGAAAGCCCCATGGCCTTCAGACAGCTCCAGTGTTTCTAAAGACAAAATAAGCATGCTGCTCTCCTCTGGCCTGCCCCTTTCATCATCCAACTCCTTTCGTCCCCCAACTGAGCTGGGAAGAGAGGGGAAGGAACCCTCGAAGCCACAGGGGACCACGAAAGACTGAGCCTCACCTCTCTGGGCAAGGATCCACCTTCTCCGAGCAGTAGGCTCTGTTTTCCCTCCAGAATGCACCCCTTTCCCATCACAGATCTCAAAAATGGAAAAGAAGCCCCTGAGACATCAGCAGATTGATTCATCAAAGGAAAAGAAAAGAAAGAAGGCAGCCGTAGGAGCATAGCCATGCCCAAGAATTCAGACAAGCCCCTCTCTAAATGGAGCCTAAGCCTGAGATGATGTGAGGTGGGGGCAGCCGAGATGGGGGCTTTGGACCTGACCTGACGCAAACGATGGATTTTCTTCCTTCACTGACACTCCTCCCCTGACGTACCCATCTTTACGTCCCGTTCCCTAGAAGCAGAGGGATTCCTGTGCAAATGACTTGTTGAGCGGTGTTCTCAGGAGAAACCCATGAGAAAGAGAAACAGGATGAAGCAAAGAAGGAAGCTACGGAAAGGCTTTCCAGCTGCAGTCAGCCTCATCCTGTCCCAAGTAGAGCTCTGGGGCATGAATTGCACCACAGCATTGTCCCAACTCAAGGCTAGGGGCTGGCCTTCTGTATTCGTGTATCAGTGGCTGCTGGGCATCAGCCACCCCTCGGGACGGCAGTCCCCCAGCTGAAGATGATTTTCTGGAGGAGGGCCAGCTAAGCAGCTAGCATTCACAGTGGCTGGGAATGGGTGCACTGGTCTTAGGCAGTGGAATTGGGCAGGGTACCCACAGTGGCCCCTGTAACACCCCTTTACACCCACACCCACAAGTGACACAGACACTCACAAGAGCACACCTGCATGCACATGCCTCTCTGTAGCCTCCCTATAATCAAGTTATTGAGGTCAGGGCAGCAGACTTGCAAGGACAGGAAGTGGAGGGCTCCATCACCTTCTCAGTCTCTGGGCTCTGTCCAGCACACCAGAACCCACGGGAACTGCGCAAAATGTGTGGGTGGGGTTGCTGGCCTGTTCTCTGCGGTCTGACCTTGCTGCCTGTGTGTTGCCCGGGATCCTGGTTCTGACTCTGTTCTGGATGTGACGTGCCTGTTTCCACTGTGTGTGCCACACCACCATGATGCGTCCATGTCCCACTGTGTGTCCATGTTGCTACCCCATGTCTATTTTGCTCCCAGCTAGATGCAGTCCCCATCCCCAGTGGCTTCCCAGAGCCCTTTCACAGCCCCCACACCCCAGCCTTAGACTCTAGCAGACCAGAATCACAGACCCGGGAGCCCCAAGGTCCAGCCTTGGCCCAGCCCTGACTGGCAAAAGGTGGCTCTGTGCAGGTCCCAGGGTGCATCATGAAGATGCTGCCTCCCTTCAGGGAGCCCCAAGCTCCTGCAGACTCTGGGCTCGAGGCCAAAGGCTGCTACTCAGCCCACACTCACACCCTTTCCCACCCTGTCCCACACCCCTGTCCATAGACCCCAGAGGACAGTTGCTCTGAGGGCAGCACAGCAGACATGACCAACACCGCTGAGCTCCTGGAGCAGATCCCCGACCTCGGCCAGGATGTCAAGGAACCAGAGGACTGCTTCACCGAAGGTAATGGCCCGGGCAGCCCTCTGCCCTAGCCTCAGTTCCACCCAGAGGGGACAGGAGGACCAGCAGCTCCTTGGAGCCCAGGGCCACGTGGCACCAACACCCTGCCTTAGATATCTGCCCACCTCCTCCATTCCTCTGAGGCCCTGGGGGGTTCCTCCATCTGCCTGACGTGTCTGCCCGTGGAGTGCTGGGCTGGACAGCTGCACCAAGAACTGGAGACACTGTGTTTGTGGTGTGTTAGCACCACTGTATGCCCAACAGCAGTAGGGTCTGGGTCTAATTCGCTCCTGTACCACCAGGCCCTGGCACGGTGCCTGACACATAGTAGGCCCTCTGTAAATCCTTGAGGCAGGGATGACACGTGGCCATGTTGATTGGCATCTATAGCTTTTATGGATTGGTGGTCTATATGGAGGATAGCTGGGGATAAAATGAGAACTTGGCCGGGCGCGGTGGCTCACGCCTGTAATTCCCACTTTGTGAGGCCAAGGCGGGTGGATCACCAGAGGTCAGGAGTTCAAAACAAGCCTGGCCAACGTGGTGAAACCCCATCTCTACTAAAAACACAAAAAATTAGTTGGGCGCGCTGGCGGGCACCTGTAATCCCAGCTACTCAGGAGGCTGAGGCGGGAGAATCTCTTGAACCCCGGAGGCGGAGGTTGCAGTGAGCCAAGATTGCACCATTGCACTCCAGACTGGGCAAGAAGAGTGAAACATCTCAAAAAAAGAAAAACAAAATGAGAGCTTGCCCTCCATGTGACACATCCATGGGGGCTCTCATTGAGGGATCTGCCCTTCCCAAGGCTCAGAAACTACAAACATGGAGAAGACCCAGGGAATGCCCAGGAGTTCCTACCATTTCCCCAGGGGGACAGTTTCCCAGATGAGCAGCGGACAAGCTGGAACCTATCCCAGCCCAGCCTTGTCCCTGCCCAGACCCGCCAGGCTGTTCACCCACTCGCTGGGTGCTCAGTCCATCCATCCTCCTCACAGAGTGCCTGAAGAGCGTGCGGCCCCCACGGGCGGTGCCCACGGCCCTCGCTCACACGGCCCTGCTCACCATATTGCCCTGTTCGCCACCCACATCATCATAGCTCTTTCTCTCAGTCATCTCTTCAACCATCCAACCTTCTGCCCTTAGACGTGGGCATTCACAGGCCCTGAGCTGGGCCTGACCCTCACTGTCTCCCACAGGCTGTGTCCGGCGCTGTCCCTGCTGTGCGGTGGACACCACGCAGGCCCCAGGGAAGGTCTGGTGGCGGTTGCGCAAGACCTGCTACCACATCGTGGAGCACAGCTGGTTCGAGACATTCATCATCTTCATGATCCTACTCAGCAGTGGAGCGCTGGTACCCTCCTGGGGATGCAGGGTTGTGGCAGGGACGGCTGGAGGAGGAGGGGAGGGCAGGGAAAGGAGGTCTCCAGCTGGAAAGTCAGGTCAGAAACTGGGGCAGAGCCTCTGCTGAAAATGTGCTCCCCAGACCCCCAGAGCAGAGAACAGCTCACAAACTCTCAACACCCGCGGCACGTATGGAGGGAGAGCAGGAAGGGCTCGCGGAGGGCATGTGTCCAGGCCTTCATCTTTGTTCCACAAAAGGGAAATGATTTGCCCCAGATCACCAGCCTCCTACACCAGAGCTCTGGTGACACACCCACCTGCACACAGCATCAGTGTTCTGTCAGGCTGTCACAGTGCAGTTAACCATGCTGGCTTATAGTACAGTGCTGGCTCCACTGAGTCCATGTCTTCAGGCTGGAGGCTGCGCCCTGTAGTTCACACATGATGATGCTTAATCCCTATGACAACTCTTTGTAGAAACATTAAGTAACTTGCTCAAGGTCCCACCACTCAGGAACCACAGATCTGGCATTTGAACCCAAGCAGTCAGATTCCAGAGTCCTTTGCCTTGACTTGTTTGTTCAATCAGTCTTCTAAGCCCTCCTTGTATCTAGCTCTGTGTATTCAGCCATGTGGGAGCTACAGGAGGAGGCCCCAGCCCTGGCCTCAGGAACACCCAATCAGGGTGATGGGAGGCCAGAGGGGGTGGAGCAATCAGGGTAGTCTCCCTGGAGGAAGCAGATAGAGCTGGACTGTGGAGAACAGAGAGGTGTTGAAGCCAGGAGGAGCAGTGAGGCCCTCCAGGGTTGCCCCATCTGGCTCCCAGGCATGCTGCTCTAATCTTTCCAAGCACTTCTAGGAAGAGATGGAACAGCCCTGGAGGGGGTTCTGGAAGGTGCTGGTGAAGCAGGGAGAGGGGTGATTAAGAAGGCAGAAGATGGATGGGCACAGTGGCTCACACCTGTAATCCCAGCACTTTGGGAGGCCGAGGCAGGCGGATCACCTGAGGTCAGGAGTTCGAGACCAGCCTGGCCAACATGGCAAAACCCCATCTCTACTAAAAATACAACAGCTGAGTGTGGTGGCACTCACCTGTAATCCAAGCTACTTGGGAGGTTGAGGCATGAGAATCACTTGAACTCGGGAGGCAGAGGTTGCAGTGAGCCGAGGTCACGCCACTGTACTCCAGCCTGGGGGATACAGTGAGACTCCATCTAAAAAAAAAAAAAAAAAGACATGGAAACTTTACTGGACCAGGGGAAGTAAGAGCCCTGTGGAAACTCTGCTGGACCAGGGAAAGTAAGAGCCTGTATTGCTGGGGAGGTGAGAACCCCATAGATGAGCAACTAACAGAGAATGCTTTAGACTGCAGAGTGAGAGAAAGGGCACTTTGATCCAAGGCTATGTGCCTCCATTCCATGCTGCCTCCTCCTGTGGGGTTAGACCATGGGGAGGCACTGTGGCTGTCACTTCGAAACCTCTAGGCCTCCCACCCTACCCGATGCTGCCTCACCCCTGTTCCAGAATGGGCCTGGAGCCATAACTTGCAGCCCGCCTGCTGTTTTACCATTGGCAGCTAGAGCCAAATCTCTGTAGGCTTCAGAGAAAGATGGTTTGACAATATGTTAACGAGTTTTGTTTTTAAACAGCCGCAAACAAGGGCAGCCAGAGCCATTTCGTCTGGGCTGTGGAGGGAAAGCTCAGCTTGGCATAAGTGAGGAGGAGTTTTGGCAAGCATCTGGTGAATCTAATCAGGGTAGACAGCCAAGCTCTGTTGTTAAAAAACCACGTCAATGATATATTGAGAAAAAGAGAAATCTGAGTGTGTTATTTAAAGTTGTAAACTTGTTTAACAGAAAGCAAACTATATCCTTTCCAAATTGCTGAGGGAAAATTTTTTTTTTAAAAAAAGAAAAAACAGAGGTCTCACAGCAAAAGGTAGAAGAAAAAAGAAGCAACAAGAAAACAGAAAATCAGAAAACAAAATAATATAACAGAGGCAAGATCAAACACGTGTTTTAATAATAAATGTAACTGGATAAAATTCATCTTTTAAAAGGAAAGGACTCAGGATAGATTTAAAAAAAAACCCCTTCAGCCACGTGCTTTCAAATGACAAACCTAAAACAATGCGACTCAGAAATATTAAAAGCCACCAGGCATGGTGGCTCATGCCTGTAATTTCAGCACTTTGGGAGGCTAAGGCAGGAGGGTGGCTTGAGCCCAGGAGTTCAAGACCAGCCTAAGCAACATAGTAAGACCCCACCTCTACAAAAAGATTTTTAAAAATTAGCTGGGCGTGGTGGCATATGCCTGTGGTCCCAGCTACTCAGGAGGCTGAGGGGAGAGGATCACTTGAGCCTGAGAGGTCAAGGCTGCAGTGAGTCCTGTTCACACCAATGCCTTCCAACCTGAGTGACCGAGCAAGACCTTGTCTAAAATATATATATAATATACATATATATATGTATATATACACACACAAATATATATATAAAATATATGTGTATATATTATATATTATATATGTGTATATATATTATATATGTGTATATATTATATATTATACATATAGTGAACTAATAAAGTAGATCAGGCAAATGCAAATAATGACAACAAATTCAGGGTGCTTTTTGTTTGTTGAATTCAAAGTTAAAAGCTTGAGACGAGACAAAGAGGGTCCAACCTATAATAAAAATATAACTATTGGCTGGGTGCAGTGGCTCATGCCTATAATCCTAACACTTTGGGAGGCTGAGACAGGAGGACCGCTTGAGGCCAGGAATTCAAGACCAGCCTAGGCAACATAGTGAGACCCCCGTCTCTACAAAAAAGAAAAATTAGCCAAACATGATGGCATATGTCTGTAGTCCCAGTTTCTCAGGAGGCTGAGGTGGGAGGATTGGTTGAGCCCAGGAGGTGAAAGCTGCAGTGAGCCATGAACATGCCACTGCATTCCAGCCTGGGTGACAGAGCAAAACCCTATCTCAAAAAAAGAAAAAAAAATGTGTGTGTGTATAAAATACATATATATTCATACACATAAATATATAAAATCTATAAAAGAATATAGATGTATACAAAATATATAAATATAGATTATACGAAGTATGTAAATATATATGTACAAATATATAAATATAAAAAATATATTTGTATATTAAATATATAAATATCCATATAAATATATTCATATATGAATATATCTTTATAAAATATATATTTATATAATTATATATACATACATTTATATAATTATATACAATTATATAAACCTATATATAAGTATATATTATAACATATAATTATATACACCTATATAAGTGCATATTTATATATTATTATATGTATAAATATTATGTATACATTTGCTTGGGATTGCATAGCACTTCAATATATAAAACCAAAACCACTGGAGAAAAAAACAGGAAAAAGTGACAACAGTGCACTAGTACTGGGAAACTTTGCTATATTTCTATTAGTTCTTGACATTCAAGTGGAAAGAATAAGACAATGAGAGATCTAAATACAGATATATATATAAAATAAATTTGACCTAACATAATAATAAAGACAATCGCTAACTCTTAAATAGCACTAGCTATATTCCAGATACTGTTTTAAGCATTTTATAAGCATTAATTCATTTAATTCTCACAATAACCCTATGAGATAGGTATTAGTATTAATCCTATTTTACAGATATGGAAAGTGCTAGAAATGGAAAAAATAGGAGGATAAAAACAAACACCTGGCCGGGCGCGGTGGCTTAGGCTTGGAATCCCAGCACTTTGGGGGGCCGAGACGGGCGGATCACGAGGTCAGGAGATCTAGACCATCCTTGCTAACACGGTGAAACCCCATCTCTACTAAAAATACAAAGAATTAGCTGGGCGTGGTGGCGGGCGCCTGTAGTCCCAGCTACTCCGGAGGCTGAGGCAGGAGAATGGCGTGAACCGGCGAGGCGGAGCTTGCAGTGAGCCGAGATTCACGCCACTGCACTCCAGCCTGGGCGACAGCGAGACTCCGTCTCAAAAACAAAAACAAAAACAAAAAAAAACACCTAAAATGTAAAAGTCATTCTTAAGTAAACCTTGGATCAAACAGAAAATAGTTTGGTGGTAGTTTAGGGGGGTTCAATTGATTAATTAACTAATTAACAAAAGAAGGCCACTCATGCACCAAAGGTGATGATAGTGTGCTATAAATCAAAGATTGTGATTCCATTAATTCTGTCCACGTGAGATCTGGAAAAATAAGAAAAGTGTAGAGGTAGAGAAAAAGCTGTGACTGGTAGAAAAAAACTAGAAAATAACAGTATTGAGAATACTGCATGTGGAATACAGCCAAAGCTGTAATAAAAGGAAAATTCATTACTTAAATACTCTCATTATTAAATAGAAAGAACATAAATTATTTAACTCAAGAAATTAAAAATATAACAAAATAATCTTAAAGAAACCTAGGCAAGTAATTAATAAGATTAAAACCTTTTTTTCTTTGCCCCATATGATCTGCAGTAATAAAAACATAATGAATTAGAAAATAAATAGTAAAATTGACACAAAATTCCAAAGCTGATTCCTTGAAAATTTAAAGCAACCAAATTGATAACCACTAGGTAATCTAATTTCTCACATCTCCAAAAACAGATTCTTTCACATTCTCAAGGAAGAAAATAATTCCAATGCTATTTAAAGTACTCTAGTGCATGAAAAAAAACAGAAAGTCTAGAAATTGTTTTTTGTGTGTGTTTGTGTGTTTGTTTGTTCGTTTTTGAGACAGAGTTTTGCTCTTGTTGTTGCCCAGGCTGGACTGCAGTCCGGGTTCAAGGATTCTCCTGCCTCAGCCTCCTGAGTAGCTGGGATTACAGGCATGTGCCACCATGCCTGGCTAATTTTGTATTTTTAGTAGAGATGGGGTTTCTCCATGTTTGTCAGGCTGGTCTCGAACTCCCGACCTCAGGTGATCTGCCTGCCTCGGCCTCCCAAAGTGCTGGGATTACAGATGTGAGCCACCGCACCTGGCCCATAAATTGTTTTTTTAAAAGCTAAAATAATGCTGATTTTTAAAACCTCAAGTATACCAAAAGGAAAACCTTGGCCAGTTTTTATGCTTCATACTCCATACTTCTGAATAGTGATGTACAAATCTTAAACAAAATACATGCAGATAGGATCTAGAAATATACTTAAAAGATTGAGTACGTCATATGACAAATGTGTCATATCCTAAAATGTGAAAATAGTACCATATTAGTAAAACTATTTATATTAATAGGACAAAGATAAAAAACCATATAATTATTTCAATGAATGCCTGATTTTCAAAACTCTGGTAAGAACAGAAATAAAATATATTTTCTTCTACTGAATCCAAACGACAAAAAAAAAGAAATAAAATGTTTTTCTTAATCTAGTAAAAAACTGACTCTCAAATTAACTTATATCATCATTAGTAGTAAAACCACTTGAAACGTTTTCATTAAAGTGAAGAATAAGAAAAGGATGATTTACCTTTTTAGCTATTGCTCATTATTTAATAATAGTCTTGAATTACTAGCCAGTGTAATTAAGAAAATTGAACACATGATACAAAAGTTGGGAAATAAAATAATTGAAGTTAATCCAGTCAAGTATAAAAGCAAGAGTTAAAAATGATAGAAATATATCATTATTTATAGATAATATGATTGCCTAGAAAAGAATTTAAACCTATTTTAAAAACATTATATGGCCAGTTATGAAATAAATATGCAAAGAATTGTTGCTATTGTTGTTGTTTTATCCTAAGAGAAACCATTTAGTCACAAGTAACATCTTTCAAATATTTCTTACATGCCAAGCACTGCAAGCATAAAATAACTGGGAATAAATATAATAATGAATGTGTAAGAGATGCATGAAGAAAACTGTAAAACTTTGCCAAGCAGTATAAAACAGAACAAATAGATAAACATACCTTCATCTTGGGTAGGAAGACTTCATATTAGTTCCTAAAGTAATTAATAGATTCAATGCAATAACAAGCTTTCAACATTTCTGAGGAAATATGACAAAACATTGGTAAAGTTTAAATAAAGTTTAAAATTATTTAAATGTCCAGGGAAATTCATGTGATACTAATTCAGGAATAGACAGAGAACAGTAGAACCACATAAACAGATCTGAAGTAGATTTAAGTAAATAAAGAAATGTACTATATGATAAAGTTGACTTTTAATCAGTGGATTTTAAGTGGATTATTTAATAAAGTGTTGGGGCATTTGACGAGCCACATCCTGAAAAAAAGTATTAAAATGGATATTTACTCCTTACCAAACTATATGTAATTTTTAAAATTGTAATGTAAAACAATGAAACCACAAAAATTGTTTTAAGAAGGTCATTTTTCCTAGCCTCGGAATAGATAAGGGCTTTCTTAATGCAACACCAAAAATTTTACTAAATGAAAATTATAATAAATGATACAATCATATAAAATGATACAATAATTGAAAATGAAGTACATAGAACTTCAGTACGGTAAACAAAAGCAAGTGAGATTTAAAGGCAGGGTGGTGTCACAAATCAGGTTGGTGCTACCAAACAAAGAGTTAATGTCCCCAAATAAACCAGACACTCAAGTACAAAAATAGGCAAAGGATATGAACAGGTAATTCCCAAAAGGAACACGGCAAATATCCAAAGAAAAGATGTCAGCATCGCTCCTAATAACATAAATGAAAATGTAACAAAATACAAGTTTCTTTCATTAGGCTGGGAAAAGTGAAAAAGGAGAAATGACAGCAATGTCAGTGGGGTGATGGAGAAGAGCCCCCTTCCTGCCCCAGAGATGGAGTGTCAATTGGTGTTGCCTTCGGAGGGGTCCATTCCCAGGCTGTACCAAAAGCACACCTTTGGCCTGGCAACCCCATTTATCCTCAACAATCCCCTGTCCACTGCAACTTTATTTCTACTAGGGATAAACTGTAAAGAACCGAAATGTGCATTATTAATAAGGTTATTGGCTAAATAAATAGCAGCATATGCAAATAATGAAATATCATGCAGCCTTTTAAAATAGTGATATATATTATTGCATGTATTCATATTATTGAGTGGATAACTGTTCAC
This sequence comes from Hylobates moloch, assembly GCF_009828535.3. Classification (NCBI taxonomy): domain Eukaryota; kingdom Metazoa; phylum Chordata; class Mammalia; order Primates; family Hylobatidae; genus Hylobates; species Hylobates moloch. The sequence continues at coordinate 90,742,415 of NW_026652283.1, forward strand.
AACATATTGTCTAATGGAGAAAGTAATTTCAAGGCAAATATTTAGTGTGTCTCATAAAACTGTGGTGATTGTGTGTATGTGCACACACATACGCACTGTCAAAAATAATACTCACCTAAATGTTAGCAGTGGTTACTTTGGTGTCATTAAATTAGAGATGCCTTTTACTTTCTTTTTTATAATTTCCATATTATTTAATTTTTATAAGATGCACCCATTTTTATACTCAGAAAAAAATACAATACACCTAGTTTTTTTTTATCTTGAACAACTCCCAAAATCCATTTTGGGACCTGAATTATCCTGTTGTGCCATCTACAGTGCCTCAGTGAGCCATATGTATGCCTCAGCAGTGCCAACAGCACTGGTCTCTTGGGTCACTGTCGCTCACAGAGGCCCTGAAGTCGGACAGGAAGGCCCAGGAGTGGCAGGTGGAGGCAGCTCCCCCAGAGCCCTAGTGACGTGTTCAGTTGCCTAGACAGGAGCCTCATGGCACACTCTGGACAGAGAGAGAAACAGGAACAAATCAGTAGGCTGGAGGTAGAAGCCATCTGAGAGCCACTGGAGTTTCTCTGTTAGCTCAGGAATTTGAGTTGAGGCAGAAATGAGGAGGTGGAGAAAGACTTACAACTCCTAGGATTTTGGAAACTTTGACTCCTAGAGCCTGAGAATTGCAGGAGATTTGACTTTATCTACACCTGTGTGGTTCCTAAACATCAAATCTACAAACGACTTTTAATATAGTTTCTTTAAAATTCAGCTTTACATCAACTCTCATTGGTTTTTGCTTATTTAAATAAATGTTGTGTAAAGTGAAACTTAATCATCATTATTAATTGGAAACCAATATTTTTCCCATGAAAAGTAAGTAACCGTATAAACAAAGCTAAAGCAAAATGGAGTGAAAACGAAAATATTTTATGTTGTTGTTTCCAGCAGGAAGCTGTGAGCTGAGCCTGCATACCCTCTCTCCTTGTTAAAATGGCAAGTTTTAGAAAGGCCTAGCCCAAAACTCAGACTTGATCTTCATTGCGAAGGGAGAAGGGGTCACACCATCCACTCTGCCTTATCATCCGTCTACCACATAAGGCCATCTCATGGCCTGCCAGTGGCACAGGCCCCGCTTGGAGGGCATTCTCATCTAGTCCAACACTGCCAGGGAGGAACCCCATCCACAGCATTCCTCACCCCTTCCCCACTCTCCCAGGCAGCAGGAGGTGTCAGAAACGGTGCCTAGGCCAGGCGCAGTGGCTCATGCCTGTAATCTCAACACTTTGGGAGGCTGAGGTGGGCAGATCACGAGGTCAGGAGCTCAAAACCAGCCTGACCAACATGGTGAAACCCCATCCCTACTAAAAATACAAAAAATTAGCCGGTTATGGTGGCTGGCATCTGTAATCCCAGCTACTCAGGAGGCTGAAGCAGGAGAATCACTTGAACCGGGAGGCGGAGGTTGCAGTGAGCCAAGATTGCACCACTGCACCAGCCTGGGGGCAACAGAGCAAGACTCCGTCTCAAAAAAAAAAAAAAAAAAGAAAAGAAAAGAAAAGAAACAGTGCCTGGTGCAGGGTGGAATCGGCAGTGGTCCAGGCTTCATGTCTGCCTTGTCCGGCCTTGTCTGCAGGCCTTCGAGGACATCTACCTGGAGGAGCGGAAGACCATCAAGGTTGTGCTTGAGTATGCCGACAAGATGTTCACCTATGTCTTCGTGCTAGAGATGCTGCTCAAGTGGGTGGCCTACGGCTTCAAGAAGTACTTCACCAATGCCTGGTGCTGGCTCGACTTCCTCATCGTGGATGTGAGTGTGGGCACCCGAAGGGAACAGGAAGGGGAAACCCATTGCCGGTGCGGGAGAAGGGGCTGAGGCAGAGGGCCCAGTGGGAGCCAGCAGGCTGAAGGGGAGGCATGCAGCAGTGCTGTGGGGCAGGCAGAGAGGAAGGAGGACGTGAGTCTGAGAGACCCAGGCCTTGTCCTCAGGTTCCCAGGCTCAGAGGAAGAGAAGAAATAGGAGACAGGGTCCTGCCTCTAGAGCCCGCAGTTTGGAGCCACAGCAGGTGGAGACCTAGGCCCCTGCTTCTAGGGGAGATCGTTCAAGAGTAGTCAAGGTAGGGGCGTGAGCCAGGGCAGGGGCTGGGGACTCAGGGTCCAGAAAGGGAAGTGAGCAGACAAGCTTGTGCTCTAGCACACACCACAGCAGACTGTAAGTGTCCATCAGGCCCACTAGACAGATGGCCAGTTCAGAGCCACCATGCACACACGAGGAGGACAGTTCAGAGCCTCCATGCACACATGCCAGGGGTAGAAGGCTGCTGAAAGGATGCTGGGCAGGCAGGGGAGAGCCTCCAGCTCAGGGAGAAGGTACTGGCTGGGGAGGATGAGAGAGGGGTGGAGTCACCCCAGAGGAGGAGGAAGCCATGAACACCGGCTCAGGGGCTCTGGGTTGCTGCCCTAGAAGATCGGGTAGCTGTGAGGGCTGCCTGCCCAGGCTGTGTCCAAGGAGGGCCTGGGGCAGGAGGTCAGCGTGGCTTCTGAACACCCAGTTGGCAGATGGAGTGTGAAGCCCCTGCCCCACAGCTACCCAGGCCCCAAGACACTGCTGGGTGCCAGGCAGCATGAATGCAGGGTCTGAGAGGGGGCCTGACATCAGTCAAGAGGGAGAGTAGCCAAGCAGAGAGAAACGGGTCAGTGCAGGGCAGGCCTGGGTTTGCACTCACTGAGGACAAAGGAAGTGAAGGCAAAGGGTGCAGATGGAGGGACCTCTCTGGGGGATCAAACAAAACAGAGTGGGGGTCAGTATCTGCAGACTGAAAAGGGCTTTCCAGAAGGCGCCGGGTTTGCTGATGGCTTCTGGCCTTGACATCGGGCTCTGCAAACCAGCAGGAGCTATCCTTCCTGTGGTTACAGAACAGGCTCAGGCCTGTGCAGTCTCCATACCCCACTCAGAGGCTCAGCCCCCAGTAAGCCTGGCCAGAGTCCAGGTTGAGGCTACCAAGGCTGGGTGGGAGGTCAAACTGTGGGTGGCCATGGTGGCAGAGCGCCTTGGGCTAGAGGGGATGCACAGAGACACAGATCCAGGTCCTTGGACCTGTAGTCCAGGCCTCTTTCCCAGGTGGCCAAGAGGATGCTAATGTTGGGGTGAGGGGGTGCTGGGGTGGAAGGGGGGCAAGGAGAGCTCTAGACACACTGGACTGCCCGGCCCAGCCCTCAGAGCCTCCCTGAGATGAAGGAGAGGCCCCTGAGGTCTCCCCGGTGAGGGACTGTGGGAGGGCCTGGGATCCTGGCAGCTAAGCCCTGAGGCTCCCTGACATGCTGTTCCTGCAGCATCTTGGGCAGTTGGGCCTGCTGAGGGTCTCCTGCAAGGCAGGCCAGCAGGACTCTGCACAGACTTCTGGGGAAGCACCCACCAGCCACTGGCCACCTTGGGGAGCCAGAGCCAAGGCAGGGGAAAGGGAACCGGCAGTGCTTCCCTGCTCAGGCCCAAGAGAGAAGGAGCCTGTGGAGAAGGCAACCAAGGCTCACAGCAGGGAGGGGCCTTGCCCAAGGCTAAGCAGAAGGAAGTGGGTGTGGAATCCAGCTTTCTTGACACCGGCCACGCTGCTGTGCCCCTACCCCATCTGCGTGCTTCATGGGAAAGTTTGTCTCAGGCCTCAGAGTCTAGGGAAGGATGTTTCCAAGATGAATTCTGCATTATTTTTCAATAAATGCTATTGGGTCTCTACTGTGTGCAAGCACTGTTATGGTGCTGGAGATCTTAGGGAACAAAATAAAAACTCTTCCCCACAGGGAGGAAGGTGGCTACAAACAATCAGCATAATCAATAAGCCACTTTTACATTATGTGAAAAAGTGGTATCTACCATGGAGCAAAGAGAACTTGGGAAGGGTGGGGTTGAGGGGAAGGTGCAGGTTACCACTTTTAAATAGGATGATCAGAGTAGGCCCACTTTGGTGACATTTGAGCGGGTTTGAAGTTGGGGTTAGCCAGGCCAATGTCTGGCAGACATTCCAGGCAGAGGTTGGAAGAGCAGTGCAAGGACCGTGTGTCGGGAGCACGCCTGGCATACTGGGGGAAATGCAGGGAGGCTAGAGCCACTGAGCAGAAGGAAGTGCAGGAGATGAAGCCAGATTGCAGGGGATGCAGCCAGATTGCTGCCTTTGAAAAAATATGGGCTTTTAGAATGAAATGGGGGTAGGGGGGCGGAATTGGAAGGCTCTGAACAGAAGAGTGCCGTGAACTGACTGATTTTCTTTAGGGGTCACTCGGTCATGGAGGCAGGGGTAGAGAGGAATGAGTAGAAGCAGGGAGAAGAGTTAGGAGGCTCAGGCCATGATCCAGGGAGAGACAATGGTGGCCAGGCCAGGACGGTGGCAGTAGAAGTGGTGAGAAATATTTGGACTTCAGACGTATTTTGAAGGCAGAGCCAACAGGAAATCCTGATGGGTTAGACACAGGGTGTCAGAGACAGAGAGGAGGCAGGGAGGACGCCAAGGATTGTGGCCTGCACAGCTGGAGGGATGGAGTTGCCGTCACCTGAGACGAGAGGCCATCGCCGAGGCAGACGGGGCAAGCTTTGGAAAGAACAGAGACCGCAAGACAGCCTGTTAGGAACTGGGCAGGCAGACCAGCTGGACCTGGCACTCTGGAGGTCCTGCCCTCAAGGAGAGGTCCCTGAGAGATGCCCCCCGACTCTCCAGGATTGGGGGCCAATAGCCCAGCATCCTTGAGGGGTGAGTGGGGGCAACACAGAAATCAGTCTGGCGTGTCTTCCTTCCCCTGGCCTCTTTGCTCAGCTCCCTCCCCTGGTGCTGCCAAGACTGGGAGGAGGCTGTGGGAGTCAGGCCTCTGCCCCAAGCCTCTCCGAACCCCAGGCTGGCCTGAGCACCAGGATGGTGTTAATGGTGACTGCAGGGGAGGTCAGGCAGGAGGCCATTTTTGGCCTGTGATCACAGGCCAGTGGTGAAGTAAGAAGGGAGTGCATGCCCACAGAGCTTTAGAAGGATAAAATCCACAGAGTGGAAGTGCCCTGGGAGGGGTGGGGCAGAGGGAACAGAGAGCTGAGGCTCCTGGTGCCACCGAGTCCCCACCTTTGCTTTCCTTCTTTGAAGACGTTGAAATGCTGCACAGTCTGGCCTTGGGGAAATGCCCCACGATTGTCTATTTGCTCCTACTTAACCCAGGACCGCCTCTCCTTCCCCAAAAAAGGCTTCTTTGGGGAAGGAGACAGGTCCAAGAATTGGAATTGAAGGAAAGAATGTGGAGACCAAAAGCCCAGGCTTTGTGTCCCTGCTCTGCCACACCAACAGAGTGGCTTTGGAATTCAGTTTTCCCATCTGTAGAATAGAGGTGATGCATTGCAACATCGCAGGGTTAGTAGGGTTATTACAGAGCATGTATGTGAAGTACACATAGCAGCCTCTCAGTAAAGGCCCAGAAGCCAGGACACTCTTGGGTTCGCCCCAGCTTGGGCCCCGGGAAGTCTGGCCCAGTGCAGAGCTGGCCTGTGATGACAGTCCACTGCAGGACTAATAAAGAGTGGACACGGGAGGCCTGTGGCTCTCTCGCACCCAGCACCATCTTAGGGGGCCAGGAGCCCTACTGTCTGTCCCCAACAGTGGGGAGCTGTTCCCATCCTCCCCATTTCTACTTTGCCTCCCCCAGGTCTCTCTGGTCAGCCTGGTGGCCAACACCCTGGGCTTTGCCGAGATGGGCCCCATCAAGTCACTGCGGACACTGCGTGCACTCCGCCCCCTGAGAGCTCTGTCACGATTTGAGGGCATGAGGGTAAGAGAGGCAGCTGCCTTCCCACCAGGGAGTGGGAGGCGGTCCCACGGAGGGACCCCCAGCCTCAGCTTGCTGACCCACAGGCCCAGCCCACTGCCATCCCGGGCCCCTCCCTGTGCTTCTGATGTCCTATGGCCGTGGAGACTGTGGCCAAGGCTGACTTGGTAGAAGCATGGCCCAGTACCTCCAGGAGAGGCACAGCTGGGCATGGAGGCACCCTGAAGGTAGGCAGCTGTGGGAACCCACCTCCAGGGCTCACCCTCCAGCCCTGTGAGCTCCCGTGAGGGCTGGGACAGCACCGGACAAAGGAGAGGAAGCAAGACTTGCTGGGCACAGGGGTCTCAGCTACACCCCAGGCCACTGGCACCAGGGCCCCTGTGCTTCTGCTATCCTGCAGGGCTGCATCTGTGTGTGCCCACTCTGTGTGCCCCTCTGCATGCCCTGCCTCCTGGCAGACACAGGCTGCCAGCCCTCTGTCTGTGATGGGCAGTGGGGCTGTGGTCGGGAGGGTGAGGGAAGAGGCATAGAGCAAGCTGCATTCCCAGCATCAGACAGAGGCTGTAGAGGAAATGACCACGTGCTTAGTGATCTCCTGTGTACCATTTTCCTAGTGCAGATCCCTATGCATTTTTCAAGTCACCACATTTTACCAAAGAATGAGAGCAGATAAGGCAGATTTGAAAGCACACCAAGAAAAACATCAGCCAAGATATATAGCAAGAAAACAAATACACATGTGTGTGTTTGTGTGTACTTGTGTGAGGTGTTTTTTTAACAAAACACACCAGTTCTGTGTGGCTTCAGAAGACATGTTTGTTTGTCTCTCACTGACCCAGCAGGCACCATCACACAGCTCAGCCTACCAGTTGGTTGATGGCTTTGAACCTTGCCCACACCCCCAATCCTTGGAGACACACATAGCTTATTCCTGGTGGGAAACCATCCACAAGATAATATTCAGAGTTAAATGTCTCTTTGGGAGCAAGGACATTTGATTCCAGAGGGATGCAATGAGACACTAGGTGCCAGGAATGCCTCTGCGGTGGCCATTGGCCACAGAGCCAGCCAAGGGCAAACTCCCAGGGCTTCCCCACCTCACTCTACACCCAGATGTTTGGTGTCCTAAGAGCTGGGTTTTCCACCGTGTTCCAGGGTTCAGCGTGCCTGCTGAGGAACAGCATCCCCCAACCTGGCATCTGGCCCACACCACACAGTCCACACCAGCTTCACCTCCAGTCTGTGTGGCACATGTGTTCCTGGTGCATGGACAGCTGGGGACTTGATCTGAGTGGGGTGGAGGGCCCCAAATGCCTCTATTAGGGAATCTTCTACAGGGTGTTGTGAGTTTAGATGCAGAGCATGAGGCTGTGGCTCCATGGGATCTGAGAGCCCCTCACTGGGGAGCGGGTATCATGGGGAGTACCCATGCCACCTGCTCTCTGGCTCTGCTCTTATGGGAGCACTGGAGAACTGCCACAACACCCTCTAGACACTGCACTGAGGTCCCATCCATCCCAATAGCAACAACCTAAAATAAACCAGAATTTAGCTCCAAAAATGTAAGGACTCGTGGGATTGTTAGGAAACCCAGTCTTGGGGACATGTTTTGAGAGGTCCTTTCCCATCAAGTTGCTGGTATCCTCAACCAGCACACACCTTGGTGAAAATCAGATTTTAAAGATCACAGATTCAGGGCAGTGCCAAGACGGGAAAGCAGATGTTCTGAAGCCACAGCAGACTCTGGGGTGCACTCCGCTCACTCCCCACCAGGCCTTCTGGCCATGGAGCTGGCCTCTCCCATGAGTGTGGGATCTGCACACCCACCTGCACAGCCCCCTGCAGCCAGGGAGTTCATTCTTTCATGGGGTGGCAGGGGGTCTTGAAAAGGGCATGTGCTCTGGGCACCCGCAGGAACTGAGCCACTTCTCTGTCCACTTGAGGTGGTGGTCAATGCCCTGGTGGGCGCCATCCCATCCATCATGAACGTCCTCCTCGTCTGCCTCATCTTCTGGCTCATCTTCAGCATCATGGGCGTGAACCTCTTCGCGGGGAAGTTTGGGAGGTGCATCAACCAGACAGAGGGAGACTTGCCTTTGAACTACACCATTGTGAACAACAAGAGCCAGTGTGAGTCCTTGAACATGACCGGAGAATTGTACTGGACCAAGGTGAAAGTCAACTTTGACAACGTGGGGGCCGGGTACCTGGCCCTTCTGCAGGTGGTAAGTCCTGGAGAGAAGGGACTTCTTCCTCCCAATGGCTGTTGAGCAGCATGGCCATCATCCATGATGTGGGCAGGAGGGGGGCAGTGGGGCCATGCTGGATCTTCACAGGAGGATCACAGTGCCCAAAGGAGGCTCAGGACTCTCCAGGGATTTGGCTTCTTGGGAAATCCCCAGACTTTTAGTTCTAGAACTGATACCACATTCTCCAAATTGCAGAGTATGGGGATGGTCTGTGGTGCTGTAGAACCGACTCCCAGCCAGTAGTCAAGTTGATCTCTTCAGGTTATCAGTAAGGCAGTATGATGGCACAGATTAAAAAATGAAAGACCATAGACTACTCAGGAACTGAACTATTAGCAAAGTTGTGACTGTGGCCACCCTCTGTTATAAAAGATAGTGTTAGCTCTTGTGTTGTTTAAAAGAACATATTTCTGGCCAGACGCAGTGGCTCACACCTGTAATCCCAGCACTTTGGGAGGCCGAGACGGGCGGATCACGAGTTCAGGAGATCGAGACCATCCTGGCTAACACGGTGAAAACCTGTCTCTACTAAAAATACAAAAAAAAATTAGCCGGGCCTGGTGGTGGGCGCCTGTAGTCCCAGCTACTCAGGAGGCTGAGGCGGGAGAATGGCGTGAACCCAGGAGGCGGAGCTTGCAGTGAGCTGAGATCTCACCACTGCACTCCAGCCTGGGTGACAAAGCCAGACTCCATCAAAAAAAAAAAAAAAAAAAAAAAATTTCCATCTTTGATGTGCAATGTTTAAGCACACACAATCCTTCTAGGGTTTCCACTGATTTTGTGAATATGGTGGCTTCAGAGATTATAACACATTCTATAAAATTAACCTACCATTAGCCTTGACCAATGCAACAGAACCACAATGCATAAAGCTGCAACTTGCTTGTCTTGCTGTTCCAATCTTAAGCCCAGACACCTGTCTGTGGTCCCCAAAGCAGAGGAAAACTCAGCAGACTCTCACCTGGAAACTTTATACATCCACTCACACCTCCACCCATCCCTTAAGTCCCAGTGATAGTCCCACAGACTCCCCTGCACTGCCTAGTGGAGAACGGTAGATTAGCACCAAACCCAAGGAGCTGTCTGTTCCTGCAACTGTCCCTCAGAATGTCAGAACTTTGGAAGAAAAGACCTCCTTTTGTAGACTAAGAACTGCTCACCTTTCCAGACAAAGCCACTCGGTGTTTGGGAAGAATTCAGTCATAAATATCTCATACCCTTGGGTGGTCCCCAGCAGTTTCCAAAGTATTTCTGGGCCTATCTTTATAGGCAAGGGCCTCTCGGTACAGGGAGCTGGAGTAGCTTGCCTACTATGAGCAGCCTCAGCTTCCCCTTCTGCCCTACCTGCCTCATAAGAATTCTTAGACACAGGAAGTTTGTGTATCTGAGCTTGTGCTTAGAAAGGAAGCTTGGAGGCCAGGCATGGTAGCTCATACTTGTAATCCCAGCACTTTGGGAGCCTGGGGTAGGTGGATCATTTGAGGTCAGGAGTTTGAGACCAGCCTGGCCAACGTGGTGAAACCCCATCTCTACTAAAAATATAAAAATTAGCTGGTCGTGGTGGTGCGCGCCTGTAATCCCAGCTACTCAGGAGGCTGAGGCAGGAGAATCACTTGAACCTGGCAGGCAGAGGTTGCAGTGAGCTGAGATCACACCATTGCACTCCAGCCTGGGCAACAGAGAGAGACTCTGTCTCAAAAAAAAAAAAAAAAAAAAAAAAAGAGGCTCAGGGCAGGACTGGATTTGGCCAAAAACACAAATGAGACTTCACTGGGGAGTCAGTCTCACACCAAGCGTGTCTCTTGGGCTCTTTCTGCATAGCAGCCCAGACTAGGGCAGACAATGCCACCAGCACTAGGGCCCTCTCTGGTTCAGCCTCCCTCTTTACTCCCTTGGTGTAGTATGCTGGAGCCAGCTTGTGCCAGCTCACAAAAGCTCATTGTTACATTATCAGAAATTTTGCAAGCTGTTTATTAAATACAGCCATTATAAAAAATTGAATTCTATAAACTTATAAAATTAACTAAATGATATTAAAACAAAGGTAATAAATACTCAAGATTCATCATTACATTTTAGTATTATCATCTATGCTCTTGAGGCTTTTTACATCTATTATGTCTGTACAGTGGGAGTACCATAATGCTAAGTAAGCTCTTATGCATCTCTTCTCAACTCCATTGAGTAACTTCACATTGGTAACCTGAAATCGACCATGGTGAGAATATTTACACAAGAGAAATTGGCAAACCAACAATCAGGGTTTTTTTCTTTTCTTCTGGGACGTCAGCTGTTAACCATTTACCAACACAACATTGACAAAAGAACCCCCTTAAGTACAAGGGAAGGTTGAGATTCTTCGGGAACTTCCCTTGAAAGTCCATGGAGCAGAAGCCACATGGTTCTCTGAGATGTAGGACAAAGGGGACCAAGTCAGCCCTGGAGTTCTAGAACACACAGTCTAAGTTCCACCTCTGTCTCCCTGACAGAATCACTGTCAGGATTCTGTGATGTGTTAGAAATGGAAATGAGGGTGGATCTGAAGGGAAGACCTCCTGCAAGCCCCCTCAGACTCTTGGCCTCAATCAAGAAGCTTATTCCTTGCTGCATGGCCTTCTTGGGGCATCTGCTCAGCTGCTTCCCCTCCCCACCCCTAGTGCTAAACAAGGTCTTTCTCTGACCACCCAGGCATTTAGATGCTGCTGAAGGGGTGAGGGGGGGTGGCTTGCTTTTCATAAGAAGCTTGCTTCTGGCTTCATCTGTCCAGACCAGAGCCCTAAGTAGCTCAAGCGAGGTGCAGAATTAAATGATTGTCTTAATCTTGTCTTTTCCTCCCAGGCAACATTTAAAGGCTGGATGGACATTATGTATGCAGCTGTGGACTCCAGGGGGGTAGGTTGCCACAGTGGCTTCTTCCACCAAGTCAGGCACCTGAGGCTCCTGGTTGCTTGGCCACCAGGGAATCAGTGTCTGCATCTGAAAGCCCAGCCCACAAGGGCAAGATCTCGTGTCACTCTGGAGTTCAGCCTCTCTGGAATGCCCAAGCCTGGCTCTGGGGCAAGGTTGCTTGGTCTCCTAAGAAGTCCCAGAATTCTCAAATGTTTTTCAAATTAAACTCACTGTAGTTTACTGACTTTTACCCCAGGAGGATGGGGTGGAAGCAACAGAGACGCAAATCAAGCTTCTTCTTTGTCCAGCACCCCACCCGGTCACACTGACAGCTCAGTGAAGACTGAGAGAGGTCCCCATGTACTCCAGCTTCCCATTGGCCCAGGGCCGGAGCCAGGCACTGATACTCTGCCAGCCCTGAGCTCAGCATGTCTGCTGTCCTCACCTGCCACCATCCACTCCTCTCACCTCTATCCCTACCCACCTCTGGCTCACAGACTCACATAACTGGGCTAGTGACCTTCCTCTAGATACACCCTCTCTCCCACAGAATGGACACTCCTAGCCAGCCCTCTGCCTCTGCCCCCCACCCCTCCCCATGTGACCCCCCGAGACCCCAGCCTGTCTGATCTCCCTGTGTAATTTCTCCCTCGCAGTATGAAGAGCAGCCTCAGTGGGAATACAACCTCTACATGTACATCTATTTTGTCATTTTCATCATCTTCGGGTCTTTCTTCACCCTGAACCTCTTTATCGGTGTCATCATTGACAACTTCAACCAACAGAAGAAAAAGATACGTAGAGCACCAGCTCCCCACTGGGCTGGGCAGGGTGGGGCCGGGTGCCAGGGGATTGAGGGGCCATTCAGGCTCCAGGTCCCATCTCACCTTCCCTGTTGGGGATGGTCCTCTTCTTCCTCCTGCTAGAATGAGGTGGGGAGAAGGGTGTGTCCAGGGATGTAACACACCTAGGCCTGTAAGAACGTAAGAAGGGGCTTTGGTGGGAGGCCCCATGCCTGCCCTAATCCACTTGAGAGATGAGACTCCTGGGAGAAGCTGGGGTGAGAGCTGCAACTGTTCACCTGGTCCATGATCAGAGGTCATGGGTAAGGCCTGTGCAGAGGCCCTGGGTCTTCCCAGAGCTTCGTCAGAGAGGCTATGACTGGGTTGTAGGCAAACCAAGTGAAAAGAGAGAACCTGAAGGCTGGTTGAGCTGGGAGGGAAAAGGTGGAGGGTGGATACTGGATTTGCAGGTCATAAAGCCAGAGAGATCTCAAGGTGAAAGGGGACAGGGTTCCTGGATAAATAGATTTGAGGAAGAATCTGTGGCGCAGAATAGGGACATATTTTGTCCAGGAGAGGAAGCCAGGAGGTGGTCGATCCTGGCATCCTCATCAAGAAGGCAAGATCCTGGTGCCCTCCATGCTGGGGCCTCTGAGAACCCCAGAATGAGGTTGGTGCCTTCTCTCTGCACTTAGGGGGCCAGGACATCTTCATGACAGAGGAGCAGAAGAAGTACTACAATGCCATGAAGAAGCTGGGCTCCAAGAAGCCCCAGAAGCCCATCCCGCGGCCCCTGGTGAGCCAGGCTCCTGGTTTTGTGGGAGTGGGGAGGATCTTCTGGGGTCCCTGGGAAGCTTTCGTGCCACACAGCCAGCCATCAGGGCTGCTTCACAGTCTTTCAGCCCAGCCTGAGGGGCGCTATCAGATGTCTGATCATGAAGAGAGGTCCCAGCCTCATACAGATAGGGAGGAAGGTATGATAAGGATGTAGCATCCCAGGACACTCCCCATCCACAGGAACCCTCTGTATCTGAGCGAATCTCCTCCTTCCCCTCAAGGATGCAGGCATTCCCCAGGAAAAGCAGTGCAGCCTTCACAGCCCCACCCCACCCCACTCAGAGCCTCATCCTTGGACCCCCAGAACAGTCAGGGAGCCGGATTCCTGAGTCACCTGGTGGGGAGAGCCAAGAGCTCTGGAGAGCGGGGTCCTCTCCAAGACTGACTCCCTTGGCCCAATCAAGCCATTATCCAAAAAATTGCGTGTGTGTGTGTGTGTGTGTGTGTGTGTGTGTGTGTGTGTGTGTGTGTTATTTATAATCTTTTCCAAGTGGGAGAACAGAAGAAATATATATATAATCTTATTTCTTCCCCCAAATAATCTGGGCTGATTTACAATTAAAGACACATACAAATATGGTTAGTAGAATAAATAAAATTCCATAAAAAAGTGGAGCAAATATATTAATCTAAGCACTGACATAATTACTAAGGTTGAAGTTTAAATTTGCCCTTGAGCCTTCAGACTGTGGGAACTAAAAGGGAAGCACAATGAACAGTGTGTTAAGGATGCTCAGGGCAGGAACAATCTCTCCATGAAGATCCATCATGGAAGGCCTCATGGAAGATGGAACTCTGGGGATGGGCCTTGAAGCCCAGGAAGCATTTCAGCAGGATAGCCAGTGGCTTTAGCCTCCAGGACTTTTTCCTCTGCACTATCTGTGGCAGTGTGGCAGGGGCTTTGGGCTCACTAGAGGGTAGAGTGGGAGGGTGGGTGGTCTGGGATGAGAGGCAGCAACAGGCATTTGCCAGCCTCCCCAAGGGCCCTGCTGAGCACTTTCCATTTGCCTCTCCTTTCAGAACAAGTACCAGGGCTTCATATTCGACATTGTGACCAAGCAGGCCTTTGACGTCACCATCATGTTTCTGATCTGCTTGAATATGGTGACCATGATGGTGGAGACAGATGACCAAAGTCCCGAGAAAATCAACATCTTGGCCAAGATCAACCTGCTCTTTGTGGCCATCTTCACAGGCGAGTGTATTGTCAAGCTGGCTGCCCTGCGCCACTATTACTTCACCAACAGCTGGAATATCTTCGACTTCGTGGTTGTCATCCTCTCCATTGTGGGTGGGTATACAAGTCAGCTGGACAGAGAAGCCCTCCCCAGCCAGGCCTCTCCTCTAGCCCCTGGGTCTCTGCTGAATGCCACGTACAACCCTAGCTTCTTTCATTATTTTTTCAGTGCATTTCTCACCCCCCTTCTCCCCTCACACATACACGCACACACACCTCTCCAGAGAGAACTTATCTGGAAGGGCCCACTTGGGCCAAGGAGACCAACCTGGCAGAGGACCCAGCAACTCGCTCCTGGCCCTGCCCTCCAGAGGACCTGGGAACACAGTTCTCTAACTGCTTAGAGAGCTTCAAGGATGAGTCTGGGAATGGGAGTGGGTGCTGTGGAGGCTAATTCTGCCTGCACTTAGGTTGAAGGAGAAGGAAGCTCACTCAGGATGAGGTGGGTCCCCAGGGATGGGGGATAGGTGGCCCTCCAGAGTAGAAATTATCCCTGAAGATGGAAAATTCTGGAGCTAACTGCCAAGGTGTATGCCAGACTCCTTCAGACAT